>NC_142649.1:57606250-58230833 GCF_055504915.1 Nelumbo nucifera | reverse complement strand
AGAAAAAAATGGCCAGAATAGGAAAATTTCAGGTTTTGATGAAATTTCAAAGGTAACTTAACCAGTTTTTCAGTCCTCTGGGGATGTTGAATGAATACCTTTCAATGAAGAACTTATGGATGGATAGCCTAATGACCTCTTGAAAGGTTAAAGAGAAAATAATTCATGACAAAAGAGATTAAAGGGAAAGTAGAGAGAGAAAACTGAGAATCACTGAACAGGGTACTAGGAATGTAGAATCACCCTAAGGTGTGGGAATGACTCACCACAAGCATAATATGCAGAAAACTGTGCTGTCATGGGGCAGAGTGTTGGGCAGTCAAGCAAGGACATGCCCAAAAATGAGTGTTATGGAAATATATATATGCTGAGATGGATGAGTGGTAAAACTAGAAAGGGTAGGATCAGAAAAGAAGCCATTCGAAGGAACCGTAGCTCCAGTATGTGATAAAATGAGTGGAAGTAGACTAAGATGGTTTGGTCACATGCATAGAAGACCATTGATAGAACCTGTGAGGAGTGATCTGTTGCAAGTTGGAGGGCCAGAAGGGCTAGGGGTGGACCAAAAGGATATGGGCCAATGTAGCAAGAAATGATTTAAATGCTCATAATTTAACAAATTGATCAAAAACGTTCTCATAATTTAACAATGGATATGGTAACAAACAGAATAGAATGGCAAAACAGGGTTCATGTAGCCTACCCAATATAGTTGGGATAAGGCTTAGATGATGATGACATGCAGAAAAAACATCCAAATAGCACTCCAATATCTGTCTCCATGTTTTTGACTCTACACATATACATGCATATAGATGCTATTGGGGTGGCCAATCCTAGAACTAGGAAACTAAAACTTACATAATTGCCACTGTCCTTAGAAAATTGAATTACTGTTAACTACTTACCCACTGGTTCTGAAACTTTAAAATATAACTAAAAAAACCTACTTAAGGCAGGATTGCACATACATCTAAAATGACAAAAAATACATAAAAATGCAGAAAACTCCATATTTGGCTTGTTGTCTCCTGCATCAACTCTTTGGTAGACCTTCCAACCTAATGTAGGCAGAGTGGATTTGTGTGTAGCATTAAATGGGGTTATTGAGCCAGATGGCTCAACTGCATTATTATTTGACAAGCTAGGATTCTGTATTCCTGCTGTGTTTCATGTTCTGAAACTGGACTAGACAGCATCACCTGGTTGAACCAAGTCCAACTAGAAATTGGACCATTTCCAGATCTGAAATATTAACCACCAGGGATATAGCAAAAGACTGACTTTGGCCAAGATCTGGTTGAGTTGGGTTTCTTTATATCAAGGTTCCAAATATCGACACCGGCCGATACGCCTTGGTACATTTTTTTAGTTTTATTTATTTTTTTCAAAACTGGTTCAGAGGGGTCGGTTTAAGGCCTGGCTACCCTCTGAACCGGTGGCTGACCTGATACAACCCCTGGAAGGGCATATTGGTAAGCCATCGGCACGATACGTATCGGCCCGTATCGGCGGATACATATCAATACTTTGAACCTTGCTTTATATTTTGTATTTTTATATCTTAAAATTTACTTATTTATGATGTCTTTTTGATGTCAGAGTTTGAAAGGATTGAACCATAAACTAGGGCCCTATCTGCTCCACTCCAATGTTTAGTCTGGTTTTTGATTAATTGATTTCATTTATTTCTTTCTCTTCATGAATTAATAAAATATTTTGTAATCTGTTAACAAGGGGTAATTGCTTGGTGCAATTACAGAATCTTGGGCTGACAAGTGTGAGAATGCAGGTTCCAGTCTGAGAGCAGCAACATCATGTAAAAATCCACCCAAAGGTTAGGCATTTATCCTGTCTAGTCCAACCCTCCATGATCCTAGAGCTGAGACCAACATTGGGTAATGACCCTTTGCTGTGATCTGTTAGTGGTAAAATAAAATCCATGCTTTGGGTGATCAAAAAAAGACAAAACCAAAGAGAATATAATCCATCTAAATAGGATCAATTTTCAGGGATAGAAGGATCATAGAATCTATTAGTAGGTAATAAAATTTTAAGTTGTATGGTGGAAGATGGCTTTTAAGGGTGAAATTCAAGTCCAACAAATTGGGGAAACCTAAGATCAAGCATTTGGTTAATTGTGGGTAACCACATCTTCATCAAGGTTAGCATTTAGCATTTATATTTTCGCACTAGCCATGGATAAATTGACTAGGACTGTTGAGGAGGATGTTCCATGGTCTATTCTGTTTATTTATGAGATAATATTAATTGCCAAAAATAGAATGCAATTAAAATAGATATTAGATTTATGGAGGAATATTCTTGAATCAAGATGTTTAAAGATAAGTAGGACTAAAATGGACTATATGCAATGTTAATTTAATAATAGTAGGGGTGAGAAGTGGGATGCAAATTGGAGACCTATGGATGCCTCAGTTTACGTTTCATTAGTTCAATAGTTTCTAATAAGAGAGAGAATGAGGATAACTTTTTCCATAGAATTAGAGTGGGATGGGTGAAATGTAGAGGTGCATCCTGAGTTTTGTATGATTGGAGAATGCCGCTTAGGTAAAAGGAAAATTTAATAGAATGGCTTCTGTTAGTGGTGTTAGTGAAGGGGTATTTCAGTCTTTGTACTTGTTGAGAATGCTGATGTGTACTGTTATATTAGTTCAAGTGCCTCTTACTTAAAGAAGGGCACTCAAGTCTTTTCCAATAAGTTAATAATATAATAACAGGTCTGGCCGAATCAAGGGATTAACTTTTTTCCCTAATTCGAACCAGCCTTTCTCTCTTTTCTCTCTTCTCTCTTTTCTTCTTTCCTCTCCTACTTCTTGCTGTCTACTTTACTCTACAGTCAATGAACAAGACAGAATTCTATGGCAGGTCAAACTTCAACATGGTATCAGAGCTAGGTTCACCAAATCAGACTTGCTAGAATTCTGCCTTCTGCGCATTCGAATTAGGGTTTCACTTGGGGTTCTCAGTTGTGAGTTGGAGACTGGGAAAAGGGCTGAAAAGGAGTGATCGCCCTCTTCCCTAGGAGGTCTCTATGCCTCCGATTGTGTCGTTGGTGATTGGTTGCTGTGGTTTCTAAGCCCTAGTTAGGGCTGGTACGTGTGGTGCAGTGGTGTCTCAGCCCTTCGTATGGTTGGCCTTCAGGCGATGAGGTAAAGTTTTTTTATATATATTTTTTTGTTATGGAATACATGAGAGGTGTAGTACAGTTCGCATGATGGGTTTTCAGATTGCAGTATGCTAGGGTTTATGCTAGGGTTTATTCTGGTTTGTGTGTGATTCGAATGGCAATAGTGTCTACTGAATGGTGAAGCTTCCTATAGTTGTGGATTAATGTTGGTGGTGTTACAAGTGTGGTTTTCAGCTTTTGATATCGCTGAAATCAGTGTGTAGACCTTGGTGAGTAGGGGTTGTGGTGTTGTAGCTTTCAGCATTTAATACTGCTGAAATCAGTGTACAGATTTCGGTGAGTAGGGTTTGTGGTGTTGCAGTTCTCAGCTGTTGAAATCAGTGTGCAGATTTCGGTGAAGTGTCTGTGTGTAGTGTGTAGTGTGTAGTGCTCCTAATTCAGTGCTCAGAATTAAGGGAGTTCGGCAATGGCAGATAACAGTGATAGTAAACCTAGTGTCATGATATCTACTGACTACCTGAATGTCCAAATGACCTCCATTAAACTGAATGGAGAGAATTATGTCCCTTGGGCCAAGTCTGTAGAGGTTTTTCTGAAGGCGAAGAAGAAAGTGAAGCATATAAGAGAGGAGAAACCCCCTACTAATTCTCAGGAATATGAAGACTGGGAACAGGAAGATGCACAGATCATTACATGGTTGTGGAACAGTATGGAACCCAAAATCAGTGTGAACTTCATGTTTCTTGACACAGCCAAAGAGGTGTGGGATCATGCTAAGAAACTGTATTCAGGTCAGGATAATACCACTAGGGTATATCAACTGTATCAGGAATACTTCAATCTGCAATAGGGAAATCAGAGCCTTGAGGAGTACTATGCCAATGTGAGGAATATCCGTAATGAGTTAAATGTCTATCATCCTCTCACTTCAGATGTCAAAGTTCAACAGCAACAGCGAGAGCAGCTTGATGTGACACGGTTTCTGGTGGGGCTGAAGTCTGAGTATGAACCAGTACGAGCCCAGATACTAGGGGGATCTGCTCTTCCATCTTTAGAGGAGGTGTTTGCTCGTCTTCGGAGAGCTTCCATTGGATCTATGGACTCTAATGTCTCCGATAAATCAGCATTTGCAGTGTCAAGAGGCTGAGGTGGCAGAAGTGGGACTCGAGGAACCCAGCCTGGCAGGAGTGGTAGTGGTGGATCTACACATATCCGTGGTGGTGGTCGTACTGGAGGCAGAGATTCAGGGGGAGCTCGTGGTAGAGGACGTGGCTCGGGTCCACGGAAGTGTACTCACTGTGGTTTGGATGGACATACCATTAACTACTGCTATGACTTACATGGTCCTCCCTCGACGTGGGCCAACCATGCCATGACTAGTGACACCAGTTTCAGCTCTACACAGGAGAAACGGTCAGCTGACCCGATGCCTTCTACTCCCTCGGATGGTCCAGGCAAGGAGATGGTGAGTGTTCCTCGTGATGAGTATGAGAGGTTTGTTCAATCCAAGTCGCAGCAGAACACAGCTTCCTTTGCACACTCAGGTATGGCTTGTTTGGCATCCACACCCAACCCCTGGATTATTGACTCTGGAGCCTCCGATCACATGACGGGAACTCCAGGTGTGTTTTCATCTCTCACTCATTGCTCAACATCACAATCTATTACCCTTGCTAATGGCTCCACGTCATCTATCTGTGGTGTTGGTAATGTTGACCTAGACCCTGTATCCCTATCCTCTGTTTTATATGTACCTAAGCTTCCATTTAATCTTATGTCTGTTAGTAAGCTGACCAAGTCCCTTAAGTGCTCCATCACTTTTTACCCTTCTATGTGTGTTTTTCAGGATCTCAAGACGGGGATGAAGATTGGTGGAGGGCATGAAGCCGGTGGACTGTATTATCTTGATGGTGGTGGACGAACGTCAACGGCTCTTCAGTCATCCATTTCTCCTCTCCAGTGGCACTGTAGATTTGGTCATCCTTCGCTGAAAGTGTTGCAGTCCTTAGTCCCTTCATTGAGTCAACTTTCTGTTTTAGATTGTGAGTCTTGTCAATTTGGGAAACACCATCGTGTTCCCTTTCGTTCTAGGGTCGATAACCATGTGTCGAGTCTTTTTTCTTTAATTCATTCAGATGTTTGGGGTCCTTATAAAGTGATGTCATATAGTGGATACCGATATTTTGTTATTTTTGTTGATGACTGTTCAAGAATGACGTGGCTCTATTTAATGAAAGAAAAAAGTGAATTATTTTCCATCTTCCAGAAATTTTATGCTGAGATCCGCAATCAATTTGGTGTTCACATCAAAATTTTCCGTTCTGATAATGGTCGTGAATACTTGTCTTCATCTTTTCGAGAATACTTGGACCAACATGGCATTATACACCAAACTTCATGTACCTATACTCCGCAACAAAATGGGGTTGCTGAGAGAAAGAACCGCCATCTTGTAGAAACGGCACGCTCCCTCATGCACCACATGAATGTTCCCAAAACTTTTTGGAGCGATGCAATGCTCACCTCTTGTTTCTTAGTTAATCGGATGCCCACGTCTATCCTTGATGGTCATTCTCCTTTTAGTGTCTTATTCCCCAACATGTCTCCGTTTCCGCTTTCTCCTCGGGTATTTGGGTGTGTCTGCTTCGTTCATAATTTGAGTCCCGGGACTGACAAGTTAGATGCACGTTCCGTGAAGTGTATCTTCCTTGGTTATTCCCGAATTCAGAAAGGGTACAAGTGTTATCATCCTAGTTCTTGTCGTTCCTTGGTATGTGCTGATGTTACATTCTTCGAGTCTACTCCGTTCTTCGTGGGGTCCGGTGCTGCTGCTTCCCCCACATCACCACCTCCTCTTCCTCTTCCTGTGGCTGATCCACCTCCTCTGGTTCCAGTCATGCCTACGTCCTTGCCTCCGGTGCCACCATTGGTTGACCGTCCACCCATCCGTCACGTGTATACACATCGCCCACGTGTACCGGCTGCAGCTCCTCCAGCTTCATCACCGTCGACAGATCCAGCTCCAGCTCCGACACTAGCCTCCGACCTAGATCTTCCTGTTGCCTTACGGAAAGGTAAACGTACTTGCACCCTTCACCCTATTTCCAATTTTGTTTCACTTACCCACCTCTCCGCTTCCCATCGCCAGTTCATATCTTTGTTATCCTCCGTGGTTGTTCCTAAGGATGTCCAGGAAGCCCTTACCTCTCCAGAGTGGTGCCGTGCTATGGAAGAAGAGCTCTCTGCTTTGCATCATAATCACACTTGGGATCTCACCGCTCTTCCTCCTGGGAAGCAGGCTGTCGGTTGTAAGTGGGTGTATAGTGTTAAGTACTTGCCAGATGGTCGTGTTGAGCGCCTGAAGGCGCGGCTGGTTGCCAAAGGGTACTCCCAAACCTATGGCATTGACTACACGGAGACGTTCTCCCCGGTTGCTAAGATAGGGTCAGTTCGTGTCGTCATCTCTCTTGCAGCTATGTCTGATTGGCCTCTCCATCAGCTCGATATCAAAAATGCCTTTTTGCATGGGGATTTGCTCGAGGAGGTCTACATGGAGCAACCACCCGGGTTTGTTGCTCAGGGGGAGGATGGTAAGGTATGCAGACTTAAGAAGGCTATTTATGGACTTAAACAGTCCCCTTGAGCATGGTTTGGTAGGTTCAGTGAGGTGGTCAAGAAGTTTGGTATGAAACAGTGCCAAGTTGATCACTCTGTCTTCAGTCTTGACTCTTCGGCAGGTAAAATAATATTGGTGGTGTATGTGGATGATATCGTTGTGACTGGGAATGATAAAATGGGCATTGACAGATTGAAGGCATTCCTACAGGAACACTTTCAGACAAAGGACCTTGGCAAGTTGAAATACTTTTTGGGCATAGAGGTAGCAAGATCTAAGCATGGCATTAATTTGTGCCAGAGGAAATATGTGCTTGATTTACTGGAAGAAACAGGATTGTTGGGTACCAAACCGGCTGAGACACCTATGGAAACAAATACGAGGCTGAGCAGTGATATAGGTGAAGTGTTTGAAGAGCCTGGCAGATACCGACGACTTGTAGGCAAACTAAACTATCTAACCATTACTCGGCCAGATATTTCATTTGCGGTTAGTGTGGTGAGTCAGTTCATGCAGAAACCTTTGGTCCCACATTGGAATGCAGTGCTAAGGATTGTGAGGTATCTGAAAGGAGCTCCTGGTCGTGGTTTGCTGTACAGAAGTGGTGGAAAATTGGTAGTAGAAGGATACACCGATGCTGATTGGGCAGGTTCTATGTCTGATAGACGATCTACCACAGGCTATTGCACCTTTCTGGGGGGTAACCTGGTAACATGGAAAAGTAAGAAGCAAATAGTTGTGGCAAGAAGCAGTGCAGAAGCAGAATATAGGGCCATGGCACATACTGCTTGTGAACTAGTGTGGCTGAGGAACCTTCTACAGGAGATAGGATATGACATCAGTACTCCAATGAAGCTCTATTGTGACAATCAGGCAGCGGTTCATATCTCTTCCAATCCAGTGTTTCATGAAAGAACCAAGCACATCGAAGTTGACTGTCATTTTGTGAGAGAGAAGGTGCTGAATGGGGTGATAGAAACTGCATATGTTAGTACGGGAAACCAGTGGGCAGACTTGTTTACAAAAGGCTTGAGTCGGGGGAGAGTGGACTACATATGTAACAAGCTGGGATTATATGATATATACTCACCAGCTTGAGGGGGAGTGTTAGTGGTGTTAGTGAAGGGGTATTTCAGTCTTTGTACTTGTTGAGAATGCTGATGTGTACTGTTATATTAGTTCAAGTGCCTCTTACTTAAAGAAGGGCACTCAAGTCTTTTCCAATAAGTTAATAATATAATAACAGGTCTGGCCGAATCAAGGGATTAACTTTTTTCCCTAATTCGAACCAGCCTTTCTCTCTTTTCTCTCTTCTCTCTTTTCTTCTTTCCTCTCCTACTTCTTGCTGTCTACTTTACTCTACACTCAACGAACAAGACAGAATTCTATGGCAGGTCAAACTTCAACAGCTTCCTTTTTTTTATTTCTTTCTTTTTTTTCGATCAGCAGTGTTGTATTGGGTAGTGTTGGGCAGTCAAGTAACATGATATAATGACTGTGGCAGAGATGTGGATGGTGAGATGAGTAGGGAAATTAGAATAGATAGGATAAGAAATGTGCATATTTGTTAGAATCTAGGATAACCCCAAGAGGTGATAAAATGAGAGGAAGTAGACTAACATGGTTTGGCCATGTGCATTAGAATATGCGACACCAGTAAGAAGTGATCCATTGCAAGTTAGAGGGTTTGGAACAGCTACGAGTAAACCAAAGAGGACATGGGTGAAAGTAGCATGGAATTTTATATATAATATGGTTCCATTATTGTAGTCTTATTCCTAAATTGTCAAAACAATAGGAGATTGTGGAAAAGGTATTTGAACTTAAAATTGATCTTTCAAAATGCTGCTTCGTGGTAATCCATTTGGACCATCTTTGGTGGAGAGGGGTGCAGCAGTTTTGGGCTGTGAAGCAAAGGCTTGGCCCCTTAAATATTGGGGCCTTCCTTTGGGGGGTAATTTGAGAGATGTTCCTTTTGGGAAGTCATTATTAAAATATTCTCAAAAAATTTGGCAGCATGGAATAAGAATTACATATCAAAAGTGGGGAGGATCACTCTAATAAAATCGACTATTTCAAACCTCCTATTGTATTTTTTTTTGTTGAAATTGTAGGCTTCAAAGAAGGTAGTGAACGAGATTGAAAAGATAATTAGATTTCTTATGGGACCTAGGGAATGACAAAAGGATCATTTGGCAAGTTGGAAACTGATGGACAAAATTAGGGAGGGGGCTTGGAATTGGGAGAATAAATGACAAAAAAACATTGCACTTTTAGGAAAATGGTTCTGGAGATTCCCAATGGAAAACGTGGTGCTGTGGCATTTGGTGATTTGAAGCAAATATAGCTTGGGCTCTAATGGGTGGGATTCTTGACCTGCTAGAAACACTACTAACTACCCTAAAATGTCTTTGGAAAATTAATCTGGCATAACTCCTTATCTTTTCTCAGCATATCAGATATTATTCCATTCCTTTACTCCCTACCGGTTTTTGAAAATCCCCAAACTGGAACTGAATCTACTAGTTAACCAGTTTACCAGTTTTGGTTTTTTGAGAGTGAAGTTCTTTGGTTTGTCAATTTTTTATATTTATAGTATATATTGTATAAATAAATGTATAAATATATATTATATTATATTATAAAATAGATTATTATAAATATAATATATTTATATATAATGCATGTTATATATATATATATATATATATATATATATATATATATATATATATATATATATATATAGTTTTCAAGGTGCCAAGGCAAGGCTAGATGATAGGAGGCGCCTTGTCACCTAGTTGCTTAGGTGATAGATTTTTTTTTAAGAAAGAACATATATCCTAGGGTAGTTCCTTAGGTTCCATAACCATATTTCCTTAATAATTATACATAACTTTCATAAGAAAAATATAAGCTTCATGTTAAAGTATAGAAAATCAGCATATTCATGAGAAGAAAAAGAAAGAAAGGAAAGAAAACTCAAAGAATAGAGGGGCTGAACCCCTATTTTTGTTATTGGAAAAGAAGAAAAGAAAAGGTGGAAGAAGAAGATGTGGGAGAAGAAAATGTGTTGATTAGACAAAATTTCAAATTCTTCCTTGCTTATTGGTTCAGGTTTTGAAGCCTTTGAGGGTTCAAAATACAGCAGTTAGCAATGTCTGTGTTGATTAAACACTAACAAATAAGAAATTAATAAAAATAAATTAGTATATAAACACAAAATGAATATTTTAGTTTAATAATGTCTATTTTATAATTATAATCTCAAAATATTAAAAATATAAAAGTATTTTATAACACAACATAGAAAACTGCTTGGCGATTAGGTGAGGCGAGCCTTCAAGGGTGCCTTTTCGCCTAGGTGTCACCTTGACAACTATGATATATACCAGTCAGTTCAGTTAATTGCTGGTTTTTTAGGCTAACTGAAAACTGAACTGATCCTTCGGTTTTTCAAAAGCACTGAACTGAAACTGAATCGATTGGTTCGATTAACCGGATTTTTCGGTTTGGTTTTCTTGGTTTGGATCGGCTTTTTGGATTTTTATGAACACCCCTAATCATGTGATTAAAAAGGTGGAATTTAAGAAAAGGATCAAAAGCTTGAACGAGAAAGTGAATACTTTATTATAATTTGAAGTTGATATTTACTTTTTGTTTCTGAACCAATGATATTGAATTGTTAGGCTGTGTAAGATATATCTACTCAACAACTCAACAAAGTGTTACCCTGATTGCTTATTATACAGTTAGGTTACACAGTACATGATATCTATATAAGTACAAATTCAACCTTTGGAATGCCCACCCTCCTGACTCAGACTATATAGGTTAAACAAGATGTTTAGCTTTCCAGCCTAGTCTCTGCTTGTTTGATCATGTAGAGTTCTTTTTTAAACCAATGCTATTTAATTATATGATATCATGGTACCTGTACATAGGTCTCTTATCATGTCAAACACTTCAATTCCTAGTTTAAATTTATGTCTGGCACCTTGAAGTCATGTCCTGACAGTATCTTGATGAAATAGATTTTGTTACTGTGTTGATGCTAATTTGCATTTATCTTGTTTTGCTTGGTTTCTAAATGGAAGAGATGTCCTATTTCTTTTCCTCTTTCCTGTAGTAGTTTTGAGCTATGCATTTCCTTACCATTAGAAAGCTTGTTTGTCCAACTAAAACACACTATTTAATTCAAGCAGATTGCTGCTGAAAAGAAATCTGCAATTGGAAAGGGTAATATTGCTCAAGAGGAACAAGGCAAGACTTCCTCCAAAAAGGGACGTAAAACTGCATCACTGTTAAGACCTGTAAGATTCCAAATAGCTGCATTTTTGTTTCTTATGCCTTTTGCAATGACCTGATGAATCTACTATCTGAAACGAAGGTGATTTGTATTTGCAATGATCTTTTTGCACCTGCCTTGAGGCCATTGCGCCAGGTAGCAAAGTAAGTTTTTACCAGTACACCCAAAATGTTAATACAACTTTATTTTGAATTTTTATTGTTGGTTAGTAGTATTAGTCCAAGTGGAAGCGTTACACTTCCTGTATTTCAGTTTTTAGACACTAGAAATCATGGAAGTATTTTGATTTAATAACATTAAGTTATTTGTTTGCTCTACTAGGGTGCATATATTTGTTCACCCAACAATTAGCCGTGTGGTGAATAGGTAATAAAACAGATACTGATTTTCTATTTTGGGGGTTTGACATTTTCATTTAGGACAAAGAACCTCTCCTTGTATATAATTACTTCATCTGACTATATTTACATTCCTTTCCAAATGTGGTCATGGTAGGCTTAAGCATATCTGTAATAAGGAAGGGTTCAGGACAAGTTCTATTGCACTAACTGCACTTGCTGAGTATACTGGTAAGTTAGCAGTTTCCTCTTCACATGGGAAAATTTACTGTAAATAATTCGTTTGCTCTTTTCGCAATTCTCACTATAGCTTTGAACAAGAAAAAGGTTTGCCAAATGAGTCCTTGAAACATAGAATTGTATTTCAAGTAAAACCAAGAAATATTCAGGAATATCTGCTCAGTTATTTCCTTTTGGTTATGAGAAACTTTTTTTCTAATCTGATATAAAAAGTCTATTTCCTGAAAAGAAAAAGGATTTTCATTTCTTGTTTTCATAATTTAGATGAGGGCTAACAGGAAAAAGGGGTTGCAACCTTGAACACCATCAAAGACAATCCTAGCTAAACCAATGAGGTAGAAGTTTATCTCATAGCTTGAGACTGGTGAGGAAACCAACTGCTTGATTTGCCTTGCTGTATACATTCTTAACTTTCACAAGGATGTTCTCGTTTATTAACGGGAAGGGGCAGGAATTTCATGAACACAGCTCTATCTAAATCAGTAACAACTGGTGATTATCCTTTGGTCCAACTGTGAGATGGTTGGAAAGGGGATACAGCTGATTCATCAGGGCTGTACAGAACCAGCACTTGCATGTAGGTTTTGATCATTTATGGTCTCACTTTTCACTTCCTCTTCCTTTTAGAGACTTGGAATCCTTAGTTTGTTGGTTTATCACATATTTTCTGGTTTTGTAGATTATCTCTTTGGTTATATGTTGAATAAATCAGCAACAATCAATTAAAGAATAAATAAATATGGTATTAAAAGAAGAAAATCACAGAGAGAAGAATAAGAGAAAGGAGGAAAAAATCAGTTCGTAGTTCTCATAATGAACCCCCAATCTCTTATATTGTTGCCGTAAATATGTAAAAATTACAAAAGTGCCCCTAATAAAGGACCTGTAAAAACTAAAATAGACCTGTGGCCCAATAACAATAAACCCATAAACTAAATAAAAGAAAAGTAGCAACTAAAAATAGCTAATAGTTCCACTTCTACTACTACTTTCAACATTATGGAAATGCTATGTATTTAATAATTGTAAGAATTTGCTTATGGATTACTTACAATTTTTTTTATGTGCCCTGCTATTTTCATTTATCTCAGTTTGTTTATCTTTTCCAGAATGTGATATACGCTCATGCTTAAATACACTTCAGTTTCTCAACAAGAAGAAAGAAACACTTAATGTGGTATGCTATTAAGTGCACCTAAAGCATGGTGTTTTAAAATAAACCTGTGAACTTTATAGCATTTAATTTATTTACTGCTTGTATTCAGTTGGAGCTTAGCTGTCAAGTGGTTGGCCGAAAGGATATGTCAAGAAGCGCTTTTGATGTCTGGAAGGAGGTAATCTAAAACTAGTAATTCCTTTCCTCACCTTTCTTGATTGCTTCACTATCATATCTGGTGGCTAAGTTTTGAAGATATTTGTTCCTTAAAGGTTTTCCAAAAGAGGAAAGTGAAACAGGAAAGAAAATCCATGAATAGATTCAGAACTACGTCAAGTAATTTTGACTTTCTGGACTCCCTTATATCTAACCGGTAGGTATGGAATTCCAGTGATCTCACTTTGCATACTTAAGTGGTATTCTAGTTCCCTCACAATGTGAATGTTGCTGTACAGTGGTGAATACGAATTGACCATGGATGGGATTCATGAAAACATTTTACAGCTCCATTATCATGATCCACTGATGCAAAAGACTGTGAGTCCCCAGTGCTGTTGCATCTCTCTCTCTCTCTCTTTCCATGTGCAATGTGGTGTGTGTGTGTGATTATGGTCTAGCTTCTCAAAAATTTGCATTATCAAAAAGAAGGCATTTGACCACTAAAGAATATATATTTTGACTATTGTGTAATGATTTTAAGGTCAAGTGCTTAAACAATCTTGGCGTTTCTGATTTCATGCATCAGTATGTTATGCAGACTCAACAGATGCAACTACGAGGTAAATGCAAGCAGCACATTCTAAGTTTTTACTATCCAATACTTATGATTTGGTTAATGGAACTTCCTCAAAATCTTCTTTTTCAGTTTACCAATCCTCTGTTGCAATAGCAATACACAATTTAATAGCTCAGGTTGAAAAACCAAATATTGAGTGGCCAAAATCTTTTCAAAGGTACTTCTCTTCCCACAGACATGAACTTCATTGCCAGTGACACCGTAATTATTTATTGCTATCATCTCAATGCATTCTTTCAGATACCGAGCATTGTTCATGGAAAAGAGGGATCTTTTAAGGTCTTGGCATCACAAAATCTCACCATCTATCTCAAGGCATTTGTCAGCTGGGTATTTTGTAGAAGATGCCATTTCTCAATTGTTACATATTTTGTCACCACCAACTCTGAGGCCGGTAACTGCTGAAATTTTATTCATTTCTTCTTGTTCCATATTTCTTTTGACACTTTTATTTTGTATTGGTAATGGGAGTTTTAGATGATAAAGAAGCCTTCAAATTCCTTGCATTAAACTCACCAATCAAAAAATCCCTGAATTACCTGGATAAAAGGAAAAAAAAAAAGAAAAATAGAGGGATTCCTGGATATAAACAGAACACACAATATTGTTTGATTTCATCGCTATTACTTCCTTTTGTTGTTTTTATGTCAGCATGTTTGACCTACTACTGAATGGACTTTGAAGGTCTGAAATCCGACCTGACATCCAATCAGACAATTTCAGATTTGGATCTTGGAACCTGCATCCGTTTAATAATCGGATCAGATGTGGATTTGACCCCACCCTATCCAATTAAGATCCATGTCTGATTAAAATTTATTTTCTATATGCATATAGATATTATATATTATTATATGAAGTTTATAATTAATAAATTCAATATTTTATATTTATTTAAATTTATTATATATGTATAAGTTAAAAACTAATTAATCTTTTAAACTTATTTAATCTTTCTTTGTTTTAAACACAATAAAGTTGAAAAAAACACAATTCGGATGTAATCTGATATATTGGATTTCGGATCGGATTCAGATTTGAAGTTTCAATAAACTACTTCAACCCATGTCCTTTTTGGTCTGCTTCTAGTCCTTCTAGCCCCTTCAACTTGCAACAGATCACTTCTTCCTTTGGAGCTGTAGATTGCATATAAATATTTTAGATCTTACCCAAAAAATATAAATATATCAAATCTTTAAAAAAGAATTACCTCAGGGTCATCTTTAACAACTAGAATTAGAGAACATCAATGTTGTAGATCTTATTTTGTTTCCTTTTCTTTCTTTTTCTGTAAAATTTCCTGCTTTCCTTGAGTTAAGGTACAAGGCATTATAACAAGGAGAGTTTATGGACTGGTGATTCATAGTTTCTAGAGTGCGACACAAATATGGTGCTCTACAACAGTTTTATCTTTTGAAAAGAATGATCACAGTGACAACTTTGATAACTAGAATAAGAGAATATAAATATCAGGGATCTTATTTTATTTCCTTTCTATTTTTTTGTTAAAGTTTTCCTACTTGAAGCTAATGTACAAAGACATTATAACAAGGGTAGAGTTTATGGGCTGGTGATCCAGAATTTCTGGAGTAAAACCCAAATATGGTGCTCTGGAACAGTTGGAATCTTCCTTGGCTATTTTTACATTGACATTTTTTTTTGTGAGTGCAAAGCCCCTGTCACTACAATCATAATTATGTTGACAATCTTAGGACTGTATGTACAATTCTATAGATGTGGCCTAATTTATTATATATATAAGAAGCACATCTGCTTGCAAAAGTTGATGCTAAGGATTTAAATATCGACACAATACGCCCGATATGGGGCATATCATATCCATATTGGTCAAGGGGGATATGGGAAACGCTACAACTAAACCTGTATCCCTTGAATCGTACATATCGCTCTGATATGTGCTTGTATTGGCTTGTATCATATTGTATCAGCCGATACGCGTTGATACAATACAATAATGAGAGTGTTTCAACTTCCACTGTTCCGTTTATCTAAAATATGCACGTGGGATGATTTGAACCCAAATTACCCAGCACACAAACCTTAAATACAAACTTCACCCACTAGGCCAAATTTGATCTTGTGATAATAACATTTATCAATTCAAACATCTAAATGTAATCCCAACAAATAACTTATATTTATGTTTAACATCAACTAAAGATGAAAAAAATATAATTCAAAATTATTATTTTATAAACTAATAGAATAAATAATTTCTCATATCCACATTTATATCAAAAAGTTGTTTTAATGTCAAGAAATTTATATAATAAAAATTATTAATAATAGAATAATTATTTTAGTACTTAAAATTTATAAATTTGAACATGATATGTATCTTAAAGTTTTATAAATTATTAATTAATATTTTAATTTGCATTAAATAGCAACATATTTATTATTTACAAAAAATAAAAATATTATTTATGAAATACTTGAGAATATAATATAAATTGAATTTGTCAAATCCGCTAATTTATTTTCACATCAAAAAGATTTTTTATTTCATAAAATTTATATAAATAAAAGTATTAATAATAGAATAATTAGTTTAGTAATTAAAAGCTGTGAAGTTTCATATGATATGCATCTTAGAAATTTTAATATATTTGATATATTTTAAGATTATATATTTTTATAAATTATTAATTGAAATTTAATTAAATTTTATAGTAACATGTTTATTGTTTATAAAAATAAAAATATTGTTTACCAAACATTTGAAAATTAATTTTACTTGACTTTTTTGTTAATGTTAAAAACTAAAAATAGTAAAATAGGAAGTAATTGATATAATATTTCACATATAATAGTTGCATATGTTTTGTGCCTTCAACTTCAATAGAAAATAATATAATAATAGTTTTTGTGCATGTATTAATTTGCAAAAATATATATAATATGTTCTAGCACTCTTGATTGATACATTATCAACAAAATTGTATGATTTCTATGTATCCCGCAATATTAATTGTAATGTATCTCTTCACATATACCATTAGAATATACATTTGCTTTATATCTATACATTAATTATAGTTATTTTGACCTTAAATATAATGTTATTAATATATTTGTGGAATTTATATGCATTTCCTAGTGTATCCAAGCGTTTCCATATTTTTTCATTCGTATCCATGCGTTTCCAAGGTGTTTTCGTATCCGTATCTGTATCCAATTGATCCGATACGATACTTGATACCGATGCTTTAATCCTTGGTTGATGCTCAGTTAAACTAACAATCTGTATTGTACTTGATACATGGAACTGAACTGTGTGATGGGTTGTCATTGGAAAGCTTCATATAATACATGCATCCAAGTAGTCCATATGCTTCTATGCTACAAAAATCTTGATATTACCTCTGGTAGGAAAATTGTGCATGAGTAGAAAATTTAATGTGATATATAATAGAAATGGACTTGTAGAAGTACAAAATTGAATAGAAACCTGTGAAATCTGTATTGTACTTGATGTTCTCTGAGGCATAAAATGACTAGAAGAATGATCTTTACCATTTCCAGATAGGACTGCAAACCAAGTTTATCATACCTCTCTTTATGCTTTTGCTGCATATGGTCTATGGCAGAGAACTTTTTCTTTCTTTCTTTTCTTTTTTTTTTTTTTGGTTCAATGTAACAAGCATCTTAAATGTGATTCTGTTTCTGCTTCGGGTTTGTGGAATGGTATTTTTCCTTCTCAGGTGGCCTTGCACTTACTGTCAGAGAGAGAGAAGGATGATCTGGCTCAGTTAGTTGATACAATGGTCTCATATTCTATAACGTACAAGAATACTAAACCTGAGCCTTTGTCAGCTATCTCAAGACATGAAACATCGTTGGATACCTCAGAACTTTCTTTTGAACCTCCCATCCATGACTTCATTAACTTCAAGGTTTAACTTGTTTATTTCACCTTTCAGTGCATGTGATTATAACATGTATAAAATTGATTGTTTGAACTGAACATTTTTCTGGTGTTAAACAGGGCTATACATCAGGACATTATGTACTACCTTTACCCATGAAGCAAGTTCTGGTGCATGAGGTAAATGATGAATCTATAGCAGAATTAACTGTTCTCTTACATTAATCAATTTTTAAGCACTCGGTTTTCCATGGTTAATAGCTCAGTTAAGTGAAAGCCAAACTGTTAGCATGTAATGCTAATTTCTTGATTAACCAAAATGATACGGGTTTTAATTTCTAGGCTAGCCAAATTTGTGCCCATTTTAATGAAACCAGTAGAAGGGCATGTCCAAGTAAAAAAAATAATAAAAGGGTAAAAAGATGAAAAGACATAGATTTAGAAATATTTATTTACTGTATTTCTTTAAATGCTTTAACTTGGTGATTGGACTTACAGATAAAAATATTTGGATTACTGATTTTTTTATGTATATTGAGAACTGCTGTTTGCAAGCATTGACATTATATGATTATATTAAAATATCCTGATTCAATTATTATGGCCTGGATGTGAAGCCAAGGCAAGTATTGTCATTATACAGTAAAGATCTTGCTTTATAGATAAGTTAACTGATCCATATTCTGCAACAGAAAGAAGATGGAAACAATTTATTCTTTATAGGTGGCTACTCGTTCCCTCATTTTGTATTTCATGTTTCATATTTTCTTATTACAAAATGCTCTTTCATCAGTATGGAAAATTGAGGCCTAGTTGCTTGAAGAACCATTCATGTAGTTAAAATATGTCAAAAATATTGTTGTTTCTTTAAAATGAATTTTTACAATGTTTTAGAATATTACAACATATAGTTCTGTATCATATGTTACATATTTGTACCATGTGGCAAATGAGAAAATACACAGATGAAATATCTCTCTGGAACTGGACGTATTGTAGATTTGCGACTTATTGTTACATAGCGACTTATGACATCATCTAAGCCTTATCCCAACTATAGGGAATTGGCTACATGAATTCTGTTTTGTTAGTTCCATGTCCAGAGTTAAATTTTGAGCATTTAAATCATTTCTTACCACCTCAATCTATGTCCTCTTTGGTCTGCCCTTGCCCTTCTACTCCTTCAATTTATCGTTTTATATCATATAATATTAGTACTTGTCATAATTACCACAGGTTAATTATGATATTATATGGTAAGTTACAATACATAATTTGGATCCCTTTCCAATGATTTAAAAGGCGCACACAGGAGAGGCGCATTTTGGGGTATGCGCCTCGCCCAGGTCCTAGGTGCACCTCTTTCAAAAGGTGTGCGCCTGGTGCGCCTAGGCATGCGCCTGATGCACCTTGCACCTCAGCCCAGGCGTGCGCCTTTTTAAAATTTTGCGCTTTTTGCTTTTTTGCTGTTAGCCACCCCCTATTTGCTTATGTTGTTCATTCATTCATTGCAATAAAATATCTTCTTAAACGGCAATGAAAGTTGTAAAATTATTATTTTTTATGTGATAAATAAGAATTTCAGACCCTAACATAGACTTGTTCAGGCTTGCCTCGAGGGGCGTGCTACAAAAGCAACTCATAGAATCAAGAATGCAGTTGAAAAACAGCCCTTCGAAGTATGGGACTGTGTAAGATTAGATGAAAAACCAGAAAAGGAAAACAACTGAAAAGATTGGTGAAGATGGAGAGAGAGCTGGCGGCAAGGAGGGTTAGAGGATGAGAGATTCGAACTAATCTCCCCCTCTAACACTCTAATACAATTTTATTAAGTTAATTCTTGAATAATTACAAGAGACCCTTGGTTGGGCAAGAAATTACAAAAAACACAACATAGAAGAGGATGGGCCCAGAATAAGGCCCATTACAGAAAAGAACATAAATATAACATAGAATAACAGCCTATGGGCCATTCGGCCCATCTTCTCTACACTCCCCTTCAAGCTGAGCATAGATGTTAATCATGCCCAGCTTGCCAGTGTCATGCTGAAGCCTTGCCTTGGGAATGCCCTTGGTGAGAAAATCTGCCAATTGTCCTTCAGAAGTGATGAAGGGAAGACACACTTCACCCGAAGAGACTCTTTCTCGAATAAAGTGTCTATCAACCTCAATATGCTTAGTTCTATCATGTTGTATTGGGTTGTGGGCAATGTTAATGGCGATCTGATTATCACAGTACGACATCATTGGCTTGTCATACTCAATCCCAAGTTCCTCCATCAATGACCTTAGCCACAATAGTTCAGAGACTCCATGTGCCATGGCCCTATATTTTGCTTCTGCTGAGGATCGAGCCACAACTGATTGTTTCTTGCTCCTCCAAGAGACAACATTACCAGCCACCAAACTGCAATACCCTGAAGTAGATCTTCTATCATCAATATTTCCAGCCTAGTCAGCATCAGTATAGGCTTCAAATTTCATATGGCCATGCTTGGTAAACAGAATTCCTTTTCCTGGAGAGCCTTTTAAATAACACAGAATTCGTTCTGCGGCTGCCATATGAGTATCTCGGGGAGCATGCATGAATTGGCTAATACAACTGACAGCATATGCAATATCTGGCCGAGTCATGCACAGATACAGGAGTTTCCCAAGAAGTCTCTGAAAGACCCCTTTGTCTTCCAACAATGTTCCATCTGAAGCAGAAAGTTTGTTACTCGTATCAATAGGAGTTACAGCTAGTCTAGCACCCATCTTCCTAGTTTCAGAAAGCAAGTCAAGGACATACTTTCTTTGGGAGATAAGGATCCCATCTTTGGATCTAGCAACTTCTATGCCAAGGAAGTATCTCAACTCCCCCAGGTCCTTAATCTCAAATTCTGTACAAAGGAGACTTGAGAGCACGAATTCCTGAAGCATCATTACCAGTCACAACAATATCATCAACATACACAATGAGATATACTGCCAGAGATTCACTTCTCTTCACAAAAAGAGTATGATCAGACTGTGTCTGAGCATAGCCGAAGTTAACAAGTGTTGCTCTAAATCTCTCAAACCAGGCTCTAGGAGACTGTTTGAGGCTATAAAGGGACTTCTTCAATTTGCATACCTTTCCTTGCATATCACTTCTGTACATTCCTGGAGGGAGAGACATATAAACCTCCTCATGTAAGTCACCATTCAGAAATGCATTCTTTACATCCAACTGATAAAGGGGCCAGTCAAAGTGAGCTGCCAGAGATAAGAGAAGCCTCACAGATGTCATCTTAGCAACAGGTGCAAAGGCCTCCAGATAGTCAATCCCATACGTCTGTGTGTAGCCTTTTACAACTAGCCTGGTCTTGTACCTCTCAATAGTCCCATCAGCCCGGTATTTAATGGTAAAGACCCACTTGCAACCAACCGGATCCTTCCCTTCAGGCAAATCCACCACTTCCCAAGTATCATTCTTGTGTAGGGCATCCATTTTAGATTTCATGGCATCTCTCCATTTTGGAATCTCAAGAGTTTCTAACACAGACCTAGGAATAGGATTAGAAGCAACTGAAGAGAGATAAGAAAAGTATGAAGGAGAAAGCAGACTGTAAGAAAGGTGTTTTGAAATGCAGTGTGCAGTGCACTTCCGTTTTCCTTTCCTAACAGCAATGGGAACATCAAGATCCGGGAAAGATGGTTCCAAAGGGGTTGAAACAGCACCTGTTGTCTCATCTGTGATTGGAAGTGCATGAGGTTCACTTGTTGGAAGGGAAACAACCTGCTCATTCCTAGATCTTTGCCTTTGATACACCTTAGGATTGTGGGTAGGACGAGGAGGTAAAGAGATAGGAACACTAGGACAAGGAGAATGGAGTGACTGATCCTCCCTTGATTCATTTGGAGAGGACACAGGCTCATCATGAGACTCAACTGGGACAGGGAGAGGAAGAGCAAACACTTGTGACAAACTCTCCCCCTGTGGACAATGTCCTTCCTGAGAGGAACCATAAAAAGGAGAAAATTCATCAAAGGTAACATCCATTGGGACATATTGAGTGCCAGTCTTTGGATCAAAACAACAGTAACCCTTCTGTTTGGGGGAATGTTGGAAAGTAGAAGATTGACTCTTTGATTGATTCTCCATAATTTTAGGTCCATCAGTTTAGGAAACTTAATTTCTTGGAATCATGGGATATCCTAGAATCATGGGATATTAATTGGAGAATCCCACTGATATAGAAATTAGTTTTTTAGGAAAAGTTAGTTTCCTATTTTATCACCCTGTAGATTAGCTTTGTAATTCTATATAAAGTTGTGTATATGCTCCTTCCAAAACAATACAATCAATTCATTTTTTCTCTCAAATTTTCACATGGTATCAGAGCCAGGTTACGACCTAATCCACACATAGCATCTCTTTGGTCATCTCTGCTACTGGTTCAAGAACTCTCAAACAGTATTTGGGAGGTTCTTGAGTGTCCTTGATTCTTCTTCGAGATCGGTTACAGATCTGAACTCTACATTTTTGCTTCTTCTGGACTGTTGCGCCATCGGATTCATCCTTTTTTCTTGGATCTCTTTGTAGAGACATCAGATCAGTCTGAAATCTTAGATCTGGTGTTGCCCAGAGCAGATTTACTGAATCCCTTTGGTTTCATTTGGATCAGTTTTGATTTTGAGTGGTTTCGATCCACTCTTCAGTTTGGTGGAGCATTACAGTTACCTTTTTTTTTACATTGGCTGAAAGATTCTTTAGGCCTTCATCGCCAACCCTTACTAAGTTTTTCAGACCTTCATTGTCTGTTTTTCTCTCTTTCTTGAAGCCCACCCAATATGTCAAAAGCCACCGTATCAAATACCACTGCACAATCGGAAGAAGTTTCCTCACATCAAGCATCTGGTGACCTGCAAAACATTCAGGCAGCATATAGGTTGAACGGGAAAAATTATTTGAAGTGGTCTCAGTTTGTTCGAACATATTTAAAGGGAAAAGGAAAGCTTAGCCATCTCTTAGGGACGGGACCGAAGGAAGGAGATCCAAGATTTGATGCATGGGACGAAGCTGACTCCATGATCATGTCATGGTTATGGAATTCAATGAACCCTGAAATCAGCGACACGTGTATGTTTTTATCCACGGCTAAAGAGATCTGGGATGCCGTCCGACAGACATATTCAAAAGCACGTGATGCAGCACAAGTGTACGAAATCAAAGTCAAGACTAGAGCAACTAAACAAGGCAGCAAGACAGTTACCGAGTATGCAAATTTACTGCAGAACCTGTGGCAAGAACTCGATCATTATCGGTGCATTGAGACTAAATGTGCAGCAGATGCAGCAATCCTAAAGAGTTTTATCGAAAAAGATCACGTTTATGACTTTCTTGCAGGACTCAACGCAGAATTTGATCAAGTTAGGGTCCAGATTCTCGGCAAAGAAGAGGTACCATCTCTAAATGAGATTATTTCTCTGATTCGTGCTGAAGAAAGCCGTAGGGGGGTTATGCTTGAACCCCAAGTACTAGAAGGTTCAGCCATGACTACAAGGATGGAACAACCGAAAATACTGGAAGGAATGAAGACAGATTTGTCCTCTGCACGGGACAACAAGGAGTCTCTTTGGTGTACCTATTGCAAGAAACCAAGGCACACCAAAGAGAAGTGTTGGAAGCTGAATGGTAAACCATCGAATAGGGAATGGGGCTATCGAGGAGGACAACAGAAGAGTCGAAGTCAAGCTAACTTCACCACAAATCAGCCGAGCCAAGAAAAGCCTCCAGACAAGACCAAGTTCAATAAGGAGGAGATCGAAAAGTTAAGGGGGCTTCTGGGATCGTTGGAGAAACCTAGTGGTACAGGCTCTCTTGCAATCTCAGGTAAGTTTTCTATTCCTCACGGGCTAAATGTCTCAGATGAACCTATTAGGAATTTATGGGTTATTGACTCAGGAGCCACAGATCACATGACTCACTCCTCACTACATTTTAGCACTTACACCCCCTGCCCAAGCAATCGAAAAATAGCCATTGCAGACGGTTCCCTTACTACCGTAGCTGGCCTTGGGGATATCCATATTAATCCATCACTTACACTAAAAAGTGTCCTTCATGTTCCAAAATTGTTCACTAACCTGATATCCATCCAAAAACTCACCCATGACATGAACTGTAATGTGCTTTTCTATCCTTCTTACTGTATATTTCAGGACCAGGATTCAGGGAAGAGGATTGGACTTGCTAAGGAGAAGAATGGACTCTACTATCTTGAAGAATCATGCAAATCAAATATTGTCCATGATAAGTTATCTCTGTCATTCCTTTCATCATCCAACAAAGACACCATTTGGCTTCATCACTTTAGACTAGGACATCCATCTTTTGGAATTCTGAAAACTATGTTTCCCTCCTTGTTTAAAGGATTGAGTGTTGAATATTTTCATTGTGATGTGTGTGAATTTGCAAAACACAAGCGTGTGCCCTTTCCAATCAGTAACAATAGAAGTTCAGTCCCATTCTTTTTGATCCATAGTGATATATGGGGACCCTCCACAGTTCCAAATGTGTCTGGCCCACGATGGTTCGTCTCTTTTATTGATGATTGCACTAGGGTCTCTTGGATCTTTCTTCTTAAATCTAAATCAGATGTAAGTAGTGTACTCCCAAATTTCCATAACATAATCCAAAATCAGTTTGGGGTCAGAATCAAAAGATTTAGATCGGATAATGCACGGGATTATTTCAACCAAACTTTATCCCCATATTTTCAAAAAGAAGGGATTATCCATGAATCCTCCTGCATTAATACTCCACAACAAAACGGAGTAGTAGAAAGGAAGAATGGTCATCTACTAGCTACAACCCGAGCCTTACTTTTCCACCAGCATGTTCCAAAAACCTATTGGGGGGAAGTTGTGCTTACAGCCGCATACATTATAAATCGATTACCTTCGAGGGTGTTGGGATTTAAAACACCAATGGAAACACTTTCTCAATTTTATCCCGATCTACGTACAACAAATAATCTCACCCCAAGAATCTTTGGATGCACTGCTTTTGTCCATGTTCATACCCATAATAGAGGGAAGTTAGATCCAAGAGCCATCAAGTGTATTTTTGTGGGTTATTCGTCCACCCAAAAGGGTTATAAGTGTTACCACCCACCTACTAAAAAATTCTTTGTCTCTATTGATGTCACTTTTGAAGAAAAAACACCATATTTCACTCAACCTTATCTTCAGGGGGAGTCTTTGTCATTCATTGAAGATAAGGACAGAGAATTGTTCCCGCTTGGTCTACCTACAGTTTCTCAACACCCAAACTCAGCATCTATACCAGTTCAATCCGTATCTGCACCTATCGAACCACCTCAAACCAAACCAACTTCTTCACCCATTCATACCAGACCCATGACAGAGAATAATGAATTTTGTGACTCTATGAGATTGCAGGTATATTCAAGAAGAAGAAACCAGGATCCTAATCTTGTGCAGGTTCAAGATTCAACTCCTAATCCTGAGAATGAGGTAAATACAGTTCCAGAAATTTCTTCTGAATTAGCATCTGACCAAGATCTTCCTATTGCTCTTAGGAAAGGCACAAGAGAATGCACTAAACATCCCTTATATCCCTTAGCAAATTTTGTGTCCTTTAAAAAATTCTCACCATCACATAGGAGTTTCCTAGTTAGTCTAAACACCATTCATATTCCTAATACTTTATCTGAGGCATTATCTGATGAGAAATGGAAAGATGCTATGAGAGAAGAGATGCAGGCTCTAGATAAGAATCAAACATGGGAAATTGTTGACCTACCACCAGGAAAGAAACTGGTGGGCTGCAAGTGGGTTTTCACAGTAAAGTATAAGTCAGACGGCTCTCTAGAAAGATACAAGGCAAGACTCATGGCAAAAGGATATACACAAACCTATGGTGTTGACTATCAGGAGACATTCGCTCCAGTGGCTAAGATGAATACGGTAAGAATTTTGTTGTCACTAGCAGCTAACTTCGACTGGTACTTGGAGCAATTTGATGTAAAGAATGCTTTTCTTCACGGTAATTTAGAGGAGGAGATATACATGGATATTCCTCCAGGCTTTAAAGGAAATCTAAAAGGAAATAAAGTTTGCAGGTTGAAGAAAGCACTATATGGTCTCAAGCAATCACCTAGGGCGTGGTTTGGAAGATTTACTAAAGTTATGCTTGCCATCGGATACAAACAAAGTCAAGGAGATCATACACTCTTTATAAAGCATTCGGATGCAGGGGGAGTCACGGCTCTTCTGGTATATGTCGATGACATAATTGTGACAAGAAATGATGAAAAGGAGAAGGAAGCCTTGAGAAGATGCCTAGTCAAAGAATTCGAAATAAAAGAACTTGGGAGATTGAAGTATTTTCTAGGGATTGAAGTAGCTCATTCCAGAGAAGGCATCTTTATCTCACAACAGAAATATGTAACAGATCTTTTAAGAGAGACAGGAAAGTTAGCATGCAAACCATCCTCCACACCGATTGAGCCAAATCACAAATTGGGAGAAGCAAATGAAGATCTAGCCGTGAATAGGGAAATGTACCAAAGATTAGTAGGAAAACTTATATATCTTGCCCATACAAGGCCTGACATAGCATATGCCGTGAGCGTGACTAGCCAGTTTATGCACAACCCGAAAGAGGTTCACCTACAGGCGGTCTATAGGATACTACATTACCTAAAGGCTAATCTTGGCAAAGGAATCTTGTTTAAAAGAAATACTAGATTAACCCTAGAGGCATACACCGATGCAGATTATGTAGGCTCTCTCATGGATAGGCGGTCCACTACAGGTTACTGTACGTTCCTTGGAGGAAATCTTGTGACATGGAGGAGTAAGAAGCAGAATGTGGTAACTAGATCAAGTGCGGAGGCAGAATTCAGGGCAATGGCTCAGGGAGTATGTGAATTACTATGGCTCAAGATAATTTTGGAAGACCTAAAGATCAGATGGGAAGGTCCAATGAGATTATTCTGTGACAACAAGTCAGCTATTAACATTGCTCACAATCCCGTCCAACATGACAGGACAAAGCACATTGAGATAGATAGGCATTTCATAAAAGAAAAGCTGGATAGTGGATTAATTTGCACTCCATACGTCTCAACGAATGGTCAACTGGAAGATGTGCTGACAAAAGGGCTTTGCAGTGTGGCATTCCAAGGACTTATCTCCAAGCTAGGAATGAAAGATGCATATTCACCAGCTTGAGGGGGAGTGTTGGAAAGTAGAAGATTGACTCTTTGATTGATTCTCCATAATTTTAGGTCCATCAGTTTAGGAAACTTAATTTCCTAGAATCATGGGATATCCTAGAATCATGGGATATTAATTGGAGAATCCCACTGATATAGAAATTAGTTTTTTAGGAAAAGTTAGTTTCCTATTTTATCACCCTGTAAATTAGCTCTGTAATTCTATATAAAGTTGTGTATATGCTCCTTCCAAGACAATACAATCAATTCATTTTTTCTCTCAAATTTTCATAGGGAATAACCAAGGAAGATACACTTGTGGGCTTTTGGTTCAAATTTATGTCTCTGGGCACTTGGAATGTGTACATAACAGGTGTAGCCAAACACACGAAGAGGAATAGGAAAGAGGTCATTGTCTGGATGAAGAAGACTGAAGGGTGATTTAAACCCTAGAACCCTGGATGGCATACGGTTTATGAGGTAGGTAGCAGTGAGAACAACATCACCCCAAAATCTTATAGGAACATGTGAGGCAAACAAAAGGCTCCTTGCAACTTCAACAATATGTCTATTTTTCCTTTCAACAATTCCATTCTGTTCAAGGGTTCTAACACAGGAACTTTGATGAATAACCCCTATGTTAGAGAGATACGAGGATAAGTTATTCTCAAAATATTCTTTTGCATTGTCAGATCTGAAAATTTTAATCCTGGTATCAAACTGGGTTAAAACATATTCATGTAATTGCCTCACAAGTCTTGGAACTTCATCACGAGATTTCATTAGGAATATCCAAGTGAATCGAGAAAAATCATCAATAAACAAGATGAAGTATCTGCAGCCCCCTATAGAGGATAAGTGGTAAGGCCCCCACACATCAAAGTGCACAATATTAAAAGGAAAAGAAGATATTTTATTGCTCAAAGGGTAATTGTTTCTACAATATTTTGATAACTGACATGATTCACAATTAAGACTGGACACACTGGTTCCCTTGAACAATTCAGGGAATAGATGACTTAAAGCAGAAAAAGGCAAATGACCCAAACGACAATGACTCAACATAATTCGACTGTCTGACTTTGAAGAGGTAGAACCAAAAGCAGCATTCCTAGGCTGATCAAGGCATTGTCCAGGAGTATCGAGCAAGTATATTCCATTCGCTTCATGGCCACTCCCAATCACTTTCCGAGACTCCAGATCCTGAAAAACACAGTGGGAAGGAAAGAAGGTTACACAACAATTTAATGACTTGGTTAAGCTACTTACAGATAACAAATTTGTATTTAATCTAGGTACATGAAGAGTGGAAGGTAGGAGTAAGGAGTCTGTAGCCTTGACGATTCCTTTGCCAGAAATAGAGGCAAGAGAGCCATCGGCTAAGGTGATTTTATCATGACCAGGGAGCAAATCATATGAAGCAAACAAAGTAGAAAGGTTGGTCATGTGATTAGAAGCACCTAAGTCGATGATCCAAGGGGTCTTAAGATTACCTGAGGTGGTTGCATGATTAGCAGAAGCTCTTATACCTAAGTGAGCAAATGCAGAGGTGGTTGGACTTCCTGAAGGGTTGGAAGATGAAGTTACACCTTCGAGATGACTGATCATCTTCCCAAATTTTTCATACTCAACTTTCATGGCCGCCAACTGTGCACAGGCAGACTCAACTTCAGTATCTGTACTAGTGGCTACATTTGCACTCCCTGTCTTTCTACTATCATGTTTCTTCTGGAATCGAACAGGAACAAGACCAAGATGTAATTTCCAGCACTTGTCTTTGGTCCTTCTTTCCAAAGCCACTAGGAGCCCCTACAACTCCTTTGGGTTTAACCCCCATATTTGCAAAGTGATCACTAGTGCCAACCCCTTGAACCTATACCTGTCTTCTGCTTTCTTCACTGCTGATCAAAGCATATGCTTGTGACAATGAGACACTTTCCTTGGATAAAATATTTTGTTTTGTGATGTCATATTCAGCGTTTAGTCCAGTTAGGAACTCAGAAACCCTGTTCCTTTCAACTAATTTCCTGTAGGTTTCTGCATCATTGGAAATGTCCCAAGTCACAGCCTCTATTAGATCAATTTCTTGCCACAGAGATTTCATGGTTGAGAAGTATACAGCAAGGGATTTCTCCCCCTGTCTTAAATTCTTCACATCACTCCTCAGTTTATAGGCTCTGGCTACATTTAGTTTCTGGGAGTAGGTTTCTGCAACACTATCCCAAATTTCCTTAACTGAGTTCATCCATAGATAACGTTGACTAATCTGTAGCTGCATTGAATTCACGAGCCACCCAATAACGGTGTAATTCTCTTGCATCCATTTCTCATAAGAGGGATCATCTTCTGGGGGAGCCTTCTTGCTCCTGGAGATAAACCCCCACTTTCCTCTACTACAAATATAAATTTTCACAGATTGTGACCATGCCAGATAGTTGGTTCCATCCAGTTTAACCGTGGTCACAGTCAACAAAGAATCAGTTGAGGTTCCCAAAGCATGTCCATATTCAGCAACATTCTTACTCTCAATATCTGAGGAGTTCATCATGTAAAAACTTCAATTAGGGTTTCGGTCAACTTCTACTAGTGTGCTGAATGTTGATGAACTCAGATTGGGTTAAATTGGCAACAAAACACAGCAACTCACAAGGCCAGTTCAGACCTGACAGCCGTGAGAACCAAGCTTGGTGGCAGCTCTTTCAAGAAGAAGAAGGCCTGATTCAGCCTTCAAGAGATAACCAGCAGACCTCCAAACACTGTGTACTTGATTGGAGTAGCTTCCTAGTTAGGGATTCCAGGTTCCCAACAATAGGTGCCTTAAAGAGAGCAAAACACAATCCACAGTAATTAAAGGGGCCTTTTTATGAACACTATGTATGCAGCAGTGAACACCCCACTGTCACCAAGTAAGAACCACTTCAGGAGCAGTCAGTATAGGTCCAAGAAGCAACTGAACTGAAGTAGGAACTCGCGCCACTGAGTCCAAAAAAGTTTCGGCCACTTGACAGTCCAACAAGATGAGAAACCAACCCAGAAATCTCTGAGTTAAATCAGGTTGACCACAGCTGAACAGCTGAACAGATTTAGAGGGATTTCGAACACTCTAACAGTCCCCCCAAATCAGAAATATAACCCAGAAATAACTGAAGCAACTTACAGTTTCATCAATCTTTGATTCGAGCTCCAAATCAGGCCGAACAATCCTTCTTTCTGATTCTTCCTGGTCATCGAACTATTCTCCAAGCGATTAGAGTCTTGGGCACCCTCCAATGACCTCCAAGAATCAGGCGAATGAGTCTAAACTTCCAGCCCTAGAACACCCTCATGCAGTCGGCAGGACTATACCCACATGAGAGTCATGCCAAGCTCAGGCCTGCTCTGATACCAAGTTGAAAAACAGCCCTTCGAAGTATGGGACTGTGTAAGATTAGATGAAAAACCAGAAAAGGCAAACAGCTGAAAAGATTGGTGAAGATGGAGAGAGAGTTGGCGGCAAGAAGGGTTAGAGGATGAGAGATTTGAACTAATCTCCCCCTCTTAACACTCTAATACAATTTTATTAAGTTAATTCTTGAATAATTACAAGAGAGGCCCCTGGTTGGGCAAGAAATTACAAAAAACACGGCATAGAAGAGGATGGGCCCAGAATAAGGCCCATTACAGAAAAGAACATAAATATAACATAGAATAACAGCCTATGGGCCATTCGGCCCATCTTCTCTACAAATGCAATATGTTTTACATCACATTAACTACTTGAAGCAATACAATTAAGGAAAGAAAGAGATTGTGGGTTTTACATGCTTGAAAATGCTTTATATGTTTGCTTTTATTTTTAAATTTTCGTTTGAATACACTTTACATGCTATGTATATGTATTTTAATTTTAGATAATAGGTTTTTAAAATCATTTATTTTAAAATTTAATTTTATATTTTTATTAACATTTTGTTTAATATTTTTTAAATTTTTTTGCATTTTTTTTCATTTTTTGGCATTTTTTTGGAATCTTCTGACAATTTTTTTTTTATTTTTTAGTTTTTTTTTTTGTAATTCTGCGCCTTGCGCCTCAGGCGCAAATTGGCCTTTGTGTTTTTTTTGCGCCTTGCGCTGTTAAAACACTGCCCCTTTCTGATCTTCATTTCTCCCATTTCTGAGCATTAAAGGCCCTCCCATCATTAGACAATTACACCAAAACTGACCAACCCTTTAATATTTAATATATCACAAAATGAATTAAAGGAAAGAATTAATATTCCATGCCCCCAGTGTTGTCAGATTCAGACTAGACCCGAGAGTTGGATCATTTGAATTAGGAACTAGCACAGCCAAAACGGTTTTTGGGTTCTGGTTCTTAGAATGTTGACTTGGCCAAACATAACCCAAATCCGAATTCATGTATTAACGGGTATTATAACATCTAGTATTTATTATTTTAAAATTATTTTGATGTAATATAGCTGTACAAGATAACCTGAAACTATTTTCTATTTTCCTTTTTCATCTTTTTTTGTATTTTCTTGTTTGACTGAGCTGAATGGTCAAACTGGACTGTTGAAAGGTTCAACCCATGACCCAGTGACCAAAAATGGTTTCATATCCATTCCAAGTCTGACAACATTGCTAAAAGTGGGTCTTGCTTTTCACCCAATACATGCTCAAGATGAATATAGGCTCATAGGCCTTATTGTTTTTTCCCTAACATGTATTCAATATTTATAACAACTCCATGGGATCTTTAATAAAATGAGATTGATATTAACAGTCTTTTTTTTCTTGAGATTTTATGGAAAATTAAAAAAAAATGGAATCAAATGAATACATGTGAATTACTTCGTTCTAGATACATGGATAGGCTTTTTTATTTCTTTGATAATGCCAGGTCTATAGGCAATATTTTTTTGGGTACAGGAGAATCAGGGGTGGGCCAGAGCAGGATGCACATGAGGCCCACTGGCATACCACATAGAGCGTGCAGTTCTGCAGGTTTGATCCTGTGTCTCCTAAATGGAGGGGGTGTGATGCAACCATCTTGACTGCTGGGTCATCAGCTATAGGCAATATACTATCTAGATATCTTATGTTATTTTTGACATATCTTTTCTGAGTGTGGCTGTGTGCATGTGTTTATAAAAAGGCTATTGCCCAATGATAGTCACAGCTATCTGTGTATTGGGATAGAGAATGGATACAGACCTAACCTTTGGAAATTTTTTTCCTTTTCTGCACAAAGTGGCCCTTTGTTGTATCTATTTATACTGGAAAGACATAATACCTAAAAAACTTATAACCAATCAAATGGATCATAAAAGTGGCAACCAATCAGCTGGTATTCATCAAAATTCATGCAGGAGGGTCTGATTGGTCAAAGTTCTTCTGGTAGCATACCTTTAGTGGCATCATAGTTTTTGCACCGTATATGCAATGCATGTATGTATAAGAGAAAATGTAACAATTGTTTTTTGTTGATATTTCTTAATTACAATAATATTAACCCTGCTGCAGACAACTTTAAATATGAGAAAATGATTGCCTTTTGAATTGATGTCATCAATTGCTTATTTTAATTACTGTATGTCTTTTTCTCATACAGTTACAAATGAGTGTGCATGACTTACGGAGTTGATTGAAATCATTTCCTATTGATGTTGTAATGATCATAAACATTGGTTTCAAAATTATGTTGAGCCCTATTTAAGATTGAACTTCAGTTACTTCAAATTATTTCCAGCATATTGAGGATGATAGTTGTTGCAATGTTCTTTTAGCATGGGCTGTCATACATTTCCTTAATTTTTTTAATCCAGTGTCTTTATCTTGATGCTTGATGTTATATGAATAAATGAATTTTCAGGTTGAAAAGCAAAAGATTCTGAGAGAAAGTGTCATCAGATCAATACCCTCAAATGATGGAAACAATTGCAGAAACCAGGCTTTACACCAAGAACAAAGTGACAAGGCACCCTCTTCCAAAAGAGATGGTGCAGTGGAATGCCAGTACATGGAAAACGAAAAGGATAAGTTGACTAAGACGCAGTGGAAGTTCAGTACTTCCAAAAGTCCATCAGCCTTAGATTCTGACAGAAGTGCCACATCAGGCATGAAACTGGCTACTTCTGAAGATGTAAAGAGGCCATCTGGTGGCTCTTCTAGCTTCTTTGACAGGTAATATTGTGCTCTTGTGGCCATATTTCTTAGAAATCATTTTCATTTGGTTTTGCAAAGGAAAGAGGATATGCAAACTAAAAATAGAAAAATTCGTGATGGAACTTGGGAGAATAGATGCCCTTATGAGATCCCCTTCAGGCAATACAGCCATTTCCATTATTTTCAGTCAAATGGAAAAGATACCTTCAGACCAAAGTAAATTGGATGAACATAAAATTTGATCTGAATTCAACTTTGTTATCTTTCTGACATCCTATTTCCTCTCAATTTAGGTTTAGAAAGTCCAGAAATGAAGTGCCAAAAAGTGCTAATGATTCTTTACAAATGCCAGCAAAACTTGCGAGGGATGCACATCCTCTTCTATTCAAGTTTAACGAGGTATTTATTGTTTCCAGATCATAGTTGAGATTGATTCTTTATTTTGATGCAAATCATGCCCATAAAACACATGCATGTCCATGCACATAAAGCTATGGCATGGGTACAGAGTAGTAGTATGGAGTTACGCAAGTTAGAATGTTAGATGATAGGAAGTATGGAATTCATTTTTATGTTTACTGCTAAGCATGCTTTAGTGCCAAAACTAGTACATGATGTTCAGTTTACAATTGTTAAAAATTGAAGCTAGCATGTTAAATTCTGTTCTTCAACAATCTATAATCCATTTCACCATCCTTGATTTTCAACTTTCTGTCACTGCAATTCAAACTTCTTGCTTATTTTCCAGTGCTGTGTATATCGAAATTTGATTAATCCAACGGGTCTGCCAAGTGAATGCTTGAAACTCTTTGTAGCACCCTGTCTGTGCATAGACTTGTGTAATTGCATTCTGGAGTTCAGTTGGTGTATACATACTATCTTATTGTAAACATGGTCTTGAGCCATTGGTTAGCGGTGGTGTCATGTTGTAACTGTGGTTGATTCAATAATCTAACCTATTCCGTTTTTGTTTCAAATGTTAAACAAGGCATAGCTCAAACATGCGCCAACCAAGTTGCCATTGCTTGTGATGAGTGAAATCTAGCACTCTGCATACTAAATGAATGGCTCAGATTGATACAATTGAAAAAGACGGTTCTTGCAATTGATGAATGGACTCTGCAAAAATAGTGCCCAGAACATGGATCCATAGGTTCATTAAATACCACAAGTCCAGGCATGCAAGAAACTACTGTTAAATTGATAAATGCCGACTTTAAATCCCTCAGCTTGAGTTAGGAAAGAGATTAGTTGCATCATCACAAGGCCTTTGGCCGGTTGATGACTTTGAGAATGAAAGCACATAATCCTTGTATCACTAATCTATGATGTAAGAGTATGAATGTAAGCTTTTTTTTTCTTTGCTAAACATGTGCCAAATTCATAGATAGAATGAACAGGAACTTATATTTGCCATCTTTTTCTCTTTTCCAAATGTCAGGGCTTCACGAATGCAATAAAAAGGCCAGTGCGGATGCGTGAATTGCTTCTTTGACAAAGGCATGTTTATTAAGAATTAGGACTCGTGGAATTCTTGACCTTTATTTTTTGATGTACCATCTTGTTTCTTGATATCCTTCAGTCTCACCCTTGATTGTTTAGCCTTTGTAATTATTCAATTGTATAAACGTAGCATTCCCAAATGTATATTGCCAGATGTAATAATATATAGTTGAGTGACTTGAGTCTAAGACCCTGATATATTCTATTTGGGAACTGTTAAGACATTTTCTCTTCTAATTTCTATGAACCTTGCAATTATTCCAACAGAGAAACGATTTCTTCTCCATTTATTCTGTTTCTTTTTTTCGCTACTATGCTATTAATGCCTATGTTTCGTTGTCATTTTTTTTTTTTCCTTTTAAAATGATTTGGGAGCTTTGAAGACGCAACTTTATGGCAGCAATGCAAGCCAATTATGATGTAGGTCCAAGCCCAATTGACATTAATGACTCATTTTTTGTGTACCTCTACCAGATGCAGGTCAGTTTATTAAGGGAGTAAAACATGATGGGAACTTCATTCTCACCCATGTTTCTGATTTGTTGGAACTTTCCTGCTTTTCAAGGCTACGTATGCTCAACGGCCCCTATGGGGATACAGGCGCACCACCAAACATAAAAAAAAAAATAAAATAATAATAATAATAATAATAATAATAATAATAATAATAAGAATGGAGAAATGATGTCGTTTTTGGTAGCATCTGAAGTCGTAGGTTGGCGCTCTCACCCTGTCATCTGACCTCTAAGTTAAACCTTACTCAAGCATGCATAACCTTTAAAAACAGGATAGTTTCAACAAATCAGAAACAAGGCCTTCAAATTAAAAGATAAAGTTCTGTACTGGTGCTTTTTTTCATTCTTGTAATTTTGGAAGATCTCCTACACAGTTGTACAAGTCCTAATACCAGTTGAAAGCAGGCCACAGGAGCAGACAATTTTAGGTCCATGGGCCAACTTATTTGGCCAAATTCCCTCTCTATCACGTCCTTAGAAAATTCTATTTTCCCTACCTTTCCTTTCCTTTCCCTGCCTTATCTTTCAAACCAAACACAGCCTTAAATAACCCAAACTAATAAAATACAATTCTACAGCAGAATAACAAAAACACTTTACTAAATTTTTCATTTGAGCATTTTAAATGCCCCATATTTCCTTAATTCTTTATGAGTGATGAGGGGTAATTTGGTCCTCCCAATTGTAATAGCACCTCGGCTAGGGCGAACTAGTAGACCTCGTAAGATTGCAGCAACCTGTCCTATGAGCCCGCCAAGCTACAAGAGTCCAAGGCTACCTGCGAGGAAGAGCTCGCTAACCATGCCCAACAACACGTCACCAAAAGTGTCAGAATCTCGATCGTTAGAACAGCCCACCGTACCGCACGCCTCGACTTTACAGGGCCCATTACCAAGGAGGCCTTGAGCACTGATGCCTATAAAAGGCACCTATTTCCACTTGGAAAGGTACGTGCACTAAGTACTCTAAGCTCTCTCAATTCTTCAGAGAACTCTCGAATACTTAAGCTTTGGAGTGCCCTCCCCGGGTAAAATACGCCTGGGCACTCTCATCCTCTTCTCCTTGCAGCATACTTCAACTCGGTCATCCGTATACCAGCTCGGCCCTGTACAGCTCAGCCCAACCAAGCAAACATCCAAGTCGGAGTCCGAGTCATCAAACACAAAGGAGCTTCCAGATTGTGCAACCTCAATTGGCGCCGTCTATGGGAAAACTGTGACAAAAGGTTAAGTTCTCTCTTATTTCTTTGAAAGCTAAGAAATGACATTTTCAAGCAACTTGCCCACAAATAACAACACCAACGGCCAAATCCCCATTGTCACCATTGGCCAAATAGATGTTCCCTTGCATCCAGCCATTGCACCAGAGAATGTAAACGTGCCTCCTCTATGGTCGAGCCAGCAGCGGTTCCCACAACAGTTAACGCGCGCCAGTTCTATAATCTGGTGCGATGTGTATAGGGCATGAGTGAGCAGATGAAGTCCTGGGAAAGCAAATATTCCTCCGTGGCGGGGCAGCAGTAGCAACAACAACAACAGCAATAGGTACCTCCCCAGCAGGTCCCCAGGGTACCTCAACAGAACACCGGTCTGAATCAGATCAGCCGTGCCAACCCGGTTCCACCCCAGGTCCACAACCAGATTTAGGTCTCCAATGGGGTGCCCGTGCACGACAACAACCAGCCCCACATCGACAACGTGGCCCACAACAACAACCAACTCTCGGTAAAAAGCCTAGCTACAGCTGCTATTGGAACTGAGGCGGCCACCTCATTTGAAGAGTCCAAAAGAAGGCGCAAGAGATGTGCACACCGCGCCACCAAAAAGAGCCAGCTCGCTCCAACAAGGAGCGTAACCCAGAGAAGAGCGGACAATAAAGCAACAAGCAAGCCGGATGTTCTGTCTGAACAACCACACCTAACCCGTGAATCACCATTGGAACTGGAGATCCTCCAAGCCCCAAGACCGAAGAACTTTAGGGCATTGACTCTCGAGACCTACAAAGGTAAGACAGACCCAATTGAGCATGCCGACAGCTTCCAAGCCCTCTTGCTGCTTCATAGAGCTAATGATGCGAGCATGTGCATTGCCTTCCCCACCACTTTGAAAGAAGAGGCCTGGCTTTGGTACTCAAGCTAGGCCCCTGGATCCATCAAGAATTGGGACCAGTTCGTCCAGATGTTCTCGTTAGTCAGTTTGCCACCAGTAAAAGACACTCTAAATCAGCCACATGTTTATTCAATTTAATCCAAAAGTCAAATGAAACACTGAGAGAATATATAAAAAGGTTTAATATGGAACGCCTGTAGATTCCAGACTTAGACCTAGTTGTTTATCTCACTGTGGCAAAAAATGGCATACGTCACCCCAACTTATGCTGGGAGATTGAATTGAACCCACCAACCACCATGGAGAAATTCCTCGCCATTGCAAACAAGTTCATTAAGGCCGAAGAGGCCCTGGGGTCGAGGTCTGAGCTGTTTGGGAAGAGAAAGTGGGTTGAGTAAGAGGCAAGCAACAACAAGACCAAAAGGAGAAGTAAGTCTCCTAAGAGAAGCAGGTCACCGAAAAGCAAACATAGCAGCTCGCCATAAAGGAAGAGCAAGTCGCCACCTCGGAGCTCGACCCAACAAAGTTGTACCCCACCCTTGTACAATAGAACTTGCACTCCCCTGAATTCAAAAAGGGGAGAAATTTTAATGCAAATAAAATCCAATGACTATGTAAAGTCGTCGCCTAGGATGAGGGGCTACCCAACCACCAGGAACCCCAACAAATATTGTCACTTCCATCGCGATGTTGGCCATGATACTGAGAATTGTTAGAACCTTAAGAATGAAATAGAAGACCTAATCAGATGGGGTTACCTAAAGCAGTACGTCAAGGATGAACGCCAACCTAAAGATCAAGGCAGAGAAGCACCCCAAACCACTCGGGAGCAGGAGGAGCTCCCAGGAACCAACAGCAAGAACGACCCGTCCAAGGGACCATCAACATGATCACAGGAGAATCGATCATCGCTGGATGCACCACCTCGGTAGGTAAAAACTCAATCAGAGAATTGGAACAAGAGGATAACAACCCATCGAAGCGCCCAAAAAGAGAAGAGGTAATCTACTTTACTGAGGACGACATGTGCAGAATTCAATACCCGCATTCCAATGCTTTGGTGGTAAGGTTACTTATCAACGACTCCAGGGTAAAATGAATTCTTGTCGACTCCGATAGTTCGGCCGATATCTTGTTCTTAGAGGCCTTTGAGCGCATGGAGCTCGAGAAAGATGATCTACAGCCCGCTGACATCCCTCTAATAGGCTTCAGCAGAGAGGTAGTTCGGCCTATTGTTAAGGTAAGAGTACCAGTCAAGGTTAGGGGCGATCATGGGCTGGGTTGGACCTGGCCCGGCCTGGGATTCCGGGCCTGAAACATAAGCCCTAGCCTAGGTTTACACGGACCCGGGCCAGGCCGAGCTTAATTTTGGGCCAATGTCTTCCATATATAAAACATTACTTATCTATAATATTTTATATTAAATGACATAACATGCATATAAAATTATTTTATACATTATATAATATAAATTATACATGTCATGCTATAATATTTATATATAAAATATATAATCTAATGTAAAATAACATGTATACATATGTATACATTATAAACAAAATGTGTAAGTTAAAATATATGTGGGTCGGGCTTAAAGTATTAAGCCCAAGCCCGACCCTAAAATTTGCGTGCTTGATGTGGGTCCGGGCCTAGGCCTGGCCTGAACACAAAACCTAGGCCCAAGCCCAAAATTTTCGGGCTGGGCGGAAATGATCACCCCTAGTCGAGGCGGGCTTGCCTCCTCATACAATGTGGTTTGATCACGACTTCCTTGTGGTTGCCACCCCTTCCCCATACAATGCCATATTAGGCCGACCTATCTTACATACCCTACGAGCTGTCATCTCGACATATCATTTAGCAGTAAAGTTCCCTACGGACACAGGCATTGGAGTAATGCGAGGTGACCAGCTGGAATCTCGCATGTGCTACGTAGCAGCCTTGAAGGAAATGGGCAAGATTGCTGTCAACATCAACCTAGAGCCACCACCTGAGAATACAGAAGAGCAAACTCGACCCACCGAAGAAACCATTCTGGTTCCAATCTCCAAAACAGAGCCAGAAAAGACACTATAGATAGGAGCTCACCTAACAGAGCTAGTGCACTCTGAGTTGGTAAGTTTTTTACTTAATAATGTAGATGTGTTCACTTGGTTGGTTGTAGAAATGCTCGACATAGACCCAGAACTTATAACTCATAGATTGAATGTTGACCCAACAATTAGACCAATCCGGTAGAAGAAAAGGAACCTCGCCCTGGAAAGATGGCAAGTAATAGATGAAGAGGTGGGGAAGCTGCTGGCTGTGGAATTCGTGAAGGAAGTCCAGTACCCGAGTTGGATAGCAAATCCGGTGCTGGTGAAAAAGGCCAATGGCAACTGGCACATGCGCGTCAACTACACAGACCTAAATCGAGCTTGCCCCAAAGACAGTTTCCCCTACCCTGGGTAGATTGCCTGGTGGATGCGACCTCAGGGTTTGAGTTGTTGAGTTTCATGGATGCATACTCCGGCTACTACCATATCCTAATGAAACCAGCAAACCAAAAAAAAAGGCCTTTGTAACTGAGATGGGCCTGTACTGCTACAAAGTCATGCCCTTTGGACTAAAAAACGCTAGAGAAACTTTCCAATGGCTTGTAAATCATGTACTTTCTGACTTAATTGGAAATAAAATGGAGTGTTATGTTGATGATATGGTAGTCAAAACTCATTTTTCAAATGATTTAGTCATCGACCTTAACCTCGTTTTCAGTGTTTTAAGACGACATAACTTAAAACTTAATCCAAACAAGTGTGCCTTCGGTGTAACCTCGGGTAAGTTCCTTGGGTACTTCGTCAGTCAACGTGGTGTCGAGGCAAACCTAGAAAAAGTCTAGGTAATCTTAGATATGTGACCTCCTAGCATGGTTAAGGAAACCCAAAAACTAACTAGCCGAATAGCTGCCCTAAACCGATTTATGTCTAAATTGGCTAGGAAGTGCTTACCCTTTTTTAAAGATATAAAGAAAAACCAAGGTTTTGAGTGGACCAAAGACTGTCATCTTGCCTTTGACGAGCTGAAAAAATACCTTAGTTCGCCTCCCCTATTTACTAGACCCAAACTTGGGGACGAGCTCAAGCTCTACCTCTGTACGAGTGACAAGATAGTTAGCTTGGTCCTGATAAGAGAAATAGATAAAGTTCAGCGACCTATATACTACATGAGCAAAGTTCTGCACGCTGCTGAGACAAAGTACCTAGATATAGAGAAGCTTGCCTTTGCACTTGTGTTGGCGGCCCGAAAACTAAGGCCCTATTTCCAAACCCACACTCTCTAAGCAGATTCTCCAGAAGTCTGAGGTCTCGGGGAGATTAACAAAGTGGGCAGTAGAGGTTAGCAAATATGACATCCATTACAAGCCACGACCAATAATAAAAGTGTAGGTCCTAGAAGATTTCATTGTCGACTTCACCTTCAGCTCACCAACCCCTAAAGTTGTCGAGCTTGTGCCCACATCGGAGGCTTCAACTAGTGCGGCGCCAGCCCCAATCCGCAAGATCGCGAGTTGGGATGAGGAGACATGGATACTCCATGTGGATGGCTCGTCCAATCAGAGTATAAGCAAAGCTAGGTTGATACTCCACGGGCCCAGCGAGGTGAAACTGGAGTACGCGCTCCAATTTCTATTCCAAGCTTCAAATAATGAGGCTGGGTACGAGGCGCTTATAGCCAGCTATCATTGGCAAAGGAGGTCAGGGCCAAGCATTTTGTAGTCTGCTGTGACTCACAACTCGTGGTAAACTAAGTGAATGGTGAGTATGAGGCACGAGAACCCGCCATGTCGGCCTATCTGGTTAAGGTAAGGGAACTTCTGCCTAGCTTCCGTTCTTGGCATCTCCAACAAGTTCCATGATCGGAGAATACAGAGGCCAACGCTCTCTCCAGATTAGCTAGCATGATCGACTCGACCAAAAGAACGGTTCTGTATAGAAGACTCCTCACCCTTCCATAGAAAAGACTATAGAGGAGGTCGTCCAAATAACAACGATAGAGCCGAGCTGGGTAAATCCGCTCGTTGACTACCTATGCCAAGGCATATTGCCTAAAGAATGAAACACAGCTTGGCGAATAGAAAGACAAGCAGCTCGCTACGTGATCATAGGCGAGCAACCCTACAGAAGGCCATTCACGTTGCCCTACCTACGGCGCCTACACTGAACTGAAGAAGAGCAGGTATTGCATGAGATCCATGAAGGGCTCTGTGGAGGCCCCTCGCTCAGAAAGGTTTATGACAAGGGTACTATTGGCCCACCATGAAAGCAGACGCGATCGAGCTGGTCCAGAAATGCGACAAGTGCCAGTGACATGCCAACATCCTCCACCAACCCGACTCTCCCAAGCTAAAGATTTGTGGGTGGACGAGCTACCCAACGTGCTATGGGCCTACCCAACAACTATTAAAACGATGATAGGTGAACGCCTTTTAATCTAACATATGGAACCGAGGTAGTGATACCAACTGAGATGGAAGTACCAACACTACGATTTGAGGCATTCGACAAAGAGTCCAATGAAGAAGACCTATGAGCAAATCTCAACCGATTTGAAGAAGAGATTTGGCCTATATTCGAACCGCAACATACCAGCAGCGTGTGGCTCGGTACTATAACGCCCGAGTCAAGAAATGCCAATTTAGAGTTGGTGACCTGGTACTCAGGAAGGTTATGATGCATGAGCCCGGTGTGGAAAAGCTCAGCCCGAACTAAGAAGGTCCCTACAAGATATCTAAAGTGATAGGTAGAAACACATACGAGCTCGAAACATTCGAAGGGAAGGTAGTACCCTGGGCTTGAAACATAGACAACCTGCGTAGGTATTATCTTTGAAGAGAAGCATTTCAAGCTGCATGTGCGAGTTCGCCGAGCTACAATCGTGACTAAGTATGACGAGCTAAGCGATAGATGCAAGACAGAGCTCCATCTAGAAAAAGAAGAAATAGTTGCAAAAACTACATTTCATTAAAAAATTGAAATAGAATGCCTGTGGCCATACATATATGTCAAAAAAAAGGGGGCAATCTCATCAGTTCGAACATAGGGCATACAGGCCCAAGAGAAACTTACAGGAGCACAAAGGTCCCCGGAAACACCAGAAGATAATCACCAACAGACTAGCCGAGCTACTCGTCGTCGTCACCACCTGGACCTTGTCGTTGCCGCTCTCTTCATCCCCTTCCTCACCATCCTCCTCCTCTTCTTCGGAAGTCAAGGGCTCCTCATCCACCTATGTAACGAGGTCGCCTGACACATCACGTACGAAGAAAGAGCAAAAGTCGAAGGAAGGATGCAGCGCCTTCAAATAGCGGTGACATAACTCGAAGCCCCTCTTCATTAAAGGGATGTTGTCTTCCATTCTCTTCTTCTCATACTCTGGGGACTCTAAGAAGCGAGCAGCAGCTTCCTCCCCGGCTCGATGCATATCCTAAGCGTACTTTGACTACCTCTCCTCCAGCTAAGCTTGGGCCTCCGCTAGCCCGTGTTGAACCTCGGTCAGCTCACGCTACATTTTCTGGTTCACCTCATAGAAGTGTTGGCGGTCCTCCTTAGAAACGACTTGAAGCTTTTGCATTTCAGCCTGAAGCAAGTTGATGCTCGCCTGCATATTATCTCTCTCCTTATGGCCTAAATGAACGTGGTCCAGCAAAACTTGCCCGATGGCGTTCACCTACAAAAAATCATAGTCATAATGAGATACTTCAAAAGCAAAGAAAAAGGATGTGTAGAAAGACAAACCTGAATGATGCACTGGGTCATTCGAGCTCTGACATCAATGGGATCCAAGTTGCTGTAGTAGAGCACATCCTTAGGGAGGAGCATACCCTTGGCTACCCGAAGGGCTACATGAGGGTTGTTTGTGCGATCTATCACCAAGATGTTGACGACGTTAGGAACAAAGGGAGGGATGTCTGAGACATAGGGGCTGACCTGAGGTTGAGCGGCGACAGGTTTCGCTGGGTACTGATTAGTGCACATCAGCTCGTCGCCCCCCTCAAGGTCGACGATGAGAGGAGCAGAGTATGGCGACCTCACCTCAACATTGGCCGAGGTCCCCTCCATAGAAGAACAAAGAACTGCCCTCTACTTCTTCCTGGAAAACTTCTTCTCCTTGTCAGCCGCCAGCATGGAAGCCAAGCTTGCCATATATGAAGAAAAGGAAAACTGTTAACCGAGCTATCAAGCTAAATACAAAGGAAATATAAAGTGTAGACACGTATGTCCCAATGGCTGACCTACCTACACGACTCAGGTCGGCCTGTATAAGCATGGGCTCAGCCAAAACCCTTTCTACCTGGACCTTTTCACGAACGAGTTCCTGAAGCACAACCCGCAACTCGCTATCCTCACTCTCAACAAAACTTCGAGAGTTGCTATACCAGACGGTGTCCATACCCCAACCAGCGTCCTTAGCAAGAAAGAAAAACTTATTCTTCCACCCCTTAACCTTATTGGGGAAGTCGACCAACACTTTGCACCCGCTGCGAAAAGGGAGATAGAAGTAGAAAGGACCAGGGATTCTCTTCATGTGAACTAAAGTAAAAAAGACCTCGAGATTCAGTGGGATGTTACGATGGTGGCACAAGCTGATCAGCCCCACCAGAGTTCAGACCGCATTAGGGGCGAGCTGACCCAGAGATACACCATAACGCCTTAGAACAACAACTATGAAAGGGTGAAAGGGGAAGCTGAGACTAGCGGCCAACGCCTTCTCATAGACACACAACGCGTCTCGGTCATGGTCCCAAGGAAAGTGATTGGCGTGCGGATTGATCCAGTTGTACTAACTAGGGATTTGGTACCTATGACACAGCTTGACTATCCACTCCCCAGATAGCTCGATCGGACCAAACATGGTTACAACCCGCCCAACCTCGTGCCTCTTTCTCACCAAAGAACCAGTACAGTACTCTCCATATGAGTCCTCCCTCGAGGAGCTTGCCTCATTGTCCGACCTCTGATCAGACAACCTACCCCTAGATGAACTACGAGACATTGTGAAGACCAGAATACTCATTGGAAAAATAAAAGAAAACTGGCGATGGCGACTACAGAATCCCGGTAGAGAGCGTAACTCGGACCAACTTGGCTCGCAACTTCCTCTGACCAAACACCACCCAGAAAGCTCCAAAAGAAGAACAGTGTGCGTGGGGACCTCGGTGGGGGACCCCATACTTATAATCCACCAAGTAAGAAGATGAGCAGTGTAGATGCGCCAACAGCTAGGCTACAACTAGCAGTGCACACGGGATGTTTTTAAACTCAAATTTGTACACTTGCCGAGCGCCCTCTTTTCAAATTTGAAATTAGCATGCACTAGGGTTGTTCATAAGAATGCCCAACCCGACCAAACTGACCAACCCGGACCGACCCAACCCGAGTCGGCCGGGTTTTCATCCGTACCGGTCGGTTTCGGGTTGGGCACATACATAAACCGAAATCTCGGGTCGGTTTTGATTTTCTTGCGTGAAAACTTAAACCAACCCGACCCGAACCGAACTAGTATTCTACTAGTTTGGTAGTTCTTACTTCCTAGTTTGAGTAGTTTCCTAATTCCTACTAGTCTTCTACTTTTAGACTTCTACTAAAACTAGAACTCTAGAAGGCCCATTAGGCAATTACAATTAGAATTCAATTAGGTGTCCTTTTTTAGTTTTTTACCTAGATTAGAATTTAGAAGGTTTCTAATTTTTTATTTTATTGACCACTTTTGTCTTCTCTTAAAATCTTCTATTCTCTAACTTGGTTGGTCTCATTCTGCTCAAGCTCAAGCTCAAGCTCAACTGCTCAAGTCTCATTCTCAAAGACTCAAAGTCTCAGCTTCAGTCATTCAAAGGTTAGTATTTATTTATTTTTTTTAATTTAATGCATGTTACAAGTTGATATATTTTATTTGTGTTTTGTTTAAGTTTAAACTTTGAAAAAAAATCCAGTTAATGATGATATATTTGCACAAAAAACTTCAGTTTTGTATGAAAAAACAAATCTATTTAAAATTTTAAGTATATATTTCGGTTTTAATTTAAATATATTTTATATTTAAAACTATTAAATAAAGATATTTCAATTTTACATAAAAACTGAAATATCTGAAAATTTTCATATCTAAAAAATATATATTCTGAAATATATGAGATATATATTTCCAGAAAATATATTTTCCAAATTTCCAATATATTTTATTTGTATGTACATTTTTGTTTATATATATATATTTTAAAATACATATTTCAGTTTTAAATATATTTCCAGAAAATATCTTAAAAAATAAAAACTTCAGTTTTCAGTTTTTATGAAAAACCTAATCTATTTAAATATATATTTCGGTTTTAATTTAAATATATTTTATATTTAAAACTATTAAATAAAGATATTTCAGTTTTACATGAAGAATTTATTGATTTTATTCTTTACCTGAATTAAATTTAGATTTATCTTGGACTCTTGAATATCAAATTATCAACTAATTATTTGGCTTTGTACAGGAGCAAAACCGAAACCGACCCAAACCGACTCAAACCGACCAAGTCGGTTTGGCCTGTCAGTGGGTCGGTTTCGGTTCCCACCTTAGCTAACCCAACCAGGACGGGTTGGTTGGGAAAATCCCAATAAACCGACCCAACCCGACCCGTGAACACCCTTAGCATGCACCCTATGCGTGTGCCACTTTTGAAAATTCCCCAGCGCGCGCTCCCTTCTTTCTCCGGATTTGAAATTTGAAAGAGAAGTCGTGGTTCACTCAGCTTCGAACCGAGTTAATAAAGCAAGCCAAGTGACCCATGGACTAGCCAAACCACTTACCCTTACTAAGAGCTACTCTCTTCACTGAGCTGACGTCGGCTCGAGAGTGGGGGCAATTAAAGAGGGGTAATTTGGTCATCCAATTGTATAGCAACATGTGGCCTTTAGACGACACTTCGGCGCTTAATAAGCAAAACAACTCAATAAGTTAGCTTGAAGCACCTCGGCTAAGCCGACCTCCACCTCGTTCAAGGCGAACTAGTAGACCTTGTAAGACTGTAACGACCTGTCCTAGGAGCCCGCCGGGCTATAGGAGTCCAAGGCTACCTACGAGGAAGAGGTCGCTAACCATGCCCAGCAGCGCGTCACCAAAAGCGCTGGTATCTCGACCGTTACAACAGCTCGTCATATTGCGCGCCTGATTTTATTGGGCAGACCGTAACCTCCACAGGGGACTTGCAACTGACGCATTAACGCACCAGACAAAACGGTAACAGTTCCGCGAAGAGCTTAGGCCTGTTACCAAGGGGGCCCTGAGCACTGATGCCTATAAAAGGCACCTATTTCCACTTGGAAATGTATGTGCACTAAGTACTCTAAGCTCTCTCAATCCCTTAGAGAACTCTCAAATACTTACTGACTTAAGCATCAGAGTGCCCTCCCCGGGTGAAAGACGCTCGGGCACTCTCATCCTCTTCTCCTTCTAGCATACTTCAACTCGATCATCCGCATACCAGCTTGGCTATCCACCAGCTCAGCCCTGTACAACTCGACCCAGCCAAGCACGACATCATCAATGAGCATTCTTAATTATATATCAATTGCTAATCTTGTCAATTATAGCACCAAAGTTACAACTGTTTGCTATAGGAAACAAGTAGAAAAATCAATTATCATCGTCCAAGCCTTATCCCAAGTTCCCAACCAATGTTCTGAAAATTGTAATCGTGTCATACACATAAAAAGTTAAGTGGAATCAAATCAAATTGCAAATCATAAGATTTTTTTTATGTTTATAAATTTGTTAAAAGATAATATATATATATATATTATATGAAAGTAATTTAATCCTATTTTTAATCTATGTTTAATATAAATTTATCACTTGCAATAGAAGTCTAAGATGATATAATAAAGTTTGGCTTGAAAGTCAAATAATCCATATACAATGGCTCTTTAACCTATGTATGGTGGAAAATAAAGCCAATGGCTAGTCTTAAAAAATGTAAATAAATCATTTTCTTACTCTATTTGACAAAACTAAATATAAACACAAAATGACAAAGTGGAAAACTAATTCTTCATCGACTTTATTTGAATCAGAAATAATTCATATGTAATGGCTCTTTAACCTGCATTTGATGGAAAATAATATAAATAAATAATTTTCTTGTAAAGGCTTTAAAGCAAGTCTCCCTTGACAAAACTAAATATGAACAAAAAATGATAAAATTGAATCATAGTAAACCGCAGAAATTGATTCAGGCATTAAATATAGACCATAAGATTTGTTTAGAAATTGATTCAAGCATAAGGTTCAAATCAAAACCGGGATTCATGATTCGAATCATAAATCATTTTGACAATGAGCCCAACTATATGTAAAAAAATCCTACATAAGATACAGAATTGAAGCATAAGAAACTAATCTTTTTCACCAAAAAAGTGTTTAATAAATGTGGTTTCCCCGTTAACTTCAAACATCTCAGAATGAGACTTTGAATTTGCATCTGAATAATTTCACATAGTCATTCCTTAAGATTTATATCCATAATTAGATAGTCAAATCTTGTAAAACTTAAAAAAAAAAAAGAAATTAAAAAAATGGTTGAAAATATATTACTCAAGAATGAAAGAGTAAGATGCAACAGGAAAACCGCTGTAAGTGGCACCTGTCTTGATTTCGGTGAAGTACTGGGCAGCTGATCTTTTGTACAGAATTAAAATGATAAGAAATGGCCTGCTAGAACGTCTTCATGCTTTTCTCTCCTTCAATACCTTCCATGGCATATAGTCTTTTCGATGGGTTACCATCTGCTAGGATATATAAGAAAGAAGATGAACATGACGAAGATGGGATTAAACGGAAGACCAGAAAGAAAGGGGGTAATGGATAGTAAACCCCAATGTTTTAATTTCGAAACTTCATTAACCCAGATGATCGGATCGTTCGGACCTGAAACTGTTCAGGCAATCAGTTCCGTTTTATCCTAATCCGGTCTCTGGTAAAAAATCGTTGAATTAGTTAATGAATCATTGATCCGAACAGTTTGATCGGTGAATCATTCGACCCAGAAAACGGTTTGCGGTTTATTAACTTGTCACAACAAAATGAAAAGGGAAAAAGGTCTCTCAGATCTGAGATCTGAGATCTACTAAGAGAGATGTGTGGGACAGTGGAAGAGATCTTACATTTAGAGATCTGGGAGAGAAGTTTAGACTCTAGATGACAGATCTGTGAGAGAGAGAATGAGATCTGAGACTGAGAAATCTCAGATCTAATTTTTCACCATCGCCACCGCTGTTTCCGCCATCGCCGTCGCCACCGTCGTCGCCGCTGCAGCCTTCAAAGCCCTCCTCCTCCTCCTCTTCCTTCTTCATCTTCTTCTTCCTCTAAACTCTTTCAGCCGACTTCTCAAATACCTCTCATTCCATCTTTATTTTCTCTTATATTTATATGCATCTTACCCTAATATTTCAATCTAATGGGTAAGATGACATATCACTGTTAAAATATTCAAACTGTCTGAACCGTTTGACCCGGACGGTCGAAATGCTGACCCAAAAACCGGTGGCTAGAACGGTTCCATTTCTGGGTCAGTTTTTAAAACCTTGGTAAATCCCATATTATTGGTTGAGATAGTGAGACGTATGGAGCTTGGTAATGAAGCAATAAAAGAGAGGGGGTTCATGGGTAGGGAAGCAAAAAATGGAGGGATATTAGAACAGGTGACTAGCTTCCTTTCTATACAGATCTTGTATTCCTTACTACTTTTTTTTTCCTTTTTTGATGAGTGTACTCCTTTCTACCTTTGATCATTAATAAAATTTTGAATTGTTATTGATAAAAAAAAAAAAAAAAATGAAGGAATGTTTCAAGAGATCAGAAGGTAGAGATTGAATAATACGACAAGGAGAACAGCAAGGAAAGAAAAGCCAATATCAAACTTTAAAGAGTGAAGGAGGAGACCACATTAAGGCCCCATTCGCTTTTCAGTAAGGTACTTACGCGGGTAAATGCAATTACCTGGGTAAGTTTTTCATGGGAAACACTTACTCGGATAAGTGCATTTACCCATGTTCTTTTATTTCCTAGGTAAATAAGGTAATGACCATTTTAACCATAAAAAAATCTATTATTAAAAGAGGCATTTTTGTCTCATTCAAGTGTTAGCAACTTTCCCCTACGTGGGAAAGTTATTTACCCACCTAGGAAATGGGTATCACTTATTCGGGTAAGTGATACCCAGGAAAATAAACTTTTCCTGGTCCCCACATAAATCTGAAAAATGAACATAGGATTCTTGATTAATGGGAACCAAAATCTTATTGACCAACTTTCCCCCTCTCAAAATCTAAAAAAAAAGAACACCCCCTAAAAGTAAGAGGCAGAGCTGGCAACTAAAGTGTCTCAAGGGGCTTCTTCTAAGGAAAGGACTACCAAATTTATCAAAAAAAAAAGAAAAAGGAAAGGAATACCAAAGGGAAAAAAGGCTTGTCTAGGGAAGGGTGAATATTGCAGGGAGGGAGGGGAGAAGTAAGGGAGAGGAAGAGGATTGCTCTGGATAGAGAATGCTGAGAAGCTCAAAAGCTATTAGAATGGGAATATGAGGGGAAAGGAGTAGTGGAAAGCAGTAGGAAGGGCAAAATGAAGATGCAAAGAGGGCCGGCTTCCTCGGGAATGATTTGGAGTTTGTACGGACAAGTTGAAGGTTTTCAATAGATGGAAATTCTATTTTTTTAGTAGTACACAATAAGAGATTTTTTTTATCAATAATAAAAAATTATTTTATTAATGGAGTATCATTTCCCGAGGGGAGGGGTGAGATGTAGCCTCCTAAAAAGCATTACATTACAATTAGCCCAGAAAAGATGATCCCGATGTATTCCTTGCTTAGCTAAAGAGTTAGCTATTTTAATGGTGTTTGGTATGGCTTTGGATTTTTTTGATAAACGGTGCCAGCTCATTGCCATGTAAGCGTTTGTACTAAAATGTTAAAATGTTATTTAGTAAGTTTGTTTATCCAATAAACATTTATCTTGATTTGCGTATAAGCAAACCGTTAGAGAAAACTTCATTTTAATATTTTCTCCAACACCAAGGTTTATTTACTATTCCACTTATGTGGAACTTAATGGCATTGAATGACGTCTAATGGCGTCTAACTGTTAATAAACAGTAAAAAAACATTTACCAACCACTTTTTCTCGATTTTGAAGACAAATCAAGTACAAACATTTTTTAAATAAATGCAAGTCATACCAAACATCCCCTCCATTAGCCGAATACCAAAAAAATATAACAGTATTTAGATTCCTTAGCCAACCAATTTTCAGCTTCGAATCCCCTTGGATTAACGGTCTATCAATGTTCAACTCTGTAGCAAGTTTTGATTCGAATAGAATCCCCCACACCAATGGGACCTGAAAACAAAGCAACTATACTGGCATTTGCATTCCTTGAAACACCCCCAATTCCCAAGGGCCATGGGTTCCCCAAGCCTTTTCACTTTTCTGAGGCGAATGTTTTTGTATACATAATTCCATCTTGGCATCCTGTATCTTTGTACTTTGATCCTTTTTATTCTATTAATAAATTTTTGCTAGCTATCAAAAAAATTGAGAAATATATTTATTTTTTTCGAAAAATATTTTTGAGAAACATATGATATCTTTAAACCATAATAAAACCAAAGGGTATTAGTGTTGTTCAATACCAATGCATATTTATAAATATGGCACCATTGCCTCCTGTACCTTTTTCTAGTTGCAATGCCAGCTTCCTTTTTGTCTGGTTATGAAGTGTTGTTCCCTTTATAGCTAGCTTTCCTGCACAGGAGAAGCCAACACGACAAGTATATGCAACAAATGTGGCTACCATTGCATAAAGATCATAAATGGAGGAAATCCTAAACGCTCGGCTAAACCACAAGAAAACAATTAAAGACAATACAAGAATTACAAGCCACACCATAGATTCTATATTGCCACTGGAAAGTTGCAAAAAAGAATACAAACTTTCAACAAGTAGCAAAATTTAGTTGGAATTAATGTCAAATTTGCATTCTGCATTTCTTTTGAGAATGTCCCAACATATGGCAACGGCCACACTGAACAACCCTCTTTGGGCGCTTAAAGTTGTCTATGCGAAGGACTTTCTTTTTGGGTCGGCCAGGTGGGCGACGAGTCTTGGGTGGGCGTATTGTGATGTCAACTTTAGCACCCCCACCCTCTGTTCCCTCACCAGGATCTTTCCAGGTACTCCTGTCTGGAATAGGATTTACCATTTGTGAGTAGGCTTCACGATAGCTTGCTACTGTGAAACAAGGCTCGGCAAATAGATGGGCATTTTGGCCACAAGAGATGAGTGCAGCAACAGCATGTGCACATGGTACACCATAAATCTGCCAACGGCGACATGAACACTGGCGACTGCGTATATCCACAATGTTGGTCCGCTCAGTTGAGACAATCTCAAATTCCACTTCATTCGCGCGAAGTACTTGATAACAACGAGCATCTGCAATTGCTTCTAAAATGTGCTTCTCGGCGGATGGTACAAGAATTGAGTTCCAGGTCATGCCCATGTTACGACGCTCATTGAACCAAGATGTCAATTGATGACGGATATGCTCCATCATCTGCACAATAGGAAGCTCATGACCTTCAAGGGCCCAGTTGTACAACAGTTCTGTGACACCCAAGGTAAAGTGACCATAGCGTACCCCCTCAAAATATGCTACTGCCCATTGGCGGGGAGGAAAACGCTGAAGCCATTGCAGGACATCTTGTGAAATCTCTGCCATCTCAGCAATCTTGGCTTCAAATTCAGCAGCAGTGAGTGCATACACAGCATTCCAGAATATGTTTACCAATTTTGTATTCTTAAACTCATCACGAAAATTTTCACTGACATGGCGCAAACAAAATCCATGGAAAGCACTTGGGAAATGTGTTTCTACTGCCTCTACGATGCCTTTTTGTCTGTCGGATAATATTGTTAGCCTGGGCATGTTTTCAGTGTTAACCCCAAGAAGTTTGCGCAACTCAGACAAGAACCACATCCAATTTTCATCGCTTTCCATATCAACTACGGCAAATGCCAGTGGAAACAATGAATCATCAGCATCAATGGCTGCAGCACAGAGTAAAGTACCTAGGTATTTTCCTTTTAGATGTGCTCTGTCAAGTTCCAAAAGTGGCCTGCATGCATTTATAAAGCCATAGATTGAAGCTCGGTAAGAAATAAATAAGCGTTGGAAGCAATTCTCCTGCCCAGTAGCAAACACTGATGCAATACTTCCTGGATTCGTCCTTCTGATTTGTTCACAATATGCAGGAAGGAGGCGATATCCTTCCTCAAAGGTTCCATGAACTGCAGCCATGCTGCGTTCCTTTCCACGCCAAGCTTGCATGTAAGAAACAGCAACCCCATGTTGTTCACGGATGTCTTGCAATATTTCTTTTGGTTTGTACTGCGGATTATCTCGAAGCCGTGCTTCTACGGATCTGGCAACCCAACCCACTGAAGCTTGTTGATGATGGAGGTTGCGAACTCCTTCACAAGTATGGTCCGCATGCAAAGTTCTGATTGAAAACGTTGAAACACCTGGGCACTTTGCTACATGGACACGCCATGGACATCCTTCCTTGGAGCATTTGGCAATAAATCGGCTCCGGTCTGATTTCACAATCCGAAGATCAAAATGCAAGGCTATGGCTATCTCTTTGAGTGTCCTTCTACATGTTTCAACATCAGGGAATTCTTGTCCAATAACTAAGGAATGGTCAACTGCAACTAGTTGCTGATCAGATCCAGTTAAAGAAAGGTTGGCCATAAATCCAATAAAATAAACAGCTCCAGTATTCAACAAATCAAAAGATTGAACTCATGCCATCTTCGGATAGTGTGTGCTACCCAAGGTGCACTCTTCTAGGGTATAATTACTGCATACACCCTTTGAGAGACAATCCCTAGTGTAGGTTGTAGATAATGAGAAGTTTTGGTCTGTAAGTCAACCACAATTTGGGGAAAAGGCATTGCTGATAATTGGAGCACTTGTGTAGTTTTGACAAATTGCCACATGTCTTGTTTCATTCTAAGAGTGAAGTTAAAATGCTGCAAAATAATTGTAAATAATTAAGAAAAGATAATAGTAGGCCAACATAAACAAGATAAATGAAATCTGAAACATGGATTATACCAAATAGATTAGTTGGTCCATATTGAAATGAAATAAAACTTTTTTGCTTATGGTCAAAAGGCATCCAACATAAAAAGATCCCATTGTTGGTTTAAAAGCCTCAAGTGGTTTGTATATTCACTACACTAAACAAATACACAAAACCTGTAAAAAAAGAAAAGATAAAAAATAAGAACCACAAAGAGAGAAGGAATGATTCTTTTTTTCCTCATAGAGACTGAGGATCCAAGGGATGATCCTTCCATAAAGACAAAGTATACATTCATAGTTGTGGATATGAATCAAAACATATAATAAGTTTTACAATCAAACTCAAATTTAAGGGTGGCAAAGGTCAGATGGAATATCAGATTCCAGATTACGGGAAGTTAGTGCCACAATTGGCAGATAGAATGGAAGCATTTTTCCTTTTTTGACGAATGATGGAAATGGAAGCTTCGTTACCAATAAACCCAGATGATATTTTTTTTTTTTATCAATAACACTTTCATTAATTCATCAATAGAAGATTTACAAAAGGAAGACAAACACGCTTATCTTCCAAGAGCAACAAAGAATCTCAAGAAAAGGAAAAAGGAAAGAGAAAAGAAAGAAAACACACTAAAGTTACAGCTTGGCCCAAAAAAGTGAATCCCTTTCTGCCCATTGTTTAGCTAAACCGTCAGCTAGGGAATTAACCGATCTTTTAACCCAACGTATCTTAACCTCCATCTCCCGCACCAGCCACTTGAATTTCCTCCTCTCATTATTGTACTTCCATAAGCCATTGTGATCTTTAAGCAGCCACCCTATCACCACCTCTGAATCCCCTTCAATTAAGAGTTTCCTGATATTCAACTCCTTAGCTTTTTGGACTCCTTCCATAACTGCAAAGATCTCAGCTCTAAGGGAGTCACCCACTCCAATTGGGCCTGAGAGCATGGCAGAAATGACCCCATTTTCATCCCTAAAAACACCCCCAATCCCCGATTGTCCCGGATTTCCCTTGCTACACCCATCAAAATTTAATTTCACGAATCCACTAGGTGGAGGGGTCCAAGCCACACTCATTACTGACTTAGTTTGTGTGCAACTTGCAATTTCACCCCACTTCCTCAACATGTCATCCACAGTGTAATTTGTGAAAAGCTCCAAAGATTTCAGCCACTGTACCGCCCTAATATGAATGATAGCCCTCAGATATGCTACTCCTCTCTGAGCTTCTGAGAATATCCTGGAATTTCTTTCTTCCCAAAATGTCCAACATACTGCAGCCCTTAGTCCTCTCCACATTGTCCTTCCCCTTTTTATCCGCCACCTGAAAAAAGAAGGGGAAAAAAGGCCTTGCAAGTCTGATGGGGGGTTCCAACAACAACCAAATAGGGACAAAGCCCATTCCCAAATTGACCTCGCAAAATGGCAAGACGCCAGTAGGTGAAAACCAGTCTCCCCATCCGCTTTACAAAGAACACACCACTGAGGTGACAAACAAGTATTGGGTCTCTTCTTTTGGAGTAAAGCACCATTATTGATTCTTTCCAGATAGGCTTCCCAACAAAAACTACCAACCCTAGGAGGTATTGCTCTGCACCAAACCTCATCAACAGGAAAAGGAGGGGAGGTAGGACTGGTGGACTGACCTAAGACCTTGAAGAAAGAAGCACAAGTAAAAATGCCATTGGGAGAAGGTGTCCAAATTCTAGAGTCCGCCCTAGTGGGGTCTAAGACAACGTTATCAAGAATTGCAATAAGGCTCAAAATAATGTCAAAATCTGAGTCCCTCAAATCCCTTCTTAGACCCAAGTTCCACCCAATCCCAGAAATGGAAGAGGACGGGGTGGTAAACTGATCCTTTAGAGGGGCACTCCCCACCTAGGTTTGTTCCCAAAATTTTATGGAGTTACCGGAATTCAAATCATAGCTGATATTAGGGGAGAAAACTGGTAGTAGGTCATGAATGGCTTTCCAAGGAGAATTGCTTGTGGTCCTAGCTCTGATTCCAACGTCCCATCCATTATGCTCCAGCCCATGAATACTTGCCACTATTCTAGCCCAAAGCTTCTCCTTCTCTAATGGGAATCTCCACAACCACTTTCACAACAGAGTCATATTCCTTCTCCTAATATTCCCAACCCCCAAGCCACCACAAGTCTTACTCCTACAAGCTATCTCCCAGCTCACTCTATGATCCCTCTTTTCCTCTCCCAGTTCCCACAGGAAATCTCTCATTAACTTCTCCAATCTATTAGCAACCTTCACTGGGATTTTAAACACCAACAGGAAAAAGATAGGTAAATTAGCAAACGTGGCCTTAATAAGAGTAATTCTCCCACCAAGAGAGAGGTAGTTCTTTTTCCATGACACTAGTCTTTTTTCGAACCTTTCCACCACCGGGTTCCAAAAGCTCTCTCTCATGGGATTATCCCCTAAAAGCAACCCTAAGTAGTTCAAAGGCCAACCCGAGACTTCACACCCCAATACTTCAGCACTCTCCCAGATCTCTCCCTCCTCCAAATTCACCCCCACAACACAACTTTTCCCAAGGTTAACTTTCAAGTTAGATATTTGCTCAAACAGTTGTATCACCGATTTCAAATTCCTAATAAAGCTCACATTACCGCCTTCACAAAAAAAAATCATGTCGTCAGCAAACTGCAAGTGAGTAAGAGGGGTTTCCGCCCTCCCAACTCTCCAGCCTCTAATGAGCCCCCTAGAATCTGCTCTGTGAATCAATTTCCCCAAAACCTCCGCAATTAGAATGAACAAGAAAGGAGAAAGGGGGTCTCTTTGTCTTATACCCCTACTGGCTGGAAAGAAGTCCACCACTGTCCCATTCACTAGCATTGAGTAATGACAATTCCGGACACAACCCATGATCCACTTACACCATCTAGCCCCGAACCCAAATTTAGTCAAAACTTTCCTCAAAAATTCCCAGTCCACCAAGTCATAAGCCTTTTCCAAGTCCAACTTACAAACCACTCCCCTCTTCTTATCCCTCTTAAAGTTCTCCACACTCTCATTAGCAATTAAAATCTGATCAGTGATTTGTCTTCCATTCACAAAAGCTCCTTGGTAGCGTGCAATGATATCTGGCAAAACCTTCTTCAGCCTCAAAGACAACACTTTTGCAATGATCTTATACAAGCTATTAACCAAGCTAATTGGCCTAAAATCCTTCGGGTGGGAAGCATCTTTCTTTTTTGGAATTAAGGCTATAAATGTGGAATTCACACCCGGATTGACAATTCCTCACCTGTAAAACTCCTCAAATACCTGCAAAAGATCATATTTCAAAATGTCCCAACATTCCTGATAAAAACCCATTGTGAACCCATCTGGCCCTGGGGCTTTTGTTCTATCCATAGAAGATACAGCCTCCTTGATCTTTTCTAAACTAAAGCTTCTCTCCAACCTTCTCATGTTCTCCACCCCTACATCTGGCCAGTCCAAACCTTCTACCCACACCCTTCTACACACAGGCCTTCTTAGGATAGATTTGAAGTGCTCCACACAAGCCCCGGCAATCTCCTCTTGATGCACTAGCTCAACTCCATCTACTACCAATTTGGAGATCAGGTTCTTCTTTCTCCTGCCTTCTGCTAGAGAGTGGAAAAACCTAGTGTTTTTGTCCCCCTCTTGCACCCATTTACACTGATATTTTTGCCTCCAGCTAATTTCCTCCTTGTGCAAGCAATCCTCTAACTGTCTTCTTAAATCTCTCCCGAGCTCAATGTCTTCCTCTCCAAGTTCTCCCCTTTCTTCTTTAGAGTCAAGGCTTTCAATCTTATCCAGTAGATCTCCCTTTCTTTTTCCTATCCTCCCAAACTCCACCAAATTCCACTCATTGATTTTTGCTTTCAAAAATTGAACTAAAGATTTGTAGAAAAGATGATAGTAAAGTTGTTCTTCCATATAAACCCAGATGATATATTTGTAGAAAAGATGATAGTAAATTTGAACTGAAGATTTCATAATGAATAAAGTGATAGAGGCACAACATCCAGTCAGTATTCTAAAAAACATATGAGGCTTATGCTTTGGGTAATGGACTTATATGAAACTTATGCCTTGAGACTCATCTGAGACATGGCTCAAGGAAAACACTTCAAGGCTGAACTTGAGGCTCACACTTGTAAGTATAGGGCACATTCTTCACAACTTGGGATGCTTAAATGTATGAGTGTGTATGTTAATATATCTACGCATGTATGTATGTTTCAACATATCTAAGTTTTGAGGTACCATTTTACATTTAAAGCTCTTTACTAGTCATTAAGTGGCTTCTAAAAATATGATGAACTTATCTGAAACTCCTTGTATTCCTACAAAGTAACCTTTTGTTCATTTATATTTTTATGCATTCCTTATTTTGTTTTGTTTTTTTTCACCTTGCCTCATGACACTGCATCCACTATGCAAAGAACCAGGTGGAAATTAACACCTCCTCTTCAAATATAACATTATCTAAGAGATCTGGAATGGGTTAAATGCCTAAATTGGAAAGAAGTGACCTTTCCTTAGTTTCATGTTTTTCCCTTAAAAAAGTTATAGCTCAAGAGGCTTAAGCCCATGTCTTGAGGTTTATGCCTCATACATCTAAAGGTCCTGGCACCCTGACTCATGACATTGCATCGACTATGCAAAAAAACCAGGTGAAAATTAACACCTCCTCTTCAAATATAACATTATTTAAGAGATCTTGATTGACTGACCTTTTTTATGTGTGTTGAGGGGGATCATTACACCTCATGTTTTGTCAATAACAATAAACAGAACTTCATTTAAGAATTAAAGATTATTTTGGGGGTTAATTACTTAAATATACCCTGTGATTTCACTAAAGTTCAGTTTGGAAGGAGTACAAATACAAATACATAGAGTGCAAAATCTTGTATTTTCTATTATTTTTATGTATTTATACTGTACATATTCGTATTTGTACTCTTTCCAAACTGAGCCTAAACTACTTGAATATATACCCTGTGGTTTCAAAAACTATTTAAGTATACCTAATGGGATGGCCCCACTTGACACAAATACGCCATCCGTTACTCAAACGTTTCTGGCCATTTGCATGTGATATCACATGTATTTTTTATTTTATTAAAATTTCAGTTTTACCCCCACTTAAACTATTTGGGTTCTCTTTCTCTGACCACCGAATGAATCTTCTATGGCTTTCTCCGTCAACCTGAACTACTAAGTTTCTGTTTTTAGAGAATAACAAAGCAGATTCTTCTCTTTCTATCTTGCTTCTCATTACCTGCTGCAGAACTTCAACAGGTACCACTAAACAACAAATGCCAGGGTGTTTTCAATTGTGTGACCTGGGCTTTCTCAGACTGTTGCAGGGGACCCAAAGCTCCCACTCCCTGTTTTTGGCAAACAGGAAGTGAAGATTCAACGGCACAGATAGTCAGAAGAGTACTTCCAATCTAAGTTCGAAGTCACAATTCCCTAGTACCCACTTACTGCCTTTTGGCTTTGGCCAAAAACTGCTGCACTGTAGGTGCCAGCTTCAATTTCACTGTGAGGACTTGACAGCGTCATCACAGACTGGATGGATAAGGTGATTGAGTTTCCGCTCCCTGGGGAGGAAGAACGTATGAAACTGCTGAAGCTCTATTTGACTTTGAACAGGTACCTTTGCATTGGAGACAAGATTGAATCTTGGTGGGGATCTTTATTCAAGAAAACACCTTGGAGTATTCAGCCCTCTGAATCAAGCTTGCCAAACATTGGGAACAGTTCCTGCCACTCCACATCTCCAACTGGATTCCATGGACCATGGTAGGGGAGTCTTGTTGAACAATTTGTGGGTTGGCTTTAGAATTGAGGAATTCTTATACTTCGATATAGGGAACTTACAGTCTGTTTGGTTGGTGTGACCGAGAAGAGAAAATGGGAATATTCTCCTTAGATTCCCATTTTCATTTGTTTGTTTTGTGAGACGGACCGAGAAATAGTGAGACGTGGTTTCCCAAAACTTGGAACGCGGGGTCGCACTGAAACGGTCAAGCTAGTCGAGGTCCAGTGAAGGCACACTGAAACGGTCGCACTGAAATAGTAGCAGCATCGTCAGAGATGGAGAGAGGTCTGATGGAGGTACAAGTGATGATAGCCCAGTAGAGGCGCAAGTGATGAGGCGGCAAACACGCGAAAAATACAAGTCAAGCTGATCGAGATCCGGTGGAGGCGCACTGAAACAGTTGCATTGAAATAGTAGTGGCGCTGTCAGAGATGGAGAGAGGTCCGGTGGAGGCGCAAGTGATGATAGTCCGGTAGAGGCGCAAGTGATGAGGCGGCAAACAGGGGTGGCTGAAATCAAGTAAAAGGGGAGGGACAAAAGTCTTGCTATCGTCACTGGTTCAAGTAGCAGAGGCAAGCGAAGAAAAAGATGAAGAAGAAGAGGAAAAAAAAGAAAGAGGGAGAGGAGGAGAGAGAGAGAGAGATGAGGGGAGATTGGAACTCACCTTGTCGACGCCACTAGTTTTGAGTTCGAAGGGAGGAAGACAATGAACAGTATAATAAATCGAAAAAAAGAGGGGAGAGAGAGAGAGAAATAAGGGGAGATTGGAACTCACCTCATCCATGCCACTGGTTTGAGTTCGAAGGAGGACGACAAGCAGTATAATAAATCAAATGAAAAACTTAGTTTTCCTGAATAAGGGTATTTTTATAATTTTGGGTATCCTTAAAGGGTATTTCTGTCAAAATATAAAAAATCAAGCAAAAAGTTTTCTCAGCAATCAAACACTGGAATGCCAAAATGAGAAAATAAATTTTCCCTTCTCATCCCATCCTTTCCCATCCCATCCCTTCTCATCTCATCCCTTCTCAGCAACCAAACGGACCATTAGGAAGAAGATCAAATCAATTGGAGATTATCATAATTGTTAATAGGGTTTATATTCTTTCATTTCCGTTGTGGAGGAATTGGGGCTAATGTATGTAAGAGAGAGATATGTAGAAAGGCAATTTTCTCCTGTTGTAGTTCTTAAGGGTGTTAATCCTATATGCCCCTATTTCGATCAATAGAATCAAAGAGGTTTTGAGCTCTATACAGTGTGATATCAGATCTATGATTTCTTTGTTTTTTGGTCATTTTTATATCAAATCTGTTAATTGATTTAACAAATGCATTTGGGTTATTATATGTCACCAATGCGTGATTAACATGCTAGGTTCTCATGGCTTATTCAATAACAGCATGTCCATTCAATCCTCTCTTTGCATAGATTCTGTGGCATATTAGATCTGTTAATTCAGGAATGTTAAAATCCCTGGTTACCATTGAAATGGAAGGACGAGAAGGAGAAAGAAGATCCAGTCTGAGGTTTTGTTCTTCTCTGTACTTGTTGGGCACTCCATCAGTTGACAATCTAAGCTCATGTTTTGAAAATCTGAAAAACAATTATGGACATTTTAGTCTTATAATTTTTTTCTGTTACTGTTAATGGTTAAATGCTTTAGCAAGGTATATTTAAGTAGCTTTGAAAACCATAGGGTATATTTAAGTAGCTTCAAAAAACCACAGGGTACATTTAAGTAATTAACCCTTTTTTCCTGATTGGTAAAATTGCATAAAAAGAAAACCTAACATTTCATGGTGTTTAAAATGAGGGAGCGTTGAATTTCATAGATATTTGCAATATGGGATCTAGTATGGACCACAAAATGTATCTTTGAAGGAATTAAGGTTGTTCAGTTTCTTTGGAACATTTCTCGATTTGAGTAACTTAACATCTAGGAAGTGTTTCCGGGAAAATTATCAACCCAAAGCTTATCCAGGAGAACCGTAAGTATTTTATAGTTCTTAAAAGCTTCTACGATGAGTTTCAATCTGACAGAAATATGGAGAAGTGCAAATGTGTATGCATAAGGAGCTTACAGACATATCAACTACAAACTACAGGAAATGGCAGGTAAAAATAAATATCAATGGTGCTACTTCATCACTGAAGCTAACGGATATCGGAGGAGTTATTATCCCAAGGTAGTAGATTCATTGCCATCTCTTCAAAAGACTCTCTAGTTGACTTCTTTCTACTACGAATAGACTCCAGTTAGCCAAAAAAAAAACATGGAATTTGAAAAAAAAAAAAAACAAATAGGAAGATCGGAATTTCGAAAGACAAACTCAGCCTTTGCAGGTGCATAGCTGAACTATCAGGGCACTTTTCAATCTTGGTCAAAAAATGCTTGCTCCTACAAGGAACAAACAAAACAAACTACACGAAAGTTCCATTGATCAATGAGACCATAATATGTTCAGACATATAGAACAACCACACCTTGTTATCTCAGCTCGACCAACTTGATGAATTAAGTGGCTTCTGAACAAGTGATCAATTAAGTGGCTTTTACAATACATGCAAGTAAGCAATCAATCAATTCCGATCCTCACAAACAATATACAAATAAAACTAATAACCATGAAACCTATTCAGCTCAAACCGCAACTTAGATACAATTTTTCTAACACAATACCAATCAAACGCACACACTGAACCCTAAGCTTTAACCTCGTTATTTCATCCAACACAAGACCCTAACCAAATCAGAATCAAACTCCTTTTACAAACGAGCTGGTGTGCAAACGAACAAATCAAATGAAATCGAACAAATAAGCTTACCTCTTATTGAACCAACGATCATAGAACGAATAAGAACCAGTTGGGGCATAGATGCCTTCCCACTACAAGCGAGAAATCCGAATTCGAAAATTTCGATGAGATCGGATCAGATCAGATCGCAGCAACAGAGCTTTATTTATTAATTATTATTTGTATAACAAATTTACAACACAGTTAGCATTATTTGAAAGAACGATTCTCGATTGAACGATGAAACCCTCTCTGCCTTCATTTGAGGAAATCCAGAAAGAGAGAAAAGAATTCAGCAGTTGACGAGACGATGGAAACCATATCCGAAGTTCCGAGCATTTCTAATTTACGAAAGTGCCCCTGCTCTCTGTCTCTGCTATCAGTTACCATGTGTGATCGGCACGTGTAGAAGTAACGTTTATTTTGGTTATCTCTGGGAGCGTAGGACCACCGTCAGGCGTTAGCATTAGCTCCAGGTCTTTGCTGTTGCATACTTGCATTGCATCATCCTGCTCCGGGGAGAACCCTTGCTTCCTGTTAGTGTTACCACTTGAATGTATGTTTGCTGATTTGCCACGTGGCAGATAGTTATTGGGTGCAAACAGGCGCCAGTGACATGTCAAACACAAACGCCAATACCCTTTCTATTGATTGTCGTTATTATTTAGGAGAACCTCACCAAAGTTATTGTTTTTAATTTGTTTTTTTTTTATAAATTTAAAATTTTTTATTTTATTTAATTAATCACTTATCCATTTTATTTAATTAATTCGATTCAAGGTCGGTTCTACCAAAGCCAATTTAGGCCATTTTTTGGATTAGTTTGGGTAGGTAAACCCTTAAACCTTAGAATCCTCTTAGATGAGGTCAGTTCCATGAATTTGGAACTAAACCCTACCCAGTAGTGTATTAGATAGGTTAATTCAAGACTGATTCGAGGTTGGTTCCATTTAATTCTGGATAAATATACTCATTTGCTCACCCCTAGGACATAACATAGTACATGACACAATTATAAAAGTTGTGCATCAATCTTTCACTCTAGTAAAATGAACAAAATACAACATAATGTGTTAGGACATAGTACAAGACACAATTATAAAAGTTGTACATGCATTCTTTCACTCCGGTAAAAATGTAAAATGAATAGAGAGATGAACAAAGTGTACATTATATTAATCCCTAAATAAAAATCCAAATGAGCTAAATTATTTCAAACTTATCGACCTTTATAATTTAATTTATAAAATTATTACTGAAAACTTGATAATACATTGGGGCCTGAGAAAATGGATATCCTCATTTCAAAGTTTGCACCTAAGGCTCCATTTAAGAAGATTGTAAGTACAAAGATGTACAGTGCAAAACTTTCTGTTTTTATTCCATTTAGGAGTGTAAATGCCGGTTGAATGCATATATGCACTCTGGTTCAATTTTGCTAGTGTTTGGTAAGAATGCATTTAGCACCGGTTTGAAAGGTTTTTCGGGATGCAGATTCTGACATTCCAAGCTGGGCCCCATATGAGAATGCTAGAAGCTATGTTTGGTGAAAATCTTGAAAGCCAATCACTGTATTGTATTCTGGATGTGAGAAACACAACTAAAATGGGAAGCTACTCCAGGTAGCTTCTTTGAATCATGGATGCTCAACCATCACAACTGAATTAATGCACCTCACCTCCAATGCAAAAGCCCTCTCAAGATGAGCTTTCACAAATTTCAAGGCATGTTTGCATCCAAAAAATGAATGTAAACTTTCACTCAAAGTTGGTCAATATAAAAACAAAAAAACAAAGATAGATTCCAACCTAAGAATTTGTGTTTATACTCATTACAATTAAAAATCTTTTGGCAAGAAAGTAAATTTATCAATGCAAAATTAAACCAACTTTGCATTTGCATAGATACATATTTGTATTTGTACTCTTGCCAAATTGAGCCTAAGGTTGTGTTTAGTTGCAGTGCAATTTTATTTGCACTAGTACAAATGCATGGGAGTGCAAATGAAAAGAATGCAAATTCTCGTTTAATTGTATTTTGGGTTTTACTTTATTCTGCTTCAGGTCTTAATTTACTTCATTTGTACTACAATCAAACAAAATTAGTTAAGAATTTACACTCAAATCATTTGCACCGCCTTAGTTTTACATAGTGCAAATTTATTTGCTTTGCAACCAAACACAGCCTAGGAAAATTAGGGAGGTACCCTATACTTTAGGGATGGTAGTGACGCTAGAGGTCCTTCAACTTTTACTTGGACAATGAGTTGCCTTGTACTTTTAAAAATCAACACTTAAGTCCACCCTTAAGTGTCACTACCCGCAGATTACCTCTCTTAAATTTTCCCAATATCCCATTTAATAAGAATTTATAAGAAAAGTCCTAATTAAACTAAGTTTTAGACAAAATGAATCAACTAGATGATGGAGCTAATGCTGATAAATGGATCATTGACAAATAAATTTAAGTCAATTAAGGGGATAAGATAAGGAGACCCTCTTTCATAATATATTTTTATTCTATATGCAAAAGCTCTAAAAAGAATCACTACTAAGAAAATAGGAAGGAATAAAGTTGAACTAAGATTTAAGACATAAACAGTGTAGTTGTTTTGCTCATTCTTCAATATCTTGATAATTTCCAAATTTATGCTAAAGAAAGCATACATGTGTTAACATATAACACAATAATGGAAATCCCAAACCAATATGCTAAGGCATTAGGGAGATTTCAAGTTTCATTGCTGTGAGAAACAATTCAAACTCAAATCACTCTTTTTCTTTTAATTTCTCACAAAGATAACACTCTTTTTGCTTAAAAATCTCTTATAAGAGTTGTCTTGTAAACATTCAAGCACATCATCTTGTTCACTATGCTCCTCATCCACTTATGGCCAATCCTCTCTACTTCCTATGTCAACTCAAACTCCTACAACATTCTTATAAGATTCATATTTTTCAACGTCCTCATATTAATGAGTTTACAATCCTTAGTGGCTATTTTGGGTTTATTTCTCAAACTCACCGCAAGTTGAGTAAAGATTTTGGTCAATATCATTACATAGGGCAATGGACTACTGTTGCTCAATGTTGCTTCTAACATGTGTATCATAATGATGTATGGCAAATTAACAAGCCTTCCAGTCTTGATATAATACAGCAGAAGCAACTCCATACAAGAGAACCCCTCTTTTTCAAAATTGGGTCTATAAGAATGATAACTAACACCCTCAAAGTTAAGAATGATAACAACCCCTCTTTTTCATATACCACTAGTGAATGACTCCTTACTAAGAACAAGGAATCAGTAATGTTAGATTTACATTATAGAATCAATACTGTTAAATTTATATTTATTAATATTTTAAATAATTATTAAACTTTCAAGAAATATTTATTTCAAAAACTAGCTTTTCAATAACTATTAGAATAATATGGATAGTTTTCTTTTGTTATGATACGTAGAGGGTTAATGATTAACTGAAATTGATAGAATGTAGGTAGAATTGGTTGTGGATAACCACTTTTGCATTTTCTACATTTTTTTAAGATTGGATTGAAAATGGTGGTAGTGGGTAACTTCTCAGAAAATACCACATGTCTAGTTTTCCAAAAAAAAAATGAGAAGGTCATGTGTATGAATGGTGGGGAGCTGTAGCTTGGTAATGGGTTGTGGGCTTTAGTAGAATTTCTTAAAAATTGCCACGTGTCTAGCTTTCTAGAAAATGAGAAGGCAATTTGTTTGAATGGTGGTAATGAGTTGTGGACTTTAACAACAACTTCTCAGAAAATGCCATGTGTCTAAATGAAAAAGCCACGTGCCTCAATGGTTGGGGGGTGTAGCCTGAAAGCCTTCCCTTAATGAGGCCTTTACATGGAATCCCCAAAAGATGTCCTAATTCTACAATGGTTAACTGAACCCTAACACCCTTTTCAAAAGAATCTAACTTATATGTCTGGTTTAAGGAGAAACTAGCATAGAAGTGGCGAACAAGAGTGAGATAAATGGGTTGTTGGAATCTTACTAGGGCATCCCATGAGTTTCAATGTTGAGACCCTTAAATTCCAATGGCCCAATATTAATTAATCTACCTTCTAAAGCCTCTCTAGTTGCAAAAACAAATTGTAATACCTTATTTTGGCTTTCTTAGTCATGAATAATGAACTGCTTTCATCATTTGTGTGCTTGAATCGAACTTCTAAGGGGGTATTTCTCTTTCCTTCCACTAGTTGAAGCCACTGAGAGGAGATGGTTTGAAAAAAGTTGGAAGGAGATAGAGGATGAGCCAAGTCTTAGACATGACTAAACCAAATCCAGTGGTTGGCTGAATTTTTAAAATTTTTTAACCAACTAAGGAACTAGTTTCCTAGTGATTTTGAAATCTGAAATTAATTCGAGGTCAGTCTTGCACTGGACCTAATTAGATTTGAAACCCAAATTAAAATTGATTATACCTGTTACAGAAACCATAGTGTACAGCTCCTAGAATGGTAATTCACGCCCAATATCAAATCCAAAATCAGCCTCCAACTGAAGATGGTGCAGCTGTGTGCAAAGTAGATTCAACAACATTATTTCAGCAAAATCAGTTCCCAACTTGCTTGGATCAACATGGATGTGTGAACCTAGTATCCTCTAATGTTTTTCTTCCAAAAACACATTAGAGAACCGATGAGGATCAGCCCCTAACATAGTTGATTTGAATTAGGTTTTGTGGGAAGCAAGGGAGAAGATAAGAGAGCAAGAGGATGGAGAGAATAAAGTGAATTGTTCCTCCCCTCTTAGTCCCTTATATAGAGCACTCTCCTAATCCTATTAGGAGCTTATCCAAATCAGATTTGGATCAAGACTTTATCTCTAATTGAATAAGCATTATGTTCTTAAGAGAGTGGGTGCTCCATACCTAGATCCATTCCCATTTTCGATTCAAATAAAATGCATGTGATCACTTAACTAATCACATTAGTAATGAGCCTTAGGCCTATTTTTTTAATGGCTCACATCCCAAGGTGTTGTATGGCCACTTAAGGCCTGAATATTGTATAACATGGGACCCACAAAATTCTTACATAAATCCATAAGGGTTCAACCCCACCTAGAGAAGAGATTAGGCCGAATTCACTACTCAAGGGCAATGAACCCTTAACCCAATCAACTTGGACTCAGTTTGGGCCCAACATTACACATAAAATGATTGTTGGATTTAACCACCCTATGAAGATCCAAGGACAATGTACTTATGTAAGATGAAGCACAATAGGTAATCAACCCTATAATTGTCTCTTACACCTAACCTCTCGGCCTATAATCATCAAAACACTATTCATAAGGAAGGACATCTTCCTCTATTGCAAAATGTAGTATCACACTCTCTGCTTAGATGGATCTTGGGATTAAAACCTTTTTCAGAAAATAACAATATAACATATAAATACATTTTGCAAATCAAATTTCAAATACAATTGAAATCCACTATTGATAATTTAGGTTTCCATTAGAGAAAGTATAAATCCTAATATTCACTTTATCTGTCGATCCTATCACTATGACCACCCACTCATAGGAATGTCAATGAGTTAGCATATTTGGCTTTAGGGTTATATTACGGTTTTGATTCTTCAACCCAAGTTGAGTTTGGGTCGGGTTTGGGTTTTGATTGACCCGCCCTGTCGGGTCATGATACCTTGCATGTATACAATGTATTCTTGTAACTTTTTGACTTCCAACTCTATAGCTTTAAAGTTTAAGATTTATTTGCATGTTTGTTTTGATTTTCTTCTTTTTTTTTAAATGGGAAAAGTGACACCTTAAAATCTATAAAACAATTTCCTAACTTAAACTATTGGATTTTAGGTCTTCAAAACGTGTTAAAAATACAATTGAAATGCTATGGGTCAGGTCGGATTAGTATCAGGTTAGATTCTATAGGGTCGGGTTGGGTTCAGAAATTATGTATTTTTAAGACGGATCAGGGTTCAAGTTGAGGTCTTGGAAGGTTAGGTTAGGGTTGAGGCAAAACCATGTCAAACCCACCTTGTTGACATCCCTACCCTCTTAAGTAATTTCCTAAACAGCTCTAACATACCCAAATATTTGACCCCTAATGGATCGCATTGGTTGGCATATCAAAGACAATTTAATCCAAAACCTAGTGCAGTATCATAATAAAGTTTGTGGTTAAGTGCAACTTTCTAGTTTTGCTCGTTTATCTCTAAGGAATAGGGCATAACTGAAAATTAGTCTAAATTTAATGTTTCTTCTAAACACCAACTAGTTGTACTTAGGGTCTAACCCTAGCAGCTGAGACAAACTTGTCTACCAATTTAGCAATACACCAGTACCAGGCTTGTCAAGGTAAACAACTCAAATCTATCCAATGGCTAAAAACATTATAAACTAATACGAGTCTCATAAGTGTCTAGTTTAAGGAATAATTCATAAAACACAACAATTTGAACATAAAATAATAATGTACTTAATTTATTTATTGATAAATGTTTATGTACATCAAACTAATTGGAGCTAAGGGCATACACTATCTAATACATCCATCTATATAATGTACTGATGTTTAGCCATAATCTAATGTATTCCAAAATTAGGTTGATGCATCATTTGGATGTTTTTATTATAAATTTATGTTATTTTTGGTATTCTATTATATTTAATGTTTTTAGAAATTTTAATACATTAATTGAAGGGCTAAGGTCAATTGAGATATTTGGACTTACTTAGACCATCATCATCTTAGCGTTATCCCAACTATATGGGGCTAGCTACATGAATCTTGTTTTGCCATTCCATTTTGTTTAATTAATACCCATTTTTGTATTTCCCTAGCTCTTCTAACCTCTAAGCATGTAACCAAACCATCTCAGTTTACTTTCTCTTATTTTACTACTTGCTATATCTACTCTCAGGTTCCTATAAATGATATCTTTTCTAACCCTATCCTTTCTAGTTTTTTACTCATCCATCCTAGCATACATATTTCTACTACACTCATTGTTTTGGACATGTTTCTTGATTGCCCACTTATCTATACATAATTGGCATTACAATTATTCTATAGAATTTTTTTCCTTTTAATCTAAGTAGCATTTCTTTTCACATAAGAATTTTGATGCACTTCTCCATTTTTCCCATCCTTCTTTAATTCTATAGGTGACATCTTCCTCAATTTCTCCCTCATTATGAATTATTGGATTTAGGAAGATAGTTTTAATCAATATACTTAAGGAGGAACTTACTACGGTGGTCATGAGTAGGGGTGGATTCAATTCGAGCCGAGCCAAATAGTACCAGGCTCAAACTCGGCTCGAGACTATTCTACAAGGCTCGAGCTTGAGCTCGAACTCGGTTCGAGCCAGAACCTTGAGCTCGAGCTCAAACTCAGTTTGAGCCAGAACCTTGAGCTCGAGCTCAACTCAAGTCAAGAGTTCATAAGCTCGAGCTCGGCTTGGCTCATTTTATATTTTATAAAAATATTTTATAAAAATAAAAATTATATATTTAAAAATTAAAAATTATAATATTTTATTATATATATTATTTTCTATAATTTTATTATATATTATATATATTAAACATCAAATATATATATATATATATATATATATATATATATATATATTCGAGCCAACTCGCAAGCCTCACGAGCCAAGCTCTAGTAGGCTTGAGCTCGGCTCATTTAATAATTGAGCCACTGAATTGGGCTTTATCTCGAGCTCGATCTCGGCTAAAACCAAGTCAAGCCGAGCCGAGCTTTTCATGAGTCGAGCTCGAGCAGCTCGTGAAAAGCTCGGCTCATTGCCACCCCTAGTCATGAGTAATTAATTAATTTCAAGAGACCACTTTGATATCATAAATTCTTGGGTTGAATTATTTGGATGGCTCAAATTAATTCAAATCCAAGTACATGGATGGTTGGGATTAGTTCATTGATATTAGGAGCTAACTTTGATGTTCTCGATCTTTAGGTTGATTTGGTACATCAATTACATGACCTAAATTTGGTACAATACTTAAATGTAAAGAGATTACTTGATTGATATTAAAGGATGCTCACCCTATGTGTTTTGATGATAACAAACTCATTGAGAATACTAAAAGTTTGAAACATAAGTGTATAGACAATCCAATTATTCACTCAAATGGATTAAAGATTATTCAAAGGATGCAAACCTACTCTCATGGACAAGAATAAGAGGATGTTAAGTTGTAGATTCTACAAAGCATATTTTACATTTATTAAGGCTTGATGTAATCATATTACAAGAAGCACTACAGTGGGCTAAACTTAGACCTACCTTTGTTATACCACAACCTTAAAGACCAATGACTAAGTTAGAAAAAGCTCTTAGGTTTTTCCAAACTTTAACTTGGACAAAAACATGAAAAATCTATGTTTGGAAACCTAAGGAGTTGACTCCCAGACCACAGGAATTGCTTAATTAAATGAACTAAGGTTGGGTTACACTCAGTAATTGACTATTCAAAAGGTAGTAATCGATTAGCTATGATAGTTGAGCCTAGTGTCACTTAAGAATTGATTACCAGAAAGGTAGTAGCCAATTTAGTTATGATAGTTAAGCTAGATGTCACCTAGTACTCGATTATCCAAAAGGTAGTAAACTAAGTGTAATAGTTGAGATTGAGCTTCAATTAGTAGTTAGACTACCAAAGAAAAGAGATTCTCCCCTATGAGTAGTGGTAAATTACTTGGTCTTGATAGTTGACTACCTACCTCTAACAAGATGAAGCGATCAACTACTCGTTTATAATAATCGACTATTCCACGATGAAACATTATTTTTTTGACCATTTGAAAGCTTAACAACTTTTCTTCTTTTGGTAAACCTTTAACATCATTGGGAACAAGCTTTGAATGTTTCTTAGAGTGGATTCTTCCTCTCCCAACAGCTCAATAATGGCCATATGTTCTCTAACTTTGATTCATGCTATTTATGCATGAATTTGAGCAAAAAATTGTAAGGAAGTGCATTGTACAAAAGTTCTATCTAAGAAAGAGAGTAAGAAATAAGAGAGAAAAAGGGAATAAAGAGATTCTGAACAAAAAAGAGTTTCATCTTTGTGAGAAAAGCTAAAAATCCATTTGTGCTCGATTCTTACTAAAGAAACTTGAATCTCTTCAAGTGTTATAGTCCATATACTTTACTATGCATTCTCTTGCATAATAGTATAGTTAGTATTTGCATATAAGCTTGAAAGAACCATTATATTGTTTATCATTGATACACTTGTACTTGATTAGCTAGTGGTTTTCTAGTTGAGAGTTGTAGAGTATTTTGTGATTGAACACTACAAGGTTGGGATAGCACCCACAAGTCTATCTAGTGAAAGTTCTTGTTGGCACTCAGAAGTCCAATTGGTGTAAAGGTTTTGCTTGTACCCGGAAGTCTAGCTGATATAGTGGAAACTATCAAGTGTTGTGTTTAGAGAGGACGTAGTTTGAGTTTAGCTAAACCTCTACAAATTTTGTATGTACTCTTTGTTATTTTTCATTTGTTCTTGATATATCTTGTTGATGTTCAATATCAATCTTGTTGTTTTTGTATATTCTACACTTAATATTATTGTTCTCAATTATTCTTGCATTGATATTTATTTTGAGGAGGCAATAGTTGGGGAGGAAATATATAGAACCCAATCCACCTCCTTGGATTAAGTTGCTTGCCCAACAAGGGGTGTTTGGTATTGTGGATAAATAAAGCATGGAGCATTTCAATCTACTAGGCACTATTGTGACATGAGCCATAACACACTTTATCAAAGCATTTTGTACTATGGTGTGGATGCAAGGATTAAAGAATTGGTATTAAGTATCGTATCAGATAACTTGGGTACGGATATGGATATGGATACGCTTTGGAAACGCATGGATATAGACGAAAAACATGAAAACACTAGGAAAATGAATATTAATTCCATAAATATATTACTAACAATAGGTTTAATGTCAAAATAGCTACAAATAATGTATAAATATATAAGAATTGTATATTTTGACAGTATATATGAAGAAATATATTACAATTAATATAGAAGAATGTGTTATTATACAATTTTATTGATATGCATTAATCAAGATTCCAAGAAACATATTATATAGATTTTTACAAATTAATGAATGCACAAAGCCATTATTATCTTATTTTATATTAAATCCAAGGCACAAAACATACACAACTATTATATTTCAATTATTATATCAATTTTTTTTTCTATTTTACTACTTATAATTTTTAACATTAACAAAAATGTTAACTAAAAATTAATTCTCAAAATTTTGGTAAACTATTTTCATTTTTGTAAAAAATAAATATGTTATTATAAAATACAAATCAAAATTAACTGATAATTTATAAAAATATATAATCCTAATTTAAAATATATCAAATCTATTTAAATTTTAAAGATATATATTATATGAAATTTCACAAATTTGAATTACTACAATAATTATTTCATTATTAATATTTTTATTTTTATAAAATTCTAAAATACAAAAATTATTTTTTAATATAAATATATATTAGTGGATTTGATAGATTAAATTTATATTACATTTTTAAATATTTTATAAATGATATTTTTATTTTTGTAAATGATAAATACATGGTTATTTAATGCAAATTAAAATATTAATTAATAATTTATAAAAATTTTGAGATATATATCATGTGAAAATTAGTAAATTTTAAGTATTAAAATAATTATTCTATTATTAATATTTTAAAATTTCTTTAAATTAAAAATAAACTTTTTGATATAAATGTGGATTTGGTAGATTATTTATTCTATTGGTTTATAAAATATTAATTTTAAATATTATTCTTTTTAATTTATAATTGGAGTTGTTGAAGATAAGTGTATGTTGGTTGTTGGGATTTTATGTAATATTGAGTAATAAAAGCTAATATATTCCATTTATTACCATGAAAGATATGTTGTCTCAGTGGCTAAAGATGGATTATTATTCGGCGTTAGGTGAGTTGTGGTCTTGGGTTCAAGTTGTGCTAGCCGCATTTTTTATATTGAAGTTGTCAAACGGAGGTTTGATACGCTTCTGTATTGATGCGTTGAACTGTATCGGCTGATACTGCACGATACACACCAATACGGTGGCGTATCGATCGGACTAATATGCATGATTGGAAGGATACATTTCCAGTCGTAGTGTATCCTGTGCTGGTATGACCCGATACCGATACGATACACCCTATTCAATCCACATCCACGATATAGCGTGGATTGAACTGCTTAATTGTAGGTGCCAACCACTCCACACAAGGCATTCCCTTGCTCAATGGGGTCCAACATAAATGAAACAACCCCTATATCCAATGCCACTTAAAAGCTTGATTTGGATTGGTTTAAACCAATCTTCAAGCTGAACTTGAGCTTAGTATGTAGGCTCGTTTACTAATGTAGCCGAGCTCAAGCCTAATAAAGCTTAGCTCGTAAGACTTATGGGCCTAAGTGACCTTATGTTATATATAATATTTTTAATTTTTATATATAATAACAAATAATTTTTTATATGTATGACTTTTAATTTTTTATATGTATACCTTTTTATTTTTTATATGAAACTTGGCTCACTATCAAGCTTGAGTTGAGCTGACCTCGAACATATAAGCTTTTAAGTCGAGCCAAAATTGAGCTCATGTCTCTAGCTCGAATTGAACTCAAGCCCGAACTTAAGCCTGATGTTTTTATGTTGAGGAAAGCTCAGATAACCAGATATTTGGCTTGACTTGACTCAAAGCTACCCCTACTTAAAGGCATGGTGTGGCTAATATTTTCTAATAGAGGAAGACTCACAAAGAATAACCAGTGACAACAAGAAAAGTTGCAACAGTTGATGATTGAAGCAGCAAAATAATAATAACCTCTCGGTTTTGTAACTCATAGAGGCAGTGATCTTAACCTTTACTCAAGTAGATGATTGTAGGAATTTTGGGGGTCTTTGTGGCTCAAAAATAAGTTCAACAAGAGAGAATAGGAAGAAGATGCCTAAGGGAAAAAGGTAATAGCTTGGTTCAATTTAACCAAAAAGTTGTCTATTACAAGGCTTAGCTTAGCTTATATAAGGCTAAGAGAAAATGTTTATAATTTTGGTGCCCAAAACATTGCACCAAAATAGATAAGCAAAAATGTGATTAAAGTGAATAGACAAGTAGTAGCTAATAAAGGAAATTAGCAAGGGAAAGGTGTTTGAATACCAATTTGAATGTGTGAGGTAGGTGACTACTCAATCGAAATTAGACTTGTTCATGGGTCGGGTAGCCCAACGGGCTGGCCCGGACCGACCTGTTCTAAGTCAGGCTTGGACATTATTTTAGGCCCGTGGTCTCAGGCTCGGGCTTTCTCACAAAAGCCTGGCCTGAGCTCGACTTTATAATATATATATATATATTATATAATAAAAAATATATTTTATTTAATTACATATAATACTTTTTTCTTTGTTCCTCTTCTCTTTTTTCAAGTAATAATTGATCTTTTATTATTTTTGAGTTTTGAGGACTTTTAATATAAATAAATGTTATTGAATAAAAAAGAAAAAATCTATTTTTAAATTTCTGGCTGGGCTTGGTCTCGAGCCCAAGCTTCGGGCTTTATATAAGGGCCAAGCTCAGGCTCAAGACCTAGGCCCGATGGTCGGGCCGGGCTCGAGCTCGAACTTGAATGTTTTCTATTAACACATAGGCAAACCTGGCCTGACCCATGAATAGGTCGAACCTAAATCATGCTAACAGTCCACATAAACTTGCACGCTTTGCCACTCACGAGGTTTTGACATGATGATGAGATCAAAGTTAAGGGTGCAATCTTACAACTTGGTGGCGATTTCACTCCAACCTTGTCCTTTGCCTTGTGGTCCATGGTCTCGTAGTCTACATTAGGGCATCAACTTTCACTTGCGATATATCAACACTCAAATCCAACCATTAACATTTTGTTAGTTATTGGAGTACGTGATGTCACGTGTGTGCCTTCTGAAACATTAAAAAATTACAAATGTCCCTTTGCATATTTCATGAGACTCTTTTGTACCCTCGTTTGTTGAATATCTAAAATCCTAGTTCTTAACCCTTCTTTCCTATTTTCTTTCTTGTAGTTGAATTAATGAAGAAACAATGCAATGATTAATGCACTACTCCATGAACATTTCGATAAATTTAATACTCAACATAATATCAATGATCGGACTTTAGACTTGAGTGTTGAATTTAATTTCTAAATTGACCATCTTGTCACAAATGAAAGTTGAGGTTTGTATTAGCTGAACATAATAACCGTTCAACAGGCTGTGGAACCAATGGTAATGCCCCATGTTAGTGATAAAATACATGGACCCATAGTGAGAAATTAAATGGTATGTTGTGGATTTCGTATATTTTATTACATATTTGGAGAGTTATATGGGTTCTACAACATGTTGAACAACTATTGCATTCAACTAGTCCTTATTGATCCTTACTCCTTTTTGAGTAGGGTAAATTGCTGAAACTAGACCTCTTCATGGGCCAGCCCGATCTAAGTCGGGTTTGGACAGGACTTCAAGTCCGCAAGTTCGGGCTCGGGCTTTCTCATAAAAGCCCTGCCCGAGCTTGAGGTCAACTTGATAATGTGTAATATAATAAAAATATATTTTATATAATAACAAATATATAATAATTTTTTTCTTTATTACTTTTCTCTTTTTTCAATTAATAGTGAGATCTTTCATTATTTTTTAGGTTTTGAGGTATTTTAATATAAATAAAGCAATTGTTTATTGAATAAAAAAAGAAACCAAATCTTTTTCCAATTTTCTAGTCAGACTTTAGGCTTGGGCTTCGGGCTTTATATAAAGGTTGGGCTTGGGCTCGAGGCCTAGGCCTGATGGTCGAGTTGAGCTTGGGCTCAAGCTTGAGTATATTCTATTAATAAAAGACAAAGCCCGACCTAACTCGGCTTGGCCCACGAATAGGTCTAGCTGAAACCTTCCCTAAAGTTTTTGATTGTTGCTAAAACCTTCCATAAAATTTGGTAATTACAAGCACCTCCCTTGAACTTTTTGATATAATTGGGAGTAGACCCCTATGTTAGAATCTTCTAATAAGAGGCATAAAAATGTCCAAAATACCCATACAATAATTATTGAGAACCATTTTTATAGAAAACAATACAAACTTTATGAACAACAAAAAAAAAAGAGAATTTTTAGTTGTGGGTTTACCTTTAAGCGATTGATGTGAAAAGGGAAAATTTCTGAAAATAAATAAATTTTACAAAATAAATTGGAAAGCGTTTAAGGCAACGTTCATATGAAGAGAAAAATTAGTAAATAAACATTTATGCTTATAGATTAGGGGTGTTGATGGGTCGGGTTGGGTCGGTTTATTGGGGTTTTCCCAACCGGCCCGACCTGATCGGGTTACTTGAGGTGGAAACTGAAACCGACCCACTGATAGGCCAAACCGACCTGGTCGGTTTGAGTTAGATGGGTTGGGTCGGTTTCGGTTTTGCTCCTGTACAAAAGGACACCTAATTGAATTCTAATTGTAATTGCCTAATGGGCCTTCTAGTTCTAGTAGAAGACTAGTTATAGTTAAGTAGGAAACTACTCAAACTAGGAACTACCGGACTAGTGGAAGACTAGTTCAGTTCGGGTGTGTAAAAACTGAAACCAACCCGATATATCATTTTATATATTTGCCCAACCCGAAACTGACCGGTACTGATGAAAACCCGGCCGACTCGGGTTGGGTCAGTCCGGGTTGGTCGGGTTGGACATTCTTATGAACAGCCTTATTATAGATGAATCTATTTGCAACTATTTTAGAAAATTTAGGGAGGTTACTATAATTATCAAATATAAAGAGAGAAACTTCAGGGACGTTTTAGCAATTTACCCTTCTAAAAATCGCTACCTCCAAATTACAGGCTAACTCCCTATAATTTTTCCTATTCAAAATATCTCACAAGGCATGTGGACATGTTCGTTCTTTCCATTCCTCTGGACGATGGTTTGGCTTCCACGTGACCTCCATATGGTTGAAGTTGAATTCCGAAAGTTCTGCAACTAAGAAGTCGAGAACATTTTTCTCGTCAATCATACCAAGAAATCCCGCCGACCCGCCCAATCTTTTGGTCCTCTGCGAGAGAGAGAGAGAGGAAGTGAGGGAGAATGAATGGGATTTCGGCTTATCCCTCTATATCTCCTCCTCAATTGAAACTCAAAACCAGCTGTTTCTGTTTTCCACCTACTTTTTCTGTTCATTATCAACGTCGCCGTTATCTCTCAGACAACAAACTAACAAGCATTAGACTCACTGGAGGGTCTTCAAAGCTCCAGGTACAGTGCAGCAACAGCAGCGGCAGACCTGGGGGTTCTGGTTCGGGTACTGTTTGGATAGATAAGCCTTCTGTTGGAATTGGATTATCATTATAATCTTGGCATTTGATAATTTCTGTCTTAATCGTGAAAATATATCATGTCAATTATTACTTCTGTTTATTTTTTAATCTAATCTCTTTATGGCCCTTCTTGATTCAAACGTTGAGATGATTTCATTCAGGAAAGCCTTTTACTTCTTAAGGGATTTCTTTGAAACCTGATACCTCAAATTTGTGTTTTACCATGATAATTTGGTTTTATGGATTGATATTGAATTGGTTAACCTCTGCTTCTCTTGGATTGTCGTTATGGTGTTGGCATTTGATAATTTCTTTCTTAATTGTGAAAATATGTTGTGCGAATTATTATTGCTTTTTTTATAGTTTAACTAATCACACAGTTAATGGGTTCAGAATCATCTGAGGAAGATTATGAAGATATTGTTATTGGTCAGAGGGAAAACGATTTTATTTAGTTAAACTCTCTTGGAGAGGTCACTGATTTTAGCATAGCAAAAGTTATGGTGAGGGTGTCCCCGAAGGATGTGGTGGTTGGGATCTATTGTTAGAGGAAGCCATGCAGGACCATAGGAAATTTTTGCTAGTATCATCAAAGTTTCAGAATGATTGCTAAGATGGATGAGTGGAAAAACTAGAAAGGATAGGATAAAGAATGAAGCCGTTAGTAGAAACCAATGTTTTAGAACGTGGAGGTGTGACGTGAGGAGTTCCACTACCTAGAGGCGTGAGGCATAGTTCAGAATGCAAGAGGCATAAGCCTCCCGAACACAAGGAGGTGTAAGCCTCCTTAAGAGGAGGGGGGTTAGGATGAGGATGAAGAGGAAGGGGGATCTCATTTTTTTCTTTATTTTTAATAAAAATCTTTTATATTAAGAAGAATAAAGATGCATAGCATTAGTTGAAAGGGGGGGTCTTGTTGAAGTGGAGGCAGGGGGAAAATCACTTTCTTTCCCCTTATCTTTTCTTCCCTTCCCTTCCCTTTCCTTTTCTTTCCTTTTCTCTTTTTTTCTTCTCTTTCTTTTTCTTTCTCTTCCCTTTCTTCTCTTTTCCTTTCCTTTCCTTCATTTTTTTTTTCTTTTTTCTTTTTTTTTTCTGTCTTTTTATATCATATGTGCATGAGGCGCATGTAGGTCTCATGAAAAAAGCGCAAGAGGCGTACGCCTCAGAGGTGTTAGTGCCTCTGGCATATGCCTTAGGGCATTTTGGGAGTGCCTCGCCTGGAGGCGTACGCCTCCCATGCCTTTTAAAACAATGGTAGAAACCTAGGAGTAGCTCCAATAAGTGATAAAATGAGAGAGAGTAGGCTAAGATGGTTTGGTCATGTGCATAGAAGACCACCAACAGCTCCAATTAGAAGAAGTGATTTGTTGCAAGTGGAAGGGGCTAGAAGAGCTAAGGTTAGACCAAAAAGGACATGGGTAGAAGTAGTAACAAATGATTTAAGCACTAATAATTTAACAGTGGACATGGTTTTAAATAGAACAGAGAGGTAAAACAGGATTCATCATTCATGTAGCTGACCCCATATAGTTGGGATAAGGCAAGGCTCAGAATATTGAAAATATCAGCGCGTATCGTATGATACATATCGTTTTTCAGGGTCACCAATACACAAAGTATTAAGATTTGGTAGGTTTTAAGAGTTTTAAATGATAATAAATGTGACATATCCTCTGACAAAAGATTAGAACCAAAAATTAAAATAATAGATTTTTGGTTCATTGAAATTCGCAATATACAAAATATGTGTTTTGAGAATATGGATACTTGAACCTTGGTATCATGGCAGATTCTAAGAAAGGTGTGGTTTGGCTGCATAAGAGACTTTTTGACTGGTTATCATCTTTACAGTTCACTGCAGTGGAAAATCATGGGGTTTATGTTATAGATGTTACATACATCCATGACTGAACTTGTTATGGCAATGCAAAGTGTAGTTTCCTTGGGGGACTTGTATTAAAAAGGTTATTTAAGAGGACTACTATTCCTTAAGATTTTTTCAGCTGCAGGCTGAATGAGGTTTGTCTTATCCTGGAAACTCTGATACACATCTGACCTCTTGGAGTTGGAGGTTGGACTACTTCAAATTACTACTGGGTTTAGTAAAGTGTATATAAATTGTTAAAGGTTGGGGTTTTGGGTCTTGAGGACAGTTTTCTACCATTTGCAGGGTTATGCAGAAAGGGAGGAATAAAAGTACCAAGTATACTATTTGTTGAAATAGTTTACTTTATTTCTTTTTTCTTATTTCGCCTAGTTAGGGTCTGTTTGGTCTGTTTAAAGTAATTATGTTATGGCTGTTATTGTACTTTAGTTACAGCAGGGGCACAAGGATCTTTTCCCTTTTTATTTATGGTCGCCCCATAAATATTAATATATTCTGGCGCTGCCAGAGATTATTATTTCTCGCCAATCATTTTTCTTCTCTTCTACCTTCACCCTTCTTCCTCTCTTTCCTCCTCCCCCTTACTTTCAGCTGTTCCTCTTCTGTTAAGATGGTATCAGAGTGGGTCTACTGGATGTGAGAGCAGATCGAACAAAGTCTTCCCACTTCAACTTGCTGTCTTCTCCAGACTGAGAACAAAAACACTGACCTACGACTGGTACAAACCTTCCTTTTTTTTTCCCTCTCTTTTCTTGGTCGTGTACCAAGAGGAAACTCAGTGAATCTGGTCTGCTGAATGTTGTGAGAAATTTTTGAGGTTTAGACCTTTTTTTCTTGGATCGTATGATCCTGTACCTGTGAAAGGGATGACTGTAGGTCACGGATGATCTGTTATTTCCCAGTTTTGGTGTGACTACAATTTTTTAAGGATCTCTCCTGATGGTTAATGCACTTAGACGTTCTGGAAGATTGGTAGGTTGGAACTGTTTACTCCGTACAGGTCTGAAATCAATCTGAACTTGCTTTTTGTTTGGAAATTGGTGTTGTTTGTGCTCAGTTTGTGTCTAAACCGAAGTGTGTATGTGGACTGCTTATTTGGTGTGGTGTTAGGATTTGTTTTTTGGTGTAAGGAGGGATCCTAAGTTGTGTGTTGAGACTGAATAGGTTTTTTTTTTAACCATGTCTTCTGAGAATTCTGCAACTTCTGGGGTTTCAGGAAGCCAAAACAGAATGAGAGGGGTTATGGATATGAGTTTTCCCATGGCTGTAATCCCCTTTGATGGACTAAACTACCTTGAATGGTCTAGGGGAATTAAACTTTACATTTACTGCTAGGGGAAAATAGGATATAGTAATGATAAAGTGAAGGAACCGAAGACTGGAAGTACTGAATATGACAGGTGGAACCAAGAAAATAGTATGGTGATGTCATGGCTCTTGGTTTCTATGCTGCCACAAGGAAGACATTCATGTGGGCTGAAACAGATTGTGAAATATGGGAACAAGCGAAATCTACTTATTCAGAGCATAGGCACTATGCCAAGATATACCAACTACAAGTTGAATCCTCTACTTGCAAGTAGGGGGAGAGAAGTCTCTCAGTGTACTACTCAGATCTGACATCAATTTGGAAGGAATAAGATCACTAACAAAATGTGAATTGGTAGTGCGATGAAGATGCAGGGCCTAAAAGTCACTTGTTTCTCAGCAACGAGTATTTGCTTTTCTTTTGGGGTTGAACCCTACATGAGTCTATTAGGGTACAAATCTTGGGAAGTAAAGGCTTATCATCAGTTCAGGAGGTTTATGCCTTAGTTCAGTTTCAGTTTGAAAAGAGTTGAAGAAGTATGATGAATTGTGTAGAGGGGGAGCCGGTTGCTCTAGCTGTCCGAGGGGGTACAAATTCAAATATCAGAGGCTCCTTTAAGAAGGGTGATTCTCAGAAGAGAGTGGACGACAAGGACAAACTTTGGTGCACTCACTGTTAGAAGACCATGTAAAGAGACTGGGCCAAATGGGCCATTATCTATTCTTGTAGTTTTTTTTTTTATTTGTTGCTAATGGGCCAATTTTAATGGGCCTGTTGTATCTTTTTTCTAGTTCTCTTTGTGTTACTGCCTAGCTGGCCGCCCACTTAAGGGTATACTTGTAATTATGTTAAGACTGAAGTTTAGTAAAAAGGACTAGAGAAGGGAGGGAAGAGACATTTGAATTCTTTTTCTTCTTCCTCCTCTTTTCTCCATCTTCTTTCTCTTGTACTGCTGTTCTCTTCTTTTCTTCCTCTTTTCTCTCTAATTTTTTCCAAGTTTACATTTGTTTTAGAGGACTGATTTACATCTTGGTATTAAAGCAGGCTTCTTTCTTCTTTCTTTTCTTCTTTCTCTTTTCCCATACACCCTTCGATTAAGAGGGTGTATGGAGAGATAGGTTCTCTATAGTTCAGAGGATCTTTTGCCTAGTTGGTAGAGGGTTTGGAGAGTTTAAATCTGGTCGGATATTGCCAAGAAGTGGTGCTGTACTGTTTCTGCCCAAAACCCTAGCTGACTAGAGATTTTCGAAGTTACAGGTAAAAGTGAAGCTTTGGGTGTGGCGCTCTGTGCTTGGGAGGTGTCTTTTGACTTCTAAAAGAGGGCGGTTTAGGTTTGGAAGAGATTGAGAAGCTTTGGTAGGAGCGGCTGTATCGTTTCTCTTTCTCCCCAATAGCCGAACGTAGTAAAACCCTAGTTTTCAAGCATCTGGGTACTGGTTTGACTTCAAGTAAGTTTATAAAGATAAAATTTCTGGTTTTTTGATTTTCGTTTGATTAATGGAGCAATACGGAAGTGAGTTCAAGTAGGCGCCGATTTCTGGGCTTGGCTCGGTAGATTCCGTTTTGATTGGTGTGACCACAATTAAGCTAGATGGGACAAATTATCTTGCTTGGGCACAATCTATAAGACTTTATGTCTGTAGCAGAGGAAAATTAGGGTACCTCATAGGCAGTAAATTGAAACCCTAAGAGACAGACCCTGAATTTGAGAAATGGATGCAGGAGAACTATACTGTCATAGGATGGTTAGTCAACTCTATGCAGCTTCATATAAGTCAGCACTATCTTTGGATGTCCTCGGCCAAGGAGATTTGGACAGTGTTACTGAAACTTATTCACAGAAGTTGAATGTGGCTAGAGTCTACAAGCTAAAAAGTGATGTGAAGAACCTAAGACAGGGGGAGAAGAGTGTGGCAATGTACTACTCTATACTGAAATCCTTATGGCAGGAAATCGATGTTATGAAGACAGTTGTATGGGAGAGTAAGAATGATGCAGAAATGTTTAGGAAGTTGGTGGAAAGAAACAGGGTTTTTGAATTTCTTACTGGACTCAACCCTGAGTTTGACATTATTAGGCAAAATATTCTGGCCAAAGATGAGATTACTCTTGCCCAAGCATATGCTATAGTGAGTAGTGAGGAGATTACTCTTGCCCACCTACGGAACACTTTGCACATGCTGGAATAAAGCCGAAGGGTCCAACTAAGAAGGAGCAGGTATGTGAATATTGCAAGAAACCGAGGCATATGAAGGACACTTGCTGGAAGCTTCATCATGATCTTCTACTTGATTGATTTAAGGATAACAACAATTTTAAGAAGGGCAGTCAGACAGGAAAGCCTAAGACAGTTAATGTTGCCACAATACCTGAAGGAGGAAGTAAGGAGAGTGAAGAGAAGTCCACCATTGAACAGTTGGCAGCAATGAAGGCAAAATTTGAAAAGTATGGAAGGTTGTTAAATCACTTGGAGGCTACTGTTTCTACATCTCACTCTTCAGGCAACACATCATCATCATCAACTTTTGCTCACTTAGGTATTCGTGCTTCTGCAAACCATGCTTCAGTTTCAGGAAATCATAAAATCCCTTGGATCATTGATTCTGGTGCATCAGACCATATGACCAGCTTGTTTAACCTTTTCTGTTCATTCCATCTTTTCTCTGGTAAAGAGAAAATATCCCTTACTGATGGGTCTTTTGCTCCCATTTCTGGAAAATGGGATATAAAGACCTCCGACACCCTTTATTTATCATCTGTCCTTCATGTCCCTAAACTTAATATAATTTTTTTATCTGTTAGTAGCTTAACTAAATTCATGAACTGTAGCATAACCTTCTTTCCCACTCATTGCATTTTTTAGGACCTACAGTCTCAGAGGATGATTGGGAGTGGCCATGAGGCGAACAAAATATACTTGTTGGACACACTTGATAAGCTCTTGGTCCACCTCATGGAGTTGCCTTGGAGTTAGTCTTGTCAGAGTTTGTTGACAAAGCCATGTTATGTCACTTTCGGTTTGGTCATTTGTCTTTTTCTGCTTTGAGTCATTTATTTCTAGATATGTTTAAGGGAGTGTCTTTATCAAGTCTTCATTGTGAGTCGTGTGAACTGGCAAAGCATTGTAGACAATCTTATTCAGTAAGCAATAAAAGATCTATTTTTCCTTTTCATATTGTTCACTCTGATATATGGGGGCCATGTCATTTGCCTACTATGGGGGGTTACAGGTACTTTATCCTTTTTATTGATGATTACTCTCGTTACACTTGGATTTATCTTATGAAATCCAGGGATGAAGTACCAACTATTGTGCAAAAATTTCATGAACTCATTCTCACCCAGTTTAACACCCAGATCAAAATATTCTGTTATGATAATGCTAAGGAGTATTTTGAGAAAAACCTCTCAGCCTATCTTGAAACTTTTGGGGTTATTGATCAAAGTTCTTATTCCTACACTCCACAATAGAATGAAGTGGCGGAAAGGAAGAACCAACATGTGGTTGAAGTTGCCAGATCCCTCATTTTTACATCCCATGTTCCTATAAAATTTTGGGGAGATGCTGTCCTTACTGCTACCTTCTTGATTAACCGTATGCCTTCCCCGGTTCTTAACTTCAAAACCCCCTTTAGCCTTATCTTTCCGGATGAGGATCTCTTCTCTCTTCCTCTCCGTGCTTTTGGGTGCATTTTCTATGTGCATGTTCACTGCCATCAAAGGCACAAATTTGAACCTAAGGCTCGTAAGTGTGTTTTTCTAGGATATGCCTCCACACAGAAGGGATATTGCTTTTTTGATCCAGTTAGTGGCACCCGCTTTGTATCTCGAGATGTCACATTTGCTGAGTCGACTCCTTTCTTTAGTATTTCTCCTAGGGGGGGGGGAGAAATTTGAGGAACCCTTTGCTATGTCTCTAGTAGTTCCTCTTCCCGTTCCTTTTGAGTCATCTCATGAGGTGTCCACTTCTCCCACTGGACCTACCTCCAATATTCTTGTTCCTCCTCCTCCACCTCATCCTCCTGTAATTCCTCCTCATCCTATTCTCCAAAGGTGGTACCAAAGGCACAGATTCAGACATGAGCAAGTTGTTTCCACTCCTACAGAAGAGCCTCTTGCTCCTCCCATCATTATTGAGGTAACAGGTCAGCCTTCCTCTGACTCATCTACTTCTTTCCCAGATCTTGATCTTCCTATTGCTCTCCGCAAGGGCAAGCCGAAGTGTACAACCCATTGTATCTCCAAACACCTGTCTTATAGCCTTCTATCTCCTACCTACTACTCTTTTCTTGCTTCTATTTCTTCCCATGTGATACTTAGGTCTGTACCAGAAGCCTTATCTAAACCTGAATGGAGAGATGCTATGATGTCTGAACTGGATGCTTTGCATAAGAACCATACCTTGGATATTGTTGACTTGCCTGAAGGGAAGGAACTAGTGGGTTGTAAATGGGTATTAAGGCTAGGCTGGTTGCTAAAGCCTACACTTAGATGTATGGTATTGGCTATCTTGAGACATTTGCTCCTGTGGCTAAGATGACCTCAGTCCGGGTTTTGTTATCTCTAGCTGCTACTTTTGATTGGCCTCTCCACCAGTTTGATGTTAAAAATGCCTTTTTGAATGGAGATCTACATGAAGAGGTCTATATGTCTTTGCTTCCGGGGGTGTATGGAAAGGAATTGCAGGGGAAGGTGTGTAAACTGCAGAAATCCATTTATGGTCTCAAACAGTCTCCTCGGGCTTGGTTCGAGAGGTTCATGGCTGCTCTTGTCTCCTTTGGTTACACACAAACTCAATCTGATCATACCCTGTTCTTGAAAAGAAGTGGCTCTCTGGTGACCTTTTTGATAGTTTATGGTAATGCCACCCAAGAGGTTAGTAAAATCAAAAGATTTCTTAACTCCGAATTTGAGATCAAGGATTTAGGAGATCTTCGATACTTTTTGGGCATTAAAGTTGCTAGATCTAAGGATGGTATCTTCATTTCTCAGCGCAAGTATGTTCTTGACCTCCTTGTTGAGATTGGTAAACTTGGTGCTAAACCAGCCTCCACTCCTATTGATCCCAATCATAAGCTTTCTATTACAGATGGTGAACTTTTATTTGATAGGGGAGTGTTTCAGAGATTGCTTGGGAAGTTGTTATATCTTTGCATGACTTGGCTGGACATTTCCTATGCAGTGAGTGTTATTAGTCAATTTATGCATTCTCCCAGAGATACTCATTTAGCTGCTGCAGAAAGAGTTTTGTGCTACTTGAAAGGTACTCCAGGGAAAGGTATTCTATTTGCCAAACATGGACATATGAAGCTGGAAGCATTCACTGATGCTGATTGGGCAGGATGTACTGACAATAGGAGATCCACCTCGGGTTATTGTGCTTTGGTGGCGGGGAACATTGTTTCATGGAGGAGTACGAAACAGTCTCTAGTTGCCATATCCTCGGCTGAAGCAGAATACAGGGCAATGGCACATGGTGTGTCAGAATTACTGTGGCTACGATCCCTTTTAGAAGATTTGGGGGTTGACTATGAGAAGCCAATGATGCTCTACTGTGACAACCAAGCAGCTATCAATATTGCACATAATCCTGTTCAACATGATAGAACTAAGCACATTGAGGTTGATAGACATTTTATACGGGAAAGAGTTTCCTCAGGAGAAGATTGTTTGCCATTCATCACCTCTGAAGAACAGTTGGCTGATATTTTGACCAAGGTAGTTCCAAAAGGGAAGTTGACACACTATATAAGCAAGCTGGGCATGATTGACATCTATGCTCAGCTTGAGGGGGAGTGTAAAGAGACTGGGCCGAATGGGCCCTAGTATCTATTTTTGTAGTTTGTTTTTATTTATTTGTTGCTAATGGGCCTATCTTAATGGGCCTGTTATTTCTTTTTTCTAGTTCTCTTTATGTTACTGCCTAGCTAGCCGCCCACTTAAGGGTATACTTGTAATTATGTTAAGACTGGAGTTTAGTAAAAAGGATTAGAGAAGGGAGGGAAGAGATTCAAACTCTTCTTCTTCCTCCTCTTTTCTCCATCTTCTTTCTCTTGTACTGCTGTTCTCTTCTTTTTTTCCTCTTTTCTCTCTAATTTTTTCCAAGTTTACATCTATTTTAGAGGACTTATTTACATCTGACTAGACACACTAGAGATACATGTTGGGAACTCCATGGGAAATCTAAATGGGCATAGGAATTGAGTAAGAAATCAACGACTGATGAGAGTAAGAAGCCAATCCAGCAGAATTAGAAGGGGAAGAGGGGGTGTTAGATACTCCCTATTCTGTTCTTTCCAGGCCTCCCTGGTTTCAGAACCTTCTTGGTCCTCTTTCTTATCAGAAAACACCTCAACAATTTCCTTCTTCTGTCCCTCCTGTGGTTCTCCACTTGGATCAGCAGAGTTGACAAGTTTCCCAGACTGTTTATCCTTGCTTTAGCTTTGAACTGGTTGCACCGACATGTTTCCTAGAAGTGGAGAAAGTGGTGCTTCACCAGGACTAGTAGGCTCTTCTCTTCTTAAATTTGAGACCTCCACAGTTCTATTTTTCCTTTGCTCTCAAGTTGTCTGAATGCAATTCTGGCTCAGTCCCTGCTTCCAGGATTTGGAACCCTTTCTCGCCTTCAAAAATCATTGCTTTGGTGTGGGCAGCAGATCTAGACAGGTGTCTGTCTAAGGCAAATCTGATCAGAAGGGGGGGGGTGCAGATTTATGATCAGAGTTGTATTCTTTGTGGGCAGGGGTCTGAATACACAAATCATCTCTTCATCCACTGTCCTGTTGCATCCTGTTTCTGGTGGCACTACCTTTCTGCTGTGGGGGTTTTCTGGTCATGCCTAGTACTGTCATGGATCTATTGTGGGGCTGGAACCTTCAAGGCCTCTCAAATCTTGCAAGCTGTGTCTGGGTTACTATCCCAGCTGCTGTGATAAGTACTGTTTGGGCTGAAAAAAAATAGAAGGCTGTTCCACCAGACCTCACAGGATATGGAGGAACTAATTTCCTTTTCTTTCAGAAATCTGGAATTTTGGGTCTCAGCTGCTAAGTGATTTCAGCAACATTACTTGGCATTGTTGCTGAGTTCTAAGCCTGTGGGAGTTATAGCCTTGTTGTGTTGTATTATCTTTGGCATGGCCAGGGGTTCATTCCTTGGGGGTTTGTTGTGATATTGTTTATAAAATTTACCAAACAATGACAATATAAACTCCAACCATATGAGCTTCTCCGATGGTACAGAGAGAAGGGAGAAGAATGGAGATGAGAAGGGAAAAAGGTGATTCAGATATTCCTTCTGTTTTTTAGGGTCTCTCATGAGCTATTTATATCTCATCATATCAGGCTTTCATCACGCCAATTACAAGCACATGGGGAGGTCGAGCTAGTTATGCTGATGTGGCCTCCTTGTGTATACAAACTTGATAGGCTGTGCTATATGAGATACTTCCACTGATCTGTTAGCTTTAATGCCTGAAGAGATGGCTGGGCTTGGGCCCTATATGCCAATGGGGGACTGCTGTGCTGGTCCATGTTCCTATCAACTCCACCCTCTTTGGAAACAACCTTGTCCTCAAGGTTAAAGTCAAGGAATTTGTACTGCAGCTTCAAAATGTCTTCCCATATTGCATCTTCCACAGGTAGGCTCTTCCATCTAACAAGAGCTTGCTTAACTTGTTTTGCACCAGACTTGATCCACCTGAAACCACTGACGGACTGAGGTTCCAAGATGAGTGCACCTTCCTCTGAACACTGGTAAAGTGTTGCTGACTTTGGCAGATTAGCTGATGGAGAGATGCATGGTTTTAGCAGCCTAACATGAAATACCGGGTGTAATTTGGATTTAGCAAGGAGATCCAATCTGTATTCAATCTGGCCCACTCTTTCAATCACCTTGAATGGTCCAAAGTAATAAGGTGCCAACTTTTTCCAGGCATGCTGAGACAATGAAGTCTGCAAGTAGGGTTGGAGTTTAAGGTAAACCAGATCCCCAATCTGAAACTCCAACTCTTTGTGCTTCTGGTCATATGAAAGCTTCTTTCATTGTTAGGCCTTTTATAAGTGTAATTTGAGGTTCCTGAGCATTTCATCTTGAGTAGACAACTAATCTTCCACTTAAGCAACCGCAGTAGAGCCCTTTCATAGGGCAACACGGTAGGAGGATCACGCCCCTAGAGAATTTTAAAGGTAGTACCTTCCGGGACTTGGTAAGAGGTGTCATTACCAGAACTCAGCCCATGGAAGCCATTGGGCCCATTGCTTGGGTTTGCCCCTGATAAGGCGACATAAGTAGGTCTCTAGACAATGATTGACGACTTCAGATTGCCCATCTGTTTGTGGATGATAGCTAGTCATGTGCAGCATCCAAACTCCTTGGGCTTGAAAATAAGCCTCCCAAAAGTGAGTCATGAATAGGGGGTCTCTATTAGTGAGTATGGAGCTAGGTGTTCCATATAACTTGACTATCTCCTTAACATAAGCCTTAGCCACATTGGTTGCTGTGTATGGATGCGGGAAAGCCACAAAATGAGCATACTTGCTCAACCTGTCAACTGCCACCAGTATTACTGATTTTACCTGAGACTTATGTAGTTGAATAAGGAAATCCATTGTTATTATCATCCCAAATGTTGTTTGGAATAGGTAATGGCTGAACCGTTGAAGCAAACCAATTGGAACCTGTGTACTGTATTTTTGTAGTTGCAAGTAGGACATTTGGCAACATATTCTTTTGATCATGGACTTCATCCCCTTCCAATAGTAATGCATGGATAGACATTTATAGGTATGTAAGACCCCAAAATGACCTCCAACCACTGAATCATGAAATATCTGAAGTAAGTCATCATAATGGGCTGAGGGGTTGGCAACCACTAGCTGTCCTTTGTAAAATAAGGTGGAATCAACAACTGCATGCCCTGGAGCAGATGCTGGATTAAGCTTCCACTTGGAACAGATCTAAATAAGAGTTGAATCTTGTTGGGCCTCGACCTTTATCTGATCCAAGAGTGGATACTTAGGCCTGGAAACTCCTGATGGGTGCAGCTCCCCAGCCTGAGAAAGCATATCAACTTACTGTATTGGCTGGACTGTGTTTATATTCTATGTGAAAGTCATAATCCAATAACTTAAAAGCCCAACATTGCTGCTCTGGGCTGAGTACACGCTGGTCCAAAAGGTGGTGGATGCTCCTATGGTCTGTGCAGACTGTAAACTTCCAGCCCAAGAGATAAGCCCACCGTTTTTGGATGGTTAGGACTATAGCCATTAATTCCTTTTCATAAGTAGATTTAGACTGGGCCTGTGGAGATAAGGCCTTGTTGAAATAGGCTATAGGTTGTCCTCCTTACATCAACACAGCATCAACTCCATGACTCAATGCATCTGTTTCAACAATAAATTCCTTGGAGAAGTTGGGTAGAATCAAAGTGGGTGGAGATGTCACTGCTTGTTTGAGGGACTGAAACACTTGTTATTGCCTTTTCATCCCATTTAAATGCATTCTTCTTCAGTAATTGAGTTAAAGGAGCTGCCAAGATGCCATAACCTTAGATGAATTGCCGGTAATAACTGGTCAGGCCCAAGAATCCTCGTAAGGACTTCTGTGAAGTGGGATGGGCCCATTCTGCCATACAACTTGAACTTATTTCCTCTGGATCAGTATAGACCTTGCCACTTGATATAATATGGGCCAAGTAATGGACCTTGGTTTGGCCAAAGGAACATTTGTTGGGCTTGACAAAAAGCTGATGTTCCCGGAGAAGAGTCAAAGTGCTACATAGATGCTCCGTGTGTCGCTGCCATGATGAACTAACTATAGACAAAAATGTCATCAAAGGATACCAAGATAAAACGGCACAAATATGGTTTGAAGACATCATTCCCAAGTAGTTGGAAGGTTGAAGGAGCATTGGTAAGCTCAAAGGACATAACCAAAAATTCATACTGACCATCTTGGGTCTAAATGTTGTTTTGTGAGTATCATGTGGGTGCACAGGTATCTGGTGATAACCTGATCGTAAATCTAGTTTAGAGAAGAATATAGCTTGGCCCAGTTCATCATGTAGAGACTGAACTTCAGTCTCTATACCTCAAACAACTCAATAAGAGGGATGGGAAATCTATCATTCACAGTGATGTGATTTAAAGCACGATAATCAACATAAAATTGCCATGATCCATCCTTCTTAACAAGAACGGGAGATGAAAAGGGGCTGCTACTTGATTGGATAAAATTCTTTTTCCAATAGGTCCTTCACCATTTTCTCAATCTCCATTCTTTGGTAATATGGGTAATAGGAATGCCCCACATTGGTGGGAGCTGCTCTGGGTTGGAGTATTATATTATGCTCGTGAGACCACTCTGATGACAAGGATTTGGGCTCCTGAAAGACATCTGAAAACTCCCTCAAGAGTTGCTGAAGCTCTGTTTGTAGTTCAGTGATATCTTTTCCATTGTATTTTTTAGTCAGAATTGGACCTTGGCCCATGAGGCCTAGATGCATGAAAGTGGAAATACCATAGGGTTGGCATGATTCAATATGGCCTTAGGAGATTCGTAGTGGTAGCTTTTGGTTCCAATCCCTTGAGCTGATGGGGCCCACTTGGTGGAGCCATGGGATACACGAGTCAATATAATATCAATCCTGAAGAACTCTAGAGGGTGTGGATCTATATAGAACGAACAACAGTGTATCCACAACCCAACCATTTTACAAACTCCATCAGACATGATTTTATGTCTGTTAGCCACATGGATTGCAAAGGGAACTATTGATTTACCACCATTCCCACTTGATTGATTAACTGGGTGGTAATGAAGTTCAATGAACTTCCACTGTCAATCAATATCACAACCTCTTGGCCCATGAGTGAGCCCATCATCTTCATAGTCTGAGGGGCCCTAACCCCAGTAAGGCATGTGAAACCTCATATGTTTCTTGAGCACTGTATCAGTGGGGTCCACTGGGGAATCTTTTGCCTCCTTGGTTTCGCTTTAACTTCCTCGGGTGTGTAAAAGAAATAGCTGTTGGGCCTTGCAACAGTGTCCGAGAGCGAAATTTTCCTCACAATTATAACACAACCCCTTATCTCCATGGGCTTGCATCTTGGCCCATGAGAGTTTCTTAATGTGGACTAGGACCTGGTTTGGTGTCTTGGGTATGCCCAATTCAACCCGTGTTGGAGGGGCCTTAAGGATTGACCCCTGTTCTAGTCTAACTGGTGGCTTAAGGGGGTTCTTAATGAGTGGTGCTAGGGACCGATTCACCTTCTTGTATCTCTCAATCTTTTCTTCAAATAGTCAGGCCAAACCCACAACAGCCATTACTGTCGATGATTACATAGTTTTCATCTCTAGTCTGATATCCTCTCCAAGGCCCCCTACAAAACACCCCGTTAATGCTCTCTCAGGCCATCCATGAATCCTAGAAGCCTGTCTCTCAAATTGGTTTTGATATTCTCTTACAGTCCCAATTTAGCATAATTTGACAAGCGGTTTGTTGAAGTCTTGAAACCTAGAAGGGCAGAAGCGAACTTTGAGAGTTTTAGTAAAATAATGCCAGGTTAGTTGAGGATGAGACCTTTTGTACCATTGGTACCATAGGCTGGTTTCCCTATCTAAGTGAATCGAGGCAATCTGGATCCTCTGAGAAGTAGGGATGTCATGAAATTGAAAGGACTGCTCAACTTTGTAAATCCAGGGTATAGGATCCTCACCTGAGAAGATTGGGAAGTTGATCTTCACTGCTTGCACAGATGGAGTTCCCATCTGTCGATGGCTATTCCCACTGGAACCTTCTTGATTGCCTTCCTTGTTCGATTGCATTGAGCTTTTGTTGAACTGAGAGATGAACACAGAGAAAGTTTCCTTCATTTCCTTCAAATCCCCATCTAGCTTGGTAAGTTGTACTTCAAGCTGATCCACTTGCTCATCCACTATGCTGTCTTTGGTGTTGGACATTCTGGATTGTTGACTTTGATAACAATTGAAAATTGATAAACCCTGAAGTCTGATCATATGAGCTTCTTGAAGAATGAATACAGCAAGAAGGGAGAAGAATGGAGATGAGAAGGGAAAAAGGTAGCTCAGATATTTTTGAGATGTTTATATCTCATCATATCAATCTTCCATTACACCAATTACAAGCACATGGGGAGGTCGAGTGAGTTATGCTGATATGGCCTCCTGGTGTGTACAAACTTGATAGGTTGTGCTATGTGAGATACTCCCACTAAGCTGTTGGCTTTAATGCCTGAAGCATGAGGTAGCTGGGCTTGGGCCCTAGGTGCTAATGGGGGACTTCTGTGCTGGTCCATGACTTCCTATCAGACAACATATTTGGTAATGATAGTTTAGCTTATTTGGAAATGTATTTTGTCTTCCAAGCGGCTAGTCTGTTTTCAAAGCACTCTATTACTGGATCCTATAGCAATTTTAAGATGCAACTAGCATCAAGTGGGAGATCCACATATCTTGAGTGGAGTATGCCTTTTCTGTACCCTAACATTGAGGCTAACTCATTTATTTGGATGCACTCCAACATGTATGATACTTTTGCCTGACGCTGCTAACACAAAAAATAACATGTCATTTGCAAACCACAAAAGCGAATCCTTCCTTGTCTCCCTACTGGAAAACCTTTAATAAAGCCTTAATCAATTCCTTTGTTTGTCAAGAGAGGACAACAGATCACCTTATCATGTTTTAAAACATGGAGGCGTGACATGAGGCATTCCACTACATGGAGGCAAACGTAAGAGGCGTAAGCCTCCTTAAGAGGAGGGGGATGAGGAGGAAGGAGGAGGAGGGGGAGGAAGAAGAGGAAGGAGGAGGAGGGGGAGGAAGAAGAGGAAGGAGGATCTCATCTTTCTTTTTTTATTAATAAATATCATCCATGCCTTATTCCCATATAGTTGGGATAAGGCATGGATGATGATGATGATCTTTTATATTGAGGAGGATCTTATTTTTTTCTTCTTTCTTTTCCTTTCCCTTCCCTTTTCTTTTCTTTCCTTTTTCTTTCTTTTTTTTTTCATTTTTTGTTTTTTTTTTTTGTATGAGGTGTGCATGAGGCGCAGCACATGAGGTGTACGCCTCTAGCACACCTCATGCCAAAGGCGTACGCCTTAGAGGCATCAACGCCTCTGGCATACACCTCCGGGCATTTTCGGGGTGCCTTGCCTGGGAGGCATGCCTCCAGGCGTACACCTCCCATGCCTTTTAAAACACTGGTCTAATTCCCCTTGAGCTTTTAAAGAATCCTGTGGATGATCCATTTATGAGAATTGTGAATTCCATAGTCATTACACATACCTTCATCCAATTTCACCAAGTCTGAACGAAATTCATCATATCCACAATATAGTAAATGCTGTCAAATTCTTTTCAAAAAAGGGTAATGAGTACTGCATCATATAAAAAATATGTTATCGGAGCTATTGGCCTTCTTCAGGGAAAACTTTGTTCTTGGTGATGATTTACCTACTTTACAAAACAATCTTTGTATGCATAAGGCTGATGAAAAAAAATTCTTGTAACTGTAAAGAGTTACTACAGCACTATTAATTAGGTTATAACTTAAGAGATTACTTAACATTTCCATGCATGTGATATTTACCACAATTTAAGGTATTTGTCTTACATAAAATGTGATACAAAAAGGGAAAAAAAAACAGTGTGGCTTTGTAGTAAAATGATTTTCTGTATTCCGTTAGGACTTAGGATAATAGGAAAAATCTCTTAAAACCTGAGGCCTTGGAGTGATGCTTTGGTGTTGAATTTCTTTAAATTGGAAGCACTAATAAGGCTATGGAAAATACTACATATCTTTCTTGTTATGTATCTTCTCAATAGCTTTTATCAAACTACATCAGCTTTCTTCTGACTATTAACTATATAACTATATATGAGGAATGAGTGTGAACTTATAAGATGAATTTATTTTCCAATTTTCAAGTTCGAAAGCCATTAACTTCTTGCAGGCTTCTCCTTTTGGTACTACCAATTCATTTTTGGAGTTTGACATTTCTTGAGATCTTCTATTTCTTTCATTTTGAAACATCTTCCCTCCTGCAGTACTATGTGTACCAGATTACATGGTTTAAAATGACCATAGGACTAAGAGATGAGATTTGGGGGTCCAGTATTGGATATAACTGGTTGATGTTCATATTAGAAGGATTCTCAGGTTGTCTCATTACCACATGGGACATGAGCACAATTAGAGGTGTCAATTGGACTGGATTTGGTCCAACCCGACCCAGTCCAATGTGAGTCCACTTACAAATGGACTGGACCCAATCCAATCCAAATCCAATACAAACCAAAACCAATCCAATCCATTAAATGTAAATAGATTGGATTGGATCCAATCCAAACCGAATGAAATATAAAAAATTAGATAAAAGCACTTTTGACATTGAAAAAGCACTTTTGTAAAAGTATTTTGATAAAAGTATTTTCATAGAAGTGGTTTTACAAAAGCACTTTATTGAAAGTATTTCGTAAAAGTGCTTTTGTAAAAGCACTTTTAGAAAAGTACTTTATAGACTTATAAAAGTGCTTTTGTAAAAGTACTTTTACAGTGCTTTTATAAAAGTACTTTTACAGTGCTTTTATAAAAGTACTTTCATAAAAGTCCTTTTGTAAAAGTACTTCCATAAAAGTGCTTTCGTAAAAATGCTTTTGTAAAAATGCTTTCGTAAAAGTACTTTTATAAAAGTACTTTCGTAGAAGTGCTTTTGTAAAAGTGCTTTCGTAAAAGCACTTTTGTAAAAATTCTTTAGTAAAAGTATTTTTATGTGTACTTTCGTAAAAATAATTTTCATAAAATTACTTTTATAAAAGTGCTTTTGTAAAAGTGTTTTTGTAAAAATGCTTTCGTAAAAGCACTTTCATAAAAATAATTTTATGCTGGCTTTGATTGATTTCAAATTGGATTAGGGTTTGGCCTCATGATCGGTTTATTGGAAATTTGGTTTAGGTCCAATTCAAACCAATAAGATAATGGACCAATTTATTTGCATTGGCCCAATCCAATAATTATAATGGACCGTCCAAATCCGATTTGATAAGGTTTGGATTGGATTGGATCCAAACCAAAACCGGTCGATAGACACCCCTAAGCACATTTTTAAAAATTGGTGAAATAAGAGGAACACTTTAAGATTTGTTTTAAAGTTGATTGTGCACTATGAACTCTTTTTTTTATTCTACCTTTCTATAGTTCTATTACTTCCTTTTTTTTGTCTTTTCACATTATATGGTTTTCTTGTTCTTGTTTCATCATAGATGGCTATCATGTGTTGCATCTAGGCTTATCTTTTTTAAAGAAAGGGAAACAATATAAATATCCAATAAAGAGACAACTGACAGGGAGAGGAAACTGTTTATGTTGTTATTCATAATCTTCAATGGGTTTACCATTCCATTTTTTATATAGATTAATACGGTTGATCTCATATTATCAGTACAGATAAACTTAAATACACTAGTGTTTAGCATTATATATTATTACTTCCTTTGATGTTTATTTGAAAAAGTGAGATTGGATCTTGCAGATGAAAATGAGAGCAGGAGCATTTTAGATGCCTTTTTCCTGGGCAAGGCTCTGGCAGAAGTACTTAATGAGCGTATAGAATCTACAGTTGGTGAATTGTTGAGTGCAGTTGGCAGGTTACAAGCTGAGCAGCAAAAGCAAGTACAAGAATTCCAGGTAGAACTCAGCTTTGACTGATGAGTTGCTAACTTGCTACTGCATTTTTAATGCCATCTTGGTTACTTCATGCTTATATTATTATGTTTAACCTTGAAAAAATACAGGTAATTAGTAATCTGCAAAGCGAAGACCTGCATCCTAGTATATTTTCATGCTATGTACACTTATTATGTTTATCCTTTTTCGTGGTTAACATAGGAGGATGTGATCGAAAGAGCCAAACGAGCAAAGGAGAAGGCAGCACGCGAAGCAATGGAAACACAAGGGCTTATTGTCAAAGCTGCCGCAGAAACACCTGCAGTCAGTGATGTGACTCCTGAAGTTTCATCATCTTCATCTGAGTCGACAATCACCAGCACTAATGGAGATCCTACTAACAAGGACCCCATACTTGGGTAATTACTTCCTTTTTTTAATATGGGTATGTGCCTCCATATCTGATCTGCAATTCAGATCTGAGCATACATGTTCATTTCCTAGTAATCCAGTACAGCATATGTTTTGTCAAATGCTCACTTGGCAATGGAAAGCTCCATGGTTGCTATCATATCCCATTTATTTCAACCAGGTTTTTCCAGTTGCAACTCAAGTAAATTTAGGATGCATAGGGATGTCATGGCAAATCCAGGTGGTTAATCTAATGAAGACCCTTAAAAATAGGCTTTGCTGCCATATGGTGCTGTTGGGGTTTGGATTCATACGTGTGGTCCCTTTTATGGGGCCTCCATTTTTTCATGTAAATGTAAATGGCGAAAATCATTTGAAAGAAATGGAGAATGAGGTTTCTGGCAAAAGGATGATGGCCTAAGATGAGGAGAAAGACCCAACACCAATGAAAGAAGTTATACTTCATCTTATGGTTCTTATCTATTCAGTCATTGCTTACTTTCTGTAAAGGTGGCACTTTTGTGTATCTGAACTGCTCAATTCATTACCAAGAAAATGCTCAATTCAATAATGAACTAATAGACATTTCTAACGAAGTAAAAAATCTTGAAGCAAAAGAAAAAAAAAAATCTTATAAACAAAATGGTGGCTAGAGTTGTAAATCGGATCATGCCGGGTTGGCACATGGCTTTGTGGGTTGCCCGTGCTTTGGCAGGTTGTGCTTGCCTCCTCTGGGATACATCAAAGGTCAGCCCCGATATGACCCATGGCATGGGTTGTGGGCTGAGCCTTGGGCCAGATCAGGCCATGAGAGGCTTATTTAAAAAAAAATGGAAAAATAATGAAAAATTGAAAATAAACAAAAGAGACAAAAATTGAAAAAATCTTAAAATTTTATTTTATATGAATTTTGATGTATATAATTGTTTATAAAATGAAATATTAAAATGAAATTAAAAAATTGCAATATAATTAGAATAAAATAGTTAACTAATGTACGTAGATTGGTGGGGACTTGTTTGATGTAACGACAACACCAACCATTCCTTGGTGTCAAGGTTCAAAGTATTGATACGTATCGGCCGATACGTATCATGCTGATGCTTACTGATACACCCCTCTAGGGGTTGTATCGGGCCAGCCATCTATTCAAAGGGTAGCCGGGCCTTAAATCGACCCCTCTGAACCGGTTTCGGAAAAAAATAAGTAAAACTAATAAAAATGTATCGACACAGGCCTATATGCCCTACCAGTGTATCGGCCCATGTCGATATTTGGAACCTTGCTTGGTGTAATGGAGAAATCTCGGATTGACAAACCAGAGAATACTGGTTTAGAGTAAGAGTAGCCACTTTATGGAAAAAAAAGGAAAAAAGGCCTTAAGTTCAGGTCTTGTATCCATAGGATTGCAAATGGGTCAAATTGAATATCTAAATTTGGATTCAAATGGAATTTTATCCATTGTTTCTTTCATCAAATACCAATCGAATTTGGATTGCAATTTTGATATTGAATAGTATTAATAAACTAAAAATAAATGATCAAAATATTACATATTATTAATAAATGAAACTTGAACCAACTTATTTAGTAAAAACACAACATTTAGATTAGCTTTACAAATAGATAAATATAAATTTTAGGCATTAGCCTTCGGTGCATTCTATGGAAATTGTAGCAGCATAACTCCAAATGCAAATGAACCAGTTATAAATCAATATGTTATAATGGCATCTTTGATGTTAAAGTCTTAAACACACTGTGAAATGTGGAAGTACACTTGTAATGTGAACCAATAAAAAGTAAATAAATCATGTGATGTGTTTAATGTATTGGTTGAAATTTTAATTAACATGAAACAAATATTTGAAATAATCATGGTTGGACTTTAAATTTTGATTATAACATGTAAGTTTTAATTAAATGGGATACTTGAATAAAAGAAAGAAAAATCTGTTTTCTGATGTGATTCAGAGAGAAAAAGAAGAAAGAGAAGAAAGATTAACCTAGAAACGAAGAGAAGAAGAGAAAAGAGAGAAGAAGAGAAAAGAAAGAGAAGAAAGATTAACCTAGAAACGAAGAGAAGAAGAGAAAAGAGAGAAGAAGAGAAAAGAAAGAGAAAGGGTGCAGTTAGTTAATTCTAGCCACCCCATTAATTCTTATTTATACTTGTAACTTAACAAAAGGTAGAATTCCCCTTATACCCCTACTAACTTCATAAGAAAACAAAAACAAATAAATATGGCCCAATTGGCCCAACTACCATAACTGTCATGAAGTAACATAAAGAAATAAACACAAAAATAAAGTGTGGGACCATACACTTTAGGGAAGACACACTTCCCTCAAGTTGGGAGTAGAAATTCGTCATTCTGAACTTGCGTAAATCCGTCTCCAATTGATTTTTGTGACTGTTTTAGTGAAGAGATTAGCTAGCTGTATATCTGAGGCAATATAGGGAAGACACACTTCTTGAGATGCAACTCGCTCTTGGATAAAATGTCTGTCCAACTTAATATGTTTAGTCCTGTCATGTTGTATTGGTTTGTAGGCAATGTTAATGGCAGCTTGATTATCGTAATACACCATTAGAGGTTTCTCATATTCAACCCCCAACTCATCAAGTAAAGATCTAAACCATAACACTTCTGCAACACCGTTGGCTATGGACCTGTTAGCTTCAGCATTGGAGCGATCAATAACATTTTGTTTCTTGCTTCTCCAAGAAACATGGTTTTCCCTTAGAAATACACAACACCCAGAGGTAGATTTCCTTTCATCAATACATCTAGCCCAATCAACATCTATACATACCTCTATCTTCATGTGACCACTATTTCTGAAGAGTACGCCTTTCCCCGGGCACCTCTTCAAGTAAGCAAGTATCATTTCCACCACAAGAAGGTGGATGGTCTTAAGAGAATGCATGTACTAGCTAACAACACTAACAACATAAAAAATATCTGATCGTGTTAGGAAAAGATAAAGAAGGTTCCCAGCCAACTTTTGATACATAGCTTTGTTCAAGAGGTTCTCCACCTGCACTTATTTTACGGTTCAACTCAATGGGTGTGTCAACAGGCTTTACTCCTAACTTTCCAGTTTCTTCCAATAAGTCAAGAACATACTTTCTTTGAGAGGCAAAGAAAGTCAATGTCAGTACAATATCACTTCAAAGAAAGTCAAGAACATACTTTCTTAAGCAATACTTTCCCAAGAAATAGTGCAATTCCCCCAAGTTCTTCACTTCAAATTCCTAGTGAAGATATTGCTTAAGAGAGTCAATGTCACTAATATCACTTTTTGTCACTACAATGTCATCTACATAGACAACAAGTGAAGTCAAGGAGGAGTTTGTCTTCTTGAAGAAGAAAGTGCGATCTGATTGAGCTTGCATATAACCAAACCTTTCCAAAGCCAGTTTAAACCTATCAAACTAGGCTCTTGGAGATTGCTTTAGCCCATATAAAGCCTTCTTTAGTCGGTACACCTTCTTTCTTGCTTCTGTACTATAAAACCAAGGGGTAACTCCATGTACACCTCCTCCTACAAATCTCCATTGAGAAATGCATTCTTGACATCCATCTGAAACAGTGGCCATGAGAAATTTGCAGCAATTAATAGTAGGACTCTAATAGCGTTCATCTTGGCAACTGGTGCAAAGGTTTCCAAATAGTCTATGCCATAAGTTTGTGTGAATCCCTTTGCAACCAATTTGGCCTTATATTTCTCTACAGAACCATCAACATTATATTTCACTGTAAACACCCATCTGCACCCAACATGTTTCTTCTTCTCGAGCTGGTCAACTAGCTTCCATGTATTGTTTTTAACAAGAGCATCAATCTCTACTTTCATTACTTCCTTCCACTCATGGATCAATAGGGCTTCTTGCACTGTTCTGCGAATAGGAATAGCAACAATCGATGCCAAGAAAGATCTATAGGATTTTGAGAGACAATCATAAGAAAGAAACTTGGAGATACAATGAGAAGTGGATGAAGTACAACAACACTTCCCTTTACGAATTGCAATTGGGAGATCAAGGTCATCTAAAGGAGAAGGCTGAGGCTTAATAGTGTTAGATAAAGCATCTGTAACAGTAGGCTCAATAGTGGAAGTAGTGTTTGGATATGGGGTTGTAGAAGATGTTGAGATCAGCCTGGACTGTTGAGGACAGGAATCAACTTGCTTCCATTGCGTGTGATACACTCCTAATTCCCTACACTTCTGACAACCCTCTTCATGGCACTCCCCCTCAATGACTGGAATAGGTAATGGAATTTTTGGGGATGAAATTGCTTCCTCACTACTCTCCCCCTGAGAAGAAACCCTATGATAATAGGGCACATCCTCAAAGAATGTAACATCCATAGACATAAAACGCCTCCTGAAATAGGCTCATGATAGCAATACCCCTTTTGATTTTGTGCATACCCAAGGAAAAAACATTTGGCAACTTTGGGATCAAATTTGGAGCGATGAGGTCCAAGGGTTTGAACAAAACAAGTGCACCCAAAAGTTTTAAGGGGAATAGTGAATAGATCATTGTCTGAATATAGGAGGATGAATGGTGTTTTCATGTCTAAAACCCGTGAAAGAATTTTGTATGTCTACCCCATTCTACTGAGGTATACGAGGACAAATGCTCTGATGAATGACTCCATGATCTAGGAGATATGAGGCCAAGGATTTTGCAAAGTACTCCTTGGCATTATCGGATCTGAGAATTTTGATCATAATTCCAAATTGGGCCAATACCATCTGATGGAAAACCTGGGTTAGAGAGGGGACCTCATCTCGAGAGTGCATAAGGTAAACCCACGAGAAGCGGGTATAATCATCAACAAACAATAAGAAGTATCTGAACCCCCCATAGCAAAAATATGATATGGTCCCCAAACGTCTGTATGCACAATTTCAAAAGGAAGATTGCTTCTTTTATTGCTCAAAGAATAAGTTGATCTACAATGTTTTGCAAGTTCATAGCTTTCACACCTCAAGTTAGACACTTGGATTGACTCAAACAAATTAGGAAACAGACTCTTCAAAGACCTAAAAGACAAATGACCTAATCGGTTATGCCAAAGCATAATCTGACTCAAAGATTGAGAAACAAATAACCTCCCAACTTCATTCTCCTTCCCCTATGGATGCTCAAGCAAATAAATTCTATTTGTCTCATGACCAATCCCAATCACCTTCCTCGTTTTTAGATCCTGAAAAACACAACGATCAGGAAAAAATGTCATTGAGCAGTTTTGATTCTTAGTAATACTACTAATTGAAAGCAAGTTAGAACTAAGTTTAGGGACATGCAATACTGAGAACAGGCATCAAACAGTTTAGTGTCTCCCTTGTCAGAAATAGGCACAAAGGAGCCATCAACAATATATACTTTGTCTTTGCCACAGGATAGACAATAGGTGGTAAACAAGGTGGATAAACTGGTCATAAGCACTTGAATCTATTACCCAAAAAGGTATAGTGTTACTTAGGGCTGATGTATGATATGCTGTAGCTCTTATTCCTGAGTGAGCAAAGGCTGAAGTGGGAGTAGCAGATGTAGTATCTGATGGTTGAGATGTGGATTTAGAAATACTAACTTCATTCTCCAATTGTGCCAAGGCAGCCCGAACAATAGCTAAGGCATCTAAGGATGTGGTCCTTGTGCTGGAAGTGGATGCACTGTTTGTATTAACTACCATATTAGAATTTCCCTTCTTGCTTCTGAGTCTTATTGGCATCAGGTGGGGATGCAACTTCCAACAAGTGTCCCTGGTATGTTTTGGCTTGTTACAATGATCACAAAAAATGTCTCTTTTATCTCATTTCTTCATTTCCCTTTCCTTCTCCCCTCCAACCTTAGATTTTGTTGCTGTTAAGGTTGACCCCATAGACTGAAATTATAACATAACCTTTCTCCTACTCTCTTAACTGTGTACCAATGCGTAGGCTTGAAATAGTGTCACACTTTCCCTAGTAAGTAGTTGTTGTCTTACAATATCAAAATTTAAATTTGGACCAGCTAGGAACTCAAACACTCTGTTTGTTTCAATCAATTTTCTATATGTTGTTGCATCCCTTTGACTTTCCTACTCGGTTGTTTCCAAGTGATCAATTTCATGCCATAGGGATTTTAGAGTAGTAAAGTAAACTGAGATTCTTCCCTTGCTTCACTTCGCACTTCAGCTTATAAGCCCTAGCAACATTAAGGGGTTGGGAGTATGTCTCTTTCATGTTGCCCCAAATCTCCTTAGTTGTTTTTGCCCATAAGTAGTTTCGGCTGATGTGAGGTTGTATAGAGTTGCATAGCTAAGTCATCACTAAATAGTTCTCTTGAACCCATTTGGGATGTAATGTGTCATCCTTGGTTGGCTTCTTTGTGTCCCTAGACACATAGCCTAATTTACCTCTACCTCCATTAGCCATCATTGCTGTTTGGGCCCATTCTGTGTAATTGGTTCCATTAAACCTAATAGTGGTAACTTGAAAATAATTTTTAGTCATGCTACCAGTCCCTAAAAGTCCTTCCCTTGAGTCTTCAGCTCACTTCTAGCCTTTTCCATTCTATATAGAACACTAACAGGTAAAGACTTCAAGAAAGCAACCATAAAAAAAAAACCTTTTTTATGCTGAAAACCCTAAAGAATTAAAAATAACAACCCAGAATTCATTCACAGCCAGGAACAATCATCATAGTCACCTTCCAAGAAAAACATCCACAATCAATAATCAACCACCTAATTCATCATCAGTATGAAAAATCAGTCTTTGAGTCTAAAAACTGATTGTAGGGTTTGAAAAACTTAGAGAAATCAGCAGGGAAGACAGATTTACCAACCACTGCTCATAGAGTGGCTTAAACTGCTTCTAACTAAGGTCGGCCTTACTAAAGAATGTACCTTTCTCAGAAGGACATTGATCACCACCTCAACTGAAACCCTGAGCTTGGACTCACCTGTTTTCTTTAATCCTTCCTGGCCACTAGGCAATCTCCAAGGATCTTTCAATTCCTTGGGAAGTTTCCAATACTCCAACAACCTCCAAGAATCAGGCACTACTGCAGAACATCCAGTCCTAAGGAGTTCTCATGCAGCCGACCAGATCAAGCTCACATGAGAACCCTAATATGTCTTCGCCTTGCTTTGATACCAACTTGAATAAAAGAAACAAAGAAAAATCTATTTTTTGATGTGATTCAGAGAGAAGTAGAAGAACTATTAACCTAGAACCAAAGAGAAGAAGAGAAAAGAGAGAGAAAGGGTGCAGTTAGTTATTTCTGGCCGCCCCACTAATTCTTATTTATACTTGTAACTTAACAAAAGGTAGAATTCCCCTAATACCCCTACTAAATTCATAAGAAAACAGAAACAAATAAACATGGCCCAACTGACCAAACGACCATTACTGTCATGAAGTAAGATAAAGAAATAAACACAAAAATAAAGTGTGGGACCACACACACTAACAACCTATCAACTATCTCTACAGGGATATTGTCTAAAACTTACCATGACTTTTTTGCATTTCTCTTATTTCAAAACCTCTAGAAAGCCCCCTATAAGTTATCTACGATAAAAAGATAAGTGGTGTTATCGGATTTCCAATCATATCCCTCCAAATATCCAGAACTGTTAGGAAAAGCATTGTTCATGTTTCTTCCCCCGGACGAACCAGAGATGCTTCTCTCTCTATCTCTCTCTCTCTTTTCCCCTTTTCTCCCCCTTCCTTGTTTGAAACCTATGGTAGAGAAGGTCTTCAATAAATCAAACACTGTAGCTGGGTCGGTTAATCAGTTTAAGAATATAAAGAAGTTCAAGCAATTTGATGTATTGTTCTTGAGTCAATCTGTCATGCCAGTTAGGGTGAGTATTTTCGATTCTCAAAATACAAAATGTGATCCCTTGGTTGGGTTCAGACAAGATACCCGTGTCCATGGTCACTGATGTCCTTTATGGCCTTGATGTCCTAGCCTTGAGAGCCTTGATGTCCTTTGTGGCATAAAGCACATGGCCTATGCTCTCTTTATCCAAATTGCATATTTGAACCTATGTATTCTAAATTCCAGGGATTTTCCTTGAAACCCACTAAGGACCCTTGCCAAGAGATTGAGAGCCCTTGTGCTCGACTGAAATTCAATCTTCTTGCACCAATCCATGTATCTGTGAATTGTTTCATAGTTCCCACCAATCTGTGCTTGATAGAAGCCATTTGCTTGTAGCAATTTAAAGTCGTTAAAAGTGACTGAATACCATTAAAATAATCTCATATTCAATAACCTTTGCTGGCTTTGGTTACCATCCTTTAGAGGTAACTCAAGGTCTATTCGTTTGCTCTGATGTCTAACATCTGAAAGTGCAATAATGACATTAAGAGGTATATTGGTATGGATGAACTTTTCTTTCCTTTGAACTCTAAGTGCAGAGAATGTTGTTCTAAATTATGAATTCTGAAAGTTGTCAAATATCCATTTTGACCCCATATATGAGAGTTTTTGTTTGTCTTTTTGGGGGTATCATTGGAAAACAAAAATTTGTATGATTGCACTTTAAGAGATAAGAGATAAGAAGAAATGAACAATAATTTTTCTCTTAAAGTTAAAAGATTTCTCCTAAGAGATAAGAGTTAAGAGGAAATGAACAGGCCCTCAGTTCCAAGCCCTCCATACAATAATGGTTACTAGCTTACCACAAATCTGCAATCTAAAAAGTACTTGTCACGCTTGTCTTCATTACGTCTACACATCCTATTGATTAACATCCATTGATCATACATTAACCAAAATTTGTCCACTCCAAGAGCCTCACAAACCTACAATAATGGATCCAAAAGATTCAGTTGTTGTAAACGAACATCGCCAAGACAAATGTTCCTCTATTTCAATGCTGCTGCAACTTATAACCAAAACAATAGAGTTTATCTCCACCGGAGCTCCATAATGTGGACTTCAGTACTGGTAAGCCCTGGTTCATGCTTGCAATGACCACCCTCTAACAGGGCTTGTAAGCACTTCGAACTGTAAACCATCCATGACAATTATGATTTTACACCCATTCGCCTTCTTTTTCCTCTATCGTTTCATATCAAGTTCATGTTATCAACAAAACCACCAAAAATTAATTCATTCACCGTTGGGTGTATTTTGGTCATATACATTACTTAATTGCTTACAGGACAACTTCTGTGAATGATCACTAATTGTGATATGAAATGCTAAAAAGTCATGGTAAGTTTTAGATAAATTCCCTAATTAAATTAATGGTGGATCCATATTCAATTCAATTATAAACGAATCAATTTTTGATCACCCTTAGATTAATTTGGAATTTGGAAAAATAGATACCATTTACATCTTGTATCTAATCCATCCATTCCATGACCATATAGCTGGGATACAGGATGGATAAAATTTGATATTGTTTTTACATTGTAGTCTTTCATTTTTCATTTTTCCAAAAATGGTCCTTGTATTTTGTTTTGCTCTTTAGGAGAATGGAGTCAAACGATGTAAATAGTTCAACAAACTTATATAAAAGATGCAACTTAAATTTATACAATTGGATAAAGTTTTAATGTTTATTTATGATGCAATTTCTTTTTCTCTTGTTAGTATACACAACATGAAGTATTAGGGGGTGTTTGGAAGTGCTTATTGTTTCTATACAGACTTCTAATAAGGGCTTATTAAATAAACAGTTTAGTGTTGGTGAAAAAAATGCTTATTTCAAATGGGGTAGTATAGGTGTTTTGAGCACAAAAGACGGGCCAAATATCGGATGGAGGGCCCTTGAATCCTCTCCTTCCTCAGTGATAGTTTTCCCTTTATACACACTCCCTTAGACCTTGTTCCTTTCTCCTTCGCTAGAAGAAATCAAGGGAATTATGGCTGCCTAATCCGTCTGAAGAATATGCAGTGCAGCCCCTTGCGGGGTCCTGCCACTTTTCTTGCTCCCTTCCAGGCAGATCAGATTTGGCTGTTTCCTTTGGACCTTTGGAAATCTCAACCATCGCAAGACGGAACAGGATCTGCTCCTCACACTTGGGCGCCTCACATGCACATCCACTGTGCATTGGGAACATCTCCTGTGAAAAATAACTTACAAGCACGGGAGATGTTCCCAATGCATGATAGGATGCGCGTGTGAGCCGCCCTATGTGAGGAGCAGATCCGGTCTCCGCCTGTCCATACCCTTGTATATGAAAAGTGGATTGGCTGGAGATAAAATCATGTACACGGGGATGGGTTACCTAGCACGATTGAACATACTAGTATTCACTGTGGGCCGTGTTCACTCATAGGTAGCCCAGCTCAGTCTGCGATTTTGTCTCCGACTCAAAAGCATGAAATCATGTTTGCAATGCTTAGGTTTTATCTTATTTTGTTGACTTGACCCAGATGCCTATTCCACCTTTAACCGACTAGCACTTCTATTAAGATACGGTTGTACATACCCATTTCAAGGTAATCAGGTTACAGCATATGATTCCTAATGATCATCTACTTGCTTGGTACAGTAAAAACACAGGATGTTAGATGTTTCAGGAGTTGGCTTCAGTCGGGGCAAAAGCCCATTCGGGCAATTTTTACTGACTCGCATTGAAAATATCGTGTGCTTTATTTCATGAAGTGATATTTCTAATGAGGCTGTTAAAATGGTGTGGGCACAGATTTGCCTGATAGAAGCCGATCTCATGTTTCAGACTTTGGACACAAGATTTTCAGAGAACGAACTACTGATTGGTTTTCAAGAGGCTGTCCAAACTTACATGTCTCTAACCCAAGGGCTACTCCTCCCAGTTGAATTATTAATGCTTAAATCATTTCTTACTATGTCTTGTTTGGACAATTAAGTACATATTAGAAATTTTTACACTGATTCACACTTAACGAATCCCAAACTGATTGGTTTTCAAGAGGCTGCCCAAACTTACATGTCTCTAACCCAAGGGCTACTCCTCCCAGTTGAATTATTAATGCTTAAATCATTTCTTACTATGTCTTGTTTGGACAATCAAGTACATATTAGAAATTTTTACACTGTTTCACACTTAACGTAATCCCAATCTGTGACAGTTTACATTACAGAAGCATCATTGAAAGTTTAAAAAGTTTAGAAGGTTCACATGTAATCAGTAAAGCTATCTGTGTGACAAAGGCACACCACACTGGTTTATTTACTCTGCTTGGGCCTGAGTTCAATTCCTTGGATGATGATGCCGGACTTCCAGTGACCTCCTTTCACCTCCATTAGACTCATCTCCACCTCTCCATCTTCTCCCGGGCCATTAAAGAACTCACCCATCTGAATCTCCATCCAACCATCTTCTCGCTCCCGGGGGAACTGTCCCTCTGCTATCTGCAACAACCGGGACACAAGTTGGGTTGTGTTGCGGAGATATCCGAGCCGCTCTTCAATAGATGGACGTTGCTGCCCGTATGTGTTGGGTTTCAGAAACACGTTGCGCGGACCATTACAAGCGCCCCCACCTCCGACGAACCTCACCGATGCCTCTGCCGGCTGAGTGTCAAGCCCGCGTCCGCCCTCCACAAACTTGAGCACGAGATAAGCTACATAATTTGTTGCAGTAGACAACATTCGTCTCTCCATTCTGCCATGGATTTCGAGCCATCGCACATTCAAGAGCTCAGCCACCTCCGAGAACCTGCTTTTGTCAAATTCACCTCTTATATCCATCTATTTCTACCATAAATAGAAGAATTTACAGAGAGAGAGAGAGAGACCTGGAATTAGGGAGAGATCTCCACCTCCAGTACTGGGGAACGTCTCCCCATACAATTGAAAGCTCTCTTGCTGCTATCATGAAAGATTTCTTTCCACTGCATCTGTCCAGTGCAAAACTCTGTTTCATCATTCATGCTTTTACTCAGAACTATGGATTAACAGCACTTTTTGTTGGTTCTAATCAACCCCAAACCCAAACACTAGTTTTTCTTTTTTTATTTTTCCTGGTTGGTTACCTTGTTGCCGTTGTCGATGAGAATGGGATGATGGCAGAGATGGAAAAAGAGGTGTTTTTTGGATGAGAAGAGGAGCGGAGAGTCCGATCTAGAGAGTATCTCCTTGTAGTCGGACGGCAGAAACCTCTCCCAGACGACGTCTGACTCTGCAACTGATCGGAAGACCAACGAGACAGCGGACGATCGGCATGCATCTCTAGGAGACGTGAGTGAAATGATGTCGGAGATGCAACCCTCTGGCAACGCGTAGAAATCCACCCTGGTATCAGAACCACTACTCTCTTCCTCCATTTTTGGAGCTCGTTATTCTTCCTCTCTTTTTTTGTCACCAAGATTTCCGTTCATATATATCAAATTGAAGGCTTCGTCGCAGGTTCTTCTTCAACTTTTGGTCAGAAAATTGAAGTTGGACTATGTCGTCTGTGGCTTAGAATGGTTGTTAAACGACAAGACCTTGGGCGGCTATAAACTATCGATATAAAGATAGAATGGAAAAAAAAAACACGTCATTGGTTTGATTGAGTTCACTTTTGCTACTGTGCTGGTGTGAGATCTAATCTGCTATTCACACAGCGCGCCTCACAACATCTTTACAGTGCATCGCATCGTGCATCAGGAACATCTTCCCAAGAATGATAACATCATTTATTGGAGATGTTTTTAATGCACAGCTGGCATGCACCGTGATGTTGATGTGAGGCATGCCTCTCTGAGGAGCAGATCTGATCTCTCCTGTTGTAGCGCAGGACTAAAACAGAAAATCATGGCCTTACATGTATTACATCTGCATGACCCCACCAAGAGTCAATTCATTGAAGATGGGGCCATGACAGCGAATCAAAGGTTTTGATTTACTTGTTTCAGCGCAGGTGTTGGACAGTATTGTAGCAAATGTGGGTTTTTTTTGAGAGGCAATTTACTCCTTTTTCAGAAAAATGATGCCACCCTGATGGGAAACGAGCAAATGACACCATCCTCACAGCCTTTTGCCAATGTGAGTCTAAATTTATTTCTCATAGAGCACATGGACTCACAGCATGTAGAATATTTCTCATATTTATAAATTATTATTTTATTCATGGAAGATGTTTCCATTAGATGATGAGATGTCACTGTGAGAAGCGCTATATAAGGAGAAAATCTCAATTCTGTCAATGCATAACTGCAAAGAGGTGTGGGAAAATGATCAATTCCAAATTTGGGTTTGATTTAGAAACTTGCCGTTAATACACAGACCAGAAACGGCTGGTTGAACAAGGGCTGAACGATCTAGCCATTAGGTTAATTGATAGGCAGGTTTTCTTGACCTACTGAGTTTGATTTTTCCGAAGTGGGAAATATATGTTTTTTTTATCATGTCAGTTAAATCACTGAGGTTTTAAAAGGAAGAGTGAGGGTAATAAAAAATGATTATCATGTGAAGCTCTAAACTTATATAAACACCCTTTCGCGCAAAACGGAATCTTACTGTTTTAGTCTAGTTAGCATTGTATCAATGAATTGCACGTGTGAACAGTGCATAAGGGATAACGCGTGTTACTCTATTTCTCCACTTCTCTCCTCAGTGCTCACCTCGCGTTCTTTCTCTCTCCTGATTTCAGACAAGTTATCTAAAATCACTTCTCTCTCCCTCCATTTTGCATGCATAACGCGTGTCTACTTTTTCCTCTCTGTCTTCCCACTCTCCCTCTCATCTCTGCCTCTCTTTCTATATGTGTCACTCTATTTCTCCACTTCTCTCCTCAGTCCTCACCCCGCGTTCTCTCTCTCTCCTGATTTCAGAAGTCAGAACTGAAGTCAATTTTCCGCTCATACTAGATGATAGAGAGGATTTGCGGCAAGAGTAGGCCACTCTATTTCTCCCTCTCTCTCTTCTTCTTCTTCACTGTTCTTTCCCGGTAGGGGTTTGCGGCAGGCCTTCAATGGAAGATATGTGATCCATTGAACGACCGATCTGCTCTTCAAGCCCATCGCTTCCTTGCTCTGTTTCTTTTTCGCGCAGGTATTTCTTTTCTCTTTTCTTGATTTTTCTTCACATACACTTATTTCTTCTGTTCATTTTTTAATCTCATCTTCCGTGCGTTGTTCCTGTCATCTAAGGTTTCTTGTTTCTGTCGTCGCTTCTCATCGTCATCGTCGTCATCATCTTCTCCATCGTCATCCTCTTCCTCTTCCCGGTTCCTTAACTTTAATCCCTCGGACTCCGACCTGCTTCTTGGGTTTCCAGCAGCAGCAGCAGTGCCCTCGGGTCTCTCGAACTCTCTTGGGTAATGCTCCCTCTCTCCTCGAAGACTCGAACAGTGAGTGAAGTCTTCTCCTCTCTCTGTCTGGAAAAAAACTTCAACACAAAAATAAAAGGGTGAGACCCACATTCAATAACCTCTCACAGAGCAAGACAAAATCAAAATGGATCTCTTAAACTCAAACCTTCAAATCCCCTCAAGCTTCTCTTGACCTTCTTAGCGCACCCCTCGCAATGCATGTAGACTCTAAGAACGACTTCTTCTGGTGGAGGAGGGGGCTCCTTCTCCTTGGCTTCTTCTGAACCCTTGGAATTCCTCTGTTTTCTTCTCCTCCTTCTCCCCACTTGGCTTATCGGGCTTGGCTTCTTCTTTCTTCTCTTGTTCTGTTTTCTTCCCTTCTTCTCCTTTCTTCTGATCTTCTACTTTCTTCTCCTCCGGTTTCTTCTCTTCCTGAAACAAGACACAATACCGTCAGTCCGTCACCAGTCAAGAAATCCAAAATCGATAAAAGAGAATGAAAAAAAACACAGAACAGATAGGTAGTTGGACAAGAAGAAGAGGGTGGAAGTTATGGTTGCATAACTCCCCATTTTGATTTTATTTTCTCTTCTTTCTTGTGGTTCGGGTTGCAGATACAACAATAAAGAGAGCTCGAATGCGGTAGGTGATGGGCCGCGAAGGTGGAACAGGGTGCCTACGCGCAACCCAAAGTACATAGACTAAAAGCCTTCATGCATGGCCCATGCAATCGGTCAGGGTGTTAGCCACAAGAATCGGTCAAGAAGTTAGGTTGTTAAGTTGTTGATTGTTAGTTTGTCATGGCATGAGAATCGGCCAAATAGGTTAGTTGTTATTCTTATTAAGTTGTTATTATGAGATGGCATAGGGATCGGCCATGTAATTAGAAGGCTAATCCCTTACTTTGAGGCTATCTCAGTGGTAGGTAGTTAAAACTTTTTGTATTTAAACATCATCCAACCACATGGATGGGGCAGTTGGAAGTTAATAAAATCTCGTGGTCTTATTCTCACCCTAAGCAGAATACTCTATCACTCTAGCTTTGATTGGGACCTATCATTGGTATTGGAGCTAGGCACCATGGCCACTAACAAAGAAAGAATAGAGAGTTTGGAAGCTGGGCTCGGGGGACTCCAAGCAAATTTGAGCAGGCTCGAGTTAGGTGTTAATGACAAGTTACACCAACTCAAGGCAGCTATTAGTAGGATATCCGAAGCCTTGTTGACTCGACAGGAACCATCTCTGAGCCACGCTAATGGTCGCAGTGGACAGTCCTCCCCCGAACCTTCTCGTGACAACACAGAAGGAGGATGACCCATGTTCTCCTCGAAATTAGCCAAGCTCGAGTTTCCCAAGTATTCCGGTGATGACCCAACCGAATGGTTCGTCTGTGTTGACCAGTTCTTCGAATACTAGCACACCGAGGAACCACAGAAAGTATCGCTCGCCTCATTCCATTTGGAAGGGGAGGCAAACCAATGGTGGCAATGGTTACGTTGGGCCTATCACGAAGACAGAAAGGAGGTAACATGGAAGATTTTTGTAGAAGAGCTTTGGGCTCGTTTCGGCCCAACTGATTGCGAAGACTTCGATGAGTCGTTATCAAAAATACGACAAACGGGGTCTCTGCGGGAATATCAGAAGGAGTTTGAAAGATTGGGCAATAGGGTGCACGGATGGACCCAAAAGGCGTTGGTGGGCACGTTCATGGGAGGTCTCAAAACGAACATAGTCGACGGAATTCGGATGTTCAAACCGAAATCCTTGAAGGAAGCCATTAGTTTGGTGCGAATGAAGGATGAACAACTGCGTCGTCATGAGAAGACTCTGCGTTCAGCCACCAGAACCACCGACGACTCTTTCCTGACAAAGACGAAGACGACTCCACCATTGAAACGTCTTTCTTAGACAGAAATGCAGAGGAGGCATGTTCAAGGTCTATGTTTCAATTGCGACGAGAAATTTGGGCCCGAACACAAATGCAAGGGGTCGCAGCTGCTACTACTCGCCGGAGACTGTACCGACGATGAACCAAAGGATGACGAACAAAGCTTCATCGACCCGCGCAAGGAGCCTGAAATATCACTCCATGCCCTTACGGGATGGTCGACGGCTAGAACCATGCATGTCACGGCCAAGGTAGGATCCCACGAACTGATTGTTCTTATCGATAGTGGATCCACCCATAACTTCATCAACGACCGAATAGTCGAACTGCTGCACTTACCGGTCGTGCCTACCGAGCCCTTCAATGTCAAAGTAGCCAATGGCGAACCCCTTAAGTGCCGAGGAAGATTTGAAAATGTGCAAGTCTTACTACAAGGTATCCCGTTCACCTTAACACTTTATTCTTTACCACTGATTGGGTTGGACATGGTACTAGGAATCCATTGGCTCGAGCAATTGGGCATAGTGGCGTGTGATTGGAAGAAAATGACAATGGAGTTTTCTTGGGCCAACCAACACCGGCTGTTGAAGGGGGTCGACAACCAACCAATTCAGCTTGCATCCTTCAAAGGATTCTCAAAGGGGATTAAGCAGGGACATTCGCTATTTACCGTCTGTCTCCAAGCAGTCATGAAAGAAGTATCACCACAACTACACCCGGATATGTAGCAACTACTGACCGAATTCAAAGATCTCTCTACCAAGAGCCCACACAATTGCCATCGCGGAGAGAGATCGACCACCGCATCAATCTCAAAGAAGGAACGGAACCCATCAATGTCCGCCCGTATAGGTATGCCTATTTCCAAAAAGTTGAAATAGAAAAACAAATACAAGACATGTTACGGTTGGGGCTAATACGATCTAGCACAAGTCCCTTTTCTTCCCCTATCTTGCTAGTTAAAAAAGAAGGATGGGACTTGGCGTTTCTGTACCGATTACCGGGCACTCAATGCCGTGACCATTAAGGATTGATTTCCTATTCCAACGGTTGACGATATGCTAGATGAACTACATGGAGCCTTTTTCTTTACTAAACTTGATTTACGATCCGGATACCATCAGGTACGGATCCACCCACGGGACATTCATAAAACGGCATTTCGCACACACAATGGTCACTATGAGTACTTGGTTATGCCCTTTGGCCTGTGTAATGCACCTTCCACCTTTCAGGCTATTATGAATTCTGTCTTCCGCCCCTATCTCCGAAAGTTTGTGCTAGTTTTCTTTGATGATATTCTTATTTATAGTCCCAATTGGAGCATGCATCTTGAACATGTTAGAACAACTTTTGAGGTTTTAAGGCATCACCAATTTTTTATCAAGTTTAGTAAATGTATATTCAGCCAGCCAGAGGTGAAGTATCTGGGTCACATTGTCACTTCCCAAGGGGTCAAGGTAGACCAAGGGAAAATTGAGGCTATGCTTAAATGGCCTCAACCCACTCATATTACTGACTTGCGCGGCTTCTTAGGCCTTACAGGATATTACAGGAAGTTCGTCCGCAACTATGGGATCATAGCTCGACCCCTCACTACTCTTCTCAAAAAAGGTGAATTTCGTTGGACCACCGAAGCCCAAGAGGCATTTACAGCCTTAAAGAAAGCAATGACCACGACCCCCACACTGGCAATGCCTAATTTTGATGAGCCTTTTATCATTGAGTCGGATGCGTCCGGGGCAGGTATTGGAGCAGTATTGACACAACAGGGACGACCCATAGCATTCATGAGCCGAGCTCTGGGCGTCAACAAACAAAGTTGGTCCACCTATGCCAAAGAGATGCTTGCCATTGTTCAGGCAATATGGACATGGCGACCTTACTTGTTGGGCCGAAAATTCTACGTCCAGAACGATCATCACAGCCTCAAGTATCTCTTGGAGCAGCACATTGGGACACCGGAACAACAGAAATGGGTGTCCAAACTGCTCGGGTACGACTATGAGATCATTTACAAGTCTGGACGGGAAAACTCAGCTGTAGATGCTCTATCTAGAGTACTAGGCAGTCCTAGCCTTAATACTCTCTATATTCTTCAAACATTTCTGTGGGACACCATCAAGAAAGAAGCCAACACTCACCCCTACATGATCCACGTCGGCAAGCTTGTAATGGAGAGTCCTGGAGTTCCCTACACATGGAAGAATGGACTGGTATGTTACAAAAACCGGGTCGTGATCCCTCCTCAGTCCCACCTCGTCCCTACCCTCTTACATGAATTTCATGACTCCCCATATGGTGGACACTCGGGGGTACTAAGAACATACAAGCGTATGGCACAGCAGTTCTATTGGCCCTCCATGTATAAAGATATTCAGCAATACGTAGCCTCTTGCGTCATTTGTCAAAAAAATAAGGCAGACACTTTATCCCCAGCAGGACTGCTACAACCATTACCCGTTCCCTGCCAAGTATGGGACGACATTACCATGGACTTTATAGAAGGTCTACCACCCTCCAAGGGCAAAACCACTATTTTCGTGGTAGTAGACCATCTCACTAAATCAGCTCATTTCTTGACCTTACCACACCCTTATACGGCGAAATTAGTAACCGAAAGGTTTGTAGAAGGAATTGTGAAGCTCCACGGTATGCCAAAGATGATCGTTAGTGACAGAGATCCTATCTTCGTCAGCCACTTTTGGCGGGAATTCTTCGAGATGTCCGGTACCAAATTGCACATGAGCTCGGCCTATCACCCCCAAACTGATGGGCAATCCGAAGTGGTCAATCGTTGTCTAGAGCAGTATCTTCGTTGCTTTGTTTTCCAGCAACCTCGGAAGTGGAGCTCCTTTCTCCCAAGGGCAGAATTTTGGTATAACACCACCTATCATTCCTCTATCGGAATGACGCCCTTTCAAGCCCTTTATGGAAGACCACCACCTCGTATTCCAAACTACCAAGGTGGAACACCCCCGGTAGAAGAGGTGGATCAAGTCATGCTCTCTCGAGATGCCATTTTGCAGCAACTCAAAATAAACCTACATGCAACAATTAACCGCATGACCCAAATGGCTAAGTCCAAAAGAAGAGACGTGGAATTCCAAGTGGGCGATCTGGTCTTTCTCAAACTCCACCCGTACTGACAGCAGACTGTTCATGGGCAAGCCTATCACAAGCTGGCCAGTCGCTATTTATGGACCATACCAAATTGAAGAACGAATCGGCAAGGTGGCCTATAAACTTTGACTTCCCGAGGGCTTGCGCATCCACCCAGTTTTTCACATTTCCCTACTCAAAAGACAGGTGGGCAAAACCACTGCCACTAGCACCGAGTTACCGCCCATAAACGAGGATGGAGAACTTGTCACAGAACCGGCAGCCATTCTGGATACCCGCTGGGTGAAGAAAGGATCCACCTTCGTGGAAGAAAGCCTCGCCCACTGGAAGAACCTTCCCAGCGAAGATGCCACATGGGAGAATTCTCAAGAGCTGCGCGAGAAGTACATAAATTTGGACCTTGAGGACAAGGTCCATCTGCAAGATGGGGGCAATGATGGGCCGCGAAGGTCGAACAGGGTGCCTACACGCAACCCAAAGTACATAGACTAAAAGCCTTCATGCATGGCCCATGCAATCCAACTCATCATGCATGGCCCATGCAATCCAACTCATCATGCATGGCCCATGCAACGGCCTAGTAGAATAGGAATCGGTTAAGGAGGTCAGGGTGCTAGCCACAAGAATCGGTCAAGAAGTTAGGTTGTTAAGTTGTTGATTGTTAGTTTGTCATGGCATGAGAATCGGCCAAATAGGTTAGTTGTTATTCTTGTTAAGTTGTTATTATGAGATGGCATAGGGATCGGCCATGTAGTTAGAAGGCTAATCCCTTACTTCGAGGCTATCTCAGTGGTAGGTAGTTAAAACTTTTTGTATTTAAACACCATCCAACCACATGGATGGGGCAGTTGGAAGTTAATAAAATCTTGTGGTCTTATTCTCACCCTAAGCAGAATACTCTATCACTCTAGCTTTGACTGGGACCTATCAGTAGGCGTAGGATAAGCTATTAAAGACGAATACGGCAAAACCTACTCAGACTAAAAACTCACTGTTTTTTTTCTTTCTCCATATCGTGACTACCATCAGATGGGAATCATCTTCCTGGTCTGCACCATCATCATAATGTGACATGGCTTTTCAAGGAGTGGCACATGCGAAGGATGGTTAATGGTCATAGTACAGTTAAGAGACAAATGGTACTGAAGTATTCAACGTTTTTTTTTGGACTTTTCTGGTATATATATATATATATATTGTGTACCTTTTTTCCTAGTAAAAATTTTGCAAATGTAAACATCGAATCATAGCCCTGAAATTTTTGTTGCAAAAAAGAAAAAACCGCAATCCAAGAGTTAAACGTGGAGACTGGAGCATAAACGAATCTCTCTCTCTCTCTCACATTGAATGGATGAGTAGTGAGGTCCTGTGAACTCTAATCAGATGGATAGCATGAACCAGTTTGCTGCTGGTTTCCCTGCATTTGTTGTAAGTTATAACGTCTAGGTCAAATGTGCTTTGGGCTGGGTTCGCACAACGAATTGGTATTAGAAATTATGGTTCACAACCAGAAGGCCCAGCATCAATGGTACAACTCATTGGAAGGAGGAGACACAACATTGAGAGAAATGAGGAAGATCTTAGCTTCAGCATGTGCATGCAAAAAACTTGTGCAGGTAAAAAGGTTTTGTCCTGGCTTCAAAATTATGAGTTACTTTTATCTTTATGATTAAAAGGTTTGTCTTAGATAATCTGCAAATATGCAGAGGAAGTCGTAGCATTACCCCAAATAAATGAAATTAACATTAAACTATCCTTAAAACATGTAGAAAACATAGAACTGATGTTCTTCTCTCACAATGATAATTCATCTCTATATTGGGATTCTGGATTGTTCATATTTGGAGGCTTCAAGGAATTGCAATTAAACATTTTATTTTCATTGATAAAAAAATTGAGCATTTTATTTTCAAAATTATTAAGAAGACAAATATATATTCTAACAAATTTTCTCAGAAAGTCATTAGGAGCAAGTTTTGACTCCAGTTGAAAGAGTGCAAATGCAGAATCATGGTCACATTCCTGATTTGATACGGTGCAAAAATTCTCTGTATTGGCTTTTTCGCCCGTTCTATACTGAAGTCATGTAACAAAAAATTGTTTTTTATTCTAATAACATATAGTTTAACAAATGTGTTTTGCGTGGCAGAAGATCCTGATTTATTGCAAAACAATCATTGTTGATTGTTTTGCAATAAATCTTAAAATTGCACTCACATTTGATAACTCCTGAAAAAACATTGTTTTATTTGTTTATATGATACATGTGCCTTTGTATATTTACATCTCAAATAAGATAGGGCTCAATAATTGTACTTTGATACATGAATGCTGGTTTTGTAATTTGTACTATTGTATTTGTGGTTTCCATGACATGTTTGGGAGTCTAAAGATACTGTTTTATATTCAATTTCTATTTTTGATTCAAATTTTGAATCTCATAAATGTATTTCAAGACTTATAACTGACAAGTAAGACATAGTGAGCTAATAATCTCAAATTAAACCATTGTTGCCAAGGAGAGAAGATGGCATTGTAAGGGAGAGTTTAGAGGTGTTTCTATCGAACCAGTTAGGATGTCGCACAATTGTAAATTAGCATACTCATTGAGCATTTGAGCACAAATTATCAAAAAAAAAAAAAACTCATTAAGTATTTGAGCACATCTTGGGTAAAGCAATAGCGATAAGAGTTGTGTTTTCTTAACTTAATTTTCATAATATTTTAATGATTAAGTGTTCAATTCAAATATGAGAATGAGATTCTACTTAATTTTCTATAATCTAAACTGCAAAAGGAACAGAGAATTCTACTATGTTTTTTTCCTAAATTAGAATAATAGTCTTGACTCTTGATACTTACCTTTGGGATTCAAGGGTGAACAATTTTGATGGAAGAAAAAGACAAGCTTCAACAGTTAGTTAATAAAGGTACATACTCATATAAGATCCTCTAGCAACATTAGACTCCTCAAGGCATTCATTATTCATTTATTTATATTTTTTGTAAGGACCAATGGCATTTATTATGTTATGTGGTATCTCCCCATAAATTTTTTACTATATTCCAGTATTTCTTATATTTCTTGATTAGTTGATCTTCTTGGGTTATGAACTTTATTTGTACTTTTCTTTCTATAGCTTTCATTTTAGCATAAAGTGATTGTGTAGGAAAATCTTACACTTTATTATCAGCCCTAATCTTCTTTGCATAGGTTTTTGCTAAGAAAATTGGAAAGGATACCAACCTATTGATTTCTACCCAATGAAATGGTTAACTTGGTTGTTTAACAAGTACAATCATAGACGAGTAATGACATATGTAAGGTTTATGTACATATAAAATGGATAAGGTTCATTATTACAAATGTCAGCCTTATACATCATGGATTTCTACAATGAATGCATTTTTTTCCTAGGACCTATAAAAAATTTGAATTATTCATATATACAGTTGCTTATTGTTGTACTTTGGATAGTTACTAACAATGACTTGATTGTTTAGGAGGAATAGCCTAGATAGTTATAGATACCAGGGAATGCATATAGGAGGGATTAGAATGTTAATTACATGTACAATTATAGATATTCAAACAGTGTTAGCTATCTATATGATGGGTTTTCAAGGGTAATCACATCTAACATTTCAAACTTAGACTCTTCAAACCAAGTACTTGAATTTCACCATTTTCTGATATGGAAAGTGTTGCTTAAAATGGTTCAAAATCTATTTTAACATTTTTTCTGTGTTGCCCCTCTTACACTTCGAACTTGATTTTATGGAACAAATCAAGAACTTCGAATTGAATTTAATTCCATCTAAGTACAAAGTATTCTGTTACTTTATTAAAGAAACCAAGTAGTTCAGTCTGTTTTTTGTTCCCCCCGCTAGTATATATATTAAAGCGAAAGGGGTGGTCTAACGGAATCTTACTATTCTTTCATTGTAGATTCAAATTCAAGCTTTTTCACGCATTCATACTTTTTTATATTTTTTTCATTGCATGTGTCCGAGCGATTTGGTTCGGCTACAAGGCCTTCATTGGGATCTAAAGTTTTTGCCTATTTTTTCTTTGTCTTGGATGCTTGACGATGTGTCTGATCATTTCAGTGGTGCCGGTGTGACGATGTGTTTTCTAGGGAGCGTCTGGCATGCAAAGAGCTCACGATGGCATCTTCACCTGGTTTTTTCATAGGAAGTGTCTCGTGTTTTCGTGGGCAGCATCTGGAGATTCTCTGACGAGATGGGTGCAACCCAGTTGTTCGATCAGCTTGCCCACCATGCCTTGGAACGCTCTTGTGGTGCATATCTTTTTCTACTAGTATTGTGATTTCCCATTACTGGTTCCGTGTTTCTGGGTTTCAAAGTATTTATTTCTTTGATTTTGCTATTTCTTTCCCTCAACATTTTTGTTGAAGGACTAATGGAGTGTTGAATCAGATCTCCACACCTTACCTTCTATTTCTTTCAAAGAGGGATTTTTCTTCTTTTTTAAGGGGGGGGGGGGGTAGGGGGTGAATGGAAGGCATTCTTTGTTCCTTTTCCTTTTCTATGGTTTTCTTTGTTCATACTTTAATAATAAAACAGAGAGAAACATAGACTAATTGTTCTTGCTCTGTTAATGTTTGTAGGATAGAATGGTGAGCGAGCTTCACTCACAAGGAAAGATGATTGAAGACATAGCGGGGTTGCTTGAAACGGGATCCATTGCATACCCATATCATCACAACCATTAAATCTAGGCATGCATTAGGGTAATTTTTTTACTTTGACATGATTTCTCTTTCCATTTTTCTTTTGTTGAGAGAAGAAGAAAAAAAAACTTTAATAATTAGAACTATTTTTTAGCAGACTGAAAATAATAAAAAAGAACTTTAACGCTGATCTTTTACAAAAAAATTCAGATAGAGAGATGTTGAGGATGATGCCCGATTGTCGACATTTCTTTCACCTCTGCTGCATTGATGCTTGGTTGAGGCTTAATGCTTCTTGCCCTGTCGAAGCTTATGCCATTATCGCAATATCTAGGGAATCGAGGGAGGTCACCCTTCTTGTTCCCTGACATGTTTTTGTTCCTCATCATTTCTTCAACTATCTATTTCTTGCATTAGAGCTAAATGTAGCCCTCTTTCTCATCATAAACCACTGATCAACGCCAACAGATGAGGGGTGGGTAGGTTTTATTCCTCATGTTCTTTATTTTATCTTTTTTTATAGCTTTTTTTTTTTTTCTTATTTTCTCTTCAATATCTGCTATCACTAGCAGCAGACTCTAAAGAGGGGAAAGGAAACAATTATTTCTTTAAAAATAACACGAAAAGAAAGGAATTCATTTTTTGTAACCTGTTTAGCCTTTCAATTTTACTATGTTTTCTCACTTATTCTATTTGTTAGTCAAACCAGGTCAGATAGCTAGGAAAGCATACCCAAGGACTTGCTACGCCCTTGCTCCTCATTTGAACATCTCTTTTGCCTGCATAATCCAAGTGTGATGGCAATATGGAATGCATCTGTTTCTTTTTTGGTGTAATTTTGGATAATCTAGTGATTAATGATGACTGCATCTTACAAATTGTATTGGATCTTTTCTTATTTATGTAATTTGCTTCATTGTTTTTCTTATTTATCTAATGGTTGAAGTTGTGCTACAAATGCTACTTTTCTTTCTTATTTATTTTTACTTTTTTAACACTGTGCAGGTTTTTGGATGAAGAGCAAATCTGTCAAGCCTTAATTGCATCTTGCATATTTAAGATAGTTGCTATGTGAGGTTGAAGATTTTGCATTTCTAGTGAATTATTAATATTAAGGTGAGCCTTTCCACTTTCCTTTATTGTTTTCAATGGATAAGGCTATGGTCATTCCAATTTCAAGTTGGTTCTAAAGGTACAACTAACCCACTCTGAGCCCAATATATGCTTTGATTAATCTCAAACAAGCTTGACTTCAAAAAAAGTTTAAGTTTGAACATGATATTTAGGCTGGTGGTTAATTCAGTTTCAATATTCAATAGTCTGGATTATTTAAGTGAAACCACCATAGAATTAAAATTGAACCCAATTTCCTAAAAATTGCTGTCAAGTCATGTCAAATTTTATCCATCATTTATCCATGAAACAATCTTTTGAACAATTCTTGGATCATTGTTGTTTTGGTCCTATCAGCATCAATACCTTGGTAAAAATTAAATTTTTGACCTTGGAAATGAATACAACAGATCTGTCCAATGTTCAAACTCTTTATTTTTTTTTTCTTCTGTTGTGTTTGGAATAGGAATTTGTTGTTGAATCTTGTGTAGTACTTCAACTAATTGGCCAATCTCCTATATGTTGAGTCTCCATGATTTGGGACAACATCCTACAGGTATTACATATTCCAAGCCTCTTGGTATAAAGGGGGAAGTGGGGAACCACATCATCTTGCATTCTATACCTGTATTCTCCTTCGTTGCTACTTGTATTATTTAGACCAGTTGACATATTGATGAGAAGTTGTTATTTTCAGTTGCTTTGTGTAACATGGGGCTTTTGTGATCAAGTGTACTAAGATTATTCAACTTTAGTGGCCAAGTCTAACTTCTATGAGAGGTATTAGAGGGAAGAAAAGATCCATAGATCTTCCTTGAATTCTTTTCTTGGAATTAATCATTAATGATATGAAACTTAAAATTCTGTACTCGTAAGCACTGCTTGATGTGTGGAATTCTTTACTTAGTGTTTATATATTTGGATGTTTGGTTTCTGATGACACATTGTTTAAGGCTTCTAAGCATTCTTTTATATATTTGGATGTTTCATATTCTTTACTTAAAACATTGTTAAGCAATGGTTCTGAACTATTGAGTAAATATACTCTTATGATCTTAGACCATAATTTGACCATGCAAGTAAGCATCTATTTTGAGCTTAGACCAAAATTTGGCATTCTTTGAATTTGGGTTGTATTTTTAGAGTTGTTATATGCTTTATTTTCTGAGTTGTTGAGTTATATTTTCAGTTTCTGAGTTGTTGATTATGAACTATTGAGTAAATATACTCTTATGATCTTAGACCATAATTTGACCATGCAAGTAAGCATCTATTTTGAGCTTAGACCAAAATTTGGCATTCTTTGAATTTGGGTTGTATTTTTAGAGTTGTTATATGCTTTATTTTCTGAGTTGTTGAGTTATATTTTCAGTTTCTGGGTTGATTATGATTAGACCTCTAAATTCCAGCTTTATTTTCCAAGTCCTTGGGTGCTTTATTTTCTAAATTGTGGTGTTTTATTTTTAGATTTTGGATTGATTAAAAAGGTGGTTGAGTGTTATTTTCATCTTCAAAAATGTCCAAAGCTCTCCAAAGTTGCTACCAAAGTAAGTGTCTGTTAAGTCTGTCAACACCATGAGCAAAGACAGGATTTTTACAAAATCTGGGGTTGGGAGGAACTCTACTAGGATGCAGGCCACATTATATAACCCCCAACCTGTGATTATAGTCTTCTAGGACACTTGAACTTTCCATTAAATACACTTCTATTTCCTCCATATCCCCAAATAAATAAATTTCTTTTTCTCCCATTAGAGGAAGGCCAAAGAGAGAATATCTAATGGGGAAGAGATGGGCTAAAAACACATCTAGGGAATAAGTGAAGAAATAAGTGCCCTCATACTAAGCCACCTAGCAATGGATTAACCTTTTCTTTTATTTGGTAATTGATTTTCCACCTTTTCTCGATTTTTGGAAGCCTTGCACTATTATGCTATGAAATCTCTCCTGAACTGCATCATTGGTAAGGTTTATCATTTATTTTCTTTTTTGTCCATGCGACTCTTTTTAGACCACTGTAGTCAAACTTTGGCTGCATAAAGTATTCTCTCACTTGCCATTGTATGGTGGAGTGATTTATGAAAGAAATACAATGGTGTTGAGATTAAAATCAAAGTTGCAGGAGATGTGTGGTCTCATGGTTGTATACAACAGTTTGATGAACATAAGAAATTGTTTGTTTCTTATCATGATTCCTTTCTTGATAACATTTTATAGTATCATTTATAGAATTATTCTTAGTGAATTGTGAAACCCATTTTATTTTATTATGCTCCTTACATTGCCATTTTTCTTTATCTGGATGGAATTGAATTATTTTGTGTGAACATGTCCCTTGCAAAAGATCTTGACTCTCATTGCAGCTTTGTGGTGTTAAGGCTCTTAGTAAGAGAGGGCTGATTCTTTGGGAGTTGGTTCCTGTAGTCATATGTTGGATCTTGTGGATTGAACAGGAGAGGCGTTAGATGATAGGATTTCCTCCCTATAAACAACCATAGGAAAAACATAGAGGTCCCTCTTTGAACAGGCAAACATACAGGAGTCTCATGCCTTGAATTTCTCCTTCGTAGCATAGAGTCATATGCTGGCTCGAGTTTCTTTTAAGATGGCTCTCTTATTAGCTAATTTTGGTTTAATTCTTATTTCCTGTTTTTATGTTGGCTATATGAAACATAACTGAAAGGAATGGTGTTTTGTCTTCACAAATGAAAGTATAACTTCTTGGTTGCATTACTAGCCAAATGCCAATTACGCATTGATGATTTCCCTTTGTTTTCCCTACAATTTGTACACAAGTCAAAAGTGGATTTACCTTAAATTGCCAAACTGGATAGCATAAAGTTGACATTGATGATACTCTTATCTCAATGAGGCCCTTCACGTCTTGCACAAATTCTTGCACTCCTAGTTGTAGGATGCCACGTTAGTATCAGAGCACGTGTATTTCACATGTGCAAGAAGATTAATAAGGTTAAATGTCCTCTCTTATTTGCTATTAATTTTCTTCATTTTTTATTTCTTTCAATTATTCAATACTATTCGCCTATGTTAAGCACGGGTACCCCTCGATAGTGTATATAAAAATAAAGGGGAAATAACACTTTAGTACCTGAACTTTGGAGGTAGTGTCAATTCAAATGTCTCACTGCAGTACCTAAACTTTCAGAAAGTGTCAAGTTGGTTGTTGCCGTTAATCGATTGTCAGTTATCTGTTGGAAATGTCAAAACTACCTTTCAAAAGAAGACACTGTTTATTGTCTTTTACCTTTAGATTTGAAATACGTTATTGTCTAGTTATTTTTTTGTTTTTAATTATTGTTTCCTTCTATCATATTTTATGCTTTTTTTTTCTCTTTTTCTTTGAAGATAATCGATTTAGTATCAAGGTAGAAAATAATGAACAATATCTTCTTTTGAAGGGTAGTTTTGACATTTTTAATAGATAATTGACAATTGATTAATGGTACGGACCAACTTAACACTTTTTGAAAGTTTAGGTATAATTTGATGTTGAAGTTTGACCTGCCATAGAATTCTGTTTTGTTCGTTGACTGTAGAGTAAAGTAGACAGCAAGAAGTAGGAGAGGAAAGAAGAAAAGAGAGAAGAGAGAAAAGAGAGAAAGGCTGGTTCGAATTAGGGAAAAAAGTTAATCCCTTGATTCGGCCAGACCTGTTATTATATTATTAACTTATTGGAAAAGACTTGAGTGCCCTTCTTTAAGTAAGAGGCACTCGAACTAATATAACAGTACACATCAGCATTTTCAACAAGTACAAAGACTGAAATACCCCTTCACTAACACCACTAACACTCCCCCTCAAGCTGGTGAGTATATATCATATAATCCCAGCTTGTTACATATGTAGTCCACTCTCCCCCGACTCAAGCCTTTTGTAAACAAGTCTGCCCACTGGTTTTCCGTACTAACATATGCAGTTTCTATCACCCCATTCAGCACCTTCTCTCTCACAAAATGAGTCAACTTCGATGTGCTTGGTTCTTTCATGAAACACTGGATTGGAAGAGATATGAACCGCTGCTTGATTGTCACAACAGAGCTTCATTGGAGTACTGATGTCATATCCTATCTCCTGTAGAAGGTTCCTCAGCCACACTAGTTCACAAGCAGTATGTGCCATGGCCCTATATTTTGCTTCTGCACTGTTTTTTGCCACAACTGTTTGCTTCTTACTTTTCCATGTTACCAGGTTACCCCTCAGAAAGGTGCAATAGCCTGTGGTAGATCGTCTATCAGACATAGAACCTGCCCAATCAGCATCGGTGTATCCTTTTACTACCAGTTTTTCACCACTTCTGTACAGCAAACCACGACCAGGAGCTCCTTTCAGATACCTCACAATCCTTAGCACTGTATTCCAATGTGGGACCAAAGGTTTCTGCATGAACTGACTCACCACACTAACCGCAAATGAAATATCTGGCCGAGTAATGGTTAGATAGTTTAGTTTGCCTACAAGTCGTCGGTATCTGCCAGGCTCTTCAAACACTTCACCTATATCACTGCTCAGCCTCGTATTTGTTTCCATAGGTGTCTCAGCCGGTTTGGTACCCAACAATCCTATTTCTTCCAGTAAATCAAGCATATATTTCCTCTGGCACAAATTAATGCCATGCTTAGATCTTGCTACTTCTATGCCCAAAAAGTATTTCAACGTGCCAAGGTCCTTTGTCTGAAAGTGTTCCTGTAGGAATGCCTTCAATCTGTCAATGCCCATTTTATCATTCCCAATCACAACGATATCATCCACATACACCACCAATATTATTTTACTTGTCGAAGAGTCAAGACTGAAGACAGAGTGATCAACTTGGCACTGTTTCATACCAAACTTCTTGACCACCTCACTGAACCTACCAAACCATGCTCGAGGGGACTGTTTAAGTCCATAAATAGCCTTCTTAAGTCTGCATATCTTACCATCCTCCCCCTGAGCAACAAACCCGGGTGGTTGCTCCATGTAGACCTCCTCGAGCAAATCCCCATGCAAAAAGGCATTTTTGATATCGAGCTGATGGAGAGGCCAATCAGACATAGCTGCAAGAGAGATGACGACACGAACTGACCCTATCTTAGCAACCGGGGAGAACGTCTCCGTGTAGTCAATGCCATAGGTTTGGGAGTACCCTTTGGCAACCAGCCGCGCCTTCAGGCGCTCAACACGACCATCTGGCAAGTACTTAACACTATACACCCACTTACAACCGACAACCTGCTTCCTAGGAGGAAGAGCGGTGAGATCCCAAGTGTGATTATGATGCAAAGCAGAGAGCTCTTCTTCCATAGCACGACACCACTCTAGAGAGGTAAGGGCTTCCTGGACATCCTTAGGAACAACCACGGAGGATAACAAAGATATGAACTGGCGATGGGAAGCGGAGAGGTGGGTAAGTGAAACAAAATTGGAAATAGGGTGAAGGGTGCAAGTACGCTTACCTTTTCGTAAGGCAACAGGAAGATCTAGGTCGGAGGCTGGTGTCGGAGCTGGAGCTGGATCTGTCGACGGTAATGAAGCTGGAGGAGCTGCAGCCGGTACACGTGGGCGATGTGTATACACGTGACGGATGGGTGGACGGTCAACCAATGGTGGCACCGGAGGCAAGGACGTAGGCATGACTGGAACTAGAGGAGGTGGATCAGCCACAGGAAGAGAAAGAGGAGGTGGTGATGTGGGGGAAGTAGCAGCACCGGACCCCACGAAGAACGGAGTAGACTCGAATATTGTAACATCAGCACATACCAAGGAACGACGAGAACTAGGATGATAACACTTGTACCATTTCTAAGTTCGGGAATAACCAAGGAAGATACACTTCATGGAACGTGTATCTAACTTGTCAATCCCGGGACTCAGATTATGAACGAAGCAGACACACCCAATACCCGAGGAGAAAGCGGAAACGGAGACATGTTGGGGAATAAGACATTAAAAGGAGAACGACCATCAAGGATAGACGTGGGCATCCGATTAATTAAGAAACAAGAGGTGAGCATTGCATCGCTCCAAAAAGTTTTGGGAACATTCATGTGGTGCATGAGGGAGCGTGTCGTTTCTACAAGATGGCGGTTCTTTCTCTCAGCAACCCCATTTTGTTGCAGAGTATAGGTACATGAAGTTTGGTGTATAATGCCATGTTGGTCCAAGAATTCTCGAAAATATGAAGACAAGTATTCACGACCATTATCAGAACGGAAAATTTTGATGTGAACACTAAATTGATTGCGGATCTCAGCATAAAATTTCTGGAAGATGGAAAATAATTCACTTCTTTCTTTCATTAAATAGAGCCACGTCATTCTTGAACAGTCATCAACAAAAATAACAAAATATCGGTATCCATTATATGACATCACTTTATAAGGACCCCAAACATCTGAATGAATTAAAGAAAAATGACTCGACACACGGTTATCGACCCTAGAACGAAAGGGAACACGATGGTGTTTCCCAAATTGACAAGACTCACAATCTAAAACAGAAAGTTGACTCAATGAAGGGACTAAGGACTGTAACACTTTCAGCGAAGGATGACCAAATCTATAGTGCCACTGGAGAGGAGAAATGGATGACTGAAGAGCCGTTGACGTTCGTCCACCACCATCAAGATAATACAGTCCACCGGCTTCATGCCCTCCACCAATCTTCATCCCCGTCTTGAGATCTTGAAAAACACACATAGAAGGGTAAAAAGTGATGGAGCACTTAAGGGACTTGGTCAGCTTACTAACAGACATAAGATTAAATGGAAGCTTAGGTACATATAAAACAGAGGATATGGATACAGGGTCTAGGTCAACATTACCAACACCACAGATAGATGACGTGGAGCCATTAGCAAGGGTAACAGATTGTGATGTTGAGCAATGAGTGAGAGATGAAAACACACCTGGAGTTCCCGTCATGTGATCGGAGGCTCCAGAGTCAATAATCCAGGGGTTGGGTGTGGATGCCAAACAAGCCATACCTGAGTGTGCAAAGGAAGCTGTGTTCTGCTGCGACTTGGATTGAACAAACCTCTCATACTCATCACGAGGAACACTCACCATCTCCTTGCCTGGACCATCTGAGGGAGTAGAAGGCATCGGGTCAGCTGACCGTTTCTCCTGTGTAGAGCTGAAACTGGTGTCACTAGTCATGGCATGGTTGGCCCACGTCGAGGGAGGACCATGTAAGTCATAGCAGTAGTTAATGGTATGTCCATCCAAACCACAGTGAGTACACTTCCGTGGATCCGAGCCACGTCCTCTACCACGAGCTCCCCCTGAATCTCTGCCTCCAGTACGACCACCACCACGGATATGTGTAGATCCACCACTACCACTCCTGCCAGGCTGGGTTCCTCGAGTCCCACTTCTGCCACCTCGGCCTCTTGACACTGCAAATGCTGATTTATCGGAGACATTAGAGTCCATAGATCCAATGGAAGCTCTCCGAAGACGAGCAAACACCTCCTCTAAAGATGGAAGAGCAGATCCCCCTAGTATCTGGGCTCGTACTGGTTCATACTCAGACTTCAGCCCCACCAGAAACCGTGTCACATCAAGCTGCTCTCGCTGTTGCTGTTGAACTTTGACATCTGAAGTGAGAGGATGATAGACATTTAACTCATTACGGATATTCCTCACATTGGCATAGTACTCCTCAAGGCTCTGATTTCCCTGTTGCAGATTGAAGTATTCCTGATACAGTTGATATACCCTAGTGGTATTATCCTGACCTGAATACAGTTTCTTAGCATGATCCCACACCTCTTTGGCTGTGTCAAGAAACATGAAGTTCACACTGATTTTGGGTTCCATACTGTTCCACAACCATGAAATGATTTGTGCATCTTCCTGTTCCCAGTCTTCATACTCCTGAGAATTTGCGGGGGGTTTCTCCTCTCTTATATTCTTTACTTTCTTCTTCGCCTTCAGAAAAACCTCTACAGACTTGGCCCAAGGGACATAATTCTCTCCATTTAGTTTAATGGAGGTCATTTGGACATTCAGGTAGTCAATAGATATCATGACACTAGGTTTACTATCACTGTTATCTGCCATTGCCGAACTCCCTTAATTCTGAGCACTGAATTAGGAGCACTACACATTGAGCACTACACACAGACACTTCATCGAAATCTGCACACTGATTTCAACAGCTGAGAACTGCAACACCACAAACCCTACTCACCGAAATCTGTACACTGATTTCAGCAGTATTAAATGCTGAAAGCTACAACACCACAACCCCTACTCACCGAGGTCTACACACTGATTTCAGCGATATCAAAAGCTGAAAACCACACTTGTAACACCACCAACATTAATCCACAACTATAGGAAGCTTCACCATTCAGTAGACACTATTGCCATTCGAATCACACACAAACCAGAATAAACCCTAGCATACTGCAATATGAAAAACCCATCATGCGAACTGTACTACACCTCTCATGTATTCCGTAGCAAAAAAAATATATAAAAAAACTTTACCTCGTCGCCTGAAGGCCAACCATACGAAGGGCTGAGACACCACTGCACCACACGTACCAGCCCTAACTAGGGCTTAGAAACCACAACAACCAATCACCAATGACACAATCGGAGGCATAGAGACCTCCTAGGGAAGAGGGCGATCACTCCTTTTCAGCCTTTTTCCCAGTCTCCAACTCACAACTGAGAACCCCAAGTGAAACCCTAATTCGAATGCGCAGAAGGCAGAATTCTAGCAAGTCTGATTTGGTAAACCTAGCTCTGATACCAGGTTGAAGTTTGACCTGCCATAGAATTCTGTCTTGTTCGTTGACTGTAGAGTAAAGTAGACAGCAAGAAGTAGGAGAGGAATGAAGAAAAGAGAGAAGAGAGAAAAGAGAGAAAGGCTGGTTCGAATTAGGGAAAAAAGTTAATCCCTTGATTCGGCCAGACCTGTTATTATATTATTAACTTATTGGAAAAGATTTGAGTGCCCTTCTTTAAGTAAGAGGCACTCGAACTAATATAACAGTACACATCAGCATTCTCAACAAGTACAAAGACTGAAATACCCCTTCACTAACACCACTAACACTTGACACTACCCCCAAAGTTCAAGCTACTAAAATGGAATTTTCATGAAAAATAAAATAATCTGTTCCGAATGGCCAAACAATAATATATAAAAAAGAACAAAAAAATGCAGTGAGCCTAAATTAATGATAGTGAGTTCAGCCATACCAAAGTGAAATTCACTAAAAACAAAAAATTAAACAGAGGCTAGCCCAACCAGAAAGTACAACAAAAATAGGCTATAGAAACAAGAGAATGGATAAATTAATAGAAATGGTAGGGTCATGGTAATAAATCAATGGACAAATTTCTTAATCTATCCTTATTTATTAATTGACTAATTTCTTTATTATTTACATATTGTCTTAAAAGTATCCCTGATCTTTAACTATTCCTCAAATTTGCAAAATAAAACCTAGATGATGAAAAGATTGTTAATCAACTGATTGTTATATTGTTATTTGCTTTTTTGTCATTTTTCTAAAAAGGATTTTGTATTTTTATTTGTCTTGATAACTCTTATATAATTTCGGATACTCAGATACCATTTATATCCCTAATGGTTTGTCCATCCCTCTCTTCCTTTATATAAAGCACTCTCTTAATTCTATCAGGAGTTGTATTCAAATCAGATTTGGATTATAATTTATCCTTGGATAAACTCTATATTATTAGAAGAATGGGTGCTCCATGCCCATATCCATGACCCATATTTGCCCTGTCACATTACAACTTAACTAGTTATATTAGTAATGGGACTTAGGCCCATTTTCTTTAATGGCTCACTTTCTTATACACTACAAGACCATGTAGGCTAGAACATTGTATGGAGTGGGATCCACAAACGTTTCACACAAGTTTATAAGTGTTCGGCCCCACCTCTAGAAGAGGTTAAGCCAAATTTACTATTCAAGGTGTTGAACCCAACATTTAGATATAAATGATCATTAGATTCAGCCACCCTATGAAGGGGTAATTGACTTATGTAAGATGAAGCCCATCATGTAATTAGCCCTGTAATGGTCTCTTACATTTAACCTCTCGGCCCATAATCATAAAAACACTGTTCACAGGAAATGATCTCTTCCTTAACTATAAAATGTAGTGTCACACACTTTACTCGGATGGATTCCAATATTAAAACATTTTCATAAAATAGTAATATAACATAATAGTATATTTTCATAATCAAATTTTAAATACAATTGAAATCTACTACCGATATTTTATGTTTCTATAAGAGAATGTAAACCCTAATATTAACTTTGTTTGACAAAGGGGATAATTCTGTCACTATGATCATTCACTTAAGTAATTTTTTTAAATTGACCCAACATGCTCAGATATTTGACCCTTGATGGATATCATTGGTTGGTACATCAAAGACGGTTTGGTCCAAAACCTAGTGTAATATCATAATTAAGTCAGTGTTTAAGTGCAACTTTCTAGTTCTGCTCATTTATCTCCAAGGTCTAAGGCATAACTCTACCTATGCGTAGGGTATAAGCCTATCAGTTGAGACAAACTGTTCCCCCAATTTGATAGTATATGGGTGTCAGTTTTGTCAAGATAAACTTCTTAAGTCTATCCAACGGCTGAGAATATTATAAACTAATATGAGTATAGTAAGTGTTCAATTTAAGGAGTAATTTACATAAACATATTAAATATGATCATAAAACTATAATGTATTTATATTATTCGTAAATGTTTGTGTACATCAATATGATTGAAGCCAGGGGCATATATGTTTAACAAATAGAGTAGAGTAGTTAGGACGCAATCTCATTCTAAAAGATTTTCAAGTGAAACACATGAAAAGAAAAGAAAAGCAAAAGAAATGTAAGGAAAAAATTTCTTAATATTGTATGAAAATAGAAAGTAGAAAAATTGGAATCCAAAACAAAATTAAGCAAATTTGAAGGAGACAACAGGATTAAACAAAGATACTGAAGATGTACCATGTAAAGAAAAAGGACTCAATGCTTATAGGCGGCACCACATTAGTCATGGCATTGAGTGCTCAAAAATCAGCTACTCCATTTGGAGTAACGTATGGAGTTGTCACTCATCATTTTAAATGAATTGGGAGTGATGAAAACGGTTCACTTGGACTGATTTGGAGTTGCCACTCATCATTTTAAATGAATTGGGAGTGATGGGTCTCTTGAGTTTTTCCACTTAAAATCATTTTGGTCCTTTAGTGACTAAAGGTACCAATCTAACCAGCTCAGGTAAGACTTGGATGGGAAAGGAAAGGGATTAGTCACCTCTCTCCCATAGTCAATAAGTAGGACCCACATGGGGTAGCAAACTACCAAATGGCATCATTCGATAATTAAGAGAGGGCCGTGTAGATATAAAATTTAAAGGGAACAATTGAACCGAGGCACAAGATGACAAAACGGTTAATCAACTTGATTCTTATTTGATTCGTATCAACTTGATTCTTACTACTTATTTGATTAGTATCAAAAGAGAAATTAGACGTTGACATCAGGAAGATAAATACAAGAATTAATAGGGATAGTACTGATGATGCGCGATCTGGTGTTCCTTGTTGGTAGACAGTTTGAATGCCAAACTGAGTAGGTCGCCTAGTTGAGTTGTAAAGAAAGAGATCAAAGTGTCCGAATTGTTTTACTTGGGGTGGGCACTCTGATGTTTAAGTCAGCGAAGAGTTTTGAGAGAGTTAAAAAGCGAAAAAGCTAGAGATCTGTGAGAGTTAAATCGCACGTACATTTTCTGTGAATGGGGGTGCCTTTATATAGGCTATATGCTGTGAGGCTCACGAAGCGCATCCGAGATCTCCGACCCATCTGGTTTGGAGGTGGTTTCATGCCGAGAGATGGACTCCACATAAGTGGGTAGTGTCTATCCACTCCCGAGTCGATGCTACTTTCGCAAAGGGAGTAGCTCGTTGTCAATCTCTGACCCGTGGTGACTCGTTTGGTCGGTTCGCAAATCACCTGGCCTATCGGCCTAACTCGGCTCGAGGGTGGACTAGCTCGTGGCAAATTCAAATTTCAAATTTTAAATTGGACGTGCAAGTTGGGTGCGCAAATTTTAAAATTCAAATTTTCCCGTGAGTTGTGTGACCTTCTCAACCATTGAGAAGGTCCCTGTAGGGGTCCCATTCGTACTGTTCTGAGATTTCTGGCGAGAGTGAGGCGAGTGATTGGAGGCGAATTCTGCTAGGAGGTCACTATCAGTTCGGTCAAGCGAGGTCAATTTTTGTTTCCCAATTCTGGTCAGGTGAGGTCGATTTTTATTTCCCAAAAAGCTGGTGAGTCTTTTTCCCTCTTTTTAGTCATGTCTTTGAGTGAGTTAGAAGGGGGTCCTCTTGTTCTGCTCGAGCCGAGGAAAGGACTTCGGTGCGAGATCGGTGAGGTTTCCATATTGGGACCTCAAATTCTCAGCAAGAACTGCAGTCCAACTCCTAGTTTAGTTCCAACGAGCTAAGCAGGGAAGAAATTTTTGGTTTAGTGTCTTCATTTCACATTCCGAATGAGTTCAACTATATTCTACCTGGCCCAGATCAGTTCCCTAAGAGCCATGGCTGAGGCAAAGTCTATGTCTTCGAGGAGGCATTGATCGCCGGCCTTCGATTTCCTCTGCATCCATTCATTGTTGATGAAGAGTTGAGTGTTGAGGTCTAATGCCTTATACATCAGCGGTTAATGATAGATCAGTTCTTGGCTGAGCCTATGCTCATTCGGGCTAGCCTGAGTCTTGTAGGTAGGTTGGTCTAATCGTCACTTGTCTTTATATTGAAGGTTACCTTCTAACTCAGCTAACTCACTTTTCTTTTGTGTATTTCATTAGAAATGGTGAGTACTACTTCCCTCCTGCCAGTGGCCAAGAGGCCCTCAAAAAAGAAGAGAAGGGTGGCTGACTCCTTAGTTCGCTCGTTAATGAAGGGTTCGTCGGCCAGTGCCAAGGAGAGGCCTACAATGTGCATACCCAAGGTCGTCGACCCTGAAGGGGGCGGCAATGCCATGTCCGTAGAGCCCGCTCAGGTCGCCATAGGTCCGACCGCCTCATCCCCTTAGGTTGCCCCAGAAGAGCAAACTGCTGGCCCCTCTCACTCTGGCATACCTCATTTCATCCCCAATATTGACATTTTGATTGCTGACTGTCTCACCGATCCTCTAGTTGCCTTGAGAATGGGGAGGGGATTCCTTCTCCCTGAAGAATTCTAGTACTACACCAGGCTCGATCCTACTAATGTCAGCATAAGTATGACTCGATGCATCCTACGGGTGTGTGATCTTCATTTATGATGTTTGCTTTTCTTTTTTTTCCAAGCCTTATTGTTATTGTTTCTTCTTTGTAGGCAAACCCGATGGGCCATGTTTTGCTAAATCAGGTCGCCTTATCTAAGCATGAAAAGCGGGAGATGCAGGCGAACATAGAGGCCCTGCAAGCCCAACTGGAAGGAGCTTGCCTGAGCGTTGAGGTAGCTCACTACAGTGTAGAGGACTATCGATGCTTCTACAAGCTCAGCGTCGGCATGCAGTGCGAGTTGAAGGAGGCCAAAGGGACCATCGCCGCCCTGACCGATGAAGTGCATAGCAAGGATCATCAGCTGGAAGAGCGGTGAACTACATATGCTGATGATATTCATCATGCCGAGGTCGTAACAGTTGATCATTTCAGCCTGTTGCCAGAGTATGAGCAGGAAAATATCAATAACACCCTTCCTTCTATAAAGAGGGGATTCAAGATATACCGCCACTTCTTCAAGTCCCTACATCCCAACTTTGATTTTGGTACTCTATCCTTTAGGTCAGTACCGGATGAGCTATCTGTGCAAGTTGACCAAGAGTCTCTAACTCTAGATGAAGAGGATGGTGAAGTCGGCGATGTGGTGGAGAACGAGGGGATGGATGAGGTCGACGATGACCTGTAGGGCGATGAAGAGGAGTAACTGCTAGTGGGGAGTTTGTTGGTGTTCTTCGAAGAATTGTTGTACTTAGAGCCTGCATGCACCTGAGTGCTTCTCTTTTTAGAGCTTGCGCGCTCTTAAATGTTTCTTTCTTTGCCCCACTTTTTTTGAATGACTGTGTATCCTCTTTCCTTTCCTTTTTGTTTTTGGATGAATGGACCAATCTTTCCTATACACTTTGCACCTTCTTTCACGCCCTTTATTTTCCATAACTGGAAAATAAGTTAAGTATTAAAACACAATCTGAGGTTGCCGAGGTGCACCTATGTCTAGGTGTTAAAGCAAATGGACTTGCAATTTCGGCTACGTCAAAACACTACTGAATTGTATATTTTCTCGGCTAAGTCGAGGCATTGCTAAGCTGCCGACATCTTCCATGGTCGGCATAGGGGGCCTTAGAGCTGAAAGTGGTTTAGCTTCCCCTTATTCATTTAGCGGTTTGACCAAGTCACTGTAGCGGGTGGTCTACACTTTGTTTTATGGACATAGCTTGAAACTTCTGAACTCCTCATAAGTAATATCTCCGTAAGTTATCAACATTCCACGCATGGGATACCTTCCTCCCATCCAACGTTTAGAGCTCATATGTTCCTTCATTGATCACCTTGAGTACTCTATAAGGACCTTCCTAGTTCAGACCTAGATTTCCTACATCGGGCTCAGGTACCTTAACCTTCTTGAGTACCAGGTTGCTAACTCGAAATTGACATCTCTTAACTCGTGCATTGTAGTACCAAGATACCCAATGTTGGTACACTACAGTCCAAATGTAGGCTAAGTCATGTTCTTCCTCCACTATGTCAAGGTTAGTCCGTAACTCATCCTCGTTAGCCTCCTCATTGTACATCTCAGACCACAAGGTCAACACTTTGATCTCAGTTGGGATGAAGGCCTACGTCCTGTACGTCAGGTTTAAAGGAGTCCTACTAGTCGTCGTCTTGATAGTAGTTCGGTAGGCCCAAAGAACACTAGCAACTTGTCCACCCACAAACCCTTAGCTCGAGAGAGCTAAGCTTTTAGTCCGCAGAGGATTGCCCTATTCATCACTTTGCCCTAACTGTCTACCTAGGGTGGGCCACCGAGGCGAAGTTCTGTTGGATTCCCATCTCGATACACCAGTTCTGGAATTTGATGTCTTTGAACTACTTCCCGTTGTCTGATACCAACACCTTAGGGAGTCTAAATCTGTAGACGATGTTCCTCTAAAAGAAATTCTGGGCATTGCGAGCTGTAATTGATACCAACGGCTCGACTTCCACCCACTTAGTAAAATAGTCCACCAAGAACCTTCTCTACCCGGTTATAGGTGGGAAGGGACCGAGGATATCTATACACACTATGCAAATGGCCATGAGCTAGTGCGGTACCCCAGGTTGGTGGTGGGATGATGTAGTATGTTAGCGTACCCCTAACATTTATTGCACTTATGAACTAACTCCACTATGTCCAGATTCATTGTGGTCCAATAGTAGCCTTGTCTTAGTGCTTTGTAGGCCAGTGCAATGCCCCATAGGTGTCCTTCGTAGAGACTTTTATGGATCTCTTATAGCACCTAGTTCGCTTCTGTTGGTCGCAAGTAGTGCAAGTAGGGGAACTTGAATGACCTGCGATATAACTGCATGCCAATGATAACATAGCGAGTTGACTTCCGCTCTACCCTCCGATTTGCGTTGTATCTGTTAGTACGGTCGTTTAGCGTAGGTAGTCAACAATCGGGTCGATCCAACTCGGTTCCGTAGCCAAAACAGGAATGACCTCTTCTACCACCCTTTCTATGCTAGGTCGTGGCAGGTCTTCAATGTAGACCGTTCTCTTTGTGATGTCCATTGCATCGGCCAAATTCGAGAGCGCATCGGCCTCGATGTTCTCGAACCTCGGAACTTGTTGGATGTACCAAGAGTGGAAGTCGGGCAGGAGCTCTCTAACCTTGGCCAGGTAGGCCAACATGGCGGGATTCCGAGCCTTATACTACCTATTCACTTGGTTCACCACTAGTTGAGAGTCGCTACACACCACGAGATGTTTTGCGCCAGCCTTCTTTGCTAGCAATAGCTTGGCTATCAGCGCCTCAAACTTAGCTTCATTGTTCGAAGCTCGAAACACAAATCAAAGAGCGTACTCTAGCTTAACCTCACTAGGTCCATAGAGGATTTTCCCAGCTTCGCTTCCACACTATTTGGATGAGCCGTCCACATGGAGGATCCAGGTCTCATCATCCCAATCTAGGTTGAGTGTCACACTAGTAGATGCCTCTGTGGGCTCGACTACTTTAGGGGTTGGCATGCTTAACATGTATTCAGCGATGAAGTCTAGGAGGACTTGGGCCTTGATCGTTGGGCGTGGCTCAAACCAGATGTCATATTCACTGAGCTCGACTACCCATATTGTTAACATTCCCAAGACCTTGGGCTTCTCAAGGACTTGTCTTAGGGGTCAATTGGTCAGGACCACAATGGTATGTGCTTGAAAGTAAGGGCATAGTTTATAGGCTGCTAGCACCAATGAGAAGGCTAGCTTTTTGATATTTGGATACCTCATCTCGGTGGCATGCAGGACTTTACTTACGTAGTAGACTGGTTGTTGCACCCTGTCCACGTAACGAATTAAAACTGAGCTGACTGCCTTGTCACTCGCTGAGAGGTAGAGTTTTAGCTCGTCTCCGCGCTCTGGCCTAGTGAGCATGGGTGGTGAACTTAAGTATCTTTTCAACTCGTCAAACACGAGCTGGCACTCTTTGTTTACAAGGAGTTGGTAGGCCACTCCAACATTTTTTAAACCAAAGGGCATAACTTTATAATAGTACAAGCCCGTTTTAATTATAAAAGCGGTTTTTTCCTAGTCAGCTAGATCCATCTGGATTTGATTGTAGCTGGAGTAGGCGTCCGTGAAGCTCAACAACTCGAACCTTGAGGTCATGTCTACTAGGCGGTTTATCCTAGGGAGTGGGGAGTTATCCTTTTGGCAGGCTTTATTGAGGTCGGTATAGTCGACGGACATGTGCCACTTGTCATTGGCCTTCTTCACGAGTACTAGGTTTGCAATCCAACTCGGGTATTGGACCTCTCTAACGAAAGTCTGCTACAAGGAGCTTCCCTACCTCCTCGTTCACTATAAGCAATGTTCCTTTTCCTCTACCGGATGGTCTAACTAAAGGGTCAACATTCAACCTATGAGTTATGATAGAGGGGTCTATTCTAGAAATTTCTACTGTCGACCAAGAAAAAACATCAAATTATTAATTAAAAAACTTACCAGTTCAGAGCATAGTGGTTTCGTAAGGCAAGCTCCAATCTCCACCGTCTTCGTGGGGTTGGTATCCAAGACTGACACCAAGATGGTATCCTCCATAGGGCGAGCTCTCTCATCGCCGTTCTTTGGGGGTGGCTTTAAGTTGACATCGGTGGCTTGCTTTCCTTTGCCTTTGAGCCGGGCCACATATCACTTCCGCGACTCGAGTTGATCTCCTTGCACCACTCCCACTCCAAAGTTTGTCAGGAGCTTCATCGATAGATGATAGGTTGACTCCACGGCTCTGAGTGAGTGCAAGATTGATTGGCCCAAGATGGCATTGTAGGCTGAGGGAGTCACGACCACTAGGAAGTTGTGGTCAAAGTGCACTTGGTTCGGTGGCAAGTTCATTGTTATTGGCACTCTTATTAAGCCTAAAGGTCGCACTTGGTTTGGTGGCAAGTCCTTCCTCTCTAGCTCCATTCATTCGAGCATCTCTAGGAAGATGATATCCATCGAGCTGCTAGAGTCGACCAGAATCTGCTTTGCCTCGAAGTCATTTATCACTAACTTGAACTTGAGGGCGTCATCATGCGGAAAATGAATCCCACGGGCGTCATCCTCAATGAAGTTGATTACTTCCTCCACACGAGAGCGCTTAAGCTGATTCTCGTCCTCATGCATGAGCTCCCAGACTGAATTCTTTCCAACTAAGGTGCTGCATCCTATCACAATGGACCCACTCGTGAACATGTTGGTCACACCACGAATGGACCACTCTCTTGGTGGTGGGTCTCAAGGAGGTGGGTCCTTGTTCTGATCCCTACTCGACTGCGCTAAGTCTTTGGGCTGGTTAGCTAGTCAGTGGTGATCTTCCTACTTGATGAACTGCTTCGGGTAACCTCGACGGACCAGCTTCTCGATCTCGTCCTTGAGATTATGACAATTTTTTGTATCATGGTTGATGTACCGGTAAAAGTGGCAGTACTTGTTTGGGTTCCTATTGGTAGGGTCTCCTCTCATCCTGGGTGGCCCTCTGACGTAGTTGCCTGTTTTATTTGCATCAGGGTTTCTCCCCTCTTTGCATTCAATCCAGTGTACTTGCGGTTCTGGATGGGAGGGGTGCGAGAACACCGGCTTAAGGACTTGCTGCATTTGTAAGGGGTCTTGCTTCTTTGTGGCGACCTGCTACACCGTCTACGAGGGGACCTGTTGCAACTTGGTGACTTACTCTTCTTCGTTTGCTTGCTGCTCACAAACTCTTACTTATATCTCTTTCATTTACCACTCAGCTCTAATTGAGACTCGAGCAACTTTTTGGGATTGTGAACTTAGTGACCTAGTTGAGGAATTCCTTCATAGAGGCTAGAGGGTTCAACTAAACCTCCTAGCACAAGTCAGGATATCGAACGCCATTGACTGCCGCAGTGAGCTGTATGACCGGGTCGAGGTTGGGTATTTGAAGTCGCTCCAGGTTGAACTGATTGATGTAATTCTAGAGCTTATCATCAAGTTGTAGGACCATGTTCAGTAGACAGGTCGCCGACTTCGAGCTTCGCTTGCTCGTTGTGAAATGGGTGGTGAAGAGGTCAACGAACTGGCTCCAACTTTTAATCGAATCCGTGGCCAATCCCGAATACCACATCCGAGTTGTGCATTGGAAAGTTGCCAAGAAGGCAATGTAGTGGCTTGCATCGTTGGCCCCGTGTAGCTTTATTATGGCCTGGAAGTTGTCAAGATGATCGACCGAGTTAGTTATTCTGTGTAGCTACGTTAAGCCCCGTGTAGCTACATTAGCCTGCGGGGCCATGAGGATTCTGTGGTCAGTGAAAAAGCACGGATCACCAGCTAAGCTGATGAGGTGGCGATCTGGCTTACCTCCTCTTCTTTGTTTTCTACCTCCTCGTCATTCGAAGCGAGGCGGATCCTCCCCACATTGCAGCGTATATGTCTACGACACCTTCTTCGGGACGCCTCAGTGGAGATGGTGGCCTCATATGCCACAACTTGTGTTGATTCCATGGCCGGAACCTAGTTCATGTCATTGTGACGACGAGGTGGGTTCGATACTTGAATCTGGTTTTGGTCTCCAGGCTACTGATTCTGGTTGATGTTTTGCCCAGCCTCCTCCTACGCCAAATTGATGAGGGGAAATTTGGCCCCCTAATGACATGATGACGGGTGGCACCTTAAAACAGCAAGTTGACATCTTAGCATCATGTAAGTAACTCGCAGGAGCAGCTCGGATACCTCTCTCCCGCCTTGACGACCTTGAAACCACCTTGACAGGCCGGACTACGAATGGCTCGGCAAAACATCAAGTTAGCGTAAGAGGAAACCTACTTCCACTGACCTGACCCAAGTTCAGCTAGCAACCTACCTGATGTGTCGGGTAACCTCCACGAGCGAGTTTTCATTCCCGACTTCCCCGGGATCACAACGCCATGTCAGAAGAGCCAGTTATCATCCCGCCCACTTCGGATGCGACGAGATAGACACTACCCACGTACGTGGAGACCATCTCTGGGCATGAAACCACCTCTGAACCAGATGGGCCAGAGATCTTGGATGCCTTCATGAGCCTTACGACAGTTAGCCTATATAAAGGCATCCCCATTCATAGAAAAGGTATGCGCGATTTAGCTCTCTAGCTCTCATGCTTTTTAGTTCTCTCAAAACTCTTCGTTGTCTTCAGCATCGAAGTGCCAACCTTGGTAAAGCAACCCGGACACTCCGATCTCTTCCTTTGCAGCTCAGCTAGGCGACCTACTCAAGATGTCTGCCAGTAGGGAGCATCAGGTCATGCATCATCAATTGGCATCATCTGTGGGATCACTACACAAAAGTCATATTTTTCACATTCTCTCTCTCTAACTACATCTTCGATGGCATCTTCTAGTAACATCCCTATTAGCAACGTCAACAACAATGTGCGCATTGACGTCAACACCCCTATCACATTCTCTCTCCTTAACTGGGGGCAAGACCAGCACGCCTTGCACACTGACGTCCCCTCTGTCACTATCGGATAGTTCACGGTGCCCCTACCCTTACTTGGTATCCTTGTCACGTAGAACCCTAACCACCCTCTGCCCACTGTGAATGCACCTCTTCCATCGGTTGAGCCCTCCATGGTTCCCGCCGGAATTGATGGTTGCTAGTTCAACGAACTAGTGTACTTTTTTTGCGGGATTGACCGGCAGATGAGAACATGGGAAGGTCGTTTCGCCACATTAGTAGAGAGCACTAAATCATGCATCATCAAGTAACAACTATTTGATCACATAGTTTTTTTCGACCTCTGAACTGGGACAACATGGATGTGCCTTCGAGTTTGTTACCTTGAATTCAAGAAGGATAGGGGAAATAGTCAACCAACCTTAACTGCGACTGCTCCTCTCAACGCCCAACAAGTTACGGAATTCGTGAGCTCGAGTAGTTGATTAGACTATAGATTGAAACTTGAACATAGACAGTAGGGGATCGCAACACTACTATTTTCTGTTGCCATGGTAGTCCATTTCCATTCTCACTATAGTAGAGGTATGAGGGAGGGGGCGAGGTGAGAGGAAAAGGGAGTGAGAAAAAAGAGAAAAACAAGAAAGGGAGAGAAGGGAGGAGGAGGTGTAATGGCTCTATTCGATGGTTTAGAACGGTGAACAGAGGAGGTATATTGCAGCAGTTGAGAAAAAGGAAACAAAAGAAAAAGAAGAAGAAAAACGAGAGAGAGAGAGAGAGAGAGAGAGAGATGAAGGAGAGCGAAGAATGAAGAAGAAAGAAGGTGAACAGAGGACGTATATTGCAGCGGAAACAGTTGTGTTTTTGAGATGAAAGGGATGAAGAACAGGGGTATGGATGGTAGTGAAGAGGTCCAAAGATAAGGTTGGGGAGTAAGGGACTTCCGGAAATGAAGAAAAAAGAGAAGAAAGTCTTAATGTTGGAGAATACCAGTGAGAATGGGGGAGTAAAACCACTGTCATGAGCTACTTTGTTCTCGTCTAAGAAAATGGTGAACAATAACAGTTGTGAATGCGTGAGAGATAAGGATGAGTTGGACAAACAGTGGTCGGTTGGACTCACAATGAAGGAGGATAGAAAGGAAATGGTTAGGGGTGAGAATGTTTTGGAGACACACCACCACTAGTCAGAGTTGTAATGGCTGTGGTGCTTAGGTTTGAATAAAAAGAGAAACAATGAAGTTTCTTCATAAAATAGCTCGTATTGGGTTTTATATGGGTAAAAGGGAAATTTCATAATTTTGTAAAGTTTAGGGGTATTTTGGTTAGATCGATTAAAAGGGGTAAATAGGGGTATTTTTGCATAAAATTTGATAGAGTAGGGTTTTTGGACATTTTGGATTGATTGGTGGGGTCAGATTGGCCTAACGGTGCTTGGATCAACGGAATTTGAGGTACGAGCATTTCAACTAACGAAAAAAAGTTCAAAATGGGATCTTTATTCGATGGAGGGGTAGACCGAGGAATTTGCATTGAAATTTTATAGGATTTGATTTATTCAGATGTCTTTGGATTAAGGGATTTCAAGGTATAGGTTTGAGTTGAAATTTTGTAGGATTGGTTTTTGAATGTCTTGGATGAATTGAAAAGATTTGATTGGTTCAAATGTGTTCAAATTGAGGGAATTTGAGGTACGGGTGGTCTGACCAATGAAAAGGCTTAGAATGAAATCTTTGTATGATGGAGAGGTAAAATGGATATTTCGAGGGCTAAAATTTGATGGGTGGTGAACAAGAGTTTTTGGAAGGCATTGGTAGGGTTTGGGGGTCTTAGGAGAGGTATTAAGAGGACCTGAATCGGAATCTTTTCAAATGAAGGGGCAAATGAGGGTTTTGGGTTTATAATTTGATAGGAGGTTATCTTAGGATATTTAGAGTCTAATGAGAGTGTTTGATGGATTTATAGGTGTTTGAATCATAAGAATCTAGGTTATGGGCATTTCGGCCGATAAGGGGAGTTAATTTGGAATCTCTTCAAATGATAGGGTAAAATGAGAATTTTAGGGATTAAAATTTGATGGATCATGGATCAGGGGGTTGATGGAGGTTTTGATGGGTTTGGCAGTGTTGGATTATGGGTTTTAATTGTAGTGTCTGGTTCATGAAAATAGAATCTTTGACAGGTAGATGGCAAAATCAAGGAATTTAAGGGTGAGATTTGGATCGTGGGTTTTAATCATAGCATCTGGTTCGTTAAAATGGAATCTTTTTTGGGTTTTGTTTCATATGATGGAGTCTAATCATGTGATAAGTGTGGTGATGGGGTGCATTTGTGGCCGTCAAAAGGGAATCTTGTAGTTTTAATAGTGAATTTAGGATTGTTTGAGTTGAAATTTGGTCTTTTACGGTTTTGACATGCTCTGGAGAGATTGGTGAAGTCTGATCAGGCATTTGGAGTGTGAGGAGTGGGTCAAAGAGGGGACTGAGCAAAAATCGAGTATTGACATAGGGCTAAAACCATGAATCAGAACCTTTGATGTATTGAAGTGGCTCTCCACCTTGAATTCGATTAAGTGTCATAAAGTAGGATCAAAGGCCATAATTTTATGGTTTTAGCCCAGCTCTTCTCCAAGTGGAGTAGCTAATTTCTTCTTGGCATTGAGACTTTACCTCACATGCAAGGAGTCTAGATGAGGTGGCCTAATTATAAGCACTCCGTAAATTTTCTCACACAATCCCCTAAATACCCTCATTCTACCATTAAGCTTAATTTGGAAAGAGTGCAAATACAAATATAGACATTACAAATACATACAAAATACAAGGTTTTGCACTAGATATTTGTATTTGTACTCCTTCCAAACTAAGCCTTTGGGAAGAGTACAAAAACATATACAATGCAAATATAAGGTTTAGAATTACAAAATACAAGATTTGCACTTTACATATTTGTATTTATACACTTGTGCATTTTTTTATGAATTATACTCTAGTGCATATTTATATTTGCATTATTTTCAAATAGAGCCTAGCAAATTTTTAAGAGACCCAAGTAGATTAGGAGAATTGCTTGGAGAATGTTGTTTCTGACAATCCCTAGAGATTAAGAGACCTAAGGAGATTATGAGCCAAGCAAATTTCTTAGGAGAATTGCTTCAAATGGTTGTGTTATATGGAAATCCTTGGAGAATGTTGTTTTGAATTTGAAGACTTAGCTTGTATTTTTTCCAAAAATTCTGATTTTTTTGTACTTGATGCTACTCGATCCGAGGTAGTGCACGAACCGAGGAAGGCAGTCAAATAATCCTTGCCAATAGGGTAGTGCCGAGGTAGAAGGACGAGGCCGCACTTCAAGATCTGTGATCAAGAAAGGGAAGTCAAAAGATCGAGGAGTTATCCCCGGGTAGGCACTCCGATGCTCAAGTTAGTAGAAGGTAGTGGATGGTCGGGCCGAGCAATAAGGGTGCTGGTCCAAGCAGAGTAATAGTATGGGTGTCAGAAGTTCGATCCCTTACCTTAAGCATGGAATACCTCTTTATAGCCGAAGATTCGTGTCCTAGTTGGGTTGGGCTTCCGGGGTTGCCGGGATGAGGTTAACTGCCGAGGTCCTTGGGATAGAGTCCTATTCCCCGGCGGAGTTGTCTTCCTCTCTCCTCTTATCTGTAGTTGTGCTTATTCGTGTTATGTATAGCTAACGTGGTTGAGAGGATAAGATGAGGGGCCACAGTAATAGCGTAGCCCGGTCGAGGCCGTGGAGCCAGTGTATGCCGCGGAATTGGCCGAGCTATGCCAACGTAGCCGGGATGACCAGGCGATGATTGGGCAGCCACGTGTCTCTTAGGACCAGCTCAGCCATGACCCGAACACCACTCCCTCAGTTTTGAAGCCGAGGAATGAAGTGTTTGGCTGAGGTGTAACGCGACAGGACGCTTTGTTCCTTGGCTGAGGAACTCCAAGTTGAAGTCTGGTTGAGCGTCTGGTCTACTTGGTGTTCCTCGATGCTTGCCAGAATTTGGGGTCCACGTAATGTGGGTTGTGGCCGAGGAGTCCTTCAATCGTTAGTTGTAGAACTCCAAGAATCCTAACTTCGGAATCCAAACACCACTCCCCCAGTTCTGGAGCCAAGGTGTTGCGCGGTCATTTAGCCTGGCAGGGCACCGAGGTGTTGAGTTCCTTCGTGGTCTGGATCTTCCTGATGCTTGGTGGTGTTGTGCCGAGGAAGGGCTCTTCGTTCATCGGCTGAAATGCTGCATGGTCGTTTAGCTCAGCTTGTTGCTGAGGTGAAGTTAAGCTTCGAAGTCGGGGCCTCTCTGATGCTCGGCAATGCTACGCCGAGGAAGGTGCCGCGCTCCAAAGTCGGGACCTCTATGATGCTCGGCAATGCTGGGCCGAGGAAGGTGCCGCGCTCCGAAGTCGGGACCTCTACGATGCTCGGCAATGTTGTGCCGAAGAAGGTGCCGAGCTCCGAAGTCGAGGCCTCTCAGATGCTCGACAATGCTACGTCGAGGAAGGGCTCTCTGTTCTTTGGCTGAGGAATTCGTTCTTGAAATTTCAGAATCCAAATACCACTCCCCCAGTTCCGAAGTCAAAGAGTGGAGTGCCCGGTTGAGGCACAGTGTGACCTCCTTTGGTTGGCGTTCACTGTTGGGCGTCCTAAGGAGACCTGAGAGGCTGATTCGATCGGTGGTCCTGGGTGGACCTCGGGCATCCGCGGCGTTGGTTGGACCGGTGCTTCCGGGCAAACCAGGGCAATTAATATCCTTATTGTTGCTTGTCAAGATCGTCTCTTCGGTGTTCCCGAGTTTCGTCAGAGCAGCGCTTGATCCCCATCGTCGATCTAGCTTTGATTCATGCTCTTGAGGGTTATAAGGGGTGGATGGGCATTTCTCTTTTGCCATTTGCGAGAGGGATTGCTTAATTAGCTTGGCGAAGGGTTGTTGCGTTGCTTGGCTTTTGTTTTTTGGTTTCGCGGCTTCAAGTCCGGTAAGATGTCTTCCCCATCTTCCCGTTCTTCCTCCTCTACTTCCTCTTCGAGTTCTAGTGGATCTGATTATGAGTCTGAGGTTGGGGATTTTGAAACTGCCGAGGTTGAGGAGGTCGAGGTTGGTCTCTCTAGGGTAGAAGTAGAGCGTCCCTTGCGGGCTAGTCACCGGTTTGGGACCACCCTCTACATTTTGACCTCCGGGAATATGGCTAGAATCCAAGCTGTATGACATCCCCGAGGAGTTCGGGATGAGGTGTCTGCAGCCCGGTGAGATGCCAACGGATACTCAACCAGGTGAGATATGTTTGTACGAGAACAATTTAGAAGCCGGACGGAGATTTCCTCTAAATGAAGGGATTGCCGGGGTGTTTGGGTGGTACCGAGTATTGCCAGTGCAGCTAATGCCGAATTCCTTTAAATTTTTGGTTGGCCTTATGTCTTACTATGCGGTCTGTGACATCGAGTTGACCCTGGGTATGGTGAGCTTCCTCCTTCAATTGAAACATCACCAGCAAGGCTACTACTATTTCTTGACTAGGAAGAATATCAAGCTGTTGGTCGGGGCCCCCTCTTCTGTGAAGCATTGGAAGGAGACTTTCTTATTCGTGCATTGTCCCGGGGGCCTCCCCTTCCCATTTGTGTAACAACTACCGAGGACGAGAGTGTCGTAGCCTCAGTGGTCTGTGCTCACCTGGGAGGAGAGGTCGGCCTAAGCATGACTTATGAGATAGACGTAACAGCATACACATGCTCTGAGATGTTGATGCTCGCCGGGTTGATGCGTAGGGTGGTCAGTCTGTTCTTTTTGTCGCTTCGGTATACTTGTTGAACCCTTACTTTTTCTTTTTTTGATCTTATGCTTATTGTTACGATTCCGTGGTGCGGGTGTGGAGATGGCAAGCGAGAAGGAGATTGTCCGCCGAATGAGGGAGAATCGGCAAAGGCAGAACCGGGTTGATGCGTAGGCGCAGGTTTGCCCAGAGGTAGTTCCTCCACCGAGGTCTTCCGAGAGGGCAACCCGTCACGAAAAAATGATTCAGCAGTGGGGAAATGATGTTGGGGGCAGCAGCTAGAATATCCATATGCCGCATTGGTTGGTCCGTAAGAGGGACGGGCTAGAGACCAGGGTTCCCGAGTAGCTACTCCACGGAACAGCGTGAGGAGGTCGAGAATACTAGAAGCTGCCGACCGCCGCTGTTAAACGAAGAAATTTTTGAATTTTGAATTTTTTTAAATATATTACTTTTATTAATATTAGGGCCCAAAAGTTGCCCTTATATGCTAATACTCATCCCTGTATTTTGTTTGCTACGAGAAAACTCGAAGTAAGGTGTGACTATTCTTTTCCTTTTTGGATGAGCAAGCTATGGCTAATTCCTTTTCCAATCTGGACCTATATATCATTTTTGTTGGAATGAGACAGGGACCAATAAGGCAATGATTGGTGAAGCAATTCATTTTTGCCTGGAACAAGCAAGAAATTGGAGGATACCCCGAAAATTAAAATGAAAAAAAAAATCAACATTGTCTATTTTATGGATTTCAGGTTTGCAATCTAATGCGTTCAATCTTTGAGGAAATTTTTGAATCCACAGAACACAAATGGATCAAGAACAAGAAAAACAAGCACACATGATATAGCTGAGATTTACATTGATTATGTCAAAACATATTTGTTCAATTCCCCTCTGTAAGATTCATTAGAATGAAAAGATATATAGTATATACAGAGTAGAGAAGAGCAAAAGAAAGCACATATTATTTGTTTATTTACTCTGTTTAAACACATGATATAGCTAAGTTTTACATTGATTCTGTCAAAACAATAATTGTTCAATTCCCATATGTAACATTCATTGGATTTGGAATGAAAAGGTATATGGTATATAATACAGATCAAAGCAAAAGAAAAGCACATATTGTTTGTTTATTTAATCTGTTTAGGCCTAATCTCAATTCCTTGGATAATAAGACCACACTTCCAGTGACCACCCTTCACCTCCATGAGATTCATCTCCACTTCCCCATCTTCTCCTCTGTCGTTAAAGAACTCACCCATCTCTATTTCCAGCCATCCATCTTGTCTCTCCTGCGGGTACTGTGCCTCCTGTCGACCCTCCAACATGGGCGGTCGCAACAGGCTGAACCTACGGCGGAGTAGCTGGCTGAAAGTCATTCTATTTCTATGATACGGCTGGCGAGGCGATTGAGGATCCAGATACACACTGCGGACGTCTCCGCCCTCAGTTCCAGCAAACCTCACGGACAGCTCTGCTGGGAGAATGTCAAGGCCTCTTCTATTCTCCGCCAGCTTGAAAACTAGGTAAGCTCCGTAAATTGTTCTCGGGGACAGCATTCTTGTCTCTATCTTGCCATGGACTTCAAGCCAGCAAACTTCCAAGAGTTCAGCCACCTCTGAGAACCTGCAAATTCCATTTGAAACTCAGATTTCACACATATATTCATAGCCTCATAGCAAAGAGAGAGAGAGAGAGAGAGAGAGAGAGAGAGAGAGAATTGATACCTGGATTCAGGGTGGAATCTCCAGGCCCAATACTGGGGAGTAGAACCCCATACAATGGAAAGCTCATTGGTTGCAATCATAAAGCATTTCTTCCCACTGCGTCTTTCCAATGCGAAACTCTGTTCCAAGTAAAAATTCAGTTTGAATTACTGGAATTAGGAAGGGGAAGATATCAGAAACTCGCGTGTTCTCCACGCGGTGCGAATCTGATCAATACGCAAAATCAACCAAAGACAAAGAAGCGAAAAATTTTCAGGTGGTTTGGCGATTGGTATTCACCATGGAGCGGAGAAGTCAGAAAGGGGTTTACCTTTTGGCCGTCGTCGATGAGGATGGGGTGATCGCAGAGGTGAAAATAGAGGTCTTTCTTCGATGGGAAATCCACTGCAGAGGCTGATCTTGAAAGGATATCTCGATAATCAGACGGCAGAAATCTCTCCCACACGGCATCTGAATCTGCCGCCGATCGAAACTCTGATGAGACCACCAACGATCGGCACGCATCCTGTGGAGACGTGAGCGAAATGATATTCGAAATGCAACCCTCCGGCAAGGCGTAGAAACCCACTGTTGTGCTGCTACTCCCTTCTTCCATTCTATTCTCTCTCTCTCTCGCCTCGTCTTCTGAATTTTGATTGTCCGCCATTTGTTGGCTCTGTATATATGGGATAACAGTGGAACAGGAATAGAAGAAATCTTCGATGTCAAGGAATAAGGATCAGCGGTGGGGTTAAAATTACTAAACTGCTCGGAAAATTATTACAGTTTTACACTTTTACCACACCCATGAACGCGCTGAATTTTGTTGTCGACAAGATCGGTTTCGTCCCACAACGTCTGCGCCCCACAACGTCCCACAGCACATTCGTGTATTGGGAATATATTCTGATGATGACATCTAAGGGTGTAACATTTTATATTTGTATGATTGCAAAATTGAGAAAAGCAATTAACAAGGGAATTTATGAAGTTCACATCTCATCCCACAATGGAGCCACTCACAATGCCCTACAGCATATCCCCGTCGTGTATTAGGAATATTTCCCGATGATGATATCATTGGGACTGGTACTATCACCGGGAGATATTCCCAATATATAACGAGATGTGATGTGGGGTATTATGGGGCGGCTCGTTGTGGGGTGGAGATATTATCTTGTCTTTATGATACATAAGCATCATTAGGCACCACATCAGCAAAATATCGATAAATGTTTACCTATTTTAGGAAGCTTCATAAAATAGGAGAAACACACAAAAATCAAGTTTACTTTTGCAAAGTTTAATGCATACAAATGCAATTGATGAGGCATTTGTTGATAAGGCGCCTATATGGCACCGTCAATAAACATTTAGTCCGCAAACAAAAACAGAACCAAATATATACATTATCATTTCTACTATTATAATCGAAAGAGATGTGTTGTGGAACTTGTGGGGTGCAGATCTGAACTCCATCTTGAAGGGCTTACACAGTGCCGTCTGGCTTAATAAAGCAATGGTATTGAAAACCTACGATATGCTTTAATTAAGGAGTCCCGTATCACTAGTCAACGAAACACATTGCAACAAATCGCACAAGCCATGCATTATGTATGATGTGCCACCTCAGATTCGGTTGGAAAAGTATTGGAACGTCCTGTGTTGGTAGGTTATCCAATTCTCTATTTAGTCCTTAATGAATTCGGATTCAGTACTCACAAAACTGAATTTGAATGTATTCATCATAGGTGTATTTATATTTTTTGTGTAAAATAGTAAAAAAAGATTTTTTTTTCGTTTTAGTTATCGAGCTTCAAACTTTTATTTTTATATATTTTATATATTATGAAAAGCATATAAACCAAGTGATAGTGCTTCAATTGATACCTTATCTAGTTAGTTGTAGTAGAGACTTGAGTTGTGTAGTCTTATAAAGCCAAAAAATGTGCTTAGCATGAGACTAATAACCAATTTAAAAAACAATTTCAAAATTGAACTGATAAAGATAACCAAAAACTCACATTTAGTTCTTCCTACTACATTTTATTATTGAACCAGAACAATCCATTAAACAAATCTGCATTAAATTAAATTAATAAAAACAAAGGAAAAAACTTGAACCCAAGGAAAGGAGAAAAATAGAGGAAAAAACCTAGTAATTCAAAGATAGGAGCAATGATTTGTTTAGATTGGATCACCCTATGTATTGATGGGCAAATTTGGGTCCAAGCTAAAGTTTATATTTAGATTGATCCTTAATCTAACCCGACCCATCTAATTTACACCCTACTTTATTAGAAAGAGTCAAAAGGGATTAAGGGATATTTAAGAGGAGAATAAGGATTGAATGGGGAGGAGAAATGTTACAAACATTGACCATTAAGGAGAGGGAGAGATTTATTAGAGAGTAAATATGGATTTTATTAGAGACAATAAAGACCCATGAGGTTTTTAATGATTTAATATAAAAATAAATGTGCACATGTGTGAGAAAGGAGAGGAGGAGGAGATAGTGTAAGATCTGTGGTGAGAGGACCCTCACCTCCCTTCTTTCCCCTTTATATTATATATGTAGATTTGCCCTAAATATGAGAGATGATCCAAATGCATGGACCGATGTGACTATGGGGTGTTTTTGGGGTGCCCTCTTTCTGGGGAGTCCATCTGAATTCCACAATACTGTTCTTATAATCCATTGTAGTTGTGCATTAGAAATATCTTCCCATGAATAAAAAAAAAATACATGGGAACAATTACCAAAAAAGAATAAAAAATACAAATATGGAGATATTCCCAATGCACATGGCTGCAAAAGGGTGTGAGAACGATGTGACTTGTGAGGATGGTTTTGTGAGGACTAAATCTAACGTTGTGTTTGATTTGGAAGAAAAGGTAAGGAAAGGAAGGGAATGTCAAGGAAACCTTAACAAATCTTGTATAGGTTTCCCCAGTGTTTTAAAAACCAACTTGGAGGTCGAACCACTTTTGCCTCTAGGTCGAGGGTCATCGGTTCAATTTTAAATTTTTATTTGTAAAAAAATATTAAAAAATGCAATTTGAGGCCAAAAAAGTTTTTTTTTTTTGGAAAAAAATAATGACGCAAGGAGCCTGATCTCAAAAAGTTACCAAAAATAAATAAAAAAAATCACCTCAATTGGACACCGGAGTGCAAAGTTATGGCCTCATGAAGTTTGCATACACACTTAGTATGCAACCTGAAACCTTGTCATCAGGTCGAATGGGTTAATCTAACTGTACGAGTCAGACAGGTTTTGACCAAGTCAATGGGTTTTTTTACCCTCTCTAGGTTTTACTTAAACCGGACCCGGAATCTTGATCTAGTGACAGTTTGAGCAGTTAAACCAGTTGGGTCAATGGCAAATTGAAAACACTGGGTTTCCCTACCATTCCCTTCCTTACCCTACATTTTTTTCAAACCAAAGACAACCTAAATACACAAAAATATTTAGCCAACTTCATATTTAAGTCCAACTTATCCTGGTCCAAAAGACATTAGAATCACTCCAAAGCAAACATTTTTAGCCACCTATGAATTAGAAACCACCAGCACATTGTCCCATCCCCTCATAGCTATCAAGGTCATCCTTCTTAAAATAGCCCCTAATTCAACTTCCAAGGGCCTACTTACACAAATTATACCTCTTCATATAGCCAAAATTAAAGAGTTATCACTATTTGGAACACCAACCAAAAACAACCTAAATTATCATTTAAAACACCCCCATCACAGTTCACAGAGGAAGATTTTGCAATATGAATCAACAAAACCCTCCAAATTAGACTCTCATGAAAGAATAACAGTATAACATTCCAATAGCACTAGAATTATCAAACAAGGCCCTTTGAATTTTCCTAGGAATTATAACAGGGGAGGGGTTTATTTTCTCATTTCTCTCTTTCTAGATAAAACACCAAGCCTCCAACTTAAGATATCATCCAAAACAAGAGCAATCACCACATTATAAAATAAGTAATCAAGGAATTGTTGGAGAGAAGAGAATCCTATGGCTCTCCTAAAGACATCAGACTAGCTGCTAGCAAAGCAAATGGCCCACGAAAAAAGGACACTCAATGAGAAGATGAAATAATGATTTCAATTCCCTTTGGCACAAAGTGCAATTTGAATCTTGAGTAATTTCTTGATTAACTAAATCTTGTTTAGTCATTAAAATGAAATCGTTTGCAATTCTCTTGAGAAAAGGCTTAAGTCTAGGGGAATTTTCAATTTCCAAACTCGTTTTAATTGTTGATTAACTTGTTGCGTCTGTATTGCTTATATATATTAGAATCTCTAGGCTCCTCATACTGGTAAACTTTCTTGGTGGACAATTTACCATTACCTGATCTAGTCCAAATCACTCTATCATCCACTTTGTAAATGTGTTTCAGAAATCAAATCCATTTCCCTTTGTTGGAAAACATTTGCCAACATTTGCATATTCCATTCTTACGAATGTTACACAACTAAATCTTTGATTTTCAAATCATTTAACTCAAAAGGGGGAGGCCCCATAGGACAAGTAAATCCATCTTCTATTTTGATCCAGGGGTTATCCCAGACACCCAAATTTGTCAGTTCTTGAACTCGAAAACCTAGTGACAGGACTAAATCCTATAGCTCTTGAGCAATATTTTTCCAAACCAAAGATGTTGATGGAGGAATCTTTCTTGTAAGTCACTCATTATTGGATAGGTGTTTACCACGTAGAAGTTTGACCCATAATTTATCTATCTCATTCAAAAAATGCCAAGTAGTTTGGCAAGATAGCACCTTGTTTAATAAGTTCATACATCCAAGCCCATGCTCACCTTCCTCTTTTAATTTATAGATGTTACTTTAGATAGCCCATTTCATTTCCTTCTCCCTTTCTTTTCATTCCACCATAACTTTCTTTGAACCCCTTCCATTTCCTCTAGTATTGTCTTAGGAAATTTGATCACTCATGTAGTAAGTTAGAATAGATTGAAGTACAGATTAAATAATGACCTTTTTCTAGCATAAGAGAAGCTTTCCATCCATTTCTCTCTTTTCCCTATAAGGGGATATTAGCTGCCTTCTGATCATTTGGGCTCCTTTAGAAAGGCTTCTTTTATTAAAGTAAATACTTGATTTTTAGAAATTCACTTGTAATCCAGAAAGGAGTTGAAACTGACCCAGAAGTTCCTTAAAATCCCAAGCCTCCTCTCTATTTGCCTTATCGAAAACAACTACATCGTTGGCACATAGATGATGAGAAATAGTAGCTAGGGGCTTGTCTACTAACCCTTATCCTCAATAACTTCCCTTGGTCATTAGCCCGAGCAATTATCCTAGAGAAATCCCCCCATGGCCAATACAAAGAGGTATGGGGAAATTAGGTCCAGATGCTTGATTCTTGTAGAAGCTTTAAAGTACTCTTAGGCACACCATTAATAACAATTGAAAAAGAGACTAAGAAAGTGCAAAACCAAATTAACTAGCACCATTCCTCAAAAAAATTCAAAGATTTCACAACTCACAATAGGTAATCTCACTCTAGGGAATCATAGGCTTTAGAAATGTCTAGTTTAATTACTGTAAACCCATTCCCCAATTTCCTGGTCTTCATAAACTAGCATAATTCCTAAGTTACATGTAAGCTTTGGGAAGCTCATGGCCAGATCAAAAATATGGAGTTGCCACCCATTTTTTAGAGGAAATGGGCCCTCATTTTCATATTCAAAAATTGATTTATTTGCTTTGATAGTGGCTTCGTTCTCCATGGGAAAAGGCACACAACCGAGAGATTTAGGACTCCAAGGATAGGGAGAGGGAAGGTGTTAGACACCCCTCTCTCCAAGCTTCTATAGCAGCCCGATACAAGAGTTGCTCATGCTCAATTTCCAAGAAAAGGGCTAAGGGAAAAGATTGCTTCCAACAAAATCTGGTGAAAATGCTCCCAACTTTATCTATAATTGATTTGAGGTGATGTTATCAGGTCTTAGGTACTGATTTTCCTAAGACCCTTGCCTCTCTACTTCTTTCTCTTACTCCAAAGGAAGATAGGAATGCAAGTTCCCCATGGTTTCAAGACTTCAATCAACCTAGAACTAAACTGAAAAACGAAGAATATAAAATCAAGCTTAGAAAAACGATAGAATGAGAGACTTAACTCACGTGTACAACTTTGAGAAGAGTTTTCCAGTAGTTAAAAAAATTCAAATGAAGCTTGGACGAACTATTAAGTTGGGGTGAGTGTTTCTAGTTTCAAATCTTTAGTTTGAAAATAGGGGACGCAAATTTTTGGCTTGAGCTTCAAAGGTCTTAGAATTTTAGGTAAAGTGGTGGCACTGTAGAGACTGGAGAAATGCTCTTCTTCTTTCCCCCCTTCAGATCCACCCAAGGTCCTCTCCTGTAGTCCCCTTGAAGCTTTATTTCTGTCCTATTTATATTGAAAGGAAAGGGACATGATTGAAATTCGTCCAATAAAATAGCTTGGGCTTCAAGAAAGGTTTTGAAGGAAAATGGGTAAGGATTTTTCAAAGAAAAAAGGTGCTCAATCAAATTTTCCTCTTTAGTGAAAGATTTTCTTTGATTCAGGAGTGTTTTCACGGGTTTTGTGTATCCAATGGGAGCTTGGGGCATGCCTATGACGGTCTCATATTTGGGGATGACAGTGGCAGGAAATGTAAATTTGACCCACTTACAAATGCTATTTTGTCTTTTCTTAGTTTTAAGTGGGGGGTATCTTTGGGTTTTTGGGCTTTTGGGTCTATTAGGTTCAATTTCATTGGTCTATGTGTTTTAAAATGTCAAGAATGGGTATTACATCATCCATCACCCCCTTGAAGTTTCAAGTTGGGACAGATGACAAGGTGATTCAATCTGACGCATTGAAATGGTATTATATTTTTAGTTTAATGGTCAAATAGGTGAATTAGATTATGAAATTTGATGTCCTAGGGTTTTTTTTTGGTCTCTGAACACAATGGTGAGGTTTGATTGGCCAAATAGGGTCAGGATGATGGTGATCTAATGGAAGTGATGGAATCTTTGCTTGATGAAATGTCAAATGGGGAATTTTGGAATAAAAGTTGGTAGGTAGGCACTTTTGAATTCCCTGACTCTGATGGAAGTGATGGATCTTTGATTAGAGGTGTAGATTTATAGATTTAGTTTGGGTCCAGGTTTCAGCTAATGGTTTATCAATTAATGAGAAGGCTTGAAATGAAATATCACTTTTTTAATAGTTGAATGGAAGAGTTTGGTCATAAAATTTGATAAGTCGAGGTTTTTTGAGGTCTTCGAACATAGTGGTGAGGTCTAATTGGTCAAATAAGGTTGTGATAATAGATGATAAAATCTAATCAATGAGATTTGTTGAAATAGGATCTAGGCTTGATGGTGGGTCAAACAGGGAAGTTTTGAATTGAAATTTGGTGGATAGACACAGATTAAGGTGAGGAGTCAAGTGGATGGTTCTGATTTGAGAAGGAAATGGTTAAACTTGGTTTTATAACTCTACTCGTGCATGGCTGTCAAAATGGAATTTCAACGTTTTTTATTGTTGATCATCATAGATTTGTAGTGGGATTCATTAATTGATTGTATCCTAATGACCTTGAGGTGATGGATGTCTTGGATTTAATTTTGGGGAGTTGGAGTTTGAATATCACGTAGATCGGGGCCGTTAGAAAGAAAGTTAGCGTGATGAACTAAGTTATAGTTTCCTAAATCCGTGGATCATATCTGAATGGATGTTGATGTTGTTCTCAAGGTTTTTATTTGCTCAATGGATTGTGTCAAAAAAAGAAATTTTGGCTTTAAAAGTCTCAATTTTATTTGGTTGTGTTTCCAAGTTTTTAGGGTAAAAAAGGAGGGTACAAAGAGGTAGGGTGAAGGGACCAAGCAAAAATTGGGTGCTGACACTACAATTACATTATCTTGTAGTTGTCTCACAAAAGTGAAGGCTCCATGAAAGGGAGAGATACATTTATGTAATAGGGGCTTCAATCTATTGGCCAAGAATTTAGTAATGATTTTATAAAGAACATTGCATAAACTAATTGGCTTAAAATGTGAAACCTGACTAGGAATTTTGACCTTTGTAATCAAAGTAAAAAAAGTATGATTAATTCTCCCCAAGAATTGTTTATTCCTAAAGAACTCCACCATAAATTCATAAATATCCTATCCTATAAGAGTCCAAAATTTTTTATAAACTAAAGTTGAGACACCATTAGATCTAGGAGTTTTTAAAGCTCCTAAGGACAAAATAACTTCTCCAATGTCCTCTAAAGAATGAACAACTATCAATCTTTCACCGTTCAAGTTCAAAATGGAGAAGTCAAATAATCCTAAAATTCCTTCAAAACTTGATTTTCTTCGAGATTGAAATTGTTCCTCAAAATTTTTCACAAAAGCTATATAGTTTGGATCATCAGTCCACTCTCCACTTTCATCCTTGACACATGAAATTTGGTTTCTGTGTCTCCTGAAATTTACAAAGGGGTGAAATGATCCCCTTCCTTGATCCAACATTGTCTAGATCTCCGCATCCAATTTAATTCTTGTTGTAGTAATTTCCTCTACAAATATTCAAGGTCTTTGGATAACGTTTGCTCTTCCCAATTTAGGTTTCACGAACCTAATTCTAATAATTTTTTATTAACCCACTTTAATCTTTGGTCTACCTCCCCAAAAATCTCTTTTCTCCACCTTTTTAGGTCTATTTTTATCAAATTTCACTTTTCACTTATTGTGAAAACTAGCAAAACCTAGGAAATGGACACGTAAAGCTCCAATTGGATCTTCAAAAAATCAGACCGAAATGGACTTTTCATGTCTTTTAGGCACACTGACTTTTGGCGGTTAGATTTGTTATGAACCATACAGAAAAAGACCATGGTGCGGTCTGCCCGACTTATGAACAATCGAAAGACAGCATAGAAAGACGTGCTCCCACAACGGCTTTGAAGTAACCAACTTTGAAAAAGCCTAAAAAGGGGTGGGCTTGTAAATCCATGAACTATTTATTAAGAATTTTAGTGTTTTCTAATCCAACCCACAACGTGCTCCCACAACAACTTTAATTAATTTAACTTCTTATACACTTTACCCACCTCCCTTTGCCCAAAGGCTCAGTTTGGAAGGAGTACAAATGCAAATATGTAGAGTGCAAAATCTTATATTTTGTATTATTTTATATGTATTTGCACTGTACATATTTGCATTTGTACTCTTTCCAAACTGAGCCTTACTCTAGGTATAGTCACCCCCTTTGCCTAAATTAACTTTTGAGAGTTGTAGGTCTTGAGAGTTGTAGGTCTTGAACAACTCGAGGAGCTCGCTACCAGTCAGCTCGCCATCGAACAACTCGATATCCTATAGGTGACACGCCTACCGTTTAGACCTCCGAATGGCAACCCCAAGGAGCACACCACAGTACTTTGTGTCCTATAGGGCCGTACCTCATAATGGTCACATTCGTTCACCAACTCCCTGGTTGAGCCTGTGAATGCCCCACTTCCCCATATAATGGGTGCAACCTCCGTTGAACCATCCAAATGCAACAGGTCCAGCAGTTCCAATAGTACCAACAACAAGTTCTGCACCACATGTACCAGCAGTAGTTCCCACCGTTGCAGCAGAACCAGCAACCTACCCCACCTCAGTGTCCAATCACCCCGAGCAAGCCTCGCCGCCAAAGTAGTCGCCCTTGCCATGGAGAGACCTCTCAGGTCTCATCCCATGGTAGGAGAAAAAGACAAGTCCCTCCCATTTCTCAACAAGTAAGCAGGTCGAGAGATACTCGGCCCGCCGGAACCAGCCCACCTCGACCTTCGCGACCCAAAGGTACTCTTACAGGAAACCGATTCGAGGTCTTAGCTAAGGACTCCAGGCAAGACGTTTCAGTCCGTAGTAGCCGGCAGTCTGAATCACTTCCGACCAAAGCAACATCTGACAGTGCGGAGGTCAGCAGCACCGCTGCGGAACCAGTCAAGCAGCGGCCAAGGAGACATGCTGGAGCACCCCAGGCGGTAAATCTTGGCCAGCTCGCGCGACCTAGTTGACCCGGGTAGCCTAAAGGTAAAATGGAGGTAAGCTCAGGAGTCACAAAAACTGCTCCCCTCCTCTCTGTACCCTCTCCACTTTCCCCCGAGCTCATGGCCTCCCCGATGCCGACGAACTTCAGGGTTCCCCCCCTGGACAAGTATGATAGGTCTTTCGACCCAAACGACCACGCGGATTCTTTTTAGTCCCAGATGCATCTTGCTGGGGCTGACGAAGCCTGCATGTGCATTTCCTTCTCCGCAACCTTCAAAGGGGTAGCCCACACTTGGTATAGAAACAATGCGCCTGGGACAGTTAAAAGTTGGGCGCAACTCGTACAGTTGTTCACCTCGCACTTCATCACCAGTAAGAAGTGTCCGAGGTCACAAGAAAGCCTTCTCAGTATAGTCCAGAGGGAAGGAGAGTCGATTTGAAGCTACATCAAACGCTTCAATGACACTTGCCTGCTAATCCCGGACTTAGACCCGGCCGTGAGACTTGCGGCAGCAAAAAAGGGGATCACTCATAGAGAGTTCAAGTGGCATGTGGTGGCAAACAAACCCAAAGACATCCCATAATTCCTTAAGCTCACCGATCAGTTCATTGGGACCGAGGAAGAGATGAACCAGCGGACTGAAGCCCCAACAAAGAAAAGAAAGAGGGAGGACCACAGCTCGAACAACGGTTGCGGCAAGAGAAAGAAAAGCAAGTCCCCCACCAAGGGAGGGAACAAGCCAAATTTTCATCCTCGAGATCCTCCCGGTTGAAAGAACGAGCTTCACACCCCTCAATGCGAAACGAGGGGAGATTCTCATGGCAATCAAGGATGCATCCTTTGCGAAGTGGCCACCCCGGATGAGAAGCGACCCAACCCTTAGAAGTAAAAATGTATATTGTCACTTTCACAGAGACCACGATCATAGCACTGAAAATTGTAAAAACCTTCGTGACAAGATTGAAGAGCTCATTCGTCGCGGGTACCTGAGAAACTTTGTGCAAAGAAGTAATAAAGGCCAGACATATCAGCGAGGGGAGCAAAAGAAAGATGCTCCCGAGTCCAGCAACAGGCCAAGCGAACAGAGGCAATTGCCCGAAGAAAGACCATTTCGCGGGATAATCAACACGATCACTGGTGGGTCGGTTGTTCCATAGCAGCGGGGAAAACTTCAGCTCGCGAATTAGAGCGTGAAGAGCAGAACCCTCCAAAGTGGCTGCGGCCTAAGGACCCTATATTCTTCACCGAGGATGATGCGCGCGGGATTCAGTACCCCCACGATGATGCACTGGTCATAAGAATGAAGATCAACGACTTCGAAGTCAGGTGCGTCCTGGTAGATTCTGGAAGTTCGGCTGACTTCCTGTTCAAAGGCACCTTCGACAAGCTACAACTCCGGGAGAGTGACCTCCAGCCCGCAAGCACTCCTCTAGTGGGCTTCAGCGGAGAAGAAGTCAAGCCCCTCGGGCGAATTTCTTTACCTGTGGAGGTCGGTACATGGCCCAACATCGCAAGGTTTGAGCATGCCTTCCTAGTAGTCGCAATGCCTTCCCCGTACAATGCCATTGTGGGATGACTCGTCACTCACGTGCTTCGTGCGGTGGTATCTACTTACTACCTGGCCATGAAGTTCCCCATGGAGTTCGGGGTAGGGGTAGCTCGAGTCTCGGAAGTGTTACGTTGCCGCTCTCAAAGGGAAGGCCAAGCTGGCAGATGACCTCGAGTTAGAGCGACCTATGGAGTACTTCGAGGAGCGAGCTACACCAACCGAAGGGACGATCCACATCCCGACCTCAGCGGAAGATCCAGCCAGAACTCTCCAGATCGTAGCCGCGATCAAAGAGCCTCTCCACTCTCGGTTGGTAAGTTTTCTACTCAAGAATTTAGATGTGTTTGCCTAGTCCGCGGCAGAAATGTCCTGTATAGATGCTAAGGTTATAACTCACAGGTTGAACATTGATCCTCTAGTCAGGGCAGTTAGACAAACAAAACGCAACCTAACCCCTATGCATTGGAAGATAGTCGATGAGAAGGTCAGGAAACTCCTCACAGCCAATTTCATCAGGGAGGTCCACTACCCGAGCTGGGTGGCTAACCCCATTCTGGTAAAAAAGACCAACGATAAATGGCGCATGTGCATCGATTACACCGACCTGAATCGAGCTTGCCCAAAGGATTGTTTCCCTCTCCCTAAGATCGACCGTCTAGTGGACGCGACCTCAGGGCATGAGTTCCTGAGTTTTCTGGACGCATACTCGAGCTATAACCAAGTCAAGATGGACCCCGCCGACGAAGAAAAGACAACATTCATAACTAAGTTAGGACTATACCGTTACAAGGTTATGCCCTTCGGGCTAAAAAATGCTAGGGCAACCTTTCAAAGACTTGTCTACAAACTTTTTGAGCCGTTGATTGGCGATAAGGTTGAATGCTATGTAGACGACATGGTCCTCAAAACCCAATTCTTAGACTGTTTAATAAGTAACTTGCAATGTGTTTTTGAAATTCTGCGCAAGTATAGTATGAAGTTAAACCCTAGTAAGTGTGTCTTTGGTGTCACCTCGGGCAAATTCCTAGGTTACATAGTTAGCTAGCATGGCATTGAAGCAAATCCCGAAAAAATCAAGGCTATCCTAGAAATGAAGCCACCTCGCAAGTTGAAAGAGGTTCAAAGGCTGAATGGCCGCATGGCAGCCTTTAGCCGCTTCATGTCAAAGTCAGCAAATCGCTGCCTGCCCTTTTTTAAGGCAATCAAGAAAAGTAAAGACTTCGAGTGGACTAAAGAGTGCCAGCTCACCTTTGACGAGCTAAAGAAATACCTAGTTAGTATCCCGGTTCTGACCCGACCCGAGGAGGGCGATGTTTTAAAGTTGTACCTCTCCACGAGTGATGAGGTGGTTAGCTCGGTACTGATAAAAGAAGTAGATTAGGTCCAACGACCTATCTACTATGTGAGTAAAGTTTTGCAGGTTGTAGAAACCAGGTACCCAAAAATCGAGAAGTTGGCGTACACACTGGTCACGGCGGCTCGGAAGCTTCGCCCGTATTTCCAAGCTCACACTATCGTAGTCCTCACAGACAAACTTTTGAGGCAACTCTTACTCAAGCTCGAGATATCTGGAAGACTGACGAAATGGGCCATCGAACTCAGCGAATACGACCTCCAATACGAGCCTTGGACGGCGATTAAGGCCCAAGCCTTAGCCGACTTTGTAGCAGAATGTACCTTCACCACCGCAACCCTTGAACTAACAGAGCTCGAACACAAAGAAGCAGCTTCAACCAGTACGGCACCGGTCCCGGTCAAAGCAAGGCTAACTTGGGACGAGGAGCCCCGGATCCTCCATGTAGACGGCTCGTCCAATCAACAAGGAAGCGGAGCCGGCGCTGTTCTACACGGACCAAGCGGGGTGAAACTGGAGTATGCACTTCGGTTTGAGCTCGCGATATCCAACAACGAGGCAGAGTTGAGTGTTGAGGTCTAATGCCTTATACACCAGCGGTTAATGATAGATCAGTTCTTGGTTGAGCCTATGCTCATTTGGGCTAGCCTGAGTCTTGTAGGTAGGTTGGTCTAATCGTCACTTGTCTTTATATTGAAGGTTACCTTCTAACTCGGCTAACTCACTTTTCTTTTGTGTGTTTCATTAGAAATGGTGAGTACGACTTCCCTCCTGCCAGTGGACAAGAGGCCCTCAAAAAAGAAGAGAAAGGTGGCTGACTCCTTAGTTCACTCATTAATGAAGGGTTCGTCGGCCAGTGCCAAGGAGAGGCCTGCAATGTGCATGCCCAAGGTTGTTGACCTTAAAGGGGGCGACAATGCCATGTCCGTAGACCAGCTCAGGTCGCCATAGGTCTGGCCACCTCATCCCCTCAGGTTGCCCCATAAGAGCAAACTGTTGGCCCCTCTCACTCTGACATACCTCATTTCATCCCCAATATTGACATTTCGATTGCTGATTGTCTTATCGATCCTCTAGTTGCCTTGAGAATGGGGAGGGGATTCCTTCTCCCAAAAGATTTCTAGTACTACAACAGACTCGATCTTGCTAATGTCAGCACAAGTATGACTCGATGCATCCTACAGGTGTTTGATCTTCATTTCTGATGTTTGCTTTTCTTTTTTTTCCAAGCCTTAGTGTTATCGTTTCTTCTTTGCTGGCAAACCCGATGGGCCAGGTTTTGCTAAATCAAGCCGCCTTATCTAAGCGTGAAAAGTGGGAGATGAAGGCGAACATAGAGGCCCTACAAGCCCAATTGGAAGGATCTTTCCTGAGTGTTGAGGTAGCTCACTACAGTGTGAGTTGAAGGAGGCCAAAGGGACCATCGCCACCCTGAATGATGAAGTGCATAGCAAGGATTATCAGCTAGAAGAGCGGTGAACTACATATGTTGATGATATTCATCATGCCAAGGTCATAGCAGTTGATCGTTTCCGCCTGTTGCTAGAGTCTGAATAGGTAAAGATCAATAACACCCTTCCTTCTATAAAGAGGGGATTCAAGCTATACCGCCACTTCCTCAAGTCCCTACATCCCAACTTTGATTTTGGTACTCTATCCTTTAGGTCAATACCAGACGAGCTATCCGTGCAAGTTGACCAGGAGTCTCTAACTCTACATGAAGAGGATGGCAAGGTTAGTGATGTGGTTGAGAACGAGGGGATGGACGAGGTCGACGATGACCTGTAGGGCGATGAAGAGGAGTAACTGCACGTGGGGAGTTTGTTTGTGTTCTTCGAAGAATTGCTGTACTTGGAGCCTACATGCTCTTGAGTGCTTCTCTTTTTAGAGCCTACGCACTCTTAAATGTTTCTTTCTTTGCCCCCCTTTTTTTGAATGATTGTGTATCCTCTTTCCTTTCCTTTTTGTTTTTGGATGAATGGACCAATCTTTCCTATACACCTTGCACCTTCTTTCACGCCCTTTATTTTCCATTACTGGAAAATAGGTTAAGCATTAAAACACAAAATGAGGTTGCCGAGGTGCACCTATGTCTAGGTGTTAAAGCAAATGGACTTGCAATTTCGGCTAAATCAAAACAATACCGAATTGTATATCTTCTCGGCTAAGTCGAGGCACTGCTAAGCTGCCGACATCTTCCAAGGTCGGCATAGGAGGCCTTAGAGCTGAAAGTTGTTTAGCTTCCCCTTATTCATTTAGCGGTTTGACCAAGCCACTATAGCGGGTGGACTGCACTTTATTTTATGGACACGGCTTGAAACTTCTGAACGCCTCATAAGTAATTTCTCCTTAAGTTATCAACATTCCACACATGGGGTACCTTCCTCCCCTCCAACGTTTAGAGCTCATACGTGCCTTCATTGATCACCTTGAATACTCTATAAGGACCTTCCTAGTTCTGACCTAGATTTCCTACACCGGGCTCAGGTACCTTAACCTTCTTGAGTACCATGCCGCTAACTTGAAATTGGCATCTCTTAAATCGTGCATTGTAGTTCCAAGATACCCATTGTTTGTACACTACAGTTCGAATGTAGGCTAAGTCACGTTCCTTCTCCACTAAGTCAAGGTTAGTCCGTAACTCATCCTCGTTAGCCTCCTCATTGTCCGTAACTCATCCTATTTGGGATGATAGCCTACATCCCATACGTCAGGTTTAAAGGAGTCCTACTGGTTGCCGTCTTGATAGTAGTTCGGTAGGCCCAAAGAACACTAGCAACTTGTCCACCCACAAACCCTTAGCTCGAGAAAGCTAAGCTTTTAGTCCGCAGAGGATTGCCCTTTTCATCACTTTGGCCTGACTATCTACCTAGGGTGGGCCACCAAGGTGAAGTTTTGTTGGATTCCCATCTTGGTACACCAGTTCTGGAATTTGATGTCTTTGAACTACTTCCCATTGTTTGATATCAACACCTTAGGGAGTCCAAATCTGTAGACGATGTTCCTCCAAAAGAAATTATGGGCATTGCGAGCTATAATTGATACCAACAGCTCGACTTCCACCCACTTAGTAAAATAGTCCACCAAGAACCTTCTCTACCCGGTCATAGGTGGGCAAGGACTGAGGATATCTATCCAACACTATGCAAATGGCCATAGACTAGTGAGGTACCTCAGGTTGACGGCGGGATGATGTAGTATGTTAGTGTACCCCTGACATTTATTGCACTTCTGAACTAACTCCACTACGTCCAACTTCATTGTGGTCCAATAGTAGCCTTGTCTTAGTGCTTTCTAGTCTAGTGCAATGCCCTGCAGGTGTCCTTTGTAGAGACCTTTATGGATCTCACATAACACCTAGTTCGCTTCTGTTAGTCGCAAGCAGTGCAAGTAGGGGAGCATGAACAACCTGCGATACAACTGCATGCCAATGATAACATAGTGATTTGACTACCGCTCTACTCTCCGATTTGCGTTGCATTCTAATAGTAGGGTCCTTTATCGTAGGTAGTCAACAATCGAGTTGATCCATTTCAGTTCTATAGCCAAAACAGAAATGACCTCTTCTACCACCCTTTCTACACTAGGTCGTGGCAAGTCTTCAATGTAGACCGTTCTCCTTGTGAGTTGACTACCGCTCTACTCTCCGATTTGCGTTGCATTCTACTAGTAGGGTCCTTTATCGTAGGTAGTCAACAATCGAGTTAATCCATTTCAGTTCTATAGCCAAAACAAGAATGACCTCTTCTACCACCCTTTCTACGCTAGGTCGTGGCAAGTCTTCAATGTAGACCATTCTCCTTGTGATGTCCATTGCACTGGCCAACTTTGAGAGCACATTGGCCTCGATGTTCTCGAACCTCGGAACTTGTTGGGTGTACCAAGAGTGGAAGTCGGGTAGGAGCTCTCTAACCTTGGCCAGGTAGGCCAACATGGCGGGCTCCCGAGCCTTATACTACCCATTTACTTGGTTCACCACTAGTTGAGAGTCGCTATACACCACGAGATGTTTTGCACCAGCCTTCTTTGCTAGCAATAGCTTGGCTATCAGTGCCTCAAACTTAGTTTCATTGTTCGAAGCTCGAAACACAAATCAAAGAGCGTACTCTAACTTTACCTCACTAGGTCCATAGAGGATTAGCCCAGCTCCGCTTCCACACTAGTTGGAAAAGCCATCCACATGGAGGATCCAGGTCTCATCATCCCAAGATGGGTTGGGTGTCACGCTGGTAGATGCCTTTGGGGGCTCGACTACTTTAGGGGTCGGCATGCTTAACATGTACTTGGCGACGAAGTCTACTAGAACTTGGGCCTTGATCGTTGGGCGTGGCTCAAACCGGATGTCATACTCACTAAGCTCGATTGCCCATTTTGTTAACCTTCCCTAGACCTCAGGCTTCTGAAGGACTTGCCTTAGGGGTCAATTGGTCAAGACTACAATGGTATGTGCTTAAAAGTAAGGGCGTAGTTTATACGTTGCTAGCACGAACAAAAATGCCAACTTTTTGATATTTGGATTCCTCTTCTCTGTGGCATGCAGGACTTTACTTACGTAATAGAGAGGTTGCTGCACACTATCCACCTCATGAATTAAAACTGAGCTGACTACCTCGTCACTCACTGAGAGGTAGAGTTTTAGCTCAGCTCTCGGCTCTGGCCTAGTGAGTAAGGGTGGTGAACTTAAGTATCTTTTCAACTCGTCAAACATGAGCTGGCACTCTCTGGTTCACTCAAAGTCTTGGTTCTTTTTTAAAGTTTTAAAGAACAGAAGACACCATCCAGCCGACTTAGACATAAACTGATTCAGGGTGGTTATCCAACCTATTAACCTTTGGACCTCTTTAATTGATTTAGAGGGCTCATATCTAGGACAACCTGGATTTTGTCCAAGTTGGCCTTGATGCCACATCGGTTCACTATGTACCCGATGAACTTGCCAAATGTGACCCTGAAGACACACTTATTCGTTTTGAGCTTCATGTTGTATTTTTTTACAATATAAAAAAAATGAAATTTATGTAAAAAAATTATAGAATTTGAAAACTGGGTTTTAGCAACCATATCATCAGCATAAGCTTCTATTTTATTTCCAATTAAATCAGAGAACACTTTGTTTACAAGGAGTTGGTTGGTCACTCCAACATTTTTTAAACCAAAGGGCATAACTTTATAATAGTACAAACTCATTTCAGTTATAAAAGCCGTTTTTTCCTATTCAGCTGGATCCAATTAGATTTGATTGTAGCCGGAGTAGGCATCCATGAAGCTCAACAACTCGAACCTTGAGGTTGTGTCTACTAGGCTGTTTATCCTAGGGAGTGGAAAGTTATCCTTTTGGTAGGCTCTATTGAGGTCGGTATAGTCAATGAACATGTGCCACTTGTCGTTGGCCTTCTTCAAGAGTACTAGATTTGCAATCCAATTTGGGTATTGGACCTCTCTAATGAAAGTCTGCTATAAGGACCTTCCCTACCTCCTCGTCCACTATAAGCAAGGTTCTTTTTTCTCTTCCAGATGGTCTAACTAAAGGGTCAACATTCAACTTATGAGTTATGATAGAGGGGTCTATTCCAGGAATTTCTACTATCGACCTAGCAAAAACATCAAATTATTAATTAAAAAACTTACTAGTTCAGAGCATAGTGGTTCTATAAGGCAAGCTCCAATCTCCACCGTCTTCGTGGGGTCGATATCCAAGACTGACACCAAGATGGTGTCCTCCATAGGGTGAGCTCTCTCATCACCGTTCTTTGGGGGTGGCTTTAAGTTGACATCAGTGGCTTGCTTTCCTTTGCCTTTGAGCGGGGCAACAAAACACTTCCGCGACTCGAGTTGATCTCCTCGCACCACTCCCACTCCAAATTTTGTCGGGAACTTCATCGATAGATGATAGGTTGACACCACGGCGTGAGTGGGTGCAAGATCGATTGGCCCAAGATGGCATTGTAGGGTGAGGGAGTCACGACCACTAGGAAGTTGTGGTCAAAGTGCACTTGGTTCGGTGGCAAGTCTATTGTTATTGGCACTCTTATTAAGCCTAAAGGTCGCACCACTTCTCCATTGAAGCCGACCAATGGGATGTTGGCAGGTAGCAAGTCCTTCCTCTCTAGCTCCATTCACTCAAGCATCTCTTGGAAGATGTTATCCGTCGAGCTGCTGGAGTCGACCAGAATCTGCTTTGCCTCGAAGTCATTTATCACTAACTTGAATATGAGGGCGTCATCATGTAGATAATGAATCCCATGAGCGTCATCCTCAATGAAATAGATTACTTCCTCCACACGAGAGCGCTTAGGCTGGTTCTCGTCCTCATGCATGAGCTCCCAGACTGAATTCTTTCCAACTAAGGTGCTGCATCTTGTCACAATGGAACCACTCGTGATCATGTCGATCACAACCATGAATGAACCACTCTCTTGGTGGTGGGTCTCAAGGAGGTGGGTCCTTGTTCTGATCTCTACTCGATTGCGGTAAGTCTTTGGGCTGGTTGGCTGGTCAGTGGCGATCTTCCTGTTTGATGAACTGCTTCAAGTAACCTTGATGGATCAGCTTCTCGATCTCGTCCTTGAGATTTTGATAGTTTTCTGTATCATGGTTGATGTCCTAGTAAAAGTGGCAGTACTTGTTTGGGTTCCTATTGGTAGGGCCTTCTCTCATCCTGGGTGGCCCTCTGACATACTCGCCTGTTTTATCTGCATCAGGATTTCTCCCCTCTTCGCATTCAATGCAGTGTACTTGCGGTTTTGGATGGGAGGGGTGCGAGAACACCAGCTTAAGGACTTGCTGCCTTTGAAAGGGGACCTGCTTCTTTGTTGCGACCTGCTACACCATCTATGAGGGGACCTGTTGCACCTTGATGACTTACTCTTTTGCCTTTGCTTGTTGCTCACAAACTCTTCCTTCTATCTCTTTTGTTTACTACTAAGCTCTAATTGAGACCCGAGCAATTTTTTGTCCTTTGTGAACTTAGTGACCTCGTTGAGAATTTCCTCCATAGAGGCCAGCGGGTTCAACTCAACCTCCTAGCACAACTCAGGATGCCGAATGCCATTGACTGCCGCGGTGAGCTGTATAACCGGGTCGAGGTTGGGTATTTGAAGTCGCTCTAGGTTGAACTGATTGATGTAATTCTGGAGCTTATCATCAAGTTGTAAGACCATGTTCAGTAGATAGGTCGCCGACTTTGAGCTCCGCTTGCTCATTATGAAATGGGTGGTGAAGAGGTCAATGAACTGGTTCCAACTTTTAATTGAATCCGTGGCCAATCCCGAGTACTACATCTGAGTTGTGCATTGGAAGGTTGTCAAGAAGGCAATGTAGAGGCTTGCATCATTGGCTCCATGTAGCTTCATTATGGCATGGAAGTTGTCGAGATGATCGACCGAGTTAGTTATTCTGTGTAGCTGCATTAAGCCCCATGTAGCTACATTAGCCTGTGGGGCCATGAGGATTATGTGGTTAGTGGCAAAGCACGGGTCACCAGCTAAGCTGACGAGGTGGCAATCTGGCTTACCTCCTCTTCTTTGTTTTCTACCTCCTCCTCATTTGAAGCGAGGCAAATCCTCCCCAAATTGCAGCGTATATGTCTATGGCACTTTCTTCGAGACCCCTTAGTGAAGCTGGTGGCCTCGAATGCCACAACTCGTGTTGATTCCATGGTGGGAACCTAGTTCATGTCATTGTGACGACGAGGTGGGTCCGATACTTGATTCTAGTTCTGGTCTCCAGGCTGCTGATTCTGGTTGATGTTTTGCCCAGCCTCCTTCTAGCACCAAATTGATGAGAGGAAATTTGGCCCCCTAGTGACATGATGACGTGTGGCACCTTAAAACAGTCAGATGGCATCTTAGCGTCATGTAAGTAACTCACAAGAGCACCTCGGATACCTCGCTCCCGCCTTGACGACCTTGAAACCACCTTGACAGGCTAGACTGCGAATGGCTCAGTAGAACATCAGGTCAGTGTAAGAGGTGACCTACTTCCACTAACCTAACCCAAGTTCAGCTAGCAACCTACCTGATGTGCCGGGCAACCTCCACGAGTGGGTTATCGTTCTTGACTTCCTCGGGATCACAATGCCATGTCGGAAGAGCCAGTTATCACCCCGCCCACTTCGGATGCGACGAGATAAACATTACCCACTTACGCAGAGTCCATCTCTAGGCATGAAACCACCTCCAAACCAAATGGACTAGAGATCTTGGATGCCTTCATGAGCCTTACAACAATTAGCCTATATATAGGCATCCCCATTCATAGAAAAGGTATGCGTGATTTAGCTCTCTATCTTTCTTGCTTTTTATCACTCTCAAAACTCTTCGCTATCTTAAGCATCAAAGTGCCCACCCTAGGTAAAGCAACCCAGACACTCTGATCTCTTCCTTTACAGCCCAGCTAGGCAACCTACTCAGTTTGGCATCCAAGATGTCTGCCAGCAGGGAGAATCAAGTCATGCATCATCAATTGGCATCATCTGTGGGATCACTACAAAAAAGTCGTATTTTCACATTCTCTCACTCTCTAACTACATCTTCGATGGCATCTTCTAGTAACACCCCTATTAGCAATATCAACAACAACGTACGCATTGATGTCAACACCCCTATCACATTCTCTCTCTTTAACTGGGTGCAAGACCAGCACACCTTGCACATTGACATCCCCTCTGTCACTATCGAACAGTTCACTGTGTCCCTACCTTTACTAGCAAGACCAGCACGCCTTGCACACGGATAGTTCACGTTGCCCCTACCCTTACCTGGCATCCTTGTCACGTAGAACCCTAACCACCCTTTGCCCATCGCGAATGCATCTCTTTCATCGGTTGAGCCCTCCATGGTGTCCGCCAGAATTGGTGGTTGCCAATTCAATGAGATAGTGTAGTTTTTTTTGCAGGATTGACCGACATATGAGAACGTGGGACGGCTATTTCACCGCATTAGTAGGTGTTAGACAGTGTATGCCCTTAGCTCCAATCAAAATGATGTACCTTATGACATTTAATGTCAATGAATAAAGTACATATTTGATTCAGGTTATTATGGTGTGTTTCTGTGTAATACCCTTAAACTGGACACATATGAGACTCGTGTTAGTTTAGAATGTTCACAGCCATTGGATAGATCTGGGGAGATTTATCCTACCAAGGCTGACACTGATGTGCCGCCAAGTTGGTTGGGGTGGCTTGTCTCAACTAGTAGGGTGAGACCTAAGGTACATGTAGTGTGGGTTTTCTTGAAACCCTGAACCGGACTAGAATTCCAATATTGCCCTGGACCTTGGAGATTGATGGGCAAAACTGGAATGTGACACCTGACCCCTAGATTCGATTATGATACTGCACTAGGTGTCGGATTGGGCTGTCTTTGATATGCCAATCAGTGAGATCCTTAGAGGGGGTCAAAATTTGGGTATGTTGGGATAGTCCAAGAATTCATATGAGTGGGTGATCATAGTGACAGGATCAGCCCCTGTATCGGACAAAGTGAATGATCAGGGATGCACTCTCTCTGATGGAAACCTAAACTGCCGGTAGTTGATTTCAATCATTGAAATTTGTTTTGCAAAATATATTTATATAGAGATATACATATACATACATACATACATATATATATATATACATATATATACATACATATATATACATACATACATACATATATATATATACATATATATATATACATATATATGTATGTATATATATGGTTTCAAAATGTTTGCAAAAGGTTTTAATTCCTGGGATCCATGTGAATAGAGAGTGCAACACTGTACCTTGTAGTCGAGGGAGAGGTCCTCTCTTGTCAGGCAGTGTTTGATCATTATGGGCTGAGAGGTTAAGTGTAAGACCATTGTGGGTAATAACTGTTGGGCTAATCTTGCATCTGCATAGTTCTTGGGTTTTTATAAGGTGGCTTGACCCAGGGACCACTTAGTGTATGTGGTGGGCCCATTAAGAGCCCATGGTGATGGGCTCAGGGGTTCATTGTCTCCTACAGTGAATTCAGCTAGGCCTTGTAACAAAGGCTGGGCTGAACCCATGTGGCTAATGTGTAGATCAATGTTTGGGTCCCACGCCATACAAGGATATCTAACTAGGCAGTAGTTTGGAGGATAAGAGAGCACATGGACTTAATGGGCCTAGAGCCCAATTCGAACTGGTTTAATTTGATTAATTAAAGAGGGTGGTTTTGGGATTTAGATCAGCAGATAGGGTAGGGAGTTATCCCTATCCACTCAGAGAGTCCAGATCCAAATAAAGATTTGGATTAGGAAACTCCTAATAAGATTAGGAAGGCTGATCTTTATTTGTAGATAAGATAAGGGATTATCCTTATCTCTTAAAGAGAGTCAAGATCCAAATACAAGATTATGATTAGGAAACTCCTAATGGGATTAGGAGAACCTCTCTTTAAGGCTATAAATAGAGGAGGAGGGTGAACCCCAATTCCCCCCAATCAGGTTACACATTCAAGAGAGAAGACAGCTCCAGTAAGATTGACGCCATCTTCTGCTCTTGCCTCCTCCTGTTGCTGCCGCCATTGCTAATTCGATCTTCACCTGTAGGAGTGATCAAGAAAGGTTCTTGATATCTGTTTTTGGTGAAAAATTGATCTGAAGTCGTGCTCACTCACCCTCCATCGAATTCTTGCTAAAGAGTCTGGTTCTTGCTGAAGAACCACCTGCTGATTTTGCTCCACCCTACGCTTTGTCATCTTTAGTGGGAGTAGTCTTTGGCGTTTTCCTTGGGCGTGAACACCTTTGTTGGGAGTTACTATTACTTCGTATCAGGTATTTCCCACTCCTACCTTTTGGTTTCAGATCTGGTCCGGTTTAGGTTCAAGATTGATCATTGAAAATGCAGTTTTCTAAAATAGGGAATGTGATTCCCACATGGGAGAGAGAGAAATTTTTGAAATTTCGCCCAACATACCTATAGGGTTTGGCCATCCATATAATGGATCTCTCATCCCTTCAGTATGGAGCACTAAATCGCACACCATCAAGTAACAACTATTTGATCACATAGTTTTTTTCAACCTCTGAACTGGGACAACATGGATGTGCCTTTGAGTTAGTTACCTTGAATTCAAGAAGGATAGGGAAAATAGTCAACCAACCTTAACTACGAATGCTCCTCTCAACGCCCAACGAGTTACGGAATTCGTGAGCTTGAGTAGTTGATTAGACTATAGATTGAAACTTGAACATAGACAACAAGGGATTGCAACACTACTATTTTCTGTTGCCATGGTAGTCCATTTCCATTCTCACTATAGAAGAGGTATGAGGAAGGGGGTGAGGTGAGAGGAAAAGGGAGAGAAAAAAGAGAAAAACAAGAAAGGGAGAGAAGGGAGGAGGAGGTGTAATGGCTCTATTCGATGGTTTAGAAAGGTGAACAAAGGAGGTATATTGCAGTAGTTGAGAAAAGGGAAACAGAAGAAAAAGAAGAAGAAAAACGAGAGAGAGAGAGAGAGAGAGAGAGAGATGAAGGAGAGCGAAAAATGAAGAAGAAAGAAGGTGAACAGAGGAGGTATATTGCAATAGAAGCGGTTGTGTTTTTGAGATGAAAGGGATGAAGAACAGGGGTACGGTATGGCAGTGAAGAGGTCCAAAGATAAGGTTGGGGAGTACGGACTGCAGGAAATGAAGAAAAAAGAGAAGAAAGTGTTAATGTTGGAGAATACCAGTGAGAATGGGGGAATAAAACCACCATCGTGAGCTACTTTGTTCTCGTCTAAGAAAATGGTGAACAATAATGGTTGTGAGTGCATGAGAGATAAGGATGAGTTGGACAAACAGTGGCTGGTTGGACTCACAATGAAGGAGAGAAAGGAAATGGTTAGGAGTGAGAATGTTTTGGAGACGCACCACCACTAGTCAAAGTTGTAATGGCGGTGGTGCTTCGGTTTGAATAGAAAGGGAAACAATAAAGTTTCTTCACAAAATAGCTCGTATTGGGTTTTATATTAGGGTAAAAGGGAATTTCATAATTTTGTAAAGTTTAGGGGTATTTTGGTTAGATCGATTAAAAGGGGTAAATAGGGGAATTTTTGCATAAAATTTGATAGGGTAGGGTTTTTGGACATTTTGGATTGATTGGTGGGGTCAGATTGGCCTAACGGTGCTTGGATCAAGGGAATTTGCGGTACGAGCATTTCAACTAATGAAAAAAAGTTCAAAATGGGATCTTTATTCAATGGAGGGGTAAACCAAGGAATTTGCATAGAAATTTTATAGGATTAGATTTTTGAATGTGTTGGATGAATTGGCAAGATTTGATTGATTCAGATGTCTTTGGATTGAGGGATTTCAAGGTATAGGTTTGAGTTGAAATTTTGTAGGATTGGTTTTTGAATGTCTTAGATGAATTGAAAAGATTTGATCGGTTCAAATGTGTTCGAATCGAGGTAATTTGAGGTATGGGTGGTCTGACCAATGAAAAGGCTTAGAATGAAATCTTTGTATGATGAAGAGGTAAAATGGATATTTCGAGGGCTAAAATTTGATGGGTGGTCAACAAGAGTTTTAGGAAGGCATTGGTAAGGTTTAGGGGTCTTAGGAGAGGTATTGAAAAGACCTGAATCATAATCTTTTCAAATGAAGGGGCAAATGAGGGTTTTGGGTTTGTAATTCGATAGGAGGTTATCTAAGGATATTTGGAGTCTAATGAGAGTGTTTGATGGCTTTAAAGTTGTTGGAATCATAAGAATCTACGTTATGGGCATTTCGGCCGATAAGGGGACTTAATTTGGAATCTCTTCAGATGATAAGGTAAAATGGGAATTTTAGGGATTAAAATTTGATGGGTCAAGGATCAGGGGGTTGATGGAGGTTTTGATGGGTTTGGCAATGTTGGATTATGGGTTTTAATTGTAGTGTCTGGTTCATGAAAATGGAATCTTTGATGGTTAGATGGAAAAATCAAGGAATTTAAAGGTGGGATTTGGATCGTGGGTTTTGATCATAGCATCTGGTTCGTTAAAAGGGATGGTTAGATGGAAAAATCAAGGAATTTATGGGTTTTATTTCTTATGATTCAGTCTAATCGTGTGATAAGTGTGGTGATGGGGCGCATTCGTGGCCGTCAAAAGGGAATCTTGTAGTTTTAATAGTGAATTTAGGGTTGTTTGAGTTGAAATTTGGTCTTTTAGGGTTTTGACATGCTCTGGAGATATTGGTGAAGTCTGATCAGGCATTTGGAGTGTGAGGAGTGGGTCAGAGAGGGGACCGAGCAAAATTCGAGTGCTGACATAGGGCTAAAACCATGAATCAGAACATTTAATGTATTGATGCGACTCTCCACCTTGAATTAAATGAAGTGTCATAAAATAGGATCAAACCAACGCATCAAAGGCCATAATTTTATGGTTTTAGCCCAGCTTTGCTCCAAGTGGAGTAGCTAATTTCTTCTTAGCGTTGAGGCTTTACCTCATATGCAAGGAGTCTAGATGAGGTGGCCTACTCATTATAAGCACTCCGTAAATTTTCTGATACAATCCCCTAAGTACCCTCATTCTACCATTAAGCTTAATTTGGAAAGAGTGCAAATACAAATATATACATTACAAATACATACAAAATACAAGGTTTTGCACTCTAGATATTTGTATTTGTATTCCTTCCAAATTGAGCCTTTGGGAAGAGTACAAAAACATATACAGTGCAAATATAAGGTTTAGAATTACAAAATACAAGATTTGCATTCTACATATTTGTATTTATACTCTTGTGCATTTTTTTATGAATTATACTCTTGTGCATATTTATATTTGCATTATTTTCAAATAGAGCCTAGCAAATTTTTAAGAGACCTAAGGAGAATTGCTTGGAGAATGTTGTTTCTCACAATCCCTGGAGATTAAGAGACCTAAGGAGATTAAGAGCCAAGCAAATTTCTTGGGAGAATTGCTTTAAATGGTTGTGTTATATGGAAATCCTTGGAGAATGCTGTTTTGAATTTGAAGGAAGACTCCGCTTGTATTTTGTCCAAAAATTCTGATTTTTTTGTACTTGATGCTGCTCGATAGGAGGTAGTGCACGAACCGAGGAAGGCAGTCAAATAATCCTTGCCAATAGGGCGACACTGAGGTGGAAGGAAGAGGTCGTGTTTCAAGATTTGTGATCAAGAAAGGGAAGTCAAAGGCCTTAGGAGTTATCCCCGGGTAGGCATTCCGACGCTCAAGTCAATAGAAGGTAGTGGATAGTCGGGCCGAGCAATAAGGGTGCTGGTCCAAGTAGAGTAAAAATATGGGTGTCAGAAGTTTGATCCCTTACCTTGAGCATGAAATACCTCTTTATAGCAGAAGATCCGTGTCCTAGTTGGATTGGGCTTCCGGGGTTGCCAGGATGAGGTTAACTACCAAGGTCCTTGGGATAGAGTCCTATTCCCCGGCGGAGTTGTCTTCCTCTCTTCTCTTATCTGTAGTTATGCTTATCCGTGTGACATATAGCTGATGTGCTAAGAGGATAAGATGGGGGCTACAATAATAGTGTAACCTGATCGAGGCTGTGGAGCCAGTGTATGCCACAGAGTTGGCTGAGCTATGCTAACATGGCCGGGATGACCGGGCAATGACTAGGCGGCCATGTGTCTCTTAGGACCAGCTCAGCCATGACCCGAACACCACTCCCTTAGTTTTGAAGTCAAGGAATGAAGTGTTCGGCTGAGGTGTAATGCGATAGGATGCTTTGTTCCTTGGCTGAGGAGCTCCAAGTTGAAATCTAGTGGAAGTCTGGTTGAGCGTCTGGTCTACTTGGTGTTCCTCGGTGCTTGCCAGAATTTAGGGTCCACGCAATGTGGGTTGTGGCCGAGGAGTCCTTCAATTGTTAGCTGCAAAACTCCAAGAATCTTAACTTCAGAATCCAAACACCACTACCCCAGTTCTAGAGCCGAGGAGGGGGTGCTCGGCCGAGGTGTTGTGCGGTCATTTAGCCCAACAGGGCACCGAGGTGTTGAGTTGCTTTGTGGTCTGGATCTTCCTGATGCTTGGTGAAGTTGTGCTAAGGAAGGGCTCTTCGTTCCTCGGCTGAAATGCTGCATGGTCGTTTAGCTCAGCTAGTTGCTGAGGTGAAGTTAAGCTTCGAAGTCGGGGCCTCTCTGATTCTCGGCAATGCTGCACCGAGGAAGGTGTCGTGCTCCGAAGTCGGAACCTCTATGATGATCGACAATTCTGTGCCGAGGAAGGTGTCGCGCTCCGAAGTCAGAACCTCTATGATGCTCAGCAATGTTGTGCCGAGGAAGGTGCCGAGCTCCGAAGTTGAGGCGTCTCAGATGCTTGGCAATGCTATGTCGAGGATGGACTCTCTGTTCTTTGGCTGAGGAATTCGTTCTTGAAATTTCAAAATCTGAACACCACTCCCTCAGTTCCGAAGTCTAAGAGTGGAGGGCTCGTTTGAGGCACAGTGCGACCTCCTTTGGTCGGTGTTCACTGCTGGGAGGACCTCGGGCATCTGCAACGTTGGTTGGACTAGTGCTTTAGGGCAGACCAAGGCAATTAATGTCCTTATCGTTGTTTGTCAAGATCGTTGCTTTGGTTCCCAAGGCCTTGTGCGTGCGGTGACAATTGCGATGATTGGTCTTCCCGAGCTTCGTCAGAGCAGCGCTTGATCCCCACCGTCGATCTGGCTTCGATCCACGCTCATGAGGGTTATAAGAAGGGGTGGGTGGGCATTTCTCTTTTGCCATTTGCGAGAGGGATCGCTTAGTTAGCTTGGCGAAGGGTTGTTGCGTTGCTCGTCTTTTGCTTTTTGGTTCTGTGGCTTCAAGTCCGGTAAGATGTCTTCCCCATCTTCCTGTTCTTCTTCCTCCTATGGTTCCTCTTCGTGTTCTAGTGGCTCAGATTATGAGTCTGAGGTTGGGGATTTTGAGGCTGCCAAGGTTGAGGAGGTCGAGGTTGGTCTCTCTAGGGTAGAAGTAGAGCGTCCCTTGCGGGCTGGTCACCGGTTTCAGACCACCCCCTACGTTTTGACCCCTGGGAATATGGCTCGGATCCGAGCTATGTATGACATCCTCGAGGTGTTCGGGATGAGGTGTCTGCAGCCTGGTGAGATGCCAACAGATGCTCGACCAGGTGAGATATGTGTGTACGAGAACAATTTGAAAGCCGGGCTGAGGTTTCCCCTAAATGAAGGGATTGCCGAGGTGTTTGGGTGGTACCGAGTATTGCCGGTGCAGCTGATGCCAAACTCCTTTAGATTTTTGTTCGGCCTTATGTCTTACTGTGTGGTCCGTGACATCGAGTTGACCCTGGGTATGGTGACCTTCCTCTTTCAATTGAAACATCACCAGCAGGGCTACTATTACTTCTTGACTAGGAAGAATATCAAGCTGTTGGTTGAGGCCCCCTCTTCTGTGAAGCATTGGAAGGAGACTTTCTTCTTCGTGTCGAGGACGAGAGTGTTGTAGCCTCAAAGGTCTATGCTCACCTGGGAGGAGAGGTCGGCCCTAAACATGATTCATGAGATAGACGTAACAGCATACACATGCTCTGAGATGTTAATGCTCACTAGGTTGATGCACAGGGTGGCCAGTTTGTTCTTTTTGTCGCTTCGATATACTTATCGAACCCTTACTTTTTCTTTTTTTGATCTTGTGCTTATTGTTACGATTCCGTGGTGCAGGTGTGGAGATGGCAAGCGAAAAGGAGATTGCCGAATGAGGGAGAATCGGCAAAGGCAGAACCGGGTTGGTGCATAGGCGCAGGTCTGCCCGGAGCTAGTCCCTCCACCGAGGCCTTCCGAGATGACGTCCCGTCGCCAAAAAAGGGTTCAACAATGGGGAAATGAAATTAGGGGCAGCAGCTTGAATATCTATATGCTGCATTGGTCGGTCCGTAGCAAGGACGGGCTAGAGACCACTGAGGTTCCCGAGCAGCGGAATGATGATAGCGTATATAACTGAGGAGGCCGGGAATACTAAAAGCAGCGCCTTAGAATGCCGACGACCCGCCGCTGTTAAACAAATTACAAGAAGATGAACAGTGATTTTACTTTAGTTGAACAGTGATTATTTTTAAAAACTTAACCTAATTTTGAAAATTTTTTAAATATATTAGGGCCCAAAAGTTGCCCTTATATGCTAATATTCATCCCTGTATTTTGTTCGATACGAGAAAACTCGAAGTAAGGTGTGACTATTCTTTTCTTTTTTGGATGAGCAAGCTATGGCTAATTCCTTTTCCAATCTGGACCTATATATCATTTTTGCTGGAATGAGACAGGGACCAATAAGGCAATGATTGGTGAAGCAATTCATTTTTGCCTGGAACAAGCAAGAATTTGGAGGATACCCCGAAAATTAAAATGAAAAAAAAAATCAACATTGTCTATTTTATGGATTTCAGGCTTGCAATCCAATGTCTTCAATCTTTGAGGAAATTTTTGAATCCACAGAACACAAACGGATCAAGAACAAGGAAAACAAGCACACATGATATAGCTGAGATTTACATTGATTCTGTCAAAACATATTTGTTCAATTCCCCTCTAATATTCATTAGAATGGAAAGATATATAGTATATACAGAGTAGAGAAGAGCAAAAGAAAGCACATATTATTTGTTTATTTACTCTGTTTAAAACACATGATAATAGCTAAGTTTTACATTGATTATGTCAAAACAATAATTGTTCAATTCCCATATGCAACGTAACATTCATTGGATTTGGAATGAAAAGGCATATGGTATATAATACAGATCAGAGCAAAAGAAAAGCACATATTGTTTGTTTATTTAAATCTGTTTAGGCCTAATCTCAATTCCTTGGATAATAAGACCACGCTTCCAGTGACCACCCTTCACCTGCATGAGATTCATCTCCACTTCCCCATCTTCTCCTCTGTCGTTAAAGAACTCACCCATCTGTATTTCCAGCCATCCATCTTTTCTCTCCTGCGGGTACTGTGCCTTCTGTCGACCCTCCAAAATGGGTGGCGGAAACATGGGCGGTAGCTGGTGAGGCGATTGAGGATCCAGATACACACTGCGGATGTCTCCGCCCTCAGTTGCAGCAAACCTCACGGACAGCTCTGCTGGGAGAATGTCAAGGCCTCTTCTATTCTCCGCCAGCTTGAAAACTAGGTAAGCTTCGTAAATTGTTCTCGGGGACAGCATTCTTGTCTCTATCTTGCCATGGATTTCAAGCCAGCAAACGTTCAAGAGTTCAGCCACCTCTGAGAACCTGCAAATTCCAGCCTCATAGCAGAGAGAGAGAGAGAGAGAGAGAGAGAATTGATACCTGGATTCAGGGTGGGATCTCCAGGTCCAATACTCGGGAGTAGAATTCCATACAATGAAAAGCTCATTGGCTGCAATCATAAAGCATTTCTTCCCACTGCGTCTTTCCAATGCGAAACTCTGTTCCAAGTAAAATTTCAGTTTGAATTACTGGAATTAGGAAGGGGAAGATATCAGAAACTCGCGTGTTCCCCACGCGGTGCGAATCTGATCAATACGCAAAATCAACCAAAGACAAAGAAGCGAAAAATTTTCAGGTGGTTTGGCGATTGGTATTCACCAAGGAGCGGAGAAGTCGAAAAGGGGTTTACCTTTTGGCCGTCGTCGATGAGGATGGGGTGATCGCAGAGGTGAAAATAAAGGTCTTTCTTCGATGGGAAATCCACTGCAGAGACTGATCTTGAAAGGATATCTCGATAATCAGACGGCAGAAATCTCTCCCACACGGCATCTGAATCTGCCGCCGATCGAAACTCTGATGAGACCACCAACGATCGGCACGCATCCTGTGGAGACGTGAGCGAAATGATATTCGAAATGCAACCCTCCGGCAAGGCGTAGAAACCCACTGTTGTGCTGCTACTCTCTTCTTCCATTCTATTCTCTCTCTCTCTCTCGCCTCGTCTTCTGAATTTTGATTGTCCGCCATTTGTTGGCTCTGTATATAGGGATAACAGTGGAACAGGAATAGAAGAAATCTTCAATGTTAAGGAATAAGGATCAGCGATGGGGTTAAAATTACTAAACTGCTCAGAATATTATTACACTTTTACCACACCCATGAACGTGCTGACTTTTGTTGTCGACGAGATCGGTTTCGTTGAGGCAATACAAACAAAACTGAATTTGAAAGACATAGTTGTAATTATATTTTTTGTGTAAAATAGTAAAAAAGATTTTTTTCCTTTCTTCAAACTTTTATTTTTATATATTTTACATATTCTGAGAAGCATATAAATCAAGTGGTAGTGCTTCAATTGATACCTTATCTAGTTAGTTGTAGTAGAGACCTTGGGTTGGGGTAATGGGTTACCTCCCATTGTGTAGTCTTATAAAGCCAAAAAATGTGCTTAGCATGAAACTAATAATTAAGTTTAAAAAACAATTTCAAAATTGAACTGATAAAGATAACCAAAAACTCACATTTAGTTATTCTTACTATATTTTATTATTGAACCAGAACAATCCATTAAACAAATCTACATTAAATTAATAAAAACAAAGGAAAAAACTTGAACCCAAAGAAAGGAGCAAAATAGAGGAAAAAACCTGGTAATTCAAAGATAAGAGCAATGATTTGTTTAGATTGGTTCACCCTATGTATTGATGGGCAAATTTGGGTCCAAGCTAAAGTTTATATTTAGATTGATCCTTAATCTAACCTGATCCATCTAATTTACACCCTACTTTATTAGAAAGAGTCAAAAGGGATTAAGGGATATTTAAGAGGAAAATAAGGATTTAATTGGGAGGAGAAATGTTACAAGCATTGACCATTAAGGAGAGGAAGAGATTTATTAGAGAGTAAATATGGATTTTATTAGAGACAATAAAGACCCATGAGGTTTTTAATGATTTAATATAAAAATAAATGTGCACATGTGTGAGAAAGGAGAGGAGGAGATAGCATAAGATCCGTGGTGAGAGGACCCTCACCTCCCTTCTTTCCTCTCTATATTATATATATAGATTTGCCCTAAATATGAGAGATGATCCAAATGCATGGACCGATGTGGCTATGGGCTGTTTTTGGGGTGCCCTCTTTCTGGGGAGTCCATCTGAATTCCATAAAACTGTTCTTATAATCCATTGTAGTTGTGCATTGGAAATATCTTCCCATGAATAAAAAATACACGGGATCAATTACCAAAAAAGAATAAAAAAAATACAAATCTGGAGATATTCCCAATGCACATGGCTGCAAAAGGGTGTGAGAACGATGTGACTTGTGAGGACTAAATCTAAGGTTGTGTTTGATTTGGAAGAAAAGGTAAGGAAAGGAAGGGAAAGTCAAGGAAACCTTAACATATCTTGTATAGGTTTCCCTAGTGTTTTAAAAACCAACTTGGAGGCCGAACCACTTTTGCCTCTAGGTCGAGGGTCACCGATTCGACCAGTTGAGTCAAACAAGTTAGATTGTGCCACATTAGTCATATAGAAATTCAAATATATATATATATATATATGTGTGTGTGGGGGGGGGGGGGTGCGTATGTATAAACATGTATTTTATCAATAAATAATGTATAATTATGTTTTACATGTAATATATGAAATATTTTATATTTAATTTATATTATTTAATTCAATTTTAAATTTTTATTTGTAAAAAAAATTTTAAAAAATGTAATTTGAGGCCAAAAAAGTTTTTTTTGGAAAAAATTAATAGCGCAAGGTGCCTACGGACCTTGAGAGGCATAGATCTCAAAAGTTACCAAAAATAAATAAAAAAAAATCACCTTAATTGGACACTGGAGTGCAAAGTTATGGCCTCATGAAGTTTGCATACACACTTAGCATGCAACCTAAAACCTTGTCATTAGGTCGAATGGGTTACTCTAACTGTACGAGTCAAACAGGTTTTGACCAAGTCAATGGGTTTTTTTACCCTCTCTAGGTTTTATTTAAACCGGACCCGGAATCTTGATCTAGTGACGGTTTGAGCAGTTCAACCAGTTGGGTCAATGGCAAGTTGTAAACACTGGCTTTCCCTACCATTCCCTTCCTTTCCCTACATTTTTTTTTCAAACCAAAGACAGCCTAAATTCACAAAAATATTTAGCCAACTTCATATTTAAGTCCAACTTATCCAGCTCCAAAAGACATTAAAATCACTCCAAAGCAAACATTTTTAGCCACCTATGAATTAGAAACCACCAGCACTTTGTCCCATCCCCTCATAGCTATCAAGGTCATCCCTCTTAAAATAGCCCCTAATTCAACTTCCAAGGGCCTACTTACACAAATTATACCTATTTATATAGCCAAAATTAAAGAGTTATCACTATTTAGAACACAACAACCAAAAACAACCTAAATTATCATTTAAAACACCCTCATCACAGTTCAAAGAGGAAGATTTTGCAATATGAATCAACAAAACCCTCCAAATTAGACTGTCTCATGAAAGAATTACAGTATAACATTCCAATAACACTAGAATTATCAAACAAGGCCCTTTGAATTTTCCTAGGAATTACAACAGGGGAGGGATTTATTTTCTCATTTCTCTATTTCCAGTTATAACACCAAGCCTCCAACTTAAGAAATCATCCAAAACAGGAGCAATCACCACAATAGAAAATAAGTAATCAAGGAATTGTTGGAGAGAAGAGAATCCTATGGCTCTCCTAAAGACATCAGACTAGCTGCTAGCAAAGCAAATGGCCCACGAAAAAAGGACACTCAATGAGAAGATGAAAAAAGGACACGCAATTTGAATCTTGAGTAATTTCTTGATTAACTAAATCTTGTTTAGTCATTAAAATGAAATCGTTTGCAATTCTCTTGAGAAAAGGCTTAAGTCTAGGGGAATTTTCAATTTCCAAACTCGTTTTAATTGTTGATTAACTTGTTGCGTCTGTATTGCTTATATATATTAGAATCTCTAGGCTCCTCATACTGGTAAACTTTCTTGGTGGACAATTTACCATTACCTGATCTAGTCCAAATCACTCTATCATCCACTTTGAAAATGTGTTTCAGAAATCAAATCCATTTCCCTTTGTTGGAAAACATTTGCCAACATTTGCATATTCCATTCTTACGAATGTTACACAATTAAATCTTTGATTTTCAAATCATTTAACTCAAAAGGGGGAGGCCCCATAGGACAAGTAAATCCATCTTCTATTTTGATCCAGGGGTTATCCCAGACACCCAAATTTGTCAGTTCTTGAACTCGAAAACCTAGTGACAGGACTAAATCCTATAGCTCTTGAGCACTATTTTTCCAAACCAAAGATGTTGATGGAGGAATCTTTCTTGTAAGTCACTCATTATTGCATAGGTGTTTACCACGTAGAAGTTTGACCCATAATTTATCTATCTCATTCAAAAAATGCCAAGTAGTTTCGCAAGATAGCACCTTGTTTAATAAGTTCATACATCCAAGCCCATGCTCACCTTCCTCTTTTAATTTATAGATATTACTTTAGATAGCCCATTTCATTTCCTTCTCCCTTTCTTTTCATTCCACCATAACTTTCTTTGAACCCCTTCCATTTCCTCTAGTATTGTCTTAGGAAATTTGATCACTCATGTAGTAAGTTAGAATAGATTGAAGTACAGATTAAATAATGACCTTTTTCTAGCATAAGAGAAGCTTTCCATCCATTTCTCTCTTTTCCCTATAAGGGGATATTAGCTGCCTTCTGATCATTTGGGCTCCTTTAGAAAGGCTTCTTTTATTAAAGTAAATACTTGATTTTTAGAAATTCACTTGTAATCCAGAAAGGAGTTGAAACTGACCCAGAAGTTCCTTAAAATCCCAAGCCTCCTCTCTATTTGCCTTATCGAAAACAATTACATCACTGGCACATAGAAGATGAGAAATAGTAGCTAGGGGCTTGTCTACTAACCCTTATCCTCAATAACTTCCCTTGGTCATTAGCCCGAGCAATTATCCTAGAGAAATCCCCCCATGGCCAATACAAAGAGGTATGGGGAAATTAGGTCCACATGCTTGATTCTTGTAGAAGCTTTAAAGTACTCTTAGGCACACCATTAATAACAATTGAAAAAGAGACTAAGAAAGTGCAAAACCAAATTAACTAGCACCATTCCTCAAAAAAATTCAAAGATTTCACAACTCACAATAGGTAATCTCACTCTAGGGAATCATAGGCTTTAGAAATGTCTAGTTTAGTTACTATAAATTCATTCTCTAATTTCATGGTCTTCATAAACTAGCATAATTCCTAAGTTACATGTAAGCTCAGGGAAGCTCATGGCCAGAAAAAAAGATGGAGTTGCCACCCATTTTTTAGAGGAAATGAGCCCTCGTTTTCACATTTGAAAATTGATTTATCTGCTTTGATAGTGGCTTCTTTCTCCATGGGAAAAGGCATACAACCGAGAGATTTAGGACTCCAAGGATAGGGAGAGGGAAGGTGTTAGACACCCCTCACTCCAAGCTGCTATAGCAGCCCGATACAAGAGTTGCTCATGCTCAATTTCCAACAAAAGGACTAAGGAAAAGGATTGCTTCCAACAAAATTTAGTGAAAATACTCCCAACTTTATCCAGAATTGATTTGAGGTGATATTATAAAGTCTTAGGTACTGATTTTCCTAAGACCCTTGCCTCTCTACCTCTTTCTCTTAGTCCAAAGGAAGATAGGAATGCGAGTTCCCCATGGTTTAAAGACTTCAATCAATCTAAAACTAAACTGAAAAATAGAGAATATAAAATCAAGCTTAGAAAAACGATAGAATGAGAGACTTAACTCACATGTACAACCTTGAGAAGAGTTTTCCAGCAGCTAAAAAAATTCAAATGAAGCTTTGACGAACTATTAAGTTGGGGTGAGTGTTTCTAGTTTCAAATCTTTAGTTTGAAAATAGGGGACACAAATTTGAGGGTTAAGCTTCAAAGGTCTTAGAATTTCAGGTAAAGTGGTGGCACTGCCGAGACTGGAGAAATGCTCTTCTTCTGCCCCCCCTTCAGATCCGCCCAAGGTCCTCTCCTCTAGTCCCCTTGAAGCTTTATTTCTGTCCTATTTATATAGAAAGGAAAGGGACATGTCTGAAATTCATCCAATCAAATAGCTTGGGCTTCAAGAAAGCTTTTGAAAGAAAATGGGTAAGGATTTTTTAAAGAAAAAAGGTGCTCAGTCAAATTTTCCTCTTTAGTGAAAAATTTTCTTCGATTCGGGAGTGTTTTCACGGGTTTGGTGTGTCCAATGGGAGCTTGGGGATGACAGTGGCGGAAAATGTATATTTGACCCACTTACAAATGTTATTTTGTCTTTTCTTAGTTTTAAGTGGGGGGTATCTTTGGGTTTTTGGGCTTTTGGGTCTATTAGGTTCAATTTCATTGGTCTAGGTGTTTTAAAAGGTCAAGAATGGGTATTACATCATCCATCACCCCCTTGAAGTTTCAAGTTGAGACAGATGACATGGTGATTCAATCTGACGTGTTGAAATGGTATTATATTTCTAGTTTAATGGTCAAATAGGTGAATTAGATCATGAAATTTGACGTACTAGGGTTTTTTCTGTCTCTGAACACAGTGGTGAGGTTTGATTGGCAAAATAGGGTCAGGATGATGGAGATCTATGGCTGACAAGTTTGAATCAATGATATTTGTTGATAGAATCTTTGCTTGATGAAAGGTCAAATTGGGGATTTGGGAATAGCAGTTGGTAGGTAGGCACTTTTGAATTCCCTGACTCTGATGGAAGTGATGGATCTTTGATCAGAGGTGTTGATTTATAGACTTAGTTTGGGTCCAGGTTTCAGCCAATGGTTTATCAATTAATGAGAAAGCTCAAAATGAAATATCACTTTTTTAATTGTCAAATGGAAGAGTTTGGTCATAAAATTTGATGTGTTGGGGTTATTTTAGGTCTTCTAACATAGTGCTGAGGTCTGATTGGTCAAATAAGGTTGTTATAATAGATGATAAGTTCTAATCAATGAGATTTGTTGAATAGGATCTAGGCTTGATGGTGGGTCAAACAAAGGAGTTTTGAACTGAAATTTGGTGGATAGGCACAGATTAAGGTGAGGAGTCAAGTGGATGGTTCTGATATGAGAAGGAAATGGTTAAACTTGGTTTTCTAACTCTAGTCGTGCATGGTTGTCAGAATAGAATTTTGGCGTTTTTTATTGTTGATCATCATAGATTTGTAGAGGGATTCACTAATTGATTGTATCCTAATGACCTTGAGGTGATGGATGTCTTGAATTTAATTTTGGGGAGTTGGAGTTTGAATATCACGTAGATCGGAGGCGTTAGAAAGAAAGTTAGTGTGATGAACTAAGTTATAGTTTCCTAAATCTGTGGATCATATCTGGTTGGATGCTGATGTTGATCTCAAGGTTTTTATTTGCTTAATGGATTGTATCAAAAAAGGGAATTTTAGCTTTAAAAGTCTCAATTTTATCTGATTGTGTTTCCAAGTTTTTAAGGTTAAAAAGGAGAGTACAAAGAGGTAGGATGAAGGGACCAAGCAAAAATTGGGTGTTGACACTACAATTACATTATCTTGTAGTTGTCTCACAAAAGTGAAGACTCCATGAAAGAGAGAGATACATTTATGTAATAGGGGCTTCAATCTATTGGCCAAGAGTTTAGTAATAATTTTATAAAGAACATTGCATAAACTAATTGGCTTAAAATGTGAAACCTGGCTAGGATTTTTGACCTTTGGAATCAAAGTTATAAAAGTATGATTAATTCTCCCCAAGAATTGTTTATTCCTATAAAACTCCACCATAAATTCGTAAATATCCTATCCTATAAGAGTCCAAAATTTTTGATAAACTAAAGTTGAGACACCATTAGATCCATGAGTTTTTAAAGCTCCTAAGACAAAATTACTTCTTCAATGTCCTCTAAAGAACGAACAACTATCAATCCTTCATTGTTCACGTTTGAAATGGAAAAGTCAAATAATCCTAAAATTCCTTTAAAACTCGATTTTCTTCGAGATTGAAATTGTTCCTCAAAAGTTTTCACAAAGATTTGAGCTATAGTTTGGATCATCAGTCCACTCTCCACTTTCATCCTTGTCCCAAGAAATTTGCTTTCTGTGTCTCCTGTAATTTACAAAGTGGTGAAATGATCCCCTTCCTTGACCCAACATTGTCTAGATCTCCGCATCCAATTTAATTCTTGTAATAGTAATTTCCTCTACAAATATTCAAGGTCTTTGGATAACGTTTGCTCTTCCCAATTTAGGTTTCACGAACCCAATTCTAGTAATTTTTTATTAACCTACTTTAATCTTTGGTCCACCTCCCCAAAAGTCTCTTTTCTCCACCTTTTTAGGTCTATTTTTATCAAATTTCACTTTTCACTTATTGTGAAAATTAGCAAAACCTAGGAAATTTGTCCCTTATTGATCTTAGGGGCCATTTGGCAAGCCTTTTTGGGAAGATCTTCTAGTAGTTCTGACAGCTAAAAGATGCATTGAGCTTTTGCATGAAGATCTGAGCAGCCCAAAGCTAGTTTGGCTATCATGCATCTTTCCATGTCTTTCCGCATGAGAATAAAGCGAAAAAGACACAAAAAGCTCCAATTGGATCTTCCTAAAATCATACCAAAATGGACTTCTCATGTCTTTTAGGCACACCGACTTTTGGCGGTTAAATTTGTTATGAACCAAACGGAAAAAGACCGTGGTGCGGTCTACCCGGTCTATAAACAGTCGAAAGACTGCACAGAAAGACGCACCAAACGAGGCCTTAATAATCCTCACATACTTCTTCAAGTAACCAACTTTGAAAATGCCTAAAAAGGGGTGGGCTTGTAAATCGATGAACTATTTATTAAGACTTTTAGTGTTTTCTAATCCAATCCCCAACGTGCTCCCACAACAGCTTTAATTAATTTAACTTCTTATATACTTTACCCACCTCCCTTTGCCCAAAGGCTCAGTTTGGAAGGAGTACAAATGCAAATATATAGAGTGCAAAACCTTATATTTTGTATTATTTTATATGTATTTGCACTGTACATATTTGCATTTGTACTCTTTCCAAATCGAGCCTTAGTCTAGGTATAGTCACCCCCTTTGCCTAAATTAACTTTTGAGAGTTGTAGGTCTTGAACAAATTGTCTAAAAGTCTTATCTAACAAAGAATTATGCACACCATGATCAAACAAAAATCAATATCAGCACCAACAAAATGATCATAATTGAAATCACCAACAAATGGACAAGGCCAACCAATAAGGTTGAGATCATGCAGTACTTCTATAAAATTAGCCCCAAAAACCTCTGTTTAGTGTTTTATCAAGTTCAACATAGACACAAGAAAGTAGTCATTCCTAATCAATTGGATATGATTTAACTATTACCAACTAAATCTTCTTTTTTTTTTTATTTTGGGCAACTAGGATGTCTTTTACAATATTATTTTTCCAAAAAAGAGCTAGACCCTAGAAAATTCTTTAGTACCGATCAAAACAACATTTTGATATTTTAACCTCTTTTGGATGGAAACCGTTTTAGAATGCATAAGTTTTGTTTTAGATAAACAAATGAAATTGGAAGGTTATGTTTTTCCCTATTTACCATATTTTGCATAAAAAAATTTCTACTAGCACCCCAAAAATTCCAAGCAAAGATAGATAACATACCCTTGTCTTATAGTTTCAAGGCTTTAGAACATACCTGCAAGTCCCACAACCCTCCTAGGTTAAGAAACTATTAAGGTGTTCTTGAGCAGAATAATGATCACAGATTCACAGCTCCTGCTTGAGTCTCCCCGTTCATTGATTCATATCCCCCCTCCTCCACTAGCTGACACCATTGGCTCTTCTATCACAACCTCACTCTCTTGCACATTCTCCCCTCGGATGACTTAATGGATTTCTAGATGAACCTTGCCTTCATAATCCTAATTTCCTAGGGTTTTAAGAAGGCCCAAATCAAAATGCTCCAAATCCTCCTCAAAATGTCTCCTTGGTCGCTAGACCCAGTAATCCACTTGATCCTATGAGAGACCCATCCTAAATAAGATTTTGACATGCTTCTCGAACATTTATTGTTGAAATGAAAGCAATTAGAATCTCTTACCCACAAGAATCCTGCCCACTCCTACCCACAGGACATTATAATTATACATTGGGAACATCTCCACATAATGTTAATATGTAGATAGGGAGATGTTTTCAATGTGCAGCTTTAGTTATGTGTGGGTAAGCATGGGTAGGGACCTTGTGGGTAGGAAATCCAAACACAAATGAAAGAGGCATGGATAGCCACCAGCCTATATGTATCACTCGCTTTCCTCAACTACTGCAAAATCCTCCTTGCTTACGTAAGCAAGTTAGGGGTGAGCAAATGATTTATTCAGTTAAAAATTGAATCAAATAAGAAAAAAATTTAAATGAAAAATCGAACCGAAATTGAAATTTTTAGTTTGATTTTTGGTTAAAATCAAATTTCATCACTATATGTATTTTCTTATATATTATAGATATTGTATATGTATTATATGTATATATAATAATAATAATAATAATAAAGTTTAGTTAATTTGGTTTTTTTTCAGTTATCCAACTTTCCAAACTTGAAAACTGAAACCAAAATAACAAAAAACTGAAAAACCGAATCAAAATTTTTGGTTTGGTGGAATCATGATTAGCTTCCATTGCCTGACTTGACCTATTGTCACTATTTCTCGGACTCCCTCCCAACTGCATGTGTTCTACATCAGCACTACTCCTACCGGCACTTTATAATAATTTTTAATATTGTTTTTTTATTGAATTATATAGACAAACAAAAATTCTCTTATATGGGGTTAAATTGGACATTTGGCATTTTTCAGAATTCAAAACAACATTCTCTGCATTCAGAATTCAGAGAAAAAAAATTCACCAATACCAATATACCTCTTAATATAATTATTGCATTTTCAGATGTCAGACGTTAGAGCAAACAAACATGCCCTTAGACAATTTCCCTATTATATATAGTTAATACTTTCAAGTCATAAATGTTCTATGCGTGTGCATAACATGTGCTTTTATACTAGTATCATTAGAAACCCTTTATTGGGTTTTTGAAGAATAATTTTGGCTGAGTTTTTTCTATTATGGGCCCTTGAGTTTATTAATTGATTAGATAATTTCGAAATTAATAGATCTGAACCGATAAAATGAAGTTGTTAGAGATTATAATACAAAATATTGTGAAGCCTAAAGCCTTCATTCTCCCAACCAGCATTATGGGGTGTCCTGTAAAGTGGGCCAAACACATGCAGAGCTTAGAAAACCTATTCATTAATGGAATACAAGTGGCATTCTAGAAAAGAGACCGGCTTCAGTGAGGGCAAATCTATGCCCACACCGTTCTAACAGCTTTGCCCAACCTTGCATTAGGAATATCTTCCCATGATATAAAGCATATTTATATGGAGATATTCTCAATGCAAGGCAGTAAAGGCTGCCAGAACAGAGTTTGCCCTAATTGAAGCTGAACTCTCTAGAAAAGCAACATGTATCGATCAAGCTATATAGACCGAAAGAAATATGGAAAAGACTCATAGATTTACCAAATAGGGAAAATCTATGATGCAGGAAAGACATGGTATTTGGACAATCAAAGCACCCCAGCCTGTGAATAAGGTTAAATAGGTTTTTATTCTCGAATACTCGAAAGTGCATCAGGCTTGAAGTGTGGACAAGCACACGCACACCCATACCTTGTTCCTTGTTTATTGAAACTTAATTAATTATAATTGAAGCAAATAGATCAAACACTAAACCAATTGATCAAATATGCTTGATACCCTCTCAAAAAGTTGTTCAACCTAAAAGCTTAAGGTGTAAGCAAGTGAGGTCCCTGAATAGATTTTTCTTCTCTAGCAGGAAGAAACCCATGAAAGGAGATTTACCAAATAATCAGTGTCAAGTAGATCTATAGGCTGCTGGTTGGAGAAGAAGAGAAACATGCATACACTCACAGGAAACACAGATCAGGAGATGACCTCCTTAGGTTGAGTTTGGAAGGAATACAAATGCAAATATGTAGAGTGCAAAACCTTATAATTTATATTATTTTGTATGTATTTACGCTGTACATATTTGCATTTGTACTCTTTCCAAACTGAGCCTTATAGTCTGACTACCAAGAGTTGTTAAGAGAAAAATACCTTTAAAATACACTCTCAATCTTCTTCTCCTTACAGCCAGCACTCACACTCTCTCTCTTTCTGCTGGTTGTACTGGTGGTCGTCGACATCTTTTATAGATGTGAAGAGAGCACCAATTTCTTCTCTCCTAAGGAATTTCTCGTTTTTTTTTTCTCCTTTATTCTGAGGATCTCTTTTTATGAAAAAGAGAGCAAAAGATAGATAAAGAAGAGTCCTTATTATTCCTTAGGCTATGTTTGGGTTGAAGGAAAATATGGGGAAAGGAAAGGAAAGGTAAGGAAACCCATACAAGGTTTCTAAATGTTTCCTTATCTTTCCTTTCCTTTCCCTATTTTTTCCTTCTTCTCCTTACAGCCAGCACTCACACTCTCTCTCTTTCTGCTGGTTGTACTGGTGGTCGTCAACATCTTTTATAGATGTGAAGAGAGCACCAATTTCTTCTCTCCTAAGGAATTTCTCGTTTTTTTTTCTCCTTTATTCTGAGGATCTCTTTTTATGAAAAAGAGAGCAAAAGATAGATAAAGAAGAGTCCTTATTATTCCTTAGGCTATGTTTGGGTTGAAGGAAAATATGGGGAAAGGAAAAGAAAGGTAAGGAAACCCATACAAGGTTTCTAAATGTTTCCTTATCTTTCCTTTCCTTTTCCTATTTTTTCCTTCAAACCAAACACAGCCTTAGTGGCTAAGGGCGAATCATTGTTTCTAACTCTCGTGTCGTGTGAGTCCATAAAAGGTTAAGTGGTAAAGAAGCCAAATTAGAAAATGTGTGTGAGACCCAGAAACATATTTTAATTTACAAGCTCATCTTCTGTACCAACCAAACTTTGGCAAGTCATAGATAGAAAGAAAGATATTGTGGAAAAGTGCCCAAGTATTTTGTCTGACAGCTTTGAAATTGATTCTAATATTGTGCCTAAAAGGCTCATTCTCAAGGTGAAAGAGCCCCTAAATCACTGTCCAGTGCCTTTTGCTTTGTCCACATGTTCCAGTTTTTTGAAGCTCCACTGAGCTGTGAGTAAAATTAGGCAACATATACTGTGTTGGATTAAAGGTGGTGATAACACATAACTCTATATACTAGTTTATTGAATACAAAGACGCAGGAAAGAACAGAAATCTTTAAGGCTGTACTTAGACTTTTGCATCAAAATAAGTGGGAAAAAAACAGTGGGGGATCACATCTAATTGAGTGGCTATAATAAGAAAGTCATAACCTATAATGCGAATGTTGTATTTGTTTTGGGTGTTGTGCATTTAAATTGATATAAAAATATGTAACAAAATCTATAATGCAATAACGTGATTGGTTGAATGTGATGATAAATACATATTTTTAAACCATGAAGTATACATTGTGAATAAATGTGAACCAATGAAAATTTAATTAGTAAATTTTAATGTGATTGGTTGAGATTTAGATTTAACATACAGCCAATATTAGTGAATGCAACTTAGTGGGGAAAGAATATAATTATCAATTTCTTTGAAGCCTAAGAATTATCAATTTTAAAGTTTAATTGTACTTATATATACTATGAATGATTTGAATGTGGTGGTGGATACTTAGAACAAAATATTTTGAAGTAAATCATTTTATTCTGACTCTTGGATGAGATTTTGGGTTCTTTAATTTGTTTAGTTTCTAAAATCCTATCGGCTATAATTGTCTCTTTACAAAAAACTAATTACATCCTAAAAACCCTTGATTTCATAATCTCTCCACATTACCCTGAAATCTAGTAGTTTAGTCCATGATCTCATTTTTTGAGCTTGTATCGAATTTCAACCAAATATTATGAAGTTATTTGAGAAAAATAAATTTCTATATAAATTAGTTTTCTTTTACAATTTTTATACCATCATATTTCTTATGGATCCAAATGTAGGTTTGATTTGCCTTTATTTTTTATTAGTAGAGGTACATTAAAGAAAATGAAAATGCATATCCTAATAATAACTGCTAGCATGAGAAACGCCACTCTGTTCTTTTTTTTTTTTTTTGTTAATCATGGTGTGATAAAATCCCTATATACGTATTTACAAAACAGTTTCTGGGGCTCGATTTGTTTGCAGTATTGGTGTAAATGCATGGGAGTGTAAATAAGTTGAATGCAAACTCTCTGGTTTTGCTTTTGCTTCATATTTGGTTTTACTTGACTTGTTTGTAAGAGTTAAAATAGGAAGTAAAAATGTAAAATGATGTGGTTCCATCTTCCAACTTTATACTAGAGAAAATTGATGTAGGAGGGAACTCAGAGGTGATGCAAATTTTGCATCAGTTTTTGCGATATAAAATTTGCACTACACACCAGGCACTACAATTGAGATAAAATACAAATTTTGCATCATGTAGAAATACAAATCATATTATAAAAGAGGTAAAATACAAAAATCTCTCCTGGAGTTTCTGACAATCATAAAAATCTCCCCTATAGTTTTACTTTAGTAAAAAACCTCCCCTAGATTTTTAAAGAAACAAAAAAAAAACTCCATAGCTTCCATCAATGTCCAAGACGGAAAACACTAAACCGAAAAATCATTTTTTTCAAATACCTATTTTACCCTTTTGCATATTAATTGCATCTATTTTTACTAAAATAATGGGTCTGGATGTAGTAGGCATGTTAGGTAAGCACAAGGAGTGACCACCTAATAGCTGTGTGACACTTGTCCCAGCTAATGTGCTTTTCATCTAAACGTTTTTCTTCCGTTAGACAAGAATTATCTATTATTTTATTATTTTTCTTCTACTGTTTATTGTCTTCTCCCTCTGAAGGCGAAACAGCGATGGCCACCTTGAGCTTCTCCCCAGTGATCCCTCTTCTCTCATCCTCTCCATCTCTTTCCCTCATTCTTTTCTTCTCTTATCTTTTCTATTTTTTTCTTTCATTTTCCTCCTCCCACAATCCATAGTCGTAGTTCTCCATGTTCGTTGTTCCCCATCGATAAGAATAGATGACTTACGGTGCTGCAATCCTTCTCAAATTCCCCATTCGATTTGAACAAAAACCTAACCTCTTTCGGTCCCGTTTACTTCCCTAACTTTCCTTCTTATCACCCCACTGTCGTTGCTCTGTCATTCTAATCATCAATAGAGCTCCTGTGTTGTGAATTCTGTTGTTTGAACCGGTGGCTATCCCAACCGAAATCCTAGAAAATCATCACCAGTCGAGTGCTAGCAATCCCAGATCGGATCGGATAAAAAGTCTCTTGCAACACCGTTCTCAGGCCAAAATTTTGATTTAGGTACGTCTCTTCTCCTCTACGATTTCCCCTTTTTCGTATTTTACTTATTAATTATAATAGAAGAAAAACGTTTAGATGAAAAGCACATTAGCTGGGACATGTGTCACACAGCTATTAGGTGCTCACTCATTGTGCTTACCTAGCGTGCCTACTACATCCAGGCCCTGAAATAATACCCTTGCTGACATGTTATAATCTTTCCTCTCCCGTCGATCTCTTTACCCCTGAATTACACCGTTTGAAGAATAGAAAGACAACATTGATTTCACCAATCCAAACCCATTATTCAGCTCCCTTTTCTTCTCCTCCCTCCTCACCGTCCCTACATAACACATTGAACTGCCATCGGAACCACCTCTCTATGGGGGCAGTTCGGTGGTGTATTCCAATGCATGAAATTAATCCAGCTCTCTCTATGAACCCCGAGAACATGAAATTAATCCAGTCATATTCCAACTTAATAGAACATGGAATCTGATGAATCTTTCATTGAGATTTGAGGGACTGTACACTACTACACTGGAAAAGCAGAGGTTGCAAGTTAACCATCAGTTGTCCTACAAACTGCAATGAAGATTGAAGAATGATCATAACTCATAACATAACATGACCTCTCTTTCTCTCTCTCCGTTTGGCATTTGAATCTAACCAACGGTCATCACCATCGATCTAAGTGCAAACTTGAGGCCTGTCTTCTTCTTTAGACGATGCTTGGTTGGGAATGGCAACCACCGTGGTTCCGATGGTGGTGTTGTATTCGCAATGGAGGTTCAGGCTATGTGGGGGCGGTTTGATGCTATGTAGGGACAGTGATGAGGGAGAAGAAGAAAAGAGAGATAAATAATGGGTTTGGATTGGTGAAATCAATGTTGCATCCCTCCTCTTCGGACAATGGAGTTCCCTACTGACATGCATAAAGTATGGTAATGCAGGGACTGGTCTGTTGTTGCTCAAAAACCATGAATCTTAATATGTTCCTTCTTCACAATTCTGGCCTGAACAAGGAATGTCAACACATTCTTCTACTAATCACCTTGAAGTTGAATAACTTGGCCTAGCTTTGGGTCCTAGACAATAGTATCATAGCAGCAAAATTCCTTATTTAGATCCTTGAGTATTTTGAAGTAACTAAATTCCTTCCTCAAACCTTGCACTGTTAGGATTTTCCAACCATTTCTCTGTTGTATATGCACATGCACATACTCTTGCCCCTGAATCCTCAGCATTTGCCTCTATAAAGGGATGGAAGGTTGTAGGGATTTGGATGTCGAGTTCAGACATGAACCTTGGATGTTGAAAGTGGAGGACTACATAGTTTTGAAGGTATGGCCAATTGAAGAAGAAAGAGATCGACAAGAAAGAGATGGATAGGAGAGGAAAGGGGGATAACATGCTGATAGGGGTAAAATAGGTTTAGAAAAAATGATTAAACGATTTAACGTTATTCATCTTGGTCATTGACGGAATGGAGGTTTTTTGTCTAATTTTTTAAAAATCTAGGGGAGGTTTTTGCTAAAAGTTCAAGGGCGGTTTTGGTATTTTACCCTGATAAAAGACAAACGGATACAAAATTGAATCAGGTGCAAAATGTTTATCCGGTTCTGGATTCAAGAGCACTTCGCAGTCTGTGCTTGAATGTTCTTTTCTCCGCAGAAAAAAGGTACAAAAGTACAAGTACGTAGAATATTTTTTGCATTGGACATCAAACACAGTTTTAGCGGATTGACTTTGGGGTCTTCAAAGGACTCTAAGTACAAAGATCGACTGAAACACCGAGAAATTAAAAAATTATTTACAGGAATTCCATAAGCTCAGACATTGTTCTTTCATTCTTTGCTCCCTTTTGAAGCTGAAATCCAATTTAAAAAAAAAAAAAAAATTAAAACTAGTTCAATTGCAAAAGAATAATCTGTTTAGTTAGTTTTGCTTGTGCAGATAGAAGAATACATGCACGTATTCCTGTTACACGTTAGCTCTGTATAATTTACAGTGAGAAAATGTTTCAAACATTTTACACATACTTGATCGCTTTGGTCTCCTTCTCCTTAGGCTTGAGCTCTATGCCTTGAATGATGAGGCCATACTTCCAATGGCCGGATTTCACCTCCATGACACTCAGCTTCACCTCCCCATCCTCTCCCCGGCCGGTGTAAAACTCTCCCATCTCCACCTCCAGCCACCCGTCGCCTCGCTCTTGAGGGTGCTGACCCTCCAACATCTCCTGCGGCAACCTTACAGGCGTCGGCGAACTAATTGAGGTGCTTAACCTCAGCGTCCGCCGGAATAACCCCTCATTGTTCAGCATCCCCAACTGCGCATTCTGCTGGTCACTTGGATTCAAGTACGCAGTCTGCACCTTACCGGCGCCACCACCCTCTCCTCCTCCTCCTCCTCCTCCCACTAATTCCACTGAGACGTCTATTGGTTGGTAGTCAAAACCGAAAACCTCCTCCGCAAACTTGTACACAAATTTAGCTACATAAGTTGTTTCTGGGGACAGCATCCGTGTCTGGATCTTTCCACGGATTTTGAGCCAACATGCATGCACGAGCTCTGCCACCTTAGGGAACCTGTATGTGTCAGATGCATGTTAGCTTATGTCTGTGTGTTTCAGTGGGAGAGAGAGAGAGAGAGAGAGACCTTGATTCAGAGAGAGATATCCACCTCCAGTAGTGGGGATCATCTCCCCATGCAATAGAAAGCTTTCTCGCCCCTATCATATAACATTTCTTGCCGGTCCATTTATCCAGTGCAAAGCTCTGTTAAAACGTCAATACCAACATCAGAACAGAGATGCCAACATTAAGCGCATGACGTAGAAGAGTTAAAAAATGGATGCATCAAACGTGGACCTCATAGAATATTTCTTTTTCCTTTTGGAGAGTAGAGAGAGAGAGAGAGACTTTGCCTCAAAGGTTCCAGACCCTACAGTATGCAATCCTTGCTGTATTGGGTTCTCAACTTTACGGCTTTAGTCCCACTTGTTATATATCCACTTCCACCCCACTTATCAACTATCCTCAAACTCTGAAACACAAAAGCTTCTACTATTTTCTCCTTTTCTAGTTTTTCTATCCCTTTTAAAATTCTAACTACTCTATCCAAATTACTTCTTTATAGGCCTAATACATGTAATTTAATTTGGTCTTAACTCATAAAATGTTGTTACATAGATTATAATACTAAAACAACAATCAGACTAGAGCAATTAACTAAAGAAAGAAAAACCTATATATATACTAATGGGACCCCAGCAGCATTTGAGAAAGCAACAAAAAAACAATGGTGTTTAGAGCAATTCGATATCCAAACGATGATGCAGTACAGAACCAGAGAAATGGAGCAGACACCAATGAAGAGAAAATTACCATATAACCATCGTCGACCAAAATGGGATCGTTGCAGAGGCGGAAATAAAGCTCCTTCTTGGAGGCAAAATCCAAACCCAAGGGATCCACGGCTCGGGAGATGATTTCCTTATAGTCCGACGGCAGGAACCTCTCCCACACGTAATCGGAATCCGCCGCTGACCGGAAAACCGGCGACGCCGCGGACGACCTACAAGCTTCAAGCGCAGACGTCAGAGACATGATGTTGGAGACACATTCTTCGGGAAGGAGGTGGAAACTTGGTGACATGCTTCCTCCTGTTTACGGTAAGTACTTCACGCTCGCTCGAGATCGCCTTTGCGTCGAGAGCCGAGACTGATGCGAGCTCATCTCTCTGACTCTCTCTATATATTATACAGGCGAAAGAAGACATGAGGAGTATCGATCGACCAATCGATATCTACGAAGGCTTCGCCGCTAAGGATGTCTTATCGTTTTCTTAGAGAGGTTCTTTTTGAAAAGGGAGGTGATAAAGGGAGAGTCACGATGAGGGAAGAAATAGAATTCCTTCGTGGCTAAGATTATAGGGTTGGTCAAACCCGTGTCTTCATACGGGTTCCTTGTACACTGTGGATCTGGAATATGTTGTGGGTCCATGATGTCCATCCGTTTTTCCAGTTATAAACACTGGGCCCCATGTGATGATAGACGGTATTGAAGGCATCTAGATACCGTATGACTAAACCCTGTTGGCTTTAGTGTGCACGGAGAGATTTTGCGGCGTGAAGCACGGACTACGGAGTAGTGTCACCATTGGAAAGTTGAAACCCTGAAATGGATTGATTGGTATGACTTTTGAGTTAATTGGTTGTTGGGAGGACAAAGATAGCGTTACGCAGGCCGGGTCTTTTGAAATTTGAACCTTTGAGAGCGAAACTGAGACTATTTGAATGGTGGGCGGATACTTGGATAGTAGTTTTTTTTTGGTAAAATATACAAATCTCCCCTCAATTTTCTGACAATCATATAAACTTTCTTGTAAAAAACATCTCCTTGTAGTTTTGGAAAAATATACAATTACCACCCATTTCTTACCTTTTCAAATAGAATACGCTAAAACAATACATTTATTTTTCAGAATACCAGATTTACCCTTTGGCCGATTCATTCAAAGAACACTTTGTCGGAGTGTTCTAGTAGTGCCTATTCTTAGTGTAGGTATATGTTCACCACGACTGTAATAGCACAGAAGGTCAGCACCGGAAACATCTACAAAGAATTCATAATTTGGTATAGATTTGCGATGAGCTTGGAGCCTACACACACTTGCAATGAGTTCAAAGCATGAACACACTTGCGATGAATTCAAAGCTTATACAGATGTGTGATGAGCTCAAAGCCGCACTATCAATGACGAACTCGAGGTCGCCACGGACCTACGATGAGCCCAGAGCCATTGCGAGCTTGCAATGAGCTCAAAGCCATCGAAAATCGGCGATGAACAAAAGATACAACAAACTAGACAATGTCACTCATGACAAGATGCCTACTAAGATTAAGAAAGATACATAAGACTAGCATTGACATCATCCACGCCACATCACTATAGGAGACTTGCAAAAGGAAGTAGCATATGTGTATATGAGAATCCTTAGATGAAAGAAAACCTCGTCCTAAAGGGATCTCATAAGACACGTAGCGAACCCCTAGCAATGTCTCCCAAACAACTAACACCGAATCAAAGATTCCCTTTCCAAATGGGAATCAAACTCTTTTGGCTCCTTCCTTTTGGGACCTCAGGATCTTTCCCTATAAAAAGCGGCATGGATCAAAACGAGCACACGACTCTATCAATAGAAGCCTTTAGCCTACCCTTGCCTCCAGCCTTCCTTCATCCTCTCGAGGATGCATTAAGCTCGTCCGCCCTGGACGGAGATCTGAATGTTCGAGAATCTCCAAGTCTTTGACTGGACCAGCATACACATGGTTCGTTAGTCTGACTGCAGGGAGTATTGACGTGGGAAAAATTGGTGAAGAAGTTCCTTTCCAAATGGTTCACCCTTGAGTGGAGGTTGGCGATGGTAGACCTGTGCAATACAGAGCATCGTGTCAGAGAGGACCTTCTAGCTTATGTCATGCGGTTTCAAAAATAAACTCATTCGGTCTTCGACGAGCACGCAATAGAGAAGAGCTTCATTGAATAGTGCGTGCAAGGAATGCACTCAGCCTTTAAAATAGGCATCGAAAACATTGAAGTTGAAACCTTCAACCAATATGGAAGTGCATAGAAAGGACAACGTGCACTATCACGAACACCACACCTCAGCCAGTCTCAACAACATCGCAGTATGCAAGAAACGAAGCATACACCATCGACCGAAGACCTTGAAACACCAGAGGGCTTAACTAGGGGCCTTATTATCGCAGCGGCAACCAAAATCGACAAAATGGTCCACTACCACCAGCCCCTCCCCTTTTGCTTGTAACAAAAGCGAAGTTATTATTATCATGAATAGGCTGGTGCAAGATTGTGTAATCAGCTTGCCACCACCACCACCTGGAGTCAACCTTGAGAAAGAAAGGCATGGGGGGAGGCGGTGCAACTATCACCAATCACCAAATCATGACTTAATGGGTTGTTTCACACTCCGGTAGCTCTTTGTGTAGAAAGTGAAATTATATGACTTTGTCAAGGGGAAGCCGACTCAAGTAGAAACCAACCCCCTCCCTACGCATCCCCAAGGGGGTAGTATCAATGTGGTAGGAATGTCAAGGGGTGACCATCCAGATATGCTGATCCAACGAATCGAGCAAAACCCAGATTTACAGCTGATGGAGGGTGATTTGACCCAACCTCCTGACTAGGCGACATGTGGATATGACTCATAGTAAATGATAGCTCAGCATGATAGCTTGGCCACAACTCGGCATAATGAGCTTGAACCCCAGCAAAACAACTTGCTACAGCTCACTACAAAACAGCTTGTTGCAAGGCAACTCGCTATTGAAGCTCGCTACAATGAAGCTCACTACAAGGGAGATCGCTACAAGGGAGTTCGCTATAAGGGAGTTCGCTATTAAGCAACCTGGGGCTTTCAGGAAACTTCTTATCCGACAAGACCGTGCCTGTCAGACTGCTCCCACGTCTCTCGTCTGGCAGTGCAGCACTTGCCAGTCCAGAGGACTACACCCACGTCTCTTGCCAGGCGGCATTGTACACTCCAGCTCTGAGAAACGTGCCTCAATTGACAGGACCGTACTCTGTAATGGATACCTGTGCCAGACGAATCAGCCCTGGAAAATAACGGTTGTAGCAGAGAATCAGAGGCGGTTACACATGATGTGCCAAAGTATTAATATATAAGGGTCTCAACCCCCAAGAAAGAAGTAAGTGTGCATCTCCACTCTTAGCTGATTATTACTCTCTAAGTTCTCTACCGAGCTCTAACTTAAGCATCGGAGTGTTCCCACTGGGTGAGTGACCCGAGAATCCTTCATTTTCTTCTCCTTCTCAGGTGTTGTCCGTTGCCAGCTAAGAGAGAGGCCCCTGCCAGATAGGAATGACCGGATCGTGCTACATCATTTGGCGCCGTCTGTGGGAAATGCTTCAAAAAAAATCCTTCCTCAACCAAACACCGCAACTTTCATTAAGACTTCAATGGCATCCTCCAGTAACGTCGAACGAAGTGCCGACCAAAACACCTCCGGGGAACGACCTCAGCTCCCTATTGTCTGCATTGGCCAGTTCATTGTACCCCTTTCCACGGACAAAGTTCCTACCTTGAGCACGCCTCAGGTCATGGTGCCAGTAAACGCTCCACTTCCTTCACCGGTAGAGGCAACCTTTACAGAACCATCAGTTCTCCCAGTGGCTGGACAGAATGAGCTGGAAAACTTAGTGCACTGCGTGCAAGCCATGCAAGCTCAAATGCAACTGGTCCACCAGTTTTAGCTATATCAACAGCAAATGCTTCACCACGTCTATCAACAGTAGTTTCCACCGGTGCCCCAGTACTAGCAACAAGTTCCACCTCGACATCCTACTACATAGCAAGCCCAGCCCTGCCATCGCAGCGAGCGTGTCCCCCCCGCCGAGAGACCTCCCAGACTCAGAACCCTCTCAGAAGCTAGGTCTCATCCCACGACAAGAGGGAAAGGCAAGTTACTCCCCCCACCTCGCAACCTGTAGTTAGGTCGGGGGCTTCTCATCCAATCAGACCCACGTCGCCTCGGCCCACACAGTTCGAGCTTCCGCTCGTCGAGAACCAGTTTGAGGTCCTGGCCGCGAATTATAGACAAGGCCCTTCAGCTCATAGCCTTCAGCAGCAATCCGAGCCCCACCCTGGGCCCATCAAGCTCGACAACACAGAAGCAAGTAGTACCAATGCCGAGCCCACGAAGAAGTAGCGGAGACGCCGCCGAGCTCGCCAAACTGCCACTTACAACCTGCCCGAGCTCAAGGGTAAAGAAGAGGTGAGCTCGGATGAAGTGAAAGCCACTCCTCTCCTCTCAGTTCTGTCCCCCCTATCTCCAAAACTCCTTGCTGTCCCTATGCCTAAGGACTTCAAGCTTCCCCCCTTGGACAAATATGACGGATTGTTTGATCCAAATGACAACGTTGGCACCTTCCAGTCGTAAATGCACTTGGCTAGGGCCAGTGAGTCCTGCATGTGCATGGCCTTCTCCACCACCTTCAAAGGAGTGGCCCGCATGTGGTACAAGAACCTTGCGCCCGGGTCAATAAGAAGTTGGGCGCAGTTCGTGCAGGTCTTCACCTCCCATTTTGTCACTAGCAAGCGTTGCCCAAGAACCCAAGAAAGCCTCCTTGGCATAGTCCAGAGAGAAGGGGAGTCCATTCGGAACTACATCAAGCGATTAATGACGCTTGTTTACAGATACCCGACCTGGACCCCGCAATGCGGCTCATAGTAGCCAAGAGAGGCATCACTCACAAAGAGTTCAAGTGGCATGTGGTTGTCAACCAACTGAAGATTGTAACAGAGTTCCTCAAGCTCGCGGACCAGTTCATAGGGACGAAGGAGGAGATCAACCAGAAAAATGAAAGTGTGCCCGAGAAAAGGAAAAGGGAAGGTGAGTCCTCGATCCAAGGGGACAGCAAGAAGAAGAAAGACCCAGCTCGAGGGGCAAAGCCAAGTCAGCCTTTCCGAGCTCCGCCAGCAGAGAGGACAGACTACACACCCCTGAACGCGAAGCGGGCCGAGATCCTTTTGGCGATCAAAGACGCCCTGTATGTGAAGTAGCCACCCCGGTTGAAAGGGGACCCCAATACAAGGAATAAGAATTTGTATTGTAGCTTTCATAAAGATCATGGTCATAGTACCAAAAACTGTAAGAACCTCCATGATGAGATAGAAGAGCTCATCCGTCGCGGATACTTAAGAAATTTTGTACAAAATAATAATAATAAAGCAAGTCGGCAGGGGGAGCAAGGTAAAGATGCTCCTAAGTCCAGTAACAGGCAAACCGAGCAGCCGTAAAGGCAACCCCCTGAAGAGAGACTAGTTTGGGGGACTATTCATGTGATCGTGGGAGGCTCGATCGTCGCGGGCTGCAGCTCGAATATCAGCTCGCGAGGTCGAAAGGGAAGAGCAGAACCCCCCAAAGCGGCCAAGGACAGAAGACCCAATCTTCTTCACTGAGGATGACATACGCGGGGTCCACTACCCCCATGATGACGCGCTTGTCTTGAAGATAAGAATCAACGACTTCGAAGTCAAGCGTGCCTCGTCGACTCCGGCAGCTCGACAGACATTCTTTTCAAAGCAACGTTCGACAAGCTCGAGCTCCAGGAGAGAGATCTTCAACCTGCAAGTACTCCCTTGGTAGGCTTCAACGAAGAGGAAGTCAGGCCCCTGGGGAGAATCACAGTACCTGTGTAGGTCAGCACTTGGCCTAGCATAGTAAGGCTCAATCACGACTTTTTGGTGGTCGCAACTCCCTCCCCATACAACGCCATAATAGGTCGGCCCATCACCCACGCTCTACGAGCAGTGGTCTTCACCTATTATCTTGCAATGAAGTTCCCCACGGACTTCAGAGTTGGGGTAGCGCGAGGCGATCAGCTTGAGTCACGCAAGTGCTACGTCACCACCCTCAAAGGGAAAACCAATGTGGTAGATGACCTCGAGCTAGAGCGACCTACGGAGCAATGCGAGGAGTGAGCTGCACCCACGGAAGAGACTGTCTCCATCCCAACTTCGATAGAGGACCCAGCTCGGGCACTCCAAATCGGTGCTTCAGTCAAGGAGCCTCTGCGATCTCAATTGGTAAGTTTTTACTTGAAAATTTAGACGTTTTTGCATGGTCCGTGGCAGAGATGCCCGTAATAGACCCTAGCATCATAACTCACAAGCTAAATAGTGACCCTGTAGTTAGGACCATTAGACAAAGGAAACGCAACCTATCCCCGGAGTGTTGGAGAGCAGTTGACGAGGAGGTCGAGAAGCTCCTCGTAGCCGACTTTATCAGAGAGGTCCATTACCCAAGCTGGGTAGCCAACCCAGTCCTGGTAAAGAAGGCCAACGGTAAATGGCGCATGTGCGTCGATTATACTGACCTGAACCGAGATTGTTCGAAGGATTGCTTCCCACTCCCCAAGATTGACCGCCTGGTGGATGCGACCTCAGGGCATGAGTTGCTAAGTTTCTTGGACGCCTACTCGTGTTATAACCAAATAAGAATGGACCCTGCCAACGAAGAAAAAATAGCTTTTATAACTGAGCTAGGCTTGTACTGTTACAAGGTCATGCCCTTTGGACTGAAAAATGTCAGCACTACCTTTCAAAGACTTGTAAATAAGTTGTTTGAGCCGTTAATCGAAAAGAAAATAGAATGTTATGTAGACGACACGGTCATCAAAACTCAGTTTTCAAATGATTTAATAAAAGATTTGCATTCTGTTTTTGAAATTTTACGTAAGTTTAATATGAAGCTAAACTCGAACAAGTGTGCCTTCGGTGTTACCTCGGGTAAATTCCTAGGGTACATCGTCAACCAGCACGACATTGAAGCCAACCCGGATAAAATTAAGGCTATCCTAGATATGAGACCACCCCGAAAATTGGAGGTTCAGAGATTGAATGGCCATATAGCCGCTCTGAGCCGCTTCATGTCCAAGTCGGTAGATCGCTGCTTGCCTTTCTTTAAGGCGATTAAAAGCAAAGGCTTTGAATGGACCGAAGATTGTCAGCTCGCATTCGACGAACTCAAAAAATATCTCGCCAGTATCCCAGTTTTAACCTGACCCGAGGAGGGTGATGTTTTGGAGTTGTACCTCTCTATGAGTGACGAGGTGGTTAGCTCGGTACTGATAAGAGAAGTAGATCGGGTCCAACGACCTATCTACTATGTTAGCAAAGTGTTGTAGGGAGCAGAGACAAAGTATCCCGAGATCGAAAAGCTAGCGTACGCACTAGTCATTGCAGCTCGAAAGCTCCGTTTGTACTTCCAAGCTCATACTGTCATCATCCTCACCAACAAGCCTCTGAGGCAAGTCTTGCTCAAGCCCGAGGTCTTTGGTAGATTGACGAAGTGGGCCATCGAACTCAGCGAGTATGACCTCCAGTACAAACCACGAACTGCTATCAAGGCCCAAGCCTTAGCCGACTTTGTTGCAGAATGCACTTTCAGCTCTGAAGTCTCCAAGCTAGTCGAAACCGAGGTCCCTAGATCGGACAAGCCCGAGGTTCCCAAGCCGGTTGAGCTCGAGCATCGTGAGGTAGCAACCAGCGCGGCTTCTCTCCTAGTGAAGTCGAACCCGAACTAGGATGAGGAACCTTGGATCCTTCACGTAGATGGCTCATCAAACCAGCAGGGCAGCGGAGCTGGGATCGTTCTCTATGGGCCAAGCGGTGTGAAACTAGAGTATGCACTACGCTTCAAGTTCGCGACATCCAACAATGAAGTGGAATATGAGGCATTGATAGCCAGGCTAGCTCTAACAAACGAAGTGAAAGCCAAGCACATCGTCAGCTACAACGACTCAAAGCTCGTGGTCAACCAAGTTACAGGAGAATACGAAGCTCACGAGTCAACCATGATCGCCTACTTGGCCAAAGTAAGAGAGGCTCTGCTCAACTTCCGGTCTCACTTCATCAAGCAGATCCCAAGATCAGAGAATGCTGAGGCCGACGCCCTGTCCCGGTTAGCCAGCACCAGTGATAATACCATGAGAACCGTGTATATAGAGAACTTGCTTCGGCTTAGCATTCTCGGGGGGGTAGAGGAGGTCATTCCTGTTGTACAAACAGAGCCGAGCTAGATCGATCCACTCGCGAGCTACCTGCTACATGGGACTCTTCCTGCAGATCGTAATGCTGGCAGGAGGGTAGAGCATCAGGTGGCCAAATACGTCATAATAGACGAACGACTGGACTGAAGATCCTACATGTTTCCTTACCTGCACTGCTTGCGACCTTCCGAAGCCGAGCTCGTACTCCGTGACACTCATGAGGGCCTGTGTGGCAGACACTTGGGGGGCAGGGCCCTTGCCTAGAAAGCGTTACGATAGGGATACTATTGGCCGACGATGAAGGTAGATGCGATCGAGCTCGTCAAAAGATGTGACAAGTGCTAGAGGCACGCTAGCATCCACCACCAGCCCACTGCCGACCTCAAGTATCTCACCAGCCCGTGGCCCTTCGCACAGTGGGGGATCGATATACTCGGACCATTTTTGCCAGCGATAGTGCAGAGGAGGTTCTTAGTGGTGGCAGTTGATTATTTCACTAAGTGGGTAGAAGTTGAGCCTCTTGCGACGATCACAGCGTAGAATGTACAGAACTTCTTCTGTAATAATATAGTTTGTCATTTCGGGCTACCCCAAGTACTTATCTCTGACAATGGCAAGCAGTTTGAGGACATCAAATTCCAAAATTGGTGCAAAGACATGGGAATACAACAAAACTTCACCTCGGTGGCACACCCTCAAGCGAACGTCTAGGCGGAGGTCACGAACAGAGCCATTCTCCGCGGACTGAAAGCACGCCTAGAACGAGCTAAGAGACTCTGAGCAGACGAGCTGCCCAGTGTACTATGGGCTTATCGGATCACAGTGAAGACCGCAACGGGCGAAACCCCCTTCAACCTCACTTACGACACCAAAGCAGTCATCCCAGCCGAGATCGAGGTTCCCATGCTACATCTAGAAGCGTATGATGACAAAACAAATGAAGATGAGCTACGCACCAACCTCGATCTACTGGGCGAGGTACGGAACCTCGCATACATTAGGACTGCGGCTTACCAGCAGAGAGTAGCTTGGTACTATAACACCATGGTCAAGAAGCGGAACCTCTGCGTCGAAGACCTGGTTCTTCGTAAAGTTATGGTGCCTGAGCCCGGTGTTGGTAAGCTCGGGCCGAATTGGGAAGGACCCTATTGAGTAAAGTGGGTGCTCGGGGAAGGAACATATGAGCTCGAAACCCTGGAAGGGAAACAAGTACCCCGGGCATGGAATATTGTCAACTTAAGGCAATATTACCTATGATTGCCGAACTAAGGAGAGTGGACTGTAGTCGCTCCTCCAGCCTAAGGGCTAAAAACGCCGGGCTAGCGAAGAGCTCGGCACTCTAAGACCAGTCGCCTCTTCGGCATGCGCGAACTCCAGAAGGAGAGTGGACTGTAGTCGCTCCTCCAGCCTGGGCTAAAAACCCCGAGCTAACGAAGAGCTCGGCACTCTAAGACCCAGTCGCCTCTTTGGCATGGACGAACTCCAGAAGGAGAGTGGACTGTAGTCATTCCTCCAACCTAAGGGCTAAAAACTCCGAGCTAATGAAGGGATCGACACTCTAAGACCCAGTCGCCTCTTCAACATGGGCGAACTCCAGAAGGAGAGTGGACTGTAGTTGCTCCTCCAACCTAAGGGCTAAAAACGCCAAGCTAACGAGGAGCTCAGCACTCTTAAGACCCGGTTGCCTCTTCGGCATGGGCGAATTCCAGAAGGAGAGTGGACTGTAAGTCACTCCTCCAGCCTAAGAACAAAAAACATCGAGCTAACGAGGAGCTCGACACTCTAAGACCCGGTCGCCTCTTCGGCATGGGCAAACTCCAGAAAGAGAGTGGACTGTAAGTCACTCCTCTAGCCTAAGGGTTAAAAACGCCGAGCTAACGAAGAGCTCGACAGTCTAAGACCCAGTCGCCTCTTCAGCATGGGCGAACTCCAGAAGGAGAGTGGACTGTAAGTCGCTCCTCCAGCCTAACGGTCAAAACGCCGAGCTAACAAGGACCTCGGCACGGAATAAGAACTAACCGCCTCATCAGCGTAGGCTAAGTATTAATACCGAAGGCACAGGCAGCTCGAGTGGGAACCCTATGGTGCATAGCCTGCCCCGATATACAAGTTAGACCCGTTAGGGACAACCGGCCAACTTAACCCAGGCGCATATAGGTCGGGCACATGCTTACTATGCTGATCACCCAGGTGTACATCATGAAATCGCCCTAAGCGCTGGGAGACAGTTTGGGGTGACAACAGTTAGGAAACCCCGCTTCGGGTACTTAGCTCTAACAGTTCGAGTGAAACAATCACCTTGGAAAAGGAGTAAAGTGCACAACACTTAGAAAAAAAAGGGGACATTTCATTACTAGTTCTTATAAAAAAAAAGCACAGGCCTAACGGCCCGGGAAAAAAGGAAAACCGAGCTCAACAACTCGGGAACAAGCTCTTCGGAAGATCATTTAGAAAAAGAAAAAAGGATGACCGGCCTCAGGGATCCAACACCTCCACCTCCTCATCGGTCTCCTCCAGGGAGTCGGGCTCCTCCTCCTCCGCCGTGTCCGCCGTCTCTGGTGCCAGGCCCCTCATTGTCATGCTGCCAAGGTCCGGGTCCGAACGGTAGGACTTCGTGTCGTAGTCGACTTGGAGGTCCTGGAACTGCTGGGAATCCTTGAAATCCTCCACCACCTTGGCCCGCTACTCCTCTACGATGGCATCAAAGGTCCGGGTCCGCTCGTGGAGCATGGCCTCTAAACTCTGGATCTCCTGGCGAAGGCACTCCCTCTCCTCAGCCACCCGCGAAGACTCCTCCCTATAACGGGCACTCTCCTCAGATAGCTGGGAGATCTACGCCTCCTGATCCTTGATAAGCAGCTCATGGGCCTCGCTCCCCTTTTGAGCCTAAAGGACTTCACCCCGGGCTCGGGCGAGGGGAGAAGTAATAAGAGCGCTTGTCTAGAGGGGCTCCGGGGGAGGTGTTCTTGATAGACAAAATGGTGGCAAAGGTATCGAGAGAAAGAGGAAGACAGTACTCAAAAAACAAAGAAATTGTCTCGACTACATTCCTGATGGAGTTTGAGTGAAGCTGGTCTATGGTGACATTAAAGTGTGTAAGAATCTCCACTATCAAAGGGTGTAGAGGAAGTCGGAGACCAGCCACGAGTTGCTCTTCAAAGATCACGATTTCGTCATGATCGTGCTCCCAGGGATAGTTGCCGGACGGAAGGCTGTAGATAAGATCCTTGGGGAGGTTGTAGTGAAAGACTAGGGCCCGAAACCTCTCCATTGTCATGGAGGAAGGGCCGAAACTATCTGGTTACCGACCTCGAGAAGTAGAAGCCAAATTACCAGAGGCCTCTTGAGCCTCCATAGACCAACCTTCAGGGAACCCCCAAGCTCCCCCTGAGTTTGAGGGGACCTCACCCTAGTTACCGTCCCGGGGAAAGACACCATCGTGTGGGTACCCAGACATTGTTGACAAGATAGAGGACTAACCAGAAAAAACTGAAACCGGAAAAGCAACGCAAACAGGAGAGAGCTCGAGCAAACAAGGCAAAGGTGTGACCTCAAAATCGAAAGCAAGGCAAGTTGGCATAAAAAATGAGGCCTATGACCCTCCTATTTATAGCCACTGTGCTCGAAAACCAACAACTCTAATCGAGGCGAATCCGACGGCTCGCAGTCAAAACCGGCTGCACGTCTTCTAAGACTGAAGTAAGGTCGGCTGCATGTCTTCCGATACTGAAGGTAGTTTGGCGTGCTTTTTGGCACCCCAAAATCCAGAAATCGCCTGACATCCGCGCGTACACTTCATGCCATCGGTCGACCTAGTTTGAATTACGGGTCAAATCCACCCGTCACTTCATGAACTCCCCGCGCTAGAGCAAAACCCTTAGCATGAGGAGTGGGGGGCAATTGATGGAGGGTGATTTGACCCGACCTCCTAACTAGGTAACACGTGGATATGACTCGGAGTACTTGATAGCTCAGCATGACAGCTTGGCCACAACTCAGCATAATGAGCTCGAACCCCACCAAAACAACTCGCTACAGCTCACTACAAAATGGCTTGTTGCAAGGCAGCTCGCTATTGGAGCTCGTTACTAGGGAGCTCGCTACAAGGGAGCTCGCTACGAGGGAACTCACTATAAGGGAGTTCGCTATTAAGCAACTCGGGGCTTTCATGAAACTTCTTATCTGACAAGACCATGCCCATCAGACTGCTCCCACGTCTCTCATCTGGCGGTGCAGCACCTGCCAGTCCAAAGGACTGCACCCACGTCTCTCGCCAAGCGGCATCGTACACGCCAGCTCTGAAAACGTGTCTCGATTGACAAGAGCGTACTCTACGACAGATACCTGCACTAGATGAATCAGCCCTGGCAAATAACGGCTTTAGTAGAGAATCAGAGGCGGTTGCACCCGATGTGCCAAAGTATTAATATATAAGGGTCTCGACCCCCAAGAAAGAAGTAAGTGTGCATCTCCACTCTTAGCTGATTATTACTCTCTAAGTTCTCTACCGAACTCTAACTTAAGCATCGAAGTGTTCCCGCCAAGCGAGTGACCTGGGAATCCTTTGTTTTCTTCTCCTTCTCAGGTGTTGTCCGTTGTCAGTTAGGAGCGAGGCCCCTGCCAGATAGGAGTGACCGGATCGCGCTACATCAGCAGTAGTTCCTCAATAAGCAAGGGGCTATCACCGTGATGCAATGACTTTCCATCAGGGCACTAGCAGAGGCCGCTCAAACCTCATCGCATGGCCACAAACCTCCACCACAACCGACCTCTGTACATCACAACCAAAATAAGGGGATATGAGATGCAGCGCTCGTTGATTGATTAGGGAAGCTCTGTAACCTTGATCTCCCTCCACACTCTGAAACTCATGAACATATAGAATGATATCGTTAAAGGGTTGCCCATGGGAGTCACGAACTTTAATGGGAACGCGCATCTATCACAGAGGGGTCGATAGAGTTGTTGGTGGCTATTGGACCGTTCTGCATCAACCAAAGAGTTCCAGGTGATTTCTAGAAAAATAGCATATCACGCCTTGTTGGGAGCAACCTTTGATACATGGCTTGGCACTAGTCCCATCTACCTATCACCAGTGGATAAAGGCCAAGCACAGAGGCTGCATTGTGAGAACCCCAGCCACTCGCATCCCATTCGACATAACAAAGACCCACCTCTAGGATACGATATATTACACAGAGCTTGACAAGGAAGGGGAGACCAGAGTGGCCAAGGTTGAAAGTGTCCAATTGCCAAACCCAGCAAGTGAACCTCCAACAACCCTAGAAAGAAAGAAATCGTCCAGGTGTATACAAGTGACTGATGAGAATGGGGAGAGCTACTACACAATTGTGGAGGAGTACGAAGACGCCGACATGCCAACCACTAAGAAAGCCATCTCAGAGGTTGAATTATTATTGCATGGTATAACTTTCAAGAATCGAACAATCATTGTAATCTACATGTTTTCCCAAAAAGAAAAGAAAATCATACATATTCTAAATCTTGTCTCAATCAGAACTACTACACCACCATAACATCTCTATTCAAGGATAACGCAATGATCTCATCGCAAGTAGACTCTGAGTAGACAAAATAAAACTCAGTAACCTAGAAGGTACAATATAACATACTTAAACATACAATTAGCAATAAGAAAAAATACTGAAATCATGTCAATAATAGGAACACAACAAAGTTATAGTTGAAAATTACAATGAAGTCCACACGCCCACTAGGCACATACAAGAATCAAATGGTCCTATGGAAGAACCACTAGAAGAAATTAATATGGCCATTGAAGGAGTAGAAAAAAAAAACTATTGTATGTGTCAGCCAAATTAGAGCCTGAAGAAAGAAAGAAATTGTTGGATCTCTTAAGAGGTACAAAAACTTTCTTTTCTCCAATCGTAAAACTAGAATGCATGTCGAACAAAATGATAACTTTGTAGTTTGATGCCTTAAGGGCATCATTTCAGGGGTATTTTAGGCCTTAGAATAGTCAAAATGTCGGTCTTTGTTTAAATCTTGGGGAAAACTGGGGAATTTTCAATGCTGAAATGCAGTTTTTGGGAAGCTGGTGTGAAGTCCAACAGAGAGAAGGGGTGTTTTTGTGAAAAACTGAGCATAGGAGGGCGCCTCCTATCTTCTAAACCTAGAATGGCACCCCTTCTACTGTATTAGCATACTCCCCTCTCCCTAGCAAACCCTAAGGCGCCTTCTAACTCATTCTTTTCATCCTTAACAAACCCTATCCGCCCCTATCTATTAAATCTCCATCTTCCATCCCTTCTAACCTCTGACAGTCATTCTAGGGCACTCTCTTTTTAGATTTCTAACCCTAGGGCACCACCTAACTTCTAATCCTCACCATTCAGCCTTTAGTCACCAAATCTCAGCCCTCTATTCCACTCTCTATCTCAACCATTCACCCTAGGGCACCACCCACTCCTTTTAATCTCCACCTTTCAGCCCTAGGCGCCTAAATCTCCACCATCCAATTCTGGGCGCCCAAATATCAGCCCTACATAATATTGGGCATCCTCTCTTTTTCTTCTCAGCCTTAGGATCACCTTAGAACCATCATAACCCTTCATTCTAGACCCTAGGGCCCCCATACTTTTGCTAAAACCCACCTGCCACCCCCTATTTCTCTCAAATCCTAATTTTATCCACCCTTCTCTACAAAATGAACCCAAGGGCTCCTAAGAAGGGGTTGGATTTTGCCCCCAAGTAGGATGGAAGTTTGATGTTGAGAAGTTCATTGGTAGAGGAAGAGGAGAACGCCCATGCAAGAGGAGGGGTTCCTACTTGCAGTTTGCCAAAGCCACTATTGCCACCTTTGGAACCAGATCCCAACCATTTTAATTTAGTTTTAGATTTAACATCTATTCTTTAATTTCCAGTCTAATTTTTTCCTTCCTGCAAATTTACTTTTATTCAGCTTAATTTTTGCTTTGTTTCTTTTCTACAAATCTGGAATTTGGTCAAGTAAGACAAAAGGCCTAGCTCGAGAATTGCGAGGATCAAAGGAGAGATCCGGATACTGCTACCTCTGATTACATACTTTTTTATTTATTTTTTTCTGTTATTTATTTATTTTTATGCACTTCTCACTTTCAGCAGTGTTTGAATTTTATTTTTAATGAATTCCAATTTACTTAATTAAAGTTTTGTGATTCTGCAACTTCCCTTTGTGTTCCTTTATCTGGATTAAAGTTCACAACGATTTTTCCCTTGCTTCCTTGTGGATACGACCTATTCTCACCATTTACTACGTTTGTAATTGTTATGAGAAATGGAGAAACTTACAAATATTAAAACTGGTGTTCCGAAGTGGTTAATGACACACTTCTAGACACACCACAAAACTAAATTATCTTCAATCTCATATCGACAGAATTCCAGGATGTTTTCGCCTGGTCATACAACCAAATGCCTGGATTGGAATTAGCACTAGTCAAGCACTCATGCTGCATTGATCCTAAGTACAAACCTGTAAAACAACTACAGAGAGTCCTCAATTCAAAAATAGCCCTAAAGATCAAAGAGGAAGTCGAACGACTCCTAAAAGTGGGTTTCATCAAACCAATTTCTCACCCACAATGATTAGCCAATGTCGTCCTAGTCAAGAAGAAAAATTGTCAACTAAGATTAGTACTCAGATCCTAACACATTATCTTATGACTATCAGTAAAGGACTAGTGCACTAGCCTTTTCCTGCCCCTACCCTAGGTGTTGCGTCGACTTTAGGGACCTAAATAGAGGCTGCCCCAAAGATGAATACCCATTGCCAAACATGGATATTCTTATTGATGCAATAGCCAAGAACCAATTATTCACCTTCCTGGATGCATACAATGGATACAATCAAATATACATTGACCATGTAGATGCACCCCACATAGCATTTAGAACACCAATCGGGAACTTTTACTACAAAATGATGCTCTTTGGTCTAAAGAATGCTAGAGCCACATATTAGAGGGTGATGACAAGTGTCCTCCATGATATGATACACAAAGAGATCAAGTGCTATGTGGATGATATAGTAGTGAAGGCAAAAAAAAGAGAGGATCACTCCAACGTGCTGAAAAAGTATTCACCAGATGTAGAGCCTTCAACTTAAGGCTCAACCCACTAAAGTGCATGTTTGGAGTACAGTCAAGAAAATTCTTGGGGTATCGAGTTGGCCATACTGGGATCCACTCATATGAGAACAAAGTGAAAGTAGTCCTAAACTTGCCACCCCCAAGTACTAAGCGGCAATTAAAAACCTTCTTAGGGAAGGTCTCTTACCTTAGAAGGTTCATCCCTGGTCTAGCACACACAGCAACTCTACTTAAGCTGACCAAGAAATCCACATAATACAAATGATCGACACAACATCAACATGCTTTTGACTAACTAAAGCAAACACTAGCCAAAGTCCCAACCATGTCCTCTCCAAAGAATTGTCGAGAACTCAAGGTGTATATAGCTTCAAACTTAGAAGCCATAGGATGTCTGTTAGCGCAGGAGAATGATGAAGGCATCGAGTGACCAATCTATTACGCCAGTAGAATGCCTACCGGAGAAGGGTGTTGAGTGTCTGATCTATTCTTAGTGTAGGTACATGTTGTTCACCATGACTATAATAGCATAGAAGGTACTAAACCAATGCTACGGAAACATCCGCGACAAATTCACAACTCGACATAGATCTGCGATGAGCTCAGAGCTTACACACACTTGTAATGAGCTTAATGCATGAACACACTTGCAATGAGATCAAAGCCTACACAAATGTGAGATGAGCTCAAAGCCACACTACCGATGATGAACTCGAGGTTGCTATGGACCTATGATGAGCCTAGAGCCATTGCGAGCTTGCGATGAGCTTAGAGCCATCGCAAATCGATGATGAACAAAAAATACAATGAACTAGCCAATGTCACTCATGACAAGAAGCCTAGTAGGATTAAGAAAGACACGTAAGACTAGCACTAACATCATCCACACCACGTCAGTATAGGAGACCTACAAAACAAAGTAGTATACGTGTATTATGAGAATCTTCAAACGAAAGGAAACCTCGTCTTATAGGGATCTCATAAGACGCATGGCGAACTCTTAGCAATGTCCCCTAACTATTGACATCGAATCGAATATTCCCTTTCTAAATGGGAATCAGACTCTTTTGGCTCCTTCTTTTGGGACCTTGGGATCTTTCCCTATAAAAAGGGAAATGGATCATAACGAATACACAACTCTATCAATAGAAGCCTTTAGCCTACCCTTGCCTCTAGCCTTCCTTCATCCTTCAAGGAGACCACCACACTACTCACACTTAGACGATTGTTAGCACTAATTTTTTGCTTGGTCCCTTCACCTTACCTCTTTGTACCTCTTTCTTAGACCCAAAAAACTTAAAAACACAACCACGTTGACTTGACACTCTCTAAAACCCAATATACCCCCCTTTGATGCAATCTACAAGACAAATAAGAACCTTGATCAAACATTATCACCAGACTTGGAAAACTACAACTTAGTTACACATCATTTTTTATGACTAAACTTCAAAGATCCACTATTCATCACACCAGCCTCCTTTTTAACGGCCCCGATCTATGCAATATTCAAACTCAAACTCCAAAAAAATCAAATCCAACATATCCATCACCTCAAGATCATTAGGAAATAATTAACTAGCAAGATTCATCTGTTCGACCGTTAAACTAGAAAGATACCATTTCAACACACCAGATTAAATGGCCACATCATTTGTCTCAACCTGAAGCCTCAAAAAGGTGATGGCTGATGTCAGACCCATTCTTGACTCATTAGAACACTTGGACCAATGAACTTGAGCCTAATAAGCTTAAAAAGCTCAAAATACCAAACATACCCCTATTTAAAACCAAGAAAAGACAAAATAGCATTTAAAAGTTCATCAAATTTACATTTTTTGCCATTGACAACCCTAAATACGAGACTGCAACGTTAGGCAATTTCTTCTTAAGGTAAGTCTTTTTTAGTCTTTTTGAGTTGCTTGAGGTTCTGAAATGTTGGAGAACCATCGTTTGCAATTTCTTCTTGACTGAGAATAGAGGTAGAGAGGTGAGGGTCTTAGGGAAATCAATACCTAAGACCCGATAATGTCACCTCAAATCGGTCTTAAGAGAAGTTGAAAGCATGTTCCTCCAGATTTAATAAATTCCTACAACCATTTCTATTGCTCTCCAAAAGAAACTAAGCTTGAACAACTCTCGTATTGCGCTACTACAGCAGCTTGGAGAGATGGGTGCCTAATACCTTCCCTCTCCCAATCCTTGGGATACGAAATCTCTCAATTGTGTGCCTTTTCCATGGAGGGCAGAGTCACTATCAAAGACTTAAATTGAACTTTTCCAACCTAAAAATGAGGGCCCATTTCCTCTAAAAAATGGGTGGCAACTCCATCTCTTTGAGTTGGCCATGAGCTTCCCGAAGCTCACAATGATGTTAGTAACAGAAACGAATTAGGTTTTTATAGAAAACCCTAAGCATCAACAGTCATCAACAACTACCCAAAACTAATTATCAGTGACCAACCACCATAACCAAGGTATCCTTACCACTGGTCATTGCTTTTCCAGCAAGTGACAAAGAATCAATGGTCGAAAATGGGGGCCAAAAACCGAGACCATGAACCCAAAGCATATGAGAAACATTAGGACACACCACCCAACCAAGACCTAAAATTCTTCATCGCATTTGTTACGGTCCATTTGTCCCATGTTGGTAGTATGGGGTGCTAATGTGAGGTATCCCACATCGGTAGTATGGGATGCTGTTGTGGGGTATATATGTGTTTGGGTTCCCTCCCTTTAACAGCTAGCTTTTATGAGTGAGTTCTCCTAAGGCACAAAACAAATGGTATCAGAGCCTACACTATGCCTCCCAATTGCAATCGCGTGACACAGGTGGTGACGTCAGTATTGTAGTGTTCAGCCAGGTGGACTAGTGCAAAGCCAGCCTACGTGGGCACCGGGACTACAGAGCATGGTGGAATGTTACGATCCATTTATCCCATATTGGTAGTATGAGATGCTAATGTGAGGTATCCCATATCAGTAGTATGGGATGCTGTTGTGGGGTATATATGTGTTTGAGTCCACTCCCTCTAACAGACAGCTCTCCTAAGGCACATAACAGCATTAGTTCCTTCGTCAGAAGTCATACATTGGTTTGCGATTCCAATTACAAGTCACCCTTGTCAGATAAAGATAGAGAAAAAGGGAGAGGGGAAAGATTATTTTCAGTGATTGAAAAGCTTGGAGAAAACATTGGTTCTCAGAAATCTTTTATTATTGTTTTTGATTAGTTAAAGATTTTCTTAGAATGCTCGGCTATTTCATTAAAAAGAAAACAATGCTTGGTTGCTTTATTTCCTTTACCAAATGAATAAAAAACATGTAATTGATAAATGTGAAAGAAGTAAAATGTTGGAGGTTCTTTTACTTTTGCCGTTAAGCTTATTCTAAGGGAAACCCAGATTTAGTATAAATTTGTGAAAAACTTGATGGCCCCATTAGATATCATTTAGAGTTTTAGACCAGTTGATTAAATGGAAATAGGTCCCTTGATCACAAAAACTGGAAGGGAAAGAAAAGCATGATCATATTATTGGTTTTTCAGATGTTCAAAGTTTGATTTGGGTCATGCGGTGCAATCTAATGAGAATAATGGTGCTCAAGGTGAAGGCAACGTTCCTTAATGGTAAAATAGAAGGAAGAAAGAAGAAAAGAGGAGGGGGAGAAAGGCTGAGGGAGAGAAAAGAGAGGAGGAATAAGCAGGTGCAACTGGCGGTGATGTTTCAGTGGTTTCCATAAGTAGAAAAAGGAGAGGGCATTTCAGTAACTTTAATGCCTCCTTTACTGGAAAACCTCCCAAAGGGAGGTATTTGTACATTTTTTTCCAAATACCAAGGGAGGTTTTTGTCAAGGTCAAAACATAGGGGAGGTTTATATGATTGTCAAAAAATTCAGGGGAGACTTTTATATTTTACCCTTTTGGGTCATTTACTAAAATACCCCTTATAGTTTCATGAATTTACTAAAACCTACCCCCTGTAGTATGTGTTTTACTAAAACATCCCCTATAGTTTTCAATCAATTTACTTAATCAACCTTCCATTAGATAAAATGGGAATGATAGTTTTAACCTTAACATCCATTCAAATAAATTTAATCAAAAGAATTTAAAAATAAAATGCCTTTTTGCCCCTAGTAAAACACAAACAACCACTCTATTTTTCTCTATTTTATCAATTTTGTTTTCTATACAAAAAAGTGTAAGGGGTGCTTTTGGAGTAAGGTTCATACCCTTGAACATCTTCCACTCAGTTTAGGTGATCATGTTACTATTTTCATATAGCAAAACAAATAGTTCTTAATGAAAGGTCAATTAAGTAAATAGGTTGCAAACTATAAGGGGTGTATTAGTAAATTACAAACTATAGGTTAGCAGTTCAGGTAAATTCTAGATTAGTATTCTATATTTTGGGGCTAGTTTCACTTTAAGACCCAAACTTCAAAATGTGTCATTATAGTATTTGAACTCCCGAAAACTATCAGTTTAGTTCCCACCGCTAGCGGTTTGTCAGTTATCTGTATCACATGATGACATGTGCGACTTAAAACTTGTAAAAATATTAAAACGAGCCTTTGAAAGAAGGCATTGTTCATTATTTTCTTCCTCAAGATTGAACCAAATCAACATTGAACATCCCCAAATCCACTACCAATCAATCCATCTTCTCTCTCCACCCTATTATTTTCTGTCTTCCCCTCTCTTCTTCTTCTTCTTCTTCTTCTTCTTCTTCTTCTTCTTCTTCTTCTTCTTGCCTCAACCTTATGTTGTGAACTTCCTAAATCTTCCTTACATCTCTCTCTCTCTCTCCCATTGCAATAGGGATCTCATGTAGTAGAGAACAAGCTCCATTGGACCCATTATTCTAAACCAACTTCAGACCGACAACCATCTCTCTCAAGAGCTCAACCGAGGGATCCATCTCTAACAAATGCAAGCTGAAGCTAGGGATGGCAATTTTCCCTATATGGGGATTGTTTTGGTGAAGCGGGGATGGGGATAGGGATTAATAGGAATCCCCGATTGGGGTCGAGGTCGGGGATGGGGATAGGGATTAATAGGAATCCCCGATTGGGGTCAGGGTCGAGGATGGGGATTGAGGTCCTCACCCCGCCCCAACCCTAATTATGTGTGTGTGTGTGTGTATATATATATATATATATCAAAATATTTTTAAAACGTTATTTATAATTTAAAATTATTATTTATTTTAAGTAAATTTATTTTTCAAAAACATATTATTATCTAAAAAAATTCAGGGATTTGGCCTACATGAGTTTCAAGCAAAAGCACTTTTATGACATTAGAAATTTAAGAATGCAAATAAAATGGTTGATTCCAGTTTCAATTGCATTTATAGTAGGGATGCAAATGGGTTGGGTCAGATTTGAATCACGGTATATCCGAATCAGATTCAATAAACTATAGGTCCGATATGAACCAAAGATCTGATTGGATCTCAAAAATATTGATTTGGATTTGAATCCGATAAGGATGTCAGATATCTGAATATGATTTGATCTGATCTGATTTAATTTTTAACAAAATAATAAATTATTAAAAGAAAAAAGAAAATATAATAGTTTAAATAAAGAAAAATAAAAGTATTTTCAACTATTTTCTTCATATATATACATCTTTTTATAAAAATAAATAATATAAACAATTTACAAAAAATGCAATATAAATAACATATTATGTCGGGTCGAATCCTTTCAATTGGATCGGATAGTGGTGATCCGAATCTGATATAAATTTTCATTTTATCCAATCTGAAAATCCAAAATGAAGATATCCGAATTTAGCAAAATAGTATCGAACTTCGATCGGATCGGATCCAATCCATTTGTAGCAAGATGGGGCATTGTGGAAAAATGGATGTTTCTGGGTTCATTGAGAGCTTGAGGGATGACGAGGCTTTTGGTGAACTATTAGAATCTCTTTTGCAGCAAGATGGGGGTTGTTTGGATTCCAATGGGAAAGTTTACATTGTTGTGGTGGTGAATAGGGACAAAGACAAGGATAGTGATGGGGTAAGCATCAACGTGCTTAGATTGTCGCTAAAGTTTCAGATGATGGATGCGGTTTCAATCAATGCCGATATTTTTGTGAAGTTCATTATGAATGGTGGGAAGAAAGAAGAGTTAGTTCAGGGAGGTATAATTAAAAGTTAAAAGTTAATTATAAATTTCATTTTAAATGATTATAATTAGAAGTTTTTGGGTCGTTGAAGGGAGGTATATTTTGGTTTCTTTTTTACATTTGCTTTTTTCTATCGGCTTTTAAGAGATTTAGGCATTTAGTTGGTTGATATGAAAAATTAGATGACACCCAAAAAGCATTTGTGTCCTTTGATATGCCACTAAGCATTGGGTAACAATTTATTTTAGATTAAACTAGCAGTTTTGGGGAGTTTAGGTATTGCAGTAGAACATTTTGAAGTTCCGGTGCTAAAGTGAGACTAACCCTAAAGTACAAAGTACTAATATGGAATTTACCCCAATTAGAGTACACAAAGCATTCTATATTATCATAAGGGTATTCTAGTCAAGAAAAAAGATTAATGAATTTTAATAGGAGTTAATACCAAGACTATGTTTGGTTTGAAGGAAAAAGGTAGGGAAAGGAAGGGAATGGTAGGGAAACTCAATTAACTCATACAAGGTTTGTAAAGGTTTTCTTACCTTTATTTTCCTTTCCTTGCTTTTTTCCTTCAAATCAAACACAGTGTAAATATAAAACTTAATGAGAGGGATTTGAATGAGAAGAAAAGTGGTTGGTCAAATTACATTTCTATCATTAACAATTAGAGAGGGACCAAATTAAAATATCTGAAAATTACAAAAATATACTCTTTCGGCATTGAAAAAGCAATTTTGTAAAACTGCTTTAATAAAAGTACTTTCGTAAAAGCACTTTTACTTTCATAGAAGTGTTTTTATAAAAGTACTTTCATATAAATGCTTTTATAAAAGTACTTTTGTAGAAGTGCTTTTATAAAAGTACTTTTGTAAAAATGCTTTTATAAAAGTACTTTTGTAGAAGTGCTTCTATAAAAGTACTTTTGTAAAAGTGGTTTTGTAAAAGTGTTTTTGCAAAAGAATAAAAGTACTTCCATAAAAGTGCTTTCGTAAAAGTGCTTTTATAAAAAGTACTTCCATAAAAGTTCTTTTGTAAAAGTGTTTTCATGTAAAAGTACTTTTACAAAAGTGTTTTCATAAAAGTGTTTTTTATAAAACTGCTTCACAAAAGTCCTTTCATAAAAGTATTTTTGTGAAAGTGCTTTCGTTAAAGTATTTTTATAAGTGCTTTCATAAAATTACTTTTATAAAAGTGTTTTCATAAAAGTACATTCATAAAAGTGATTTTATGTCAATTTCAGTTTTGATCGGTTTCAAATTAGACAAGGATTTGGCCTCATGATGGGATTATTGGAAATTTGGTTTAGTTCCAATTCAGACCAATAAAAATATGAATCAACTTATTATGGACTGACCAAATCCAATAATTATAATGGACTGTCCAAATCCAATTTAATAAGATTTGGATTGGATCCATCGGTCAATTGACACCCCTACCCTGAAGAACGACATGGTGGACGGGTCTGCAGTCCCTAGGAGCGTCGTTAACAGTGTTGAGAAGGGTATGGGCTTCAGGAGAATGCTTGGGGTGTCGTTCAATATTGGCCAAGAAGAGCAGGTTCGTGAGTGGCTCAAGGCCAGAGAAATCGAAACGGTTTCTGCACACCCTTTAACCCCAGCTTGTAGTTTGGTTTCTGAAGGTGAGTTTGAGTCAGTTAGCTGTGATTCAGGTTGGTCTTTTGGCAGCTTGGATTACCTTCCAGGTACTAGAAAATCGAAATCTCTCAAGTGGCTCTATGAAGCAAAGGTAGAAAAGCGTCCTAGTGGCTTGAAAGGGGCTGGGAGTTCGTGGATTGTAAGGGGAAGAGGCAGAAGAGGTGGAGGTAGAGATGGATTGGTGGCTTTTGCTTACTTCTGCTGGGGAAGTTTGGAAGCATAGTCCCAAAAAACCGACAAATGCAGAAATAGAAGAGATGATAAATGGGTCAAAACTATGCCTTGAGCGTTATTATTGAAGCTGAAAAGATGAGTGGACCATAATGGACCAATTGTAGAAGAGCATGAAGTTCCTTCTTGGTTAGGTTAATTAGTTCATTCACTATCAATTTCCATGTGAATGGAAGGTGTGGCCATGCTCAAGAAGTCAATAACCACCATGGTTTTCAAAATCAGACCGAACCAGATGGTTGGACTGAAAAAACCGGGAATCGGTCAGGTGACCGGTTCCATTTTCCCTAAAAACAGGATTTTTCTCTAAAACCGTTGATTTTGATCAGCGAACCGTTAAACCAGACGGTTAACTGTTCGAATGGTTTTGACCGTTTTTTATTTTTTTGAATTTTTTTTATTTTTTTGTCAGAATAGGTCGAGCATTCAGTTCAAACAGTCGAACCATTTGACCTAGTAACCAAACCCCTGACCAATTCGGTCACCGGGTCGATTTTAAAAACCATGAGAACCACTTTGTAAGTTGGTTAACTATAATGGAATGAAAGTGTGGGGATAATAATCAATAATCATGCACTGTGAGTGAAAAGAGAGACAAAGATGCCTTGGCTGTTATGAAATCCGAGAACATATCACTGAAACAAACATTTCCATTTAATAGCAAACTACCTTTTGTTGTAAGAAAGAAAATTTTGGGATAATGCCGCCACAACGGTGAACCTTGGAGCTGTATCAATGAAGTTACAGTGTCAAAGAAGAAAACATATATCTTTCTTGGGTGAAGAAATTCGATACTAGCTAGTGATACCATGGCTTTGCATTGACGATCATCATGAGTGAGCTAGCAGCAAAGAGAGCTGGTAAAGAACTAAAGCAAGACACAAAACTAAATCAGCTAACTAGAGAATTAAACAAGGGATGATATATGTCGGCCACCCGTCGAAGAGCATGAAGCAGAATTGAAGGTGCCAAGTTGCCAACCAGTTGATTGGTAAGGTCTCCCGTTGGTGGTCACGGAATCGAATTCCACCTGCACCTGGATTGGGGGTAGGGGTGGATTCGAGCTGAGCTGAGCTGAATACTTGGCTATTCGAGCTCAGCTCGTAGAAATAGTATCAGGTCGAGCTCGAGCTCAAGCTCGATTCGAGCTAGAGACTTGAGCTTGACTGCAAGTCAAGTTTTTTCTAAAAAATAAAAATTTTACATATGCATTTTTTATTTTACATATAAACAATAAGAATTATAAAAATTAATTTAATATTATACATAAAAAATAAAAATGTTATATATAAATATTTATATGTATATGTATGTATGTATGTATGTATGTATGTATGTATGTATGTATGTATGTATGTATGTATGTATGTATGTATGTAATGAAAATTATTTATTTATTATACTAGCCTCGATTAGGCTCGCGAGCTTCACAAGCCTAGCCGAGCCAAGCTTTTCATGAGCCAAGCTCAAATAACTCATGAGAAGCTCGACTCGTGGCCACCCCTAGTTGGGGGATGGGCTACCCCCATTGTGTAGCCCTTCAAAAGATGTAAAAAAAAAAGAGAGCAAAAAGCATAATAAAAGGCCTCTAGGTTCAGACTTTGGGTTCTGATACCATGTAAAAAAAAAAAAAAAGAACAAGAAGCAGAATAAACCCACACTGACTCAAACTCCTAAACACAAATCTTATCTTATCTCAACTTAACTACTTCCAAATTTACCTTTATTCCATAATATTCCCTAACAAGAAACAAAGTTATCTCTTTGATCACCATAAGCCCCCATTTAGTAGTGCTTATTTTTAAGCACTTATTGGAAAGAGTGCTTATTTTAGGCTAGGACCAGACCAAGAAGAACTTGTATGCATTATGCATTTGGGAAATAAGCCTGAATAGATGCTTTTTTCAAGAAATAAGCTCGTTTTGAATATGCTTAAAATTTTATGAATATTAACTTTTACATTACTTACCATATACATTCAAATAATAAAATGAAAACAAATGATCAAATCACTTCAGTAATTCAATGGTTTAAGTGACACCATGCCTTTGTAAACATGAGTGCTTGGATTCAAATCTTCACATCCTAAAAAGCATTTTGGGGTTTATTTCAAGGCAAATTTGGTTCCAAGGCCAGTTCCACCAAGGTCGTCAACAAAGGCTAACCAAGACTAGTTCATTGGGTTGATTCCAAGAATTTGGAACCAGACCCTACCCTATACAAATTGGGTAGGGTCAATTCAAGGCTAGTTTGAGGTCAGTTCCATTTGATTCTGAGTAGAACATACCCATTTTCTCACTCATAGGGCTTAATATTTTATGGCCGATGTAGGCCTAGCCCAGCCCATAAATAGAGAGAGAGAGAGAGAGAGAGAGAGAAAGAGAGAGAGAATTGTATTTCAAAGAGAGAAAATTTTTCTTTCATCCAAATTCCATTTATTTGTTTCATATTCAAAATTTATTTAATTGGTTAATTGTCAGAAGACTATAATGTAAAACCTAATAACTAAAAATAATAAAAATTACTAAAGTTTACAAAAACAATATTATATTTTAGCATGCTTTTATCTAGCAAGTATTAAAAATTAAGAAATTAATAAAAATTGTAGCATATAAACTAAAAGTTAAAATACATATGAGTTCTATTTAAAAATAACTAATATTAATAGGATAATTATGATGTCTCTAGATCAAATTTGTACTAAGCCCCCACATATTCAAATTGGGTCCAACTATATCCTCATTTGATTATGAAATCTCTAGATCTACAATCACATCCCATTATTATGTCGAATTTTGGATCGGATTTGGATTTAATCAGCAACCATCCTATATTGTGTTTAAAATGACCAAAAATTTTTTAAAGTAAAAAATTGATTATTTTTGAAGTATATATACTATAAAAATCATAACTATCCTAAAAATATTTTTGGAATTTTCTAAGGACAAAATTTACCCCTTCATGTTTAAATTTATTGATATAAAGTTGAGTGCAAATAGGGTAATTGGTTATTGATATTAATTGAGTTGAAAAGAGGTAGACAAACTATCACCCTCTATTTAACTTCTTTGTGAATACAATGTGAGGGTAAAAAAGTAATGTATGATTTCTTTTAAATAATTGAAAACGAATATTAAGTTTCAATTGTTAGGATCCATGTTGTAAATGAAATTGAATCACCTGTGAACAACAATTAAGTTTTAGTTGTTCTTAGGATATGTGTTACTGAAATTGAGTCACATGTTTTAAATCATTTAAATGTATGACTTCTCTCCTTTATTGATTGATGGTGTGCGATCTGGTCACTCCTAACTGGAAGTGGCTACGCTCCTAGCTGGTGACAGACGAGATCTACCTGCGAGGGAGAAGATGAGGGAACCCGGGGGGCTTGCCCAACGGGAGCACTCCGATGGCTAAGTTAGTAACTGGATTGAAAGTTGAGAGAGAGAAAGAGAGATGTAGAAAAATTAAAGGGCTTAAGAGTGATGATCATGCCTTACCTTTTGCCTCAGGGGGTTGGGGTCTTTATATACTAGTATTCTGACATGTCTGGTGCAACCGCCTCTGAATCCTTGTTGCGGCGATCTGCTGTCAAGTAACGGCTAGGAGTGGCTGGCCGTTATTTGCAGAGTTGAGCTGGTGGCTGAAGGTGGCTACTGCAGAGTACAGTCCTACCAACCTCCAAGGTTGGCAGGCATGACATCGCCAGGCGAGAGACGTGGGCATAGTCTCCAGGTTTGGCAGGTACGATTGTCAGACAAGAAACCCTCTGCGATATGCCGAGCTGCTCTATAGCAAGCTACCTTACATCGAGTTGTTGGTGATGTGCCAAGGTGCTTCTACCCGAGGCAGGTCTCTGAGGGAAACTACTTAGGACAGGATTGGGCTTATTCTGGTTAGGAAGTTGACGAGCTTATCCCGAAGTGTCCTCAGTTCGGGATGTTCCTTAGCTCGGGGTGCTCCTCACTTGGGAGCACCTTAGCTCGGGGTGCTCCTTGGGAGAAACTTAGCTCAGGGTAACGAAGTACTATCTTGTAGCGAGCTGCCATTCGCAACGAGCTGTCAGGCTAGGTTATAAAGAGCTTGTTATGCTGAGTTGTCACTTATGTCGAGTCACGTCCACGTGTCCCCTTATTATGAGGTCGGGCCAAATCACCCTCCATCAATTGCCCCCCACTCCCCAGGCCAGGGGTCCTGACCTAGTGCGGGGAGTTCACGGCATGACGGGTGAATCTGGCTCGAGGTTCAGGCCATCCAGTCAGACAGTTCATCGGTCGGACCAGCTCGGCTGCTCGGCTCAACCAAGTATAACCCAGGTCACGTGCGGTTTACACGCAGACGTCACACGATCTATAGACTCCGTAGACGCCAAAAATGCGCTAAACTTATTTCGACCTCGAAGGTCGTACAACTGGTTTTCTTAGGAACCGTCAGATCTCCTTGATCTTGACCGTTGATCTCCCAGCATTACAGCTATAAATAAGGGGGGACCCAAGCCATTTTCTTCACCATAAGTTCACTAGCATTCGCCTTGAGGTCGCGATTAAACTTCCTCAGCTCGGGTTTTCTAGTACGTCAGCCCTTCAGTTCGGTCTCTTTTCTTGGTGAGTCTCCCTAGCTTCCTCTTTCAGTTCGTTTTCAGTTCAGTATGTCAAACTTTAGTTTTGATAGTCTCCTAGATGAGCCCGAGGAGGGTACCTCGACTCAAGTAGGTGTCTCCGAGGTGCAGTCCTTGTATGAGGCACGGGAGGCCTCAAGTAACCCGACATCCACCTCTTCTCGAGGTCGGGAGCCAGATAAGTCTGGTCCCTTTACCATGACCGTAGATAGGCTTAGGGGCCTGATACGTCGATACAACCTCCTAGGGGAGTACACCTATAACCTTCTTGTGGGCAAATTCCCTGGGGGACATGGTCATGTGAGATCGTGATCTTCGGGGAACAGCTCGCGGCTGGACTGCGCCTTCTTCTACACCCCCTAATCATCGAGGTCTTAAAGTTTTTTAGTGTCACTATAGACCAACTCTACCTGAACTCCATCCAGAATGTGGTCGGGACAATTTCCCTTTGCTTTAACTATGCCCTACCTCTTGACCTTGAAATTTTCTCGTCTATCTTGTCAATAAAGATGAATGCTTCTAGTGTCCTTCCTGAGCATAGGCGGACCTATTACCTATCTCCTCGTCCGGGATACAAACTGTTGCATAGCCTTCCTAGTAAAATCTCGGCCTGGAAGCGGGATTACTTCGTAGTCCGCAACCTCGAGGGGTGGCCCTTCCCAACTCACTAGAGGGCGGCCATTCAGAACTCTGGCATTAGGCTAGACCTGAAAACAAGGGAGATGCTCTAGTCTTGGGCGGAGCTCGGCCTCAACTACAAGGATTACATCACCGAGGACAAGCTCGTACAGGCCGGCCTGAGTCCTGGTAGGTCGCCTTGGTTTAAAGTTAGTATTTTACCTCAGTAGTTGGTACTTCTTTGTAGCATTGCTAGTGTCAAGCTTTGTCGCAGGACCCATGCAGCAGCTCAGCGCAGATAAGCTCTTCGGAAAGATGAAGGGGAGGAAGAAACGGGCTGCTAAAAGAGCTCGCGTCGAATCCCCACGGCCTCCTACTCCCGAAACCGAACAGCCCTCTAGTGCTCCTCCGGTGATCGATCTAAAGGAACCGGAGAAGGCCCCTCCTCAGGAGCCCGCGACATCTGCAGCACCTGCCCCCGAAACAGCTGTCACTACTTCGGGGAGCGAGGGAACAGCCCGGAGCATCCTGAACCCGTAGTTCAGCCTTCACAAGAGTAAAGGGGTTGTAAGTGCCGAGGAGGTCTCTAATTGGGCCGACCTAACACCTACTCAGCTCGAAGCTCGAGTGGCTACCCACTGCATGGTGGTAAGTCTTGTTCCACTTCATTTTTTTTTACTAACTTATATTCTTGGTAGGTGAACTCCACCGTGCACGCCCTGACCTACCAAGCAGCACCTAAAGCGGGCCCTAGCTACCGAGAGCTCATCCCATGAGGCCCACACCGAATTGAAGCTAGCTCGCGGTTAGATCCACCGGTTAGAGAATGATGCGATAGCTCAGAAAGAGTATATCAAGGTGCTGACGTCGGAGGAGACTCTGATCTCGAAGAAGGAGGATTTGCTGCACTGGGTGGAGAGCCTTGAGGCCAACGTCAAGGAGCAGACCGAGATCCTCCTTAAGGCCATGGACGAGGCCAAGGTTAAGGCCATGGAGGACTACAAGGGCTCAGAAGAGTTCGATGGGGCAGTGGTGGAGGCCTACCGCAAGGGCTTCAAGCTCAGCAGGCGGCTGATCAAGCGCGAGTTCCCGTAGCTCGAAGTTAGTGCCATCACCACCTTGTGAATCACTGAGGAGGTAGCCCATCTACCTATTGAGGACCTGGACTCCGAGGAGGAGGGTGACGACGAAGAGGCCAATGCCACCGACCAGGCCAGCACTTCCGTGGAGGCTTCGGGCAAGAGTGACGAGTCTCTTAAGTAGTCGAACGGTCTTTGTATTTTGAGCCTGCGAGCTCAGTATTCTTTTTTGTTTCTTCTATCCCTGTAGAGAACTGCAAAATTAATGAATATACTTTTTCTTTGAAAAGTGTCGTGCAATCATCTCCTTTTTTATTGTAATTTTCTCCAAGCTGTTGGGTCACCGAGCTAGATGTCCGAGGTGGGGGTTTCTCAGCTGTTACCCCGAACTGCCACCCTATACTTAGAGTAATTTGCCAAAGTGAGCGACATTGTAGGGTATACGCCCGACCTGTCTGCACACAGGCTACATGTCACAATTGTTAATAAGTGTTCATACCCGAGCTAGGTGTGCCTTAGCACTTCGCCTATGCCAAAGAGGCGACTAGGTCCTTGAGGGTGTCGAGATCCTTCGTTAGCTCGGTTTCTTAGCCCTTAGGTTGAGGGAGTGACTTATAGTCCACTCTCCTCTGGAATTCGCCCATGCCAAGGAGGTGACTGGGTCTATAGTGTCGAGGTTCTTTTATTAGCTCGGCGCTTTGAACCTTAGGCTCAAGGAGCAACTTGTGGTCCACCCTCTTCAGGAGTTCGCCCATGCCAAGGAAGCGACTGGGTCTTATAGTGCCGAGGTTCTTTTATTAGCTCGGCGCTTTGGCCCTTAGGCTCAAGGAGTGACTTGTACTCCACTCAGCTCAGTAATTATAGGTAATATTGCCTTAGGTTGACAATATTCCATGCCCGAGGTACCTGCTTCCCTTCTAGGGTTTCGAGCTCATACGTTCCTTCCCCGAGTACTCGCTTTAATCGGTAGGGTCCTTCCCAATTTGGCCCGAGCTTACCAACACCGGGCTCAAGTACCATGACTTTACGAAGAACCAGGTCTCCGACGGAAGTTCTGCTTCTTAACCCTACCGTTATAGTACCAAGCTACACTCTACTGGTAGGCCACGGTCCTAATGTATGCGAGGTCCCATACCTCATCAAGTAGGTCGAGGTTTGTGCGTAGTTCATCCCTGTTTGCTTCGTCGTCATATGTTTCCAGGCATAGCGTAGGGATCTCAATCTTAGCTAGGATCACTAGCACCGTGCCATAAGTGAGGTTAAAAGGGGTCTCACCCGTTACGGTCTTCACCGTGGTTCGATAAGCCCATACTACACTGGGGAGCTCATCTATCCATAGTCCCTTAGCACGGGCTAGGCGTGCCTTCAGTCCGTGGAGAATGGCTCTGTTTGTGACCTCCGCTTGGCCGTTCGCTTGAGGGTGCGCCACCGAAGTGAAATTTTGTTGGATTCCCATATCTTTGCACCAGTTCTGGAATTTAATGTCCTCGAATTGATTGCTGTTGTCAGAGATGAACACTCAGGGTTGTCCGAAACGGCAAATCATATTCTTCCAGAAGAAATTCTGTACATTTTGCGTTGTGATCGTTGCGAGAGGTTCGGCCTCCACCCACTTAGTGAAATAATCAACTGCTACCACTAAGAACCTCCTCTACCCTGTCGTTGGTGGAAACGGTCTGAGTATATCGATCCCCCACTGTGCGAAGGGCCACAGGCTGGTGAGGTACTTTAGGTCAGCAACGGGCTGGTGCTGGATGTTGGTGTGCTTCTGACACTTGTCACACCTTCTGACGAGCTCAATCGCATCTGCCTTCATCATTGGCCAGTAATATCCCTGTCGTAGCGCCTTCTGGAAGAGAGCCTTGCTCCTCATGTCTTCACCGCACAAGCCCTCATGAGTGACACAGAGCACGAGCTCGGCTTTGGAAGGTCGTAAGCAGCGTAGATAAGGGAGCATGTAGGATCTTCAATACAATCGTTCGTCTATTATGACATATTTGGCTGCCTGATGCTCTACCCTTCTGGCAGCATTACGATCTGCAGGGAGGATCCCATGTAGTAGGTAGCTCATGAGTGGATCAATCCAGCTCAACTCTACTTGTACGACAAGAGCGACCTCCTCTGCCCCCCCCCCCCAAGAATGCTAGGTCGAGGCAGGTTCTCTATATACACGATTCTAAAGGTGTTATCGCTTGCGCTGGCTAATCGGGACAAGGCGTCGGCCTCAGCGTTCTCGGATCTTAAGATCTGCTTAATGAAGTATGACTGGAAGTTGAGCAGAGCCTCTCTAACTTTGGCTAGGTAGGCGACTATAGTTGGCTCACGAGCTTCATATTCGCCGGTGACCTGGTTGACCACGAGCTGGGAGTCGCTGTAGATAACAATGTGCTTGGTTTTTACTTCATTCGCTAGTGCCAGCCTGGTTATCAACGCCTCGTACTCTGCTTCATTGTTGGATGCTGCGAACTCGAAGCGTAGCGCATACTCCAATTTCACACCGCTTGGCCCGTATAGAACGATTCCAGCCCCGCTGCCCTGCTGATTCGATGAGCCATCCACATGGAGGATCCAGGGCTCCTCATCCCAGGTCAGGTTCGATCTGACCAGAAGAGTGGCCATGCTGGTTGAAGCTTCACTGTGCTTGGGCTCGTTAGACTTGGAGACTTCGGTGTTGAAAGTGCATTCCGCAACAAAGTCAGCTAAGGCATGGGCCTTGATAGCAGTTCACAGCTTGTATTGGATGTCGTACTCGCTGAGTTCGATAGCCCACTTCGTCAATCTACCGGAGACCTCGGGCTTGAGCAAGACTTGCCTCAGAGGCTTATTGGTGAGGACGACGATCGTATGAGCTTGGAAGTACGGTCAGAGTTTCCAAGCTGTAACAACTAGCGCGTACGCCAACTTTTCAATCTCTGGATACCTTGTCTCTACTTCCTGCAATATTTTGCTAACATAGTAGATGGGTCGTTGGACCCGATCTACTTCTTTTATCAGTACCGAGCTGACTACCTCGTCACTCGCGGAGAGGTACAGCTCCAAAATATCTCCCTCCTCAAGTCGGGTCAAAACCGGGATGTTAGCGAGATACCTTTTGAGCTCGTCAAAAGCGAGCTGGCACTCTTCGGTCCATTCGAAGCCCATGCTTCTTTTAATTGCCTTGGAGAAAGGCAGGCAACGATCTGTTGATTTAGACATGAAGCGGCTTAGAGCGGCTATGCAGCCGTTCAACCTCTGAATCTCCTTTAATTTCTAGGGTGGTCCCATATCTAAGATAGCCTTAATTTTATCAAGGTTAGCCTCAATGCCACGTCAGTTAATGATGTAACCTAAGAATTTACCCGAGGTGACACTGAAAACACACTTGTTCGGATTTAATTTCATGTTAAACTTGCACAAATTTTCAAAAACATAATGTAGATTTTTTATTAAATCATTCAAAAACTGAGTTTTGACAACCATGTCGTCTACATAGCACTCTACTTTTTTTTTATCAACGGCTCAAACAATCGGTTTACAAGTCTTTGAAAAGTAGCCCCGGCATTCTTCAGCCCAAAGGGCATGACCTTGTAGCAGTACTGGCCTAGTTCGGTTATGAAGGCCATTTTTTCCTCATCGACAGGGTCCATTTTGATCTGATTGTAGCCCGAGTAAGCATCCAAGAAGCTTAGAAACTCATGCTCTAAGGTCGCGTCCACCAAATGGTCTATCTTGGGAAGTGGGAAGTAGTCCTTCGGGCAAGCCCGATTCAGGTCAGTATAATCGACACACATGCGCCATTTACCGTTGGCCTTTTTTACCAGAACGGGGTTGGCTACCCAACTCAGGTAATGGACCTCCCTGATGAAATTGGCTACGAGGAGCTTCCCCACTTCCTCGTCAAGTGCTCTCCAATGCTCTGGGGCTACGTTGTGTTTCTTCTGTCTAACGGGCCTAACTACAGGATCAGTATTCAGTTTGTGAGTAATGACTCTGGAGTCTATGCCGGGCATCTCTGCTGCGGACCATGCAAAAACATCTAAATTTTTAAGTAGAAAGCTTACCAGCTGAGATCGTAGAGGTTCCTTGATTGAAGCGCCAATCTGGAGAGTCCGAGCTAGGTCGTCTATCAAAGTAGGTATAGAGACCGTCTCTTCTATGGGTGTAGCTTGCTCTTCATGATGCTCCGCAGGTCACTCCAACTCGAGGTCATCTGCTACCTTAGCTTTCCCCTTGAGGGCGGCGACATAGCATTTGCGGGACTCGAGTTGATTGCCTCGCGCTACCCCAACTCCGAAGTTCGTGGGGAACTTCATGGCCAGATAATAGGTGGAAACCACTGCGCGTAGAGCATGGGTGATAGGCCGACCTATTATGGCATTGTATGGGGAGGGAGTCACGACTACCAAAAAGTTGTGGTCGAGTCTCACTATGCTAGGCCAGGTGCCGACCTCCACGAGTACGGTGACTCTCCCTAGGGGCCTGACTTCCTCTCTGCTGAAACCCACCAAGGGAGTGCTCACGGGCCTGAGATCGCTTTCCTGAAGCTGAAGTTTGTCAAATGCGGCCTTGAAGAGTATATCCGCCAAACAACCAGAGTCGACGAGGACGCGCTTCACTTTGAAATCATTGATTCTTATCTTCACAACAAGCGCGTCATCGTGAGGGTACTGGATTCCGCATGGGTCATTCTTAGTGAAGGAGATCGGTTCTTCTACCCTCGGCCGCTTCAGAGGATTCCGCTCTTCTCTGGTGATCTCACGAGCCGAGGTCCTTGTCGCGGCTGAGGTGCAGCCCACGACGATCGATCCTCCAATGATCACTTGGATTGTGCCCCAAACTGGCCTCTCTTCGGGCGACTGCCTCTGTGGCTGCTCATTTGGCCTATTGCTAGACTTGGGAGCATCTCTACCTTGCTCCCCCTGTCGTCATGTTTTATTATCACTTTGTACAAAATTTCTCAAATATCCGCGATGGATGAGTTCTTCTATCTCATTGCGAAGGCTTTTACAATTTTCGGTATTGTGACCATGATCTCTATGAAAATTGCAATACACATTTTTATTTCTAGTATTTGGGTCCCCTCTCATCCGAGGTGGCCACTTCACATAAGATGCGTCCTTGATCACCATGAGGATCTCGGCTCACTTCGCGTTCAAGGGCGTGTAGTTGGTCCTTTCAGCTGGAGGAGCTCGGGAAGATTGGTCTGGCCTTCCTCCCCGAGCTGGTTCTTTCTTCCTCTTATTGTCCCCGGTAGTTGATGACTCACCTTCTCTTTTCCTCTTCTCAGATGGGTTCTCATTTTTCTGGTTCATCTACTCCTCTGTTCCGATGAACTGGTCCGCGAGCTTGAGGAACTTGGTTACATCCTTGGGCTTGTTGGCAACCACGTGCCACTTGAACTCTTTGTGTGTTATGCCTCTTTTGGCTACTGTGAGCCTCACTACGGGATCTAGATCAAGTATCTGCAGGCAAGCGTCATTGAATCTCTAGATGTAACTACGGATAGATTCTCCTTCCCTCTAGACTATGCCAAGAAGGCTCTCTTGGGACCTCGGGCATCTTTTTCTAGTAATAAAGTGTGAGATGAAAATATGTACGAATTGTGCCCAACTCTTGATTGACCCAGGCGCAAGGTTCCTATACAATGTGTGAGCTACCCCCTTAAATGTAGTAGAGAAAGCTACATGCATGTAGGACTCACCTGCCTCGGCTAAGTGCATCTGTGATTGAAAAGAATCTACATGATCATTTAGGTCGAATGATCCATCATACTTGTCTAGGGGGGGGGTACCTTGAAATCTTTTGGCATTGGGACGGCCAAGAGTTCGGGAGATAGGGGAGATGTTACAGAGAGGACCGGAGTGGGTTTCACTGCTCCCGAGCTCGCTTCTTCCTTTCCTTTGAGGAGTTCAGGCAAGTTTTGGGCTGTAGTTCGGTGAGTTCTGTGGCGTCTCCGTTGCTTCTTTGTTGGCTCCGCATTAGTGTTGCTGGCCTCTATGTGGTTAGGCACAGTTCTTGCAGGGAGTGGCTCAGACTGCTGGCGGTGGCTGTGGATTTAGGGACCTTGCCTAGAGTCTGCGACCAAGACCTTGAACTGGTTTTCTACGAGCGGGATCTCAAACTCTAAAGGCGGAGGTGATGCGGGTCTACTGGGTTGAGAATCTCCCGACCTAACCATGCGCGACGAGGTGGGAGTAGCTGGTTTCTCCCTCCTGTCTCAGGATGAGACTTGGCTCCTAGGAGGATTCTGGATCTAGGAGGTCTCTTCCCCGGCGAGAGGGGCATTCGCTCCATTGGCGAATCTTTGCTTGCCGTGTGGCCGGATGCCGAGGTGGAACCGGCTGCTGGTTCTGAGGCAATGGCGGGAACTGCTGTTGGTACTATTGTTGATAAACATGGTGCAATACTTGTTGCTGATACAGTTGGAGCTGCTGGACTTGCTGCATCTAAGCTTGTATGGCTCGCATGCAGTGCACCAAATCTTCAAGTTGGTTTTGTCTGGGTACTAGAGGAACAGACGGTTCAGCAAAGATTGTACCTACCATGGAGGGGAGTGGATCACTCACTGGTGCCGTGATCTGAGGCATGTTCAGAGTCGGGACCCCATCCGCAAAGAGTGGTAGGGTGAACTAACCAACGCACACCGTCGGGATCCGAGGTTGCTCCTGGAAGTATTCATATTCGTGCTGTGTCCGGCGATGCTGGAGGAAGCCATGAAAACTTGACTGAGAATGCTTGGCAGAAAAGAGGCTTTTCGAAGCGTTTACCATAAACGACGCCAATTGATGGTGCACGATCTGGTCACTCCTAGTTGGAAGTGGATGCGCTCCTAGCTGGCGACGAACAAGAGCTACCTGCGAGGGAGAAGATGAGGGAACCCAGGGGGCTTGCCCAGCGGGAGCACTCCGATGGCTAAGTTAGTAACCGGATTGAAAGCCGAGAGAGAGAGTTGTAGAAAAATTAAAGGGCTTAAGAGTGATGATCACGCCTTACCTTTTGCCTCAAGGGGTCGGGGTCTTTATATACTAGTATTCTGACATGTTTGGTGCAACTGCCTCTGAATCCTTGTTGCGGCGATCTGCTGTCAGGTAACGGCTAGGAGTGGCTGGCCATTATTTGTCAGAGCTGAGCTGGTGGGCGAAGGTGGCCGCTGCAGAGTACAGTCCTACCAACCTCTAGGGTTGGCAGGCACAACGCCACCAAGCGAGAGACGTGGGCACAGTCTCTAGGTTTGGCAGGTACGGTTGTCAGACAGGAAACCCTCTGTGATACGTCAAGCTACTCTGCAGTGAGCTACCTTACACCGAGCTGTTGGTGATGTGCCAAGGTGCTTCTACTCGAGGCAGGTCTTTGAGGGAAACTACTTAGGACAGGAATGGGCTTATTATGGTTAGGGAGTTGACGAGCTTATCCCAAAGTGTCCTCAGTTCGGGATGTTCCTTAGCTCGGGGTGCTCCTTACTTGGGAGCACCTTAGCTCGGGGTGCTCCTTGGGAGAAACTTAGCTCGGGGTAACGGAGTACTATCTTGTTGCGAGCTGCCATTCGCAGCGAGTTGTCAGGCTGGGTTATAGCGAGCTTATTATGCTGAGTTGTCACTTATGTCGAGTCACGTCCACGTATCCCCTTATTATGAGGTCAGGCCAAATCACCCTCCATCACTAATGCTTGTTTATTGAAATGTATTCCTTGAATTCTATGATAGATTTTGTCTCTTTTCCTCTACTCTTTTATATATTTTCAAGTTTCTTGTACATAGGGCTAAAAATTAATTATCAGTTGATTGGTAGATTGTTTCTTCTTTCTCTCCTCTTCATCTCTTCTTAATCTATTCAAATTAATTTTTTAGCAAAGTAATCTCCTGTCCTTTGTTTGTTTGTGTTCATAACCAAACCACGATCGTGTGGAAATGTTGGATAAATATCTTGTGTAATTAAAGGTTTTATGCATGAATTATATAAATAACATTTCTTAGAGAGGGATTTTTATACAACATAGAAAGCACAAAGCAAGAAGAGAAAAGTTATCTATTCTTTTTTATTTATTTTTTTCTATTTCAATTTTCACCTTTCAATTTCACAGTTGTAATGTGTTGTTCATGGATTTGGAAAATGAACAAATACTTGGTTCATGTGAGAAATGCATATTTAATCGATTTCATGTACTCTTACATATTTCAAATCCTTCATTTTTATATCTCTTCTTTCCTTTTTTATGTTTAATAAAAATCCAAATTCAATTGATTCCATTGAAGATGTTTTTACTTATTTCAAATACTTCTCTCTACTTCCCATATTTGTTTTATAAATAGATACCAAAATTCAAACGAAAATCATTAAAGTTATACATGGCAATTTGATAATGAAAATGTGCATGAAGTTTGTGTCTATTTGTGAAATGTAGGCCTAACCGGGACCATGTAATGTGTTCTTATTATTTCAAATCCTTCATTTTTTGCTTTGTTTCCATATAATTGTGTCTATGGTTTGTTTTTGTCTTTATTATATCTACAACATTAAAAAAAAATACTTAAAGTTATACATAAGAGACAATTTTAGAATATCCATAGTTTTTTTGTTTAATTTAGTTTGTTTGTAGAAACAACGGCTGGATCATATGAAGTCAATATTTCCTTCAAAAATGTGTTGAATGAGTTGAGTATCCAATTGCAAATTCCACATCCAAGAATGATTGTTGAGGATGTTGGTGAAGACTTTAAAGCTACAATTATTATTAGACTTGAAGAAGACAATTAGAGATTTTATGAAAAATTAACACCTAACAAGAAAGAATCAGAACAAGATTCCTCCTTGAAAAAGGTCAAGAAAATAATTGATTTCTTTAACATAAAATTTTTTTATGTCAACTATGAATAATTAGAGAGCGATCGTTGGATATTTCAAACTTGAAAAGTAGGCTTATTGAACTTAAAATGGAAGAAGTGATTGAGGTGGAAGATGATCCAAATGAAGAAAACTAATCAGTTAGTAGCAATTAGAATTGTTAACACGAGTTAAAAAGACTATGTTTTCAATCGGTGTCTTAATGTCTTGTGGTCTTGGTTTTAGTGTTCCAAGGAAGTTTGTCTTTGTTTCTTTTTAATGGAGTTGATATTTTTGAGAGTGCTCTGTCTAGTTTTGCATGTAATAGTTTTAGTGTTTCACCTGGTAACTTTATTTGGCTTAGTAGAAGTTGAAACTTGGAGTATTATCACAAACTAACTAATTTGTAAGCCCTTTTTTTCTAAACATTTTTTCTTTTTTCGTACAAGAAAAAACCTTCTTAAGGTCCTATTATTATAAGTGTTTTTTAGTATATTAACAAATGGATCAAGATTTCACTTATAAATGAATATGAAGATAACAACAATAAAAAGGTCAAAGTTCAGCATGTTTGCAGGAAGGAATTAGGAATTTAAAATGGTGGTCATATAGCTACACCTTATTCGACAAGAAAAGATAAGTCATTTAATTAAAGAGAACTAAGTAGAATATTATGTACAGCTAAATAGAGAGAAGTGTCAGTATACATTTTCAATTCTTCAACTTGAGTTATAATGCATAGATTTCATGCACTATTACAATCTTAGTTATGCAACAATTCCCAAATAAGTCTTGTTGTGAAAAAGCAAAGCCATAATAGTAGTCTTGTACCTGAATCCTTATTGGACTCAATTAGTGCTTTCTAGACAATGGAAAACACTTTAAATTACTACACATGGATTCTATGGACTATTATAGCCATGGTTATGTAGAGATTCTAGGAGATGTATTTCTATAAAACTCAATGGGGGAGTTATTGGTCATCAAGAGTGTGTTTATAGCTCTGCTCACTTATGAACTTTCATGAATGAAGGGGAGTTAGGATTTAGAAAGTTGAAGAATTCAGCATTGCCTTTATTCAGAAATTTGAAGAAGAGGTGAATTCATATGATACATTCATATGGAAAGGTATAAAAAAGACATATCCTACATTTTTAGGGGTTTATTTCAAGTTAGTTGATAGAAATAGAATCAAAGTGTGATTGAACTAATAGTTTGGCCACAATTTTTATATGTGAACATTCAATAGATTGTAGCAAAAAAAAATATATACAAGGCAACAACAATATGTTTAAATGTAAACAACCACAAAATATAAATACAATATTCTACAAATTTGAGCATCTATATCAAATTTATACTTAGAATAATGAATAGTATTAACCATGATCTTTAACAGTTTCTTTCACTACTTACTATAGACAAAGAACCATAGTATATATCAATAAATTCATTGACACCTAAATAAACAAATTAGACCATTAAAACATTGGTCCTACACAAAGGAGCTATAAATGTCTACACCAATCACAAAGGGATAGGAAAAATGTTGAAGGTGATATTACTAGACATTGAGTTATTTACCTACAACCTGTATTCACTTCAGTAATAATGTTAAATAAAATTATTCATAAATAATTTTTTATACAAAACCATAAATACAATCGGTGTTATTCAATGCAATACCAAACAAATTTATAAGTATACTACTTCCTTAGAAGAATATTACATCACAAATGGTGAATTAAAGAATTTTAACCCATTATACAAAACTATCCACAATGACTATGAAATTTGTATCACTAATCTGACATCAATCACAAAAGCAAGAGTAATATTGAGTTCTACCAAAATAAAATATAAATTTGTTCAATTTTATGGCATAAAAAATACACTACAAGTAAGGAATTAATTGGTAATTAAAAATAAGCATAATGACAATTTTATCTTTAATGTTATAAAATAAAAATATACTCATTATACAATTTATTCTTTAAATATGTAGTTGTAATGGTGATTGAAGTTAGGTTGAATGTACAAAAATGGAAACTCAATGAAACACAAGATTACTATATCCAATGTTAAGTACTTTTCATTAACTAATAACTGTAGATTTCTTGTTATTAATAAAAATGTATTAATTGCAAGTCTTTTTATAATTAATATAATTCAAAGCTTCTTCTATTGACACTATAGGGAGAATTTGTAGGGGAAGAAGGTGGCTTACTACTGCAAAATGCCAAAATTTTCCACACAAGCTAATAGTATTGCATTCACATCTTTTACTTCTATAATACATGTGGTTTTGTTTCTATAACATCTATCACAACCAATGTTTTCAACATGTCATCGACATGGACAATAGAACCGCTTGAACCATTACACAAGTGACTTTCTAGGTTTAGTTTTAGCAAAACCCCTTCTTTCACAAAAAAAAAAAAAAAAAAAAAAAAAAAAAAAAAAACTATTGACAAAGTCAACAAACTATCAGCTCAAACAGTCAAACCATCAAACCAACCAACCAACCTATTTAGCAGACGATGGTTTAACTACGCCTATTTTTTTATATTTTAGGTTTGAAAACTTTTAAAATTACCCTCATGTCCAAGATTTAGCTTGATCGGCCCCATTTTTCTTTTTTCTCTTTGATTCTTCTTCTCTCTACTCTAGGGGTTATGAGAATAAAGGACCGAAGAGAAATGAAAGAAGTCGATAACCTATGCTTAGCGCTATAGACGTAGAAGGCCAATAAGTTATTTGTGACTTTTTATCTCCATTCGTTGGTAACACTGGTGCTTAACACTAATGGTATTTTTATTTTTGGCTTTCAGGTTATGAGAATTTGATCTTGGACAATTCAGCTACAATACCAGTGCTCAACATCCTTCTTGCCAGATGTAGATGACTATATTGGCTAATTCACATTAATACTTAGTTTTTTTATTGTTTTCTATTTTACATTTTGTGGTTTTCATTTTTTTAGTTTTGTATATTTCATTTTTTTTGGATTTTTTGTAAGATTTTTAGTTTTAACTTCGTAGAAATGCTCTTTCTTTCATTCATTTTAATATTGTTTTTTTCTTCAATTTTTCTATAATTCTTTAAGTTGCAACCTCCAAGGCCGCAATTTGGTAACCCAAATATGGACTCGGAGCTTCAATTTGGCATTTGGCAACACTTTTGAAGAGGTAAATCAGTAAATGATAATTTCTATTATTAATATTTTATTTGAATATTTTTATCTAATTCCCTTAGGTTTGAAATCTAAAAGAATGAAATTCAATTATGAATATTTAAATTTATGACTAATTTTGATTTTTTGATAAATTTTATTTTTATAATGATATTGTAAACATGTGAATATTTAAGCCAAACAAATGAGCTTAATATACATGGTAGCCCTCCCAAGTTAATATGGGTCTCCATGGGCCTAAGGCCCAAGTCTACATAAATATGACTTGGTGGCCCATGGATCCAAGTGTATTAAGTCCAATTAGGCCCATGTCCTATCGTAATAGGGCAATTCCATTAGCAAGCGCCAACTCCTATATAATGGTGTATGTGTGGGAGTTAATTTTAACCCAACACCCCATTCACATGGGATTGGTTAGCCAAGTGGGTTGAGGTGGCAACCCTAATCCTTGACTATAAATAGCCTTGCCTAGAAAGAGAGAGGTTCCTTTTTTTCAACAATTACATTGCAAGAAGCTCTCACATACCAATACTTGAGGATTGCAAGCAACCACAAGCTCTTGTAAACTCCAACAACTTTAAGATCAAGAGAGAAGAAAGAAGGGAAAAGCTTCTTAGTTCTCTCCAACACACTTGGATTCAAGCTCTCTAAAGAAGATTAAGCCATTACAAAAAGGCCCTTCTTAGAAAATCATCATTCATAGCCAATCAAGTGCAAATTCCGGAGTGAAAAAATCTACATCAACTCTTCATAAGTACCAAATTCAAGGAAATCTACATCAACACTTCAAGAAGTATGAGAAATACACCAACGGCCCTCGTCTTCATCAAATTCGACTGTTAATTAGACATTACTCATGTCATCAAGCAGAAATCAAAGAGAGTTCAAATCCCTTGTATTTTTCTTTATTACAAATTTATTTTTGTATATTTGTCTCCATATTTTGTGTTAATCCAATACACGAAATTTGTGTCAACAGATATATATTTTTTATTTTCATTAACTCTGAATCTCTTAATTTTATGGTATGAAAGAGTGAGTTTCGGTTATGCATCTTCAATTTTATGATTAATTATGACCATGATTTATGAATTTTATGATTAATGATAAATGATAGTTTTTATTATGAATAATTGAATATTGATATTATTGATTATTTTATTATTATAATGATGTATTTTTATTTTCACTAAATCTAAATCTCTCAAGTTTTAAGGTCTACAAATATATTTCTATTATAAATAATAATTTATTTTATTGCCAATTACTTTCAAGTTTCAAATGTTGAGCTATTTATTAAGAGTCTTCGTAGTCAATTGGTGGAATTTGGTTGTTCTGTAATGGCTGATGGTTGGACAGATATACAGAATAGGACTTTGATTAATTTTTTTGTATATTGTCCAAGAGGAACTGCATTTATCAAAACAATTTATGCTTTTAACAAAATTTAAACTGCAAGAAATTTATTCTTTTGTTAAAAGAGGTTGCAGATTTTGTTGGAGCTTCCAATATCGTTCACATCATTGATAATGTAGCAAATTATGTAGTTATAGGGAAAATATCAGAGGAAGAATTTCATTAGTTGTATTGGTCACCTTGCACGGCACATTATTTGAAACCCTGAATTTTGGAAATCATGTGAAACCATTGTAGGATCTATTATTAAAGCATTACGACTTGCAGACTTTGAAGTTAAACTTACAATGGGATTATATATATAAGCAGTTAAAAAAAATCTTTTAACAACAAGAAAACCAAATATGGCCCGATTATGTAGATTATTGATAGAAAATGGCCAAATTTAATGGCCAAATATGGCCCGATTATTGCATGTTATTATTTTAACTCATTATTTCAGTATATAATCCAAATTTAATGGCCAAAACCCCAATCATCATGTTTGGTGTCATTGATGTACGTAAGAGGTTATGTAAAGATGAAGGGACATAAATAAAGGTCAACAAAGAGCTTACATCCTTTGAGTGTTTTTTGGGTGATTTTGGAAGGGAATATTCAATGAATGCAATCAAAACGATGGATCCAAGTAATGCTTAATATCTTTGACTTATTTGTTATTTTATATTATTAGTTCAAGTGCCTAAACTGATCAACTTTTATTTTATCGTTTGAAGATGAATAATGGATGAGGTTTGGTTGTATCACTCTAGCATTTAGAAAAGTTTCTATGAAGATTCTTAACCATATTTATAGTTATTCTGGATGTGAGCATAATTGGAGTGTTTATAAACATATACATACAAAGAGAAGAAACAGGTTAGAGCACCAAAGGCTCAATAACCTTGTGTATATTCATTATAACCTCCGCTTAAAGGACAGGTATGAATTTAATCTTTTATCTTCTTAGTCATTATATTTTATTAATTATTGATTTGTTCATAACTATACTAGAGCTTATTGGCCTATGATTATTTGATGGGCAAAGTTCTTAAACTACCCCTAAGGTATAGGAAAGTGACTAATTCCACCCTACTATTTTAGTATTGTCTTAAAGTACCCTTACTATTTCTGACAATTGTATAAAACCTCCCCTACCGCTAACATCATTAATATTCTGTCAAAACCCATATACACGTGACACCACATGACGTATAAGTTTTTTTAAATACACAATTTTACCCTTTGTCTCTCTCCCTTTCCTCTTCTCCTCCTTTTTCATTGTTTTCTTCCTTTCACTAGCGACTAACCAAGCTCACACCGGCAAGTAGAAGGATAGCTCAGTTAGATTTGATGGCCATCCAAATGTTGAGAATCAGAGTTTTTTTGTTAGCTATCAAAATTCAAAAATGCTTAAACCTCAAGTGAACCCAAGGTCAAAGTTCATCCTGAAGCTAACTCCAACATTGGGTTCACCTGTATGGACATTGATACTCTACTCTGTAATCTCTGGCACTCTACTCTATCTTCTCTAGGGTATCCTTTCTAAGAAATCCAATATGGCATAACATCTGTCGATTGGAAGCATCCTTCCATGCAAGATCTGATGCAAGAACTGAATCACTCGGTGTCTCTTCTTTTCTGCCTCTCCTTTCTCTCTCTCTCTCTCTCTCTCTCTCTCTCTCTACAATTTAATCTTGTAAATTGGTATCTCCTCTGTAAGGAAAGAAAGAGTTCACAAGGAGGGTTTCAAGAGGATTTCGAGTTCTTGCCATTTTGTTTCCAATTTCAACAAGAAACAATAGATGGGGTGGAACCAGAGCTTAATTTCCTCTGTTGTTTATCATCAGTTTCAACAGATTTCTCCAGTACAATTAGCTAGGTATGCAATAATGATGGTCTTTGTCAGTAGGAATGCCGTTAAAGAAAGAACCTAATTTCCCATTGCCACTGAGAAAGCAAACACCCCATTATTGAGAGAATACTACTCTTTGACCTTTATTGCATTTTAAACTTTTTCTTTTGAGCTTTGTTATCATCATGAAACCCATCCAATCTCTGTCCTTTCATTTTCTTTTAACCTTTTTTACCCAAATGGCTCCAACCTCAAACTCAAGTAATGTCTATACCAATAGGGATTTTGGAAGGATGAGAAGAAGGAAACAAACCAATACTAAATACAAGTGGCTTTGGTTTTGAAATTTGAATCACCAAACCTGCACTGAATAGAACAAAAGGATTCATGTGGCTGGACTATATAATTGGTTCTGGGCTTGATGATGAAGAAGAACTACCATACCCCACTTGTTGTGTAACCAATCCATTCCTATTCCTATATTCCTTAACCAAATGGCCAATTCCAGTTGGCCTCCTTCTAAGTCTCACGAATGATTCAAACTCTGCTTCAACTGCAAATCAGCAAAAGCACTATTGTAGACTTTTTTTACAATGGCAAAACAAAGCTTCTAATGCAACAACTTTGCTCATCTCCTTCAGCCATGGGAGTTTAACTTGGTTTTACCTTCAAAACTGCTGAGTTAGAAAACAAATAGAGGGATAAACTAAAAGACTAGTTCATATTTCAAAATCATAAAAGAGAAATAGATAGGGATGAAGTTAGCAGAAACAACACTAAAACCTGCATCAGAAAAACCCAGGAAGAACCAATGAAAGTAAGGCTCTCGTTTGTTGATGCGGCCAATAGGAAAGAATCGACAGAGAATGTAGTGGAGACATGTATTGGGTATGGCCAACATCGATCCTACCAGCGGGGATGAACATCTCTATCACAAAGATGACATCTATTGATGAAGAAAAGTCCAAATGAAATGAAAGAAAGAAAGTCAGGGATGACATATACCGTACTTGGAGCAAAAGTTGTTTAGTTTCATCTTAATCTAAAAATTTATGTCATGGTTATTGGACTGATATAAGGGCAGAAATAACTTTTTGTGTGTCTTTGTTACAATTTAACGATGGTAACAATTCTCAAAAACAATAAGGGTACTTTAAGACAATACTAACACAATAGGGGTAGAATTAGTTTTTCCTAAACCTTAGGGGTAGTTTAAGAAATTTTCCCTTATTTGATTATAGCTTGTACGAAGAAGATTAAAAACTATGATCCCATTAAGGTTGAACATGTTGACATTATAGAGGATTGGATAGAGGATGATGTTGAAGAGCATCCATTATTTGATAAAGATAGTTAGAAAATAGGTTCAAGGGGGGTGAGCAATATCTCCAATCACGGAAGTGTCAAAGACATTAAAATAAAAATGTTCTATGGAAGAAGGTAAATGAGTAGTTGTGTAACTTGAGGTTGAATCTTTGGGTTTGAAAAATTATGGTTGACATTGCAATCTCTTTTTTTTTCTTTGTTATATAGATGATGGTGACCATGATTTTCTTTTTGAGCCATTGGGAGATATACAATATATTGAAAAAGTCTCAAATGAAGTTGATGATGATGAAATATAACCGAGTGATGAAGATGAAACCCAGTTATAATAGCAATCATGTTAACTATGAGAAAAACACCAAAGTTGTAAACTTGTGATAAAACTTAATGTTTTATTGTGTTGTTAAGAACTTTTTCACTTTTTCTATTGTCTTGGGTGTTTGGATTATTGATTGGGTTCAAAGTTAATTTAATAGCTTAATAGAAATTAAAAGTTGTTTGAAATTACATGTTATGGGCTTATGGTAGCCATAGAGCTTGTTTGATTGCATTTTTTTTCTTTTTAGAATATGAAATTATAGATTTATGAGATATGGACTTATGACAACCATGGAACTTGTTTCATTGGATTTTTTTCTTTTTAGAATATAAAATTACAAGTTTATGAGCTTATGGCAGCCATTAAACTTGTTTGATTTGTTTCCTTTTCTTTTTATGATATGAAATTACAAGTTATGGGCTTATGATTGCCATGGAGATTATTTGATGCTTGTATGCTAAAAGTTCAAACTTTGAACTTCATCTTAAAATAAATGAATTTCACCCCCACTTTTGTTTTAGTTGATGATTGATGAACGTATAAATTACAAAGACTATTGATATGTCAAGTTGAATGATTGAATGTTTGATGGTTAATGATTGATGATTGCATAACATAGAACAATTATTTTAGGTGGTTTACAAACTTAATTTTTCATCTTCAATTTTTATTACTCTTAATTTTTTAGGTGATGATTGATGGTTGCATAACATAAAAAGATTATTGATATGTCAAATAGTGAATGTTAGATTGTATGCAATTTTTTGATTTTTTTTTTTTGCATTTTTTATGCACTTTTGTCTATTATATATATATATATATATATATATATATATATATATATATATATATATATATATATATTATATATATATATATATGTAAATATTAGTCATTTTTATAAATTTGAGAAATTTTAGACATTTTTTTCTATTTATAATTGTATATAATTTTTTGGATATTTATATAGGTTTTATTCATTTATACACACACATACACATGCACGTGCACGCGCGCACACACGTACACACATATATATGTATGTATATATATATACACATTATTTTTAATTATGACATCATAAGTTGAATTGTTTGATTCGAATGATTGAATCGATGACTCATGACCCAAAAGAAAAAACGGGTCAACCTTTGGGTGGTTTTTTAAAACATTGATCACAACAATAAAGGTTAATCTAAGCATTATTGAAGTAGAAAATATATGAGAATTTTAAGTATAAAATCAAATTTTAACATACTATTATATGTATCTCTAAAAAGATTAGCATCCAGAAATGAAGGTGCAAAGCAGTATGTTTTCAAAATAATAATACTTTGTTCACTATAAAAACATACTTAAAAAATCAGAAGAAGATAAAATAAAGAACTTCATAGAATGCCAAACATTTTAGGTAACTTAAAAAGATGAATTCATTAAAAAAATTGTAAACAAACTTACTCATTTATACATTTACTTAAATAATGCATTCTTAAATTAAATATCTAATATTTACTGGTGAATTACTATTCAATCAAGGCAATAGTAATTGATATCCTCAACTTGGATGAGCTCTGGTACAATTTATCTAACAATTTTAACAAAAAGGTTAATCTAATGGAAAAAGAGCATTTTGTGGCAAATGTAAAGACAATGATGTTAAATACTCAAAAAAGTATGTAATAAATTAAAATAAATAATTTAATAAGAGTATGTCATAATAATATTATAGGCAATCCAAAAAATGATCAAATAGATATATGCTCTGAATCAATATATCATATGACACTAGGAAAGGTATTGTCACATTATTGTGAAACAACTATTGAGATAATTGGATGTTCAACATCAGAATTTGTAAAGCTCTAAAGAGAGGTAAAAATTTTATTAATAAACACTATTACTACTATAAAATAACTTACTACTAACATGATTCATATCATATTGTTGGAAAAAAAGATAAATTCATAACTTGTCTAAAAGAACTAAAAGGAAAGGTATATACTTCATTATACAAGTTGATAAAAAAATGAAACATGAGTCGTAGCTTTGACAAATTTACAGCAACTAATATGATTAAAGTAGATAGTTTAGCAATGACATGGATAAAAGATGCCGACTCATTTAAGGACAAAGAATGAAAATAGATCAAGATTGAAAAATAATGAAAAAAATGGAGAACCTTTAAAAGTAAAACAATAATGTAAATTAGTCAAGACAAAAGTTATTTGAGAAGACATTACAATTATCTTCATTTCAGTTCTACTCAATTTCCACAACATTATGAAAATAAAACTATAACATTTAAAGTTTATTTTTTATTATATTGTTACCTTTTGTTAATTTTAATTTTCAATTTCTATATTAAATATGATATATCTAAAAAATAAGTAATTGATGTCAATCAATGTATATGAATATACAATATTAAATTTATAAATTGTAAACTTTATATAATTATACCTAATATCTATGATGTAGCGCGATTTGGCTGCTCTCACGTGTCAAGTGACTCAGACCCTGATTCGGATGGTTACCTTGTCATGGGCTGAGTTGTGCTAGCCCAAGTTGTTATGTTCTGTAGAGGAGACAAAATTAGAGTGCCTGGGTTACTTTTTACTCGGGGTGGGCACTCTGATGCTTAAGTCAAAGAGTTGTCTAAGAGTTCTTTAGTAGATAAGAGTATATAAGAGCTTAATTGTGTGTACCTTCATCAGTAAGAATGAGGGCTTTATATAGATGTGAGTGGTCTGAGTCTCCTCACAACGAGTCTCATGTTATCACAGAGCTATTTCTGCTTCGTTCTGGAGAGTAATTACGTCGATTACATAATCTACGCGGGGGTTACAATCTGTCTGATTAATTCTGATGTGTGTGATGTGGTAGGTCAGCCTAACAGTTGATGCATTAACACTCTAGAGATCTTGGGCTAGTAACATATCTACGAGACTAGTCAGTGGGCTCACCTTGTTGGTCGTCATAGGTTCTTTAACCTCGGCCCGTCTTTGAGGTAGGTCATTGTAGGCTGGGAGACCTGTTAGCCCAGCCCGGCCAAGGTAGTAGAGGTCAACTTGGACGAGGTGTATAAGGTCGACTTGCCAAGCTTGTTTGCTTACTCAGCATCAAGGTATCGCTTGAAAGCCATGTGTCGTGATGTAATTCAGAGTACTAAATTACCCCCCATTAATTGCCCCCCACTCCCAAGCCTTCGTCAGCTCGGCGAAGGGAATAAAGTAATTGGTCTGACAGGTCCATAGGTCGTTCGGCTCGCTCACATGATATGGTCTGAGACTGGGCGGGACTACAACAGATTTCAAATTTCAAATTCAAAAGGAGAGTATGCATAGTGAGTGTGCAAAATTTGAATTCGAAATAACCCGCATGCGGCAGCAATGTCTCGACCATCAATCTACTATCAACACATCTCATCCGTTCGCCTTTTTTCCCAGCGGACTATAAATATCGGGTCCCCACTCGCACTATTTTTGGATTTTTCTCTAAGGAGGGTGTCCGATCTGAGAAGGTTTTAATTAAGGTGCTACCGTCAGCTCGTCTGTTAAAATCTCGTTCGTCATCGATGTCGGTTTTCTTTGTCTCTTTACCCGGTGAGAAGCTTCCTTTACCGATATGTCTTTTGTTCCTTTGGAGGGTAGATCGCCAGACTATAGGTAGGCAAGAGAAGAGGGCTCTTCGGGAGAGGGTTCTCAGGGAGAGTCTCCTGGTTCTCAGCTAGGGGCAAGGGTAGAGGTCCAAGCAGTGGAATCCCCTTTTGATCCGACCGAGCTCTCTAGAGAGCATATAGTAGAGTTGTACAATACTTACCAAATACATGTCGAGTTCGACTCTATCCAGCCTGGTCCTGACGAGTATCCCTGGAGTCATGGCCGAGATGTTGTTTGTGTCTTTGAGGAGGCACTGGTCGCCAGTCTCCATTTTCCCTTACACCCTTTTATTCCTGCGGTGCTCTCGTATTATGGTGTCTCCTTAGGTCAGCTTCATCCCAATGCAGTCCGAACTCTAGTAGGGCTGATGTCCTTGTGTCACTACCACAACTTCCCTTTAGATTTAGACATTTTCTCCAAGTTGTGCTCTATGAAGAAGGTTCCCAATGTCCCCTACTATTTTTGCCTTCCCTTCCGTGGTGGCTATACGGTGTTAGTTGACTTTCCCTCCAAGGATAAAGATTCGAAGAATAGGTACTTCTTCCTTTCTTGTAGTATTGGCTAGAATATGGATACTATATGGCAGAGGAGTTGCCGTAGTTTCAATGTAAACTTTGATGGAGAGTTGCAACTTGCGGTTCGACATTTTGTTTGCCAGAAAGTTTCAGTAGAAAACGTTTTGGCCGAGCATATGCTCATATAGGCCGGCCTGAGTCGCGTAGGTACGTTGGCCTCCAAGTCCTTTGTATTTGCTTTTGATATTTTAATAATTTTTTGGCTCGGCTAACTTCTCTTTCCCCTTTTTTAGATATGGCGAGCATGGAGTCAATGATGGTGGCATCTAAGAAGATAGCTTCGAAGAAGAAGCGAAGGGTCGATCATTCATCAATGGAGGGTACCTTGGCCAGCATCAAGGTGAGGTCGTCATCATTTTCTCCTCCTATCATCGACCTTGAGGGAGGCAGCAACCCAATGAGTACCAACCAGGACTCCATGGGCCCTGTTGCCTTTCAACCTTAGGTCAGCTAGGAGGAACGTGTTGTCAGCCCTTATACCTCAGACATACCTCACTTTGTCCCAAATGTCGGTGTCTCTATGATTGATCATCTAACTGGCCCATACGTAGCTTTTTGGATGGGAAGGGACATGCTGCTTCCGGAGCATGTGTGATTCTATCATGGCTTGGACCCGACTGACATCGGAGCTTGCATGACTCGTAGTATACTCCAGGTTTGTTTTCTAGCTTTAGGAGCTTCTACCTTTTTGTGATGTGAATCTTGTACTGATCACACTTTTCTTTTTTTTTTTTTTTGGCAAGCGAACACCAAGGGGCAGGTCCTGCTAGATCAGGTTGCCTCAGACTGAAGGGAGAGAGTCGAGCTATAGGCTAGTGTCGACGTGCTATAGTCTCAAATGCGTGGGATCTAGCTCAACGTCAATGAGGACTGCCAGCGATCCATCGAGCTAAGCGGGAAAATGAAACACGAATTGGACGAGGCTTGAGAGACCATTGCCGCCTAGGAGTGCCGATTGGAAGAGAAGCAGACCAAGTACACTAAGGATATCTGCCGAGCAGAGTAGGCAGCCGTCAATTGTTTCCATGGCTCTCCCGAGTATGCCCAGGAAAAGGTGGAGTATTCAATCCCCGTGATACAAAAGGGATTTAAGCTTTTATTGCCACTACTTGAAGATGTTGCATCCCAATTTTGACTTTGGCACTTTCTCTGTCAACGATGTACCGAATGAGCTTGTCGTGCAAGTCGATGAGGAGCCTTTAACTCCTAACAAGGGTGAAGAAGTAGCCGGCGCAGAAGAGGGCGAGGAGGGCAACAACATCGATGATGAACTACAGGGAGTTGATGAGGAGTAGGTCGGCCTTGTTGGTTTCTTTAGCCTGCGAACTCCTATAAGTTGGTATCTCTTAGGCCTTCGTGCCCCGAATGTTTGAACTTTCTGTTGTTGAGGTTTTTTTCCTTTATTTTAACATATGTATCTCAGCCTTTGGCCTCAACTGTTTAGCGAAATTTAGTTTTCCCTTACTCGATGCCTTCTTTGAATGGAGTTTCTTTTTATTTAGCTGTTGTGCAAGTCAGACAATTTGTCGTCAGGTCGGATGGGTGCCTCAGTACAAAAAGCGTTGGTATCCCTTTAGGTTTTCTTTTGGCCGAGCTGTTGAGAGGTTGGCCCGGATGCCTTAGCAAATTTTTGCAAATCCACGAACGCAGCCCGGAACTCTTTGTCCATGTTTTCTTTTGGCCGAGCTGTTAAGAGGTCAACTTGGATGCCTTAGTAAATTTTTGCAAATCCGCGGATGTAGCCCGAAACTCTTTTTCTTTTTTAGAGATAGTATCTCCTTAGGTTGTCTATATTCCACGCATGGGTACCACTTTCCCCTCCAGTGTTTCGAGCTTGTACGCGTTTCCACCTATTACTTTGAAGACTTTGTAAGGGTCCTCCCAATTTGGTCCTAGCTTTCCCACACCAGGCTTAGGCACCATAACTTTCCTGAGTACTAAGTCGCCAACCCTAAATTGGCATTTTTTGACTCGGGCGTAATAGCACCAAACCACTCGTTGTTGGTATGCTGCGGTCCAAATGTAGGTCAAGTCTTGAGCTTCTTTTATTAGGTCGAGGTTGGTTCGTAGATCTTCCTCATTAGCCTCTTCATCAAACATCTCGGACCGTAAGGTCGGCACTTCAATCTCTGTCGATATTATGGCTTCGGTTCCGTATGTCAGGTGGAAGAGCATTTCACTTGTTGCCATCTTGATGATCGTTCAGTTGGCCCATAACACACTAGGGAGCTCGTCCACCCACAAACCTTTAGCTCGGGAAATCCGAGTTTTAAGGCCATGGAGGATTGCCCTGTTTGTTACATCGGCCTGACCGTTAGCCTGGGGATGAGCAACTGAGGTGAAGTTTTGCTTTATACCCATTTCTACGCCCCAGTTCTGGAATTTGATATCCTTGAACTGTTTGCCATTGTCTGAGATCAAAACCTTAGGTAGTCCGAATCTTCATACAATACTCCTCTAAAAGAAATTCTACACATTTTGAGCTGTAATGGTTACCAATGGCTCGGCCTTCACCCACTTCGTGAAGTAGTCGACTAATACCACTAAGAATCTTCTCTGCCCAGTCGCTGACATTTGTCACACTCCTGCACCAGCTCAATCGCGTCTGCCTTCATTATGGGCCAATAGTACCCTTGTCGTAAGGCCTTTTGGGTGAGTGCCCTGCCCCCAAGTGTCCTCCACAGAGCCCTTCGTGAATATCGTGTAACACCTGCTTCGCTTTAACTCAACGTAGGCAACGCAGGTAGGGGAGTGTGAATGACCTTCTATATAGTTTCTTGCATACTATCACGTAGTGAGTTGCTTGTCTTTCTATCCTCCATGCCACATTGCATTCCTTCGGTAGTATTCCATGGCGTAGATAATCAATGAGCAGATCTATCCAGCTCAATTCTGTTGTCATCACTTGGATGACCTCTTCTACCGCCCTTTCTATAGATGGGTGTGGTAGGTCTTCTATGTAGACTGTCCTTTTTGTCGAGTTGATTGCATTGGCCAACTTAGAGAGTGCATTAGCCTCAGTGTTTTTCAATCTTGGGATCTGTTGGATGTACCAAGAGTGGAATCCGGGCAGGAGTTCCCTCACCTTGGCCAAGTAGGCCAACATGGCAGGCATGTCCATTCACTTGGTTGAGCACGACTTGCGAGTCGCTACATACTACAAGATGTTTAACCCTGACTTCCTTTACTAGTGATAGCCTGGCTATAAGTGCCTCGTACTCAGCTTCATTGTTTGAAGCATGAAATAAAAACTAAAGCACGTATTTCAGTTTTACTTCGCTAGGTCCGTAGAGGATTAGCCCAGCTCCGCTTTTGCTCTAGTTAGAGATTTGTCCATATGGAATATCCAAGCCTCCTCGTCCCATACCGGGCTCTCACGAGTTGGGGCAGGTGTCGCACTGGTTGAAGCCTCTGAAGTGGTTGCTAACTTGACAACTTCAGGGGTCGGCAAGTTGAAGGTGCACTTGACGATGAAGTCAGCCAGGGCCTGTGCATTGTTTATTGGTCACGGCCCGTACCGAATATCATACTCGTTGAGTTCGATTGACCACTTTGTAAGTCTCCCCGAGACTTTGGGTTTCTAAAGGATTTGCCTCAGAGGTCGATCAATCAAAACAACGATAGAGTAGGCTTGGAAGTAGGGTATTAGATTTTGGACTGCTAACACTAAAGCAAAGGTCAATTTCTCGATGTCCAGGTATTTAGTCTCGGTAGCATGCAATACTTTACTTACATAGTACACAGGTCACTGAACCTTTTCTACATCTCTAACTAGGACCAAGGTAACTACTTCATCACTGGTAGAGAGGTAGAGCTTGAGCTCGTCCCAGGACTCAGGTTTGGTCAACAAGGGTGGCGAACTTATGTATTATTTCAGCTCATCAAAGGCAAGCTAACATTCTTTGGTCCACACAAAGTCCTGGTTCTTTTTTATTACTTTAAAAAATGGTAAACACCACCCAACTGACTTAAACATAAATTGGTTCAAGGCAGTTATTCGACCAGTTAGTTTTTGTACTTCTTTAACCAAGCTAGGGAGTCACATGTCTAGTAATGCTTGGATTTTTTCTGAGTTGGCTTTGATGCCACATCAACAAACTATATATTCGAGGAATTTACCCAACATCACACTGAAGACGCATTTGTTCAGGTTGAGTTTCATTTTGTATTTTCTTAAAACGCTAAAAACACATTTCAGGTCGGCAATCAAAGAGTTTGAAAACTAAGTTTTGACAACCATATCATCTACATAATATTCCACTTTATTTCCAATCAAATTCGAGAAAACATTATTTACAAGTCGCTGGAAAGTTGCTCCAATGTTTTTTATTCCAAAGCGCATGACTTTATAAAAGTACAAGCCAATCTTGGTTACAAAGGAGGTCTTGTCTTCATCAATCAGGTCCATAGAAATCTGGTTATGGCCGGAGTATGCATCTATGAAACTCAACAACTCGAATCCTGAGATCGCATCTACTAGGCGATCAATTCGTGGGAGAGGGAAGCTATCTTCCGGGCATGTTTGGTTTAGGTCGGTATAGTCAACGCACATGCACCACTTGTCGTTGGCCTTCTTTACTAGTAATGGATTTGCAATCCAGCTCAAGTACTAGACTTCTCTCACGAAGCCCGCTATGAGTAGCTTCCCTACCTCCTTGTCCACTACTTTCCATCTTTCTAGGGCAAGGTTCATTTTCCTCTATCGGACTGGTCTGACTAAGGGGCCAACATTCAATTTGAGAGTTATTATTTTAGAGTCTATGCCGGGCATTTCTGCTACCGACCAAGCAAAAACATCTAATTTATTAAGTAAGAAGCTTACCAAGTTGGAGCGAACCAATTTAGTTAGGCGAGCCCCTATCTATACCATCTTCTCTGGCTCAATTTTTGAGATTGGCACTAGGACGGTATCTTCCATGGGTTGAGCTCACTCATCTCTGTTCTCAGGTGGTGGCACCAGGTCGATGTCGATGACAATCTTGACTTTTGCTTTCAGGGCTGCTACATAACACTTGTGAGACTCTAGCTGGAAACCTCGAAGAACCCTTATACCTCTAGTAGTGGAGAATTTTATAGCCAGATGGTAGGTTGAAACCACCACCTGGAGGGCATGCAGGATAGGTCGGCCCAAGATGGCGTTGTACATGGAGGGCCTGGCGACCACTAGGAAATCATGACCAAACCAAACTATGTTGGGGGTGAGCCCCCCGTAACTAGTACCCTCACCCGACCAATGGGCCATACTACTTCCCTACTAAAGCCGACCAGGGGTACATTGGCTGGTTGCAAATCTTTCTTGCCGAGCTCCATAAGTTCGAAGGCCTCCTGAAAAATGATGTCAGTCGAGCTACACGAGTCAACCAGGATTCTCTTTACTTCGAAGTCATTGATCATTAACCTTACCACCAAGGCGTCATCATGCAAATATTATATTCTGCGCGTGTCATCTTCTATGAAGTATATCACCTCCTCTCTTCAAGGTCGCTTTGGTGGGTGGTCATTGTCATGCTCAAGTTCTCAAACCGAAGTCTTCCCTATCGAAATAGTGCATCTAGCCACTATAGACACTCAGGTGATCATGTTGATAACCCCCTGGACGGGCCACTCTTGTTGCTAGTTTCTAGGAGCTGGGTCTCTATCTTGTTCCCTGCTTGTTTGAGGTGCCTCCCTGCGTTGCTCGGCAGGTCGGCCTTCTTCTTCTTATCTCTTAGTGAACTGTTTGAGGTACCCACAACAGATTAGTTCCTCAATTTCATTCGTAAGGTTCCAATAGTTCTTTGTGTCGTGACCAATGTCACGATGGAAGTGGCAGTATTTGTTAGGGTTCCTGTTAGCGAAGTCGCCCTTCATCCTAGGCGACCACTTTACATATTTTGCTATTTTTATTTGCATTAGTATTTCTCCCCTTTTTATATTTAGGGGGTATATGTTTTATTATAAAAGGGAGAAGTTCCAGATCATTGGCCTGAACCTGAACTCCGATGAGGAGACTTGCTTTTCCTTCTGGGTAAGCTACTCCGTCGGCTTCTTGGTGACCAACTTCTCTTTGGAGACTTGCTTCTCCGCTTCGACTTGTTGCTTCTTGCTTCTTCTTCTACTCATTTTCTCTTTCCAGACAACTCCAGCTGCGATCTCAAGGCTTCTTCAACTTTTATGAATTTATTTGCTATTACAAAGAATTTTTCCATGGTAGTCGGGGGTTCAGTTCCATTTCCCAGCGTAAGTCGGGGTGACGTATGCTGTTCTTGGCCGCAGTGAGTTGTACTGCTAGGTCTAAGTCCGGAATTTGTAGGCATTCCATATTGAATCTTTTAATGTATCCCTGTAGTGTCTCATTAGGTCGTTGTACGATGTTTAACAAGCAGGTTACAGATTTTGAGTGTCTTTTGTTGGTTGCAAAATGGGTGATAAACAGGGTGGCAAGTTGATTTCACTTTTTTATGGAACCAGGGGCCAAGCCCCAAGTACCACAACCGAGTTGCATCTCGGAGAGTTGTAGGAAGGCGATGCACATACTTGCATCATTGGCTCCATGGAGCAACATCAATGCTTTAAAGCTGTCAGCATGATCAACAGGGTCTGTCGAGCCGGTGTAGGTCTCAAAGTTGGGTGCCCTAAAATTCTTTGACCTTGGGGCCTTGAGGACTTCAGGGGCAAATGGTGATTCTCGAGTTATAGGGTACCTTGATGAGATGCCTACCTATCTGGTTTCTTTAATTTCTTTTTCTTGTCCATCACGCTCCTAGCCGGAGCGAGCTGACTTTTCTTCGATGCGCGGTGAGCATGTCTTTTGCGCCTCCTTTTGAAGCCTTCAGAAGAACTAGTGGCCTCTATTCCGATCGGAGTGGTAGCTCGACTCTCCACTGGAAGTTGATTCTGATTCTAGTTGGGGACCACATTCTCAACTGGGGGCTGGTTGTTGATCGGGTTAGGAACCTGGTTTGGGACTTGGTTGTAGACCTAACTGGGAACCCGAGCTGGGCTCGGATTCTGGCTATTGTTCTGGTTTATGCTGGTATTTTGTTGCTACTACGGCCAGGGTGGTTGTACCTGCTAGTTCCACTGTCAGGTCTACTGGTGTTGTGGTTGTTGTTCCCCCCATCATGGCGGCAAACTTACTCTCCCATAATCTCAACTGGTCGCTCATCCACCACATGCATTGCACCAGGTTGTAGAACTGGCATGCGTCGACCCTTGTGAGAGCCACTGTGGGCTCAACAACAGGGGGAGGCGCATTCACATGAGTTGGTGCAATGGTCGGGTTCAAAGGGACTTCTATCTGTCCAATGGTCACCGAGGGTACTTGCGGGATCATCTTGAGATGCTCGTAGACCCTAGTAACTTGGTTGTTGTTGGAGGGTTGGTTACTTGAGGATGCCATAGGTATTAATGTGTGATGTTATAAAAAAAAAAAAAAGAATGAGAACTTAGCTTTTTTGTATCACTGTTCCCACAGACAACGTCAATTGATGTAGCATAATCTGGCTACTCTCTCATGTTAGTTGACTTGGACGCTAATTTGGATGGTTACCTTGTCAGGGGTCGAGCTATTATGTTCTACTGATGAGACAAAATTAAAGTGCTCGGGTTGTTTTTACCCAGGATGGGCACTCCGATGCTTAAGTCAGAGAGTTGCCTGAGAATTTAATCATGCATACCTCACAATGGTAAGAATGAGGGCTTAATCGTGTGTACCTTCATCGGTAAGAATGAGGGCTTAATCATGCGTGCCTCCATCGGTAAGAATGAGGGCTTTATATAGATGTGAATGGCCTGAGTCTCCTCACAACGGGTCTCATGTTCTCGTGGAGCCATTTCTGCTCATTCAGGAGAGTAATTACGTCGGTTACATAATCTACACAGGTCGGCCTGGTAGCGTATCTACGAGACAAGTCAGTGGGCTCACCTTAAAGGTTGCCACAGGTTCTTTCACCTCGGCCGGTCTCTAAAGTAGGTCGCCATAGGCTGGGAAACCTGTTAGCCCGACCCAGCCAAGGTACTAGAGGTTGGCTTGGGCGAGGTGTAGAAGGTTGACTTGTCGAGCTGGTTTGCTTACTTAGCACCGAGGTGTTGCTTGAAGGCCACGTGTCATGATGTAATTTGGAGGACCAAATTACCCCTCATCAATCTATATGTATACATAAAATAATAATTTTTTATTGGGCATGGATTTTAATCGGCTTGAATGGGGTTAAATTTGCATCCGATCTAATTATTAATCAGATGCAAGTTCTAACATCAAAATCAGGGATAATTGAATTTGGAGTCAAATTGTGTATCATACTATCGAAGTCTATTGACAACCTTAGTAAGCAAGCCCAAGCTAAGAAACCTTCAAGACCGACTTGGAAATTATATACATACATGGTAAATATTTATTATATAATATTTAGATAATATTATTATAGTTTTTAATAGACTAAAATTAAATTTTATACAAATTAAATAAAAATTTTAATTTGTAAAAATTTATAGTTTTATAGTTAACACATGCATTATGCCTTTATCTGATACCAAACAAATATTATTATGTTTGGGGTGTTGGTCGGGTTGAGCTAGGCAGCCCTAAAAGTTGTTAATACACTAGCAAAATCTGGCTCGATATCTTTTATATATATTGATGGTGTGCAATCTAAAAGCTCCTAGCTGGAGAGTAGCTCAAACATTGATGCTTATCTAGCCAGTCGACCTGCAAGAGAAATGACCAAAGAACCTAGGGTGGCTAACCCAACGAGGTAACTCTGATGCTTAAGTTAGTACTCTTGTAATGATTGCGAGCTAGAAATCAGAAAGTATAAGAGCTAGAATGCACTTAATTGCGTGTACCTTGTGTCACTGAGGTAGATACCGTTATATAGGCGTTGTTTGGCATGGGCGTCACACATCGTGTCCAAGGTCTTTGGGAAGACGTGCCTAACCAGCCTGATGTCCTTGTAGGTAGTTGTGCACGTAAACCAGTCTCCATGCCTTGTTTGGTTTCCTTCGGAACATTCGGTACGGGGACCAACTTCTGAGAAACCCAGGAGTGTCAAGATATGCATGTCAAATTGGTCGGTGAACACATCACGCAGGTCACCACCTGGACCTCAATTAGGTCAGCAAGCCCTCAAGGGAGGTCGCTCCTCATCGAGGTCACTTTGACTATACTAACGAGGTGCCACAAATCAGTCCCTAGATGAGGTGCTACAAGACGCTCAGAGTTGTGGACGAGGTCATCAGCTAGGTTTTCACCAAGTCGGTGGTGGTGGCAAGTCACCATGTCGGATTCCGTCTCTTTGTCTAAGGAAAGTCATCGCCTACGTGGTGTTGAGGTGTCATCCAACTGTTTTAAGATGTTATGTGTCATGATGTCATTGAAGGGTCAAATCCGCCTTCATCAGTTGCCCCCCACTCTCAAGCTGAGATCAACTCGACGAAGGGAGTAGCTCGTTTCTTTGGCCCAGAGTGACTAATTTGATGAGCTCATAACTATTGGTCCAGTTTGCTCCCTTGGTTGGAAGAGTTAAAGTTCTGAATGCAGCCTTACGCAGGACCTCACCGTCTTGATCATCGGAGCACGTGAGCGAATTCATCCATTCGAGGAGAGGTGGAGCAGGTACCCCGAGGACATCTACCTTATTTGGGATGCAATCGTCAAGGAGTTCTGCAATTCAGCCAAGTACTTGAAGAGCAAAGCTCATCATGTCGTCCTTCAAGAGGCGGTTCTAATTGCATGAATGCCTTGTCAGGTTACTCCACCCGGGTAGGCTACAACATAATGTCCATCGAGCTGGTTCTCGAAAGAGTAGCCAGCGAGGTTGATGTGGAGCCCGAAACCGAGGTGGAGGTCAGCTGTTAAGAGATTGGCCAAGTTTGCATCTACCACGATGTTGAAAGTGAACTAATCATTCCTTCATTTCTTTTTCCGTCCCTTTTTATTTTCTCCTCTTTTTCTTTTCAAGTCGGTAGTGAGATGTCGACGTCCTTTGAGGTCGATTAAGTGTAGCAACTACAACCATGACACTGTCGAGCTAGATAGATAGGGGGCCGACCTACTGAGATTGGTCTTTCATGTGGTCGATGTGCTTCGAGGCCGGCTTGAGGGGTCATTCACTAAAAAGCGGTATAGCTTTCCCTTAAAACTCGATTTGATTAGGTCACCAAAGCGGATAATCGTTCTGTAGTAGCTTTAAATGTGGCTGCTTCTATGTCGTCATTTAAGATTAGCTTCCTCAAGTAGGTGCTTGTGAGATCATGGCATACATGTACCACCTGCTCCTGGAACCGCTAGCTGCCCACTCCTACTGGAGTCATGGGAGGCTCACCTTAAGGTGTCGACTCTACTATCTGTGGGTCACCTACTCTCACGGGAACCACGAAGGGCTCAACCTATGAGGCCGGTTCCACATTAAGTTTGCTTCCAACTCTCAGGGGAGCTATGAAGAGCTCGATCCGTAGTGAGGCTTCGCAGTTCAGGCTAGAGGCAGATTGGGCCAGATCTCTGAGGCTCGCCCAGGCTGGTTGTTCATTTCTATTCTGCTTGTGAGATTTGTTGATACATACATTACTCTCGACGTCGGATGATAGGGTGACGTTGTGGTTGCACTACATTAGCCCTCAGAGACACCAGTCGTCTATTCCTACAAGAAGCCACAAGGAGCTCGACCTACGGGGGCAGCTCTACTAATTGTATGTCGCCAACTCGCATGGGAGCCTTGAAAGGCTTGACTCGCAAGGGTGTTCGCATAGTCTATAGGCTGCTAACTCCCGTAGGAGCCGTGAAGGGTTCAACCTGTAGGGGAGACCTCGCGAAGAAGGCTGACGAGGTTCGTCTGGGCTGAAATGAGGTCGGCAGAGCTGCTTAGTCTGTTGGCCATCAACTCCCACGGGAACCATGAATGGCTCAACCTGTGGGGGCGACCTAACTCCAAGGTCGTTCTGCTACTAATTGTTCTATGGCAACATGAGTGCATTGAACTTCTCCTATGCCTACATCTGGAAATTTGTGCTTTAGCTCATAGTACTACCGCATTTCAATCCCGGCGGGAACTACTAATGGCTCTACCGCGGGGAGAGGGGCATTCACATGAGGTAGCAATGTGTTTGTTTGGGGTAATGGGAGTGTTGGGTTCAACACGGTTGCTACTCCAGAAAATGCTATGGGCACTGAACTTGCTTGATTGTCACAAGGGGGTTCTCAAGGTTCATTACAGATGTTCTTTCCCCCTAGTAATTGATTCTTCGTTCTTGATGTTGGTGTTGCATGAAAATATCATTGAGTTAATAAAAGTGGAAACTATAAGGTGAAAACTTAGCTTTTTGTAGCGGATCCCACATACGATGCCAATTTATGATGCACGATCTGGAAGCTCCTAGCTGGAGAGTAGCTTGGACTTTGATGCTTAGCTGCCGGTCGAACTACAAGCAAAAGGATTAGAGAACCAGGGGTGGCTAACCCGGTGAGGTCACTCCGATGTTTAAGTTAGTACTCTTGTGATGATTGCGAGCTAGAAATTAGAAAGTATGAGAGCTAGAATGCACTTAATCGCACGTACCATGTGTCACTGAGGTAGATGCCCTTATATAGGTGTTGTTTGGTGTGGGCGTCATGCATCGTGTCTGAGGTCTCCGAGAAGACGTGCCTAACCGGCCCGATGTCCTCGAAGGTAGTCGTTCACGTAGACCAATCTTTGTGCCTTGTTCGATTTCCTCCAGAACATTTGGTATGGGGCCAACTTCCGAGAAACTCGGGAGTGTCAAGATATGTATGCCGAATTGGTCGGTGAACACATCTCGCAGGTCACCACCTAGACCTCAATCAGGTCGGCAAGCCCTCAAGGGAGGTCGCTCCTCATTGAGGTCACTTCAACTGTACTAATGAGGTGCCATAGATTGGCCCCTGGACAAGGTGCTACAAGCCACTCAGAGTTGTGGACAAGGTCGTCAGCTAGGTTTTTGCCAGGTCGGCGGTGGTGGCAGGTCGCTAGGGTCGGACTCCATCTCTTTGGCTAAGGCAAGTCATCGCCTAGGTGGTGTCGAGGTGTCATCTAGCTATTTTGAGATGCCATGTGTTCCCTCATCATATATATATATATATGATGGGATTAGCCTATCCCCCTAGCTCCATAATTTCAATATCAATAATTTTTAGGGAAAATTCATGATTAGTACCTTATACTTTGGGCTTAGTGCTACTTTTGTCCCTGAACTTTAAAATGCGACAATTCAATACCTGAACTTCCAAAACATGCCATTTTAGTGCCTATCATTGATCAGTCCTTAAGTGGCATTTGAAAAGATAGAAATGCCCTTTGAGTGCCATCTAATTTTCTTTATCAACCATCCAAACGTTGATAAAAAATGAACGACTCCAAAACCTTGCCTCTTCTAATTCAAGATGTGACCCCAACTTTCTTTAATAGAAAAGGATTTGAGACTTCATTTTTTGTCAACGTTTGAATGGTTGATAAAAAAAATTTGATGACACTTAATGGGCATTTGTGTCTTTTCAAGTGCCACTTAATAGCTGATTAACGACAAGTACTAAAAATTGACATGTTTTAAAAGTTCAAGTACTGAATTGTTGCATTTTAAAGTTTGGAGAACCAAAGTGGCACTAGGCCCAAAGTACAAGATACTAATTAGAAAAAATCTCTAATTTTGTATTTAAAAATAGTTAAAAACCTACAAATAATACATGCATAGGTTGTACTTGATTTGTTCCAACATTGATGCGAAATCAAATCCCGCAACCAGCACTTTGGGGGAAAAAGGATCATGGGAAAATTATTAATTGTGCATAGCACCAATACTAAAAAATAAAATATTGAACTTGGTTTGATTTAGTCCAATTACAAATGTCACATTTCTCTGGTGCAACTTGAGCAAGTTGGGTTAAGTTGAAGATCAATCCAAACCGGCTTGAACTCTTAAACCTTAAGCTGAGGCTTACATTTATTTAATTATGACCAAGAAAGTTAATCTATAGATTAATTAAATTGTAACTAGAACCTAATTTTATATATTTAAAATTTTAAGTATTTAAGTAATAATTACAAAAATATATAACATTTAATCAATAATGTAACATAAATAAAATAGTACATTGAAAGATAATATTAAAAACTATTTCATTAAGTAATTAACAATAATTTATTATTTTTGTTAAAAATTATCAATATAATTAATTTAAATTACTAAATTACTAAATAATTTTATGATAAATTACTAAAATAAAGATTAATATTTTAAACAACATTACATTTCTTATTATTCGTTAAAATTAACAGCGAATTTCCCCGTACTTTAGCACGGGTCATTCACTAGTATCTAATCTTCTCCCAAATCCAACGGTATATATTCCACTGTCTTATCCCTTACTCCCTTCTATTCCCATCATTATAACATAGTCACAACCCCACTCTCCTCTTCTTGCCGCAGAAGGTCGGTTACCGGCGAAACAAGATCTCCAAACCTCAGACGAAAGAGGGGAGGAGGAGGAGAAGAAGAGTCATGGCGGACTTAGAAAATTTGCTTCTGGAAGCGGCAGGAAGAACCGGTGGACCAGGGAGGAACAGACACTCGCGCCCTCCACCATCGAGAAGGCGAAGGGATGATTCCTATTTCGACGACGGCAGCGATTCGAAGGACGATGACGATTCGGACGACGATGATCCGGGCTACTCAGGTAGAAAACCCTCTGGATCTCAAGTCCCTCTCAAGAAGAGACTGGACGCCCACGACAAGGACGATGACCGCGATAGCCGAGATGACGACCGCGATTACGACGATGACGATGATGACGAAGATCGCCGTGCCGGCAGCGGGGACGATTCTGATGTCGGGAGTGATCTCTACAAGGACGACAGGGACAGGGAAGAACTCGCTAATATGAGCGAGTTGCAACGAGAGTTCATCCTTTCTGAACGAGCCACGAAGAAAGATGATAAGAGGTTGCAGGAGGCCGTTAGAGCGAGGCAGGGTGGAAAGAAAACTGATATTATGAAAGAGACACCCCCTTCGGTCCGTGTTCGGTCATCGTCTAGGTATGCCGATAAGTTGGCTGCGAAAGATGATGCTTTGAATGAGCTGCGGAATAAGAGGAGGAACAAGCAGGACCCGGAGGGTCACCGTAAATTGAGGGATTCGGGAAGAGGGGGTTTGGGCGCGCGAGGTGGGTCTCCGGTTCGGCGGAGATCGATACTTACTGCGGCGAGTCCGAGTAGTTCGAGTCAGAGTGACTCTCAGAGTGGAAGTCACAGCAGAGATGATGGTTCAACAGGGGATGGGGATCTGGGTGACAGTGACGATGATAGGCATGGAGCCGGGAAGGAGGTGCCGACGTTTGAGGAAATTAAGAGTATTACGATTAGGAGGTCAAAGCTGGCTAAGTGGTTCATGGAACCCTTCTTTGAAGAGCTGATTGTGGGTTGTTTTGTGAGAGTTGGGATTGGAATGTCCAGGTCTGGGCAGAGTATATACAGACTTTGTATGGTGAAAAATGTCGATGCCACGGACCCTAATAAACAGTATAAGCTTGAGAACAGGACTACATACAAGTATTTGAATTGTATTTGGGGCAATGAGAGCTCGGCTGCGAGGTGGCAGATGGCTAGGGTATCTGACTCTGCACCACTCGTTGAAGAGTTCAATGATTGGTTGCGTGAAGTGGAGCGCCATGGGGGGCGGATGCCCACTAAACAGGATGTGTCGGAGAAGAGGGAGGCTATCCAGAAGACCAATACTTTTGTATACTCGGCTGCTACCGTGAAGCAGATGCTGCAAGAGAAGAAAACTGCCTCGTCGAGGCCTTTGAACATTGCAGCTGAGAAAGAGAGGTTGAGGAGGGAGATGGAGGTGGCAGAGAGCCGAAGAGATGAGGCAGAGGTGGAGAGGATACGAGCGAGGTTGCAGGAACTTGAGGCAATGTCTAGGCAGGCGAAGGAGAAGGACTCTAAGGCTGTAAGATTAGCAGAGATGAACAAAAGAAACAGGGCTGAGAATTTCAAGAATGCATCAGAATTGAAGCCGGTTAACACAAGTCTGAAAGCAGGGGAGGCGGGGTATGATCCATTTTCAAGGAGATGGACAAGGTCAAGGAATTACTATGTATCAAAGCCTGGTGAGGGTGCACCAACAGCAAATGGTGAAGCAGCTGTTGCTTCAGCAGTGTCAGTAGCCAGCAGTGGTACAGGAGCGAGAGCTGCTGCAGAGGCCGGCATTGCTGCAACAGCTGCTGCTTTGGAAGCAGCAGCTGGTGCTGGAAAGTTGGTGGACACAAGTGCCCCAGTTGATCAAGGGACTGAGTCAAATTCGCTGCATGACTTTGAGCTTCCAATATCATTGGCAGGACTGCAAAAGTTTGGAGGACCCCAGGGAGCCCATTTGGGATTCTTGGGTAGGAAGCAGAGGATAGAGGCAACAGTTGGATGTCGTGTCCCAGAAAATGATGGGAGGCGGCATTCTTTGACCCTGACAGTTAGTGACTACAAGCGACGGAGAGGTCTGCTCTGAAATGTGACACTGCAAACAACTTATGGTGGATTAGGTAACAATGGTGCTATGTTGTGTTGTTAGAATTTTAACAGTCAAACCTCTAGTATTGCTGGGGTCAGAGTTAGACCCATAACCTGTGCTCTTTTTCACTGCAAAGGACTTAGTATATGTAATTTCTGCTCTTTTGTTATAATGGTTACATCCATAAACTCAAGAATGTCTTATCCAACTTATTGAAGTCTCCTACGTGACTTCTGAGTTCTGTTTCAGTACTGTCATCAGTTATACTTATGTTTATTTTTGCCTAATTACCCCTTGCAATCTTGGCCAAATTCAATGATTCTAACTGTTTTATTTTAGTCGACTTTTTTTATTGAAATTTGCTAGACTTCTTTTGCAATTGAATGAAACATAGTTAGTTTCAACTATTTTATCCATTTGAAAATAAGGCACATCGATTGATCAAAAATTGCCTAAACCATGAGATAGCATTAGATTGAGAGTGGAGCTCTACATTGTGTTGCTCTGGGAAATTTCTATCTACAATCTAGGTTCTGGTAACATCAAAGACAAAGATTATGTTGATTCTCATTCTCAAAGATAAGATCATAGAGATTGCAAATCATAGATGTTCATATTTCCTGTTCTAAGATCCCATGGCATAATTGTTAGGACTATAGCAATTGTTCCCAGTGATTTAAAAGGCGCGCCTTGGCGCACAAGTGAGGCACATTTTAGGGTAGGTGCCTCGCCTAGGTCCTAGGCGTAGCACTTTCAAAATCACATGCCTGATGTGCCGGTGTGCGCCTGATGTGCCTTGCGCTTTCTGAAAATTTTATGCTTTTTTTGAACATAGCAGCTGGGCCGGGGGGGGGGGGGAGCCCTTGGACCCCCAACCACACCCCTCGAGGCAAGCCCAAACAAGTTCATGTTAGGGTCTTAAATTCTTAATTTCCACACAAAAAATAATGATTTTATAATTTAAATTGCCTTTTAAGAAGATATTTTATTAAGATGAATGGATTTCTTCTTAAAAGGCAATTAAAATTATAAAATCATTATTTTTTTGTGTGGAAATTAAGAATTTAAGATCCTTAGATGATCTTGTTTGGGCTTGCCTCAAGGGGCATGGCACAAAGGCGGCTCGTAGAATCAGGAATGTAATATGTTTTACATCACATTAGCTACTTAAAGTAACGCAATTGAGGAAAAAAAGAGATTGTGGGTTTTACATACTTGAAAATGTTTTATATGTTTGATTGTATTTTTAAATGTTCATTTGGATACGCTTTACATGTTATGTTTATGTATTTTAATTTTAGATAATAGGTTTTTTAAAACATTAATTTTAAAATTTAAGTTTATAATTTTTATTAATATTTTTTGGCATTTTTTTGAATTTTCTGACATTTTTTATGTTTTAGCTTTTTATTTTGTATTTTTGCGCCTTGCTTCAAAAAGGCGTGCGCCTCGCACCTCGGGCGCAAATTGGCCCTTGCGCCTTGCGCTTTTAAAACACTGATTGCTCCCTTGTTTTTCTAAAGTATATACAATTTCCTCCTCTGTTTGCTTTATTATGCCCTTTTATGGGTAAAAATTCTTAAGAGCTGATTTATGGGCTGGTATTCCTGTAGTCTGTTAGTATATGTTATTAGCAGGGCCAGTGATCGTTAAGCCAGTGGTGTGAACTAGATAAGCAGCCATTGGTTGGATATGTATGGGATGAGAGGAATGTCAGAGTCTAATATAAAGATCAGCGTTCAGATATGTTGCCAATCTTTCCATAATCAGAGTTGATCATTGGATCTGTACAAGAGAGAGGCCTTACTGTATGTTAGAAGTGTTAATTATTAGAGGTATTATTGTCTCATCACTATTTTATTAGTTATCAATTTACGGGTATGTTCATGTTTAAGTTACAGTCCCCAGACATAATTAGGGGTGGTGGTGTCTTTGTAGCCACCTGGGGAGAGTTCTCTCCCTTTTCCTCCATCATTTGAATTCTCTCTCTCTCTCTCTCCTGTTTGCAATCAAATACCATTTACATGGTATCAGAGCACTAGGAAGGACTATAGAAGGCTGCAATATCTTCTACAGATTTGTTTCTTCTTGTCTCTTCTGATTTTTTCTTCTTTTTTTTAAGGAACAAACAAGTCAGTAGGACTGATCTTTCTTATTCTTTTTCTTCTTTGTTTTGGTCACCATGGGGTGACATGTTGGTGGTATGAATGGTAATTTGAAGTCCTCTAATGGGAAGTCACCAAGAGGGATTATGTGTTGTGGTGCATGGCTGTGATGTGGTTTGGTGGTTTGTGTTTGGATGAAACCTCATAAATTTGGTGTGTTGTGATCTGTAGAAGAGATTAAAGCCCTCCAACATAGTGTGTTGATTGATAAGTTGCTGTCATAAGGTGGAAGCAGTGTAAATAGCAGGTTAACATTTTTTTTTTGTCATTGTTATTGTGATTGGTGATTGGAAAGGTATCATGGATGCATGGTGTTGGTGAAACTAAACCCAACTAGCTTGGTTCAATTTGAAGTTTTTGGATTATAGATGACATCTATTAAGTTGAATGGTGATAATTATATACCTTAGGTCAAATCAGTAGAAGTCTTCCTCAAGGAAAAATGAAGGTTAAAATACTTGAAGAATGCAAACTTTGATGCAAGTTATTGACGGAGGTCCAAGTCCAGCCCAGGTTCCAAGTAAAGTCAAGTGGCAGCCACTGGCAGAGGGGTGACTTAAAATTAACTTCGATGGTGACTTTAAAGTTCCAAGGTTTCATCCTTTGGAGCTATTGCTCTTGATTATAATGGTCATTTTGTTGCAACAAACTCTGGTAAGAGTGGTGTGGTCTCTGCTTTCCTTGCCAAGGTTGTGGCGCTTAAGGAGGCTCTTTATTTTGTTTGCTGCATTGGGTGGAATAAGTTGATTTTTGAAGGAGTCTGCAAGATGCTTCTTGATGGGCTTGCTAATCATCGTTGGGAATGGCCTTTAGGTAGCTTTTTTGATATTTTGGATGTTGAGTTTCTAGTCAGTAACATGTCTATTGACCTTTTGTTTTCAAAAAGGGAGGTTAATAAGACACCTCTTGAGCTTGCTTCTCATGGTTTCTGCAAGTCTGGTGTCTTAAACTCACGTCCTATTTGACTGGAGTCCATTGTGTTGTCTGAAGTTAGTAGTTTTAGTAATAGTGTTGGTTGTTGTGGTAGTAATTACCGGACCTAGTTGTTTCTGTTTTTATTCTTGTTTTTGGTGTTGTTTGTTTGCTTGTCTCTTTTTGGTTGAATGGAATTTTCTTTCTACTACTCCCCTCCCAAGAAAAAAAAGAAAAAAAAAATGCAAAACCAATAGCTAGCAGTGGGTATGATGATTGGGAGCATGAAAATGCTCAATTCATGACGTAGTTGTGGAACATGGAGCCTTGGGTAAGTGTTAATTTCATGTTTCTAGATATAGCTAAAGAAGTTTGGGAACATGCTCAAAAATTATACTCGGGGAAAGACAACATCACTTGTATGTATTGGTTGTTCTAGGAATATTTCCAGTTGCAACAAGATGATACAAGCATAAAAGATGACTATGCTAGGGGTCTTGTTTCCTGATCTTTTTCAGATAACATCACTTGTATGTATGGTATTCGTGCTCTGGATTGAGGTGGAGTGTTAAGATCAGCTGACTTATTACTAGTTATTAGTGAGACTATTGTCTCGTCATTTTATTTTATATTAGTTATCAATTTACAGGTCTGTTGAAGTTTAAGTTACTGTCCCCACATCTATACTAATAAAAGAGAGAATGCCCCTTCTTTCTGGAATTTTCATTGGATGTTTTCTATCCCCTTGTCTAAGCATACAGTGGGCATAAAAAGGCCATATATGTCCTTTACTGTCACTTCAGAAACTGCCCACTTGTAACCGTTCAGAAACTGCCCATGAATTATAAAGAGTTTTGTCTTAGAGATACTGCCATGTGCAAATGCATGCACACATTTACTAATTTAATTAGGGGCTGTAATGCCTTTGTAACTGTTCAACATAAGTATATAAACAATCTGGCCACCTGGGGAGAGTAACTTTTCGGATTTTCTCCTCTTTTCTCTATCATTTGTAATCTCTCTTTTTCTCTCTTTCACCTGTTTGCAGTTGAATACCATTTACACTGTAGCAGAGCAGTGATACCTGGATATGACACTAGCTGCCGCTTGGGCACTTACAAATCATGCTGCAAAAATCTCTCTATGTTTGAATTAACACTGTACATGCCTAGAGTTCTGGTGTTGTACATAATACAAATCTGATATGACACTAACTGCCGCTTGGGCACTTGCAAATCATGCTGCAAAAATCTGTGTATGTTTGAAATTTAATTGAATTTGGCAAGATAAAAGTTTTGATGGCTGACATATTAGTTTCAAAAACTAGATATAGGAGCATGAAAGTAGTCATGTTAAATAGGATACACTTACCTGTATCAGTGTCCGGATTTTGGGAAATAGAATTGTATCTGACTCAACTGAATCTAAGGTGAGTTGGTCATAGATAAAGAGCTGAGTATCAGAAAATTGGTCATAGAAGGAAACTCTAAGGTGGTGGTGGGCTGGATGAAGGAGGAAATGGATGGGCTTTGGAACCACTAATGAAAAGAAGAGGCTCAAATGGCTGATAAAGGACATTGACATAAAATTTACATGGGTTAAAAGAAGTGCCAATTCCTTTGCTGATGGTTTAGCTAAACAAGGGGTGAATAGGGATTCTTTATTTTGGGATCAATTGTAATTGTAATATGTAATCTTTGGGTAGTATTTCTTGATGGGAGATTTAAGAGAGCTTATCTCCTCTATGCTGTACTCTCACTCTAGTCTGATTAGTTACTTGTTATAGATCAAAAAAAAAAAGAAAAAGCTCAACTGAACCTAACCAGCTACATGAGTCCTGTTCTGCCATTCCACTCTGCTCAGAATGTCTAGGCCCTAGAGTTGTATCCCCATTTTCCCATAACCATATCTGCATGGTATCCATATCTAGGCATCATAGTGGCAGGGTATGGTGAGTCCATCAATTAGGAGGAAATGTGAAACATGACCATTCCCAACACCTTTACTCCTAACAAATTTGGGCTTAGACATAAATCAGTGCCAAACAATGGTGTTATTAATCTTCTTACATCTAATTCTATTTATAATCAAGCCTAAGATTTGGCCCAAATTCTAGCCTATACCCATGCCTATTACCAAGTCCAAGGCCATCGTCAAGCCCAAACTCATAACCAAGACAAACCTGTACATAGGTTCACTGCTTATGTTCAAATCAAGATCTGTGCCATTATCCATTCCATGTATCTAAACCCATGAGCATGAGTCCATGACCAACACCTAAAATCAAATCCTTTATTAGAAGGAAAAAATAGAATACAAGGTGACCAGAAGTCACCTAGGACATGACAGGAATTCCCAATCATATCTCCAACTCAAATCTTAATTAAACAAAAAGAAACAACTACTAATACAAACCATGGTTTTCAAAACCAGACCGGACCGGAAAAACCAGGATGACCGGTTCTGTTTTCCCCCAAAACCATTGATTTTGGTCAGCTAACCGCTGAACCGAGTGGTTAACGGTTCGAACGGTTTTGACCATTTTTTATTTTTTTGAAATTTATTTATTGTCAGAATGGGCCGAGCGTTCGGTTCGAATGGTCGGACTGTTCGACTCGGTAATCGGAGACCGGTTTGGTCACCGGGTTGGTTTTAAAAACCATGATACAAACCTCCTCCCGAAAAAAATAATAAATATATAAGACCCACAAACTTTCACCCAAACAATGATCAAAAGCCTCAGAACAATTCCACTACCAGCCAATAACTCAATCTTATAAAATACCAACTCACCCGAGAACAGAGAAACAAAGCCTCCACAATCAAATCCATGACCAGAAAACCATTAATCTTGAGAACATGAATATGGTTCCTTTGAATCAAATAAAGGTATGGAAAATAGTAAGCATTATTCACGAGATACTTTGAAGTCAAATGCATGGCCACTAATTAAGTGCCTCGAGAGTTATATTTATAGTTTTCCAGTTAGCAGTAGTTGAGCTTTTAATGCTAGTTTGTTCTACTAGCAACATATTTTTTTGATAATAAATAAAGAAGAAAATTCTCTAAAATTTTAAAAGAAAAATGTTGCAAAGATACAAATAGTAAGGTGATGAGAGATCACCCACCCAATACCCAACAGAAAAGAGAAAAACAAACAAAAACAAAACAACCATCTCAGACTCATAGGTGTGATGTCTCTAAAGGACTGGTCTGATTCCAATCTCATATTGGAGTTAGAAGGTGATAACATTCTAGTTGAAGGCTGTCTGATTCAGCCTATTATCCTTTTATTCCCTCTCTCTCTCTCCCCTGTATCCATGCAATTCTCATTTATTTATTTGTTTTTTTGTTTATTTTGGAGAAAAGGCAATGCATAATTTATAGCTGTTGTATAAAAGGGAAAAACGTTCCTATACAGGGATTGACTGTAAATAATCTTTCTCCATATCCCATCATTCTTATCTACAATCCAGAACCTTTGATGCTCTACATTATAATGTATCAATCGAATGTACTTGCCCAACTGGGCGAGCCATGAAGCTTACGAGTAATGGCATTTGCTACTCTATTGGTAACTTAAGCCTTTTAGGTGGAGTTTGGGAGTGCTTATTTGAAAAATAAGTGAATAATCAATAAGCTCATGAGTGTTTGGTGATAAAGCATTTATTTCAAACAGCGGTAGTATTCAAAATGATGTGGTGAAGACAGGCCAGAAAGGAAATAAGAACTTGTTGAATAAACACTTAAGAATAAGCCCAAATTTTAGCTTCTCAAATAAGCACTTATTTTCAGGAATAAGCACTTATTAGGGATTATTTTCCAAATACAAATAAGTGCTTATTGGTGTGTTATCGGCCTAAAATAAGGGCTTATTCTACTAGTCATTTATTTTTAAGTACTCCCAAACTTAGCCGTAGTGTAATAAAGCTTTGAGATCCCAGCATGCTGAGACTACATTTGAATTATGGTCCAGGTCGTGGGAGATTGCAACTGTGAATCATGTTGGGGCTTAGGTATACTCTTCTTGCTTGGCTTTGACTAGCTGGAAGTAGAGAGCTGCTCTAAAATGGGATCGATCGAATGACTGATGACTCTCATGTCCCTTGGATGTTTATACACTATCAGAGATGCTAGATACTTGGCATCTAGAGTGAACAGCTCTGTCAAATCAGCAAAGGTTGCCCAGCTCATTGGCTATTTTGTTGATAGCCTTGCAAGTGAAGGTTCAGGAGGAGAGATTTGTATAGGGATCATTCTACTGAGAGTTGGTTTTGTATTGTCCTTTTAATTTGTTTTTGCATCACTTATGAGATATATGTTCTATTATATTTGTATTTCAAATTTCTTCTATCGATTAAAAATTAAGGTAAATTACAAAGGCCCCCGTGTACTTTGTTTTGTGACAAGGACCCCCTTTTGTTAGCCTTCTGTCTAAAATCTGCCGTTGTAATATTTTTTAGTTCTCATACTACCCTTGTAATAATTATTCGGACAATTTTAACCCTCTTGAGTTATATGTTTTCTCACCTTATTTTTCCCTTGCAATCAAGGGATTTCTCCTTTGTGACCAAACTCCGAGTTATAGCAAGGAACATCTCCCTCATGAGTTTTAGCCACAAGGGATTTCTTCCTCATGAGTTTCAGTCGCAAGGTCCGAGTTACAATAGCAAGGGTCATCTCCCTCACGAGTTTCAGCCACATGAGATTTCTCCCTCGTGAGTTTCAGCCGTAAAGGCGAAATACCTTGTCCTACTTCGGTGAGTGATCAATATTAGGGGTTATCACTATTAGTATCTGTTTTCACTTCATCTGTAGTTCTATTAGGGTTATCACACCTTTGAGCCTAGGCATGCCTTTCAAAAGCATGACTGAGGATTCAGCACTTGGAAAATCCAAACAGTCAAACAACTTGATGAACAGTTAAGATCAGTGACATTGTAGATACCAATTTCATGCCCTTCAACTGCATATATTTATCAAACCAATTGAGTTATAACCAAGACCTTTCACCAATAACTGTATCTCAAAGAATGATAACAAGTCAGCATCAACATTATGTTTATCAAAGACATCACCACAAGTGTATATCGTTGGTGGTAGGTTCAGAAAATAACCACCATGGTGTATGCTCATGTTGTATATACTACTTGACATCTTTGCGAAAAACATGTACAAGCATTAATGCTAAAATCATAAACAATATAATGTTGATTTACACTCCAATGAGATAAGAAATAATTTGGCAAATATAAGCAAAGTTCTCTATCATTCATCAAACAATCTAATTTTGGGCTTTGTAAACACATCCCCCCCCCCCCTCTCTCTATGTTTTAATTTCCCCCTTCTTTAGTTCAGCCCAAGAAGGATTGCAACACATCAAGGGATGAAATACTCAAGTTATATATAATTTTTCCAAATTTATCATGAGAAGAAAAAATCAATGTAATAATCATTACAATTGTAAGAATAAGCCAAAAGTCATTATAATTGTGGCAAAGATTTAAACTAATTATTAATGACCATAACTTCTCCCCTCAACAAGCCCTGAACAAGTAGGGCTTGGTGTGCCCCATTTTCCCCCACAAAGAACTTCATATGCAACAACATTTTGAATTTTTTATTCTATAAATGTTGTGAATATGTCTCATTGTAGGGGGTTTTACAAGCTATTTTTCTAAACCACACCAAGAAGATTTTGTGTAGGTTAAGGGAAGCAACCCCACTCAAGGGTCATCCTTCTAACATTTGAAATTTAGAAGTTTTCCTCCACTCTTGGCCCCATTTTTCCACACTTAAATGTTGTGAATATGTCCCGTTGTAGGGGGTCTGCAAGATATTTTTCTAAACCCCACCAAGAAGATTTTGTGTAGGTTAAAGGGAAGCAAAATAGTAATACAAAGTCAAATACATTATTTCTAAACCCCACACTTAACTGTTCATAATTATACTCACATAAAACAATGTTAATGATAACCAAATACAGACAATAAACAACTGTTACAAAGAGAAAATTAGACAAAAATAAACTATTACATAATTGTTACAAACAATAAACAATAGGCACGAACAACTATAGCATAGGAAAATCGAAGAATCCATAACTATTATAGAGAAAAAATCAAATCAAACAATAAATAACTATTACATAATTGTTATAGACAATAAACAATAAGCACAAACAACTATTTACAGACAATAAACACCCACTTCAAACAAAATCGAATCAGACAAAATCGAAGAATCCAAGTAAATAATAGGCATGAACAACTATAGTAGAGGAAAATCGAATAATTCTATGTTCAGTTCAAAATGAAACCCTAAATGCAATAGGTTACCTTCACTTGACTAGAGACATGGAAAAAATAAGCTTTCTCCCCCTACGATAGCAAAAAGAGGCATTCTTCTCCGACAACAACAAAAATAGATCTTCTTCTTCGGCGACGACGACAAGATCTTCTTTTCTTGCGACAATGACACTCACTTTCCTCTACATTCGGTGTGGCACTGGTGCGATCTCTAACAGAGAATGAATACTGGGATGGATTACATGAGAAATTTTGGCTGGGTTTCAGGTAGGGTTTTACACGAGGGTTTTTGGTGGGTGTCTATTTTCTCCATTTTGAAAATGTTAACTCGACTTGTGGAGGGTATTTTCATCAAATGACACCTCCTGCTAGCCGAGTTAATGGGGAAGGGGATCTTTGTCTCACGGTTATAGTACAAAATTATGTACTAACAATTTAAATTATGTTTTCCTGGATTATCAATTTAAATTCCTTTCAAATATTTAATAATATGTAATAGCTTTAAATAAATAAAATTTAAATAACAAAAAAGTAAATATTTTATAAATTATTTGAATATTTAAATAACTAAATATTTATCATAACTATATTTTAAATAGTTGAAATAACGAAATTATCTAATAAATAATTTTATATTTTTACAAAATATATCATGAAATTATGTACTAACAATTTAAATTATGTTTTTTTGGATCATCAATTTAAATGTTTTTCAAACATTTAATACTATGTAATGATAGTTATAAATAAATAAAACTCAAATAACAAAAAATTTAAAATATTTTATAGACTATTTAAATATTTAAATAACTAGATATTTATCATAACTAGATTTTAAATAGTTAAAATAACGAAATTACGTAATAATTTAAAAAAAATCTTTAAAGCATAAAATTAATTATAACATAATATTTAAATTAATAATAATTTCATATATTACAAAATTAATAATGAAATTATGTAATAATAGTATAAATTATGATTTCATGGATAATCAAATTCCATAAATAAATAATATTCTAAAATTTAAATATTTTACATATTATTTAAGTATTTAAATTAATTGGTATTTTAAATAACAAAATATTTAACATAACTAGATTTGAAATAGTTAAAAAAAGAAATTATGTAATAAATTTAAAATAATCTAAAAAGTAGAAAAATAATTATAACATAATATTGAAATTAATAATAATTTAATATTTTTGCATAATATTGTAAATAACTAATTTCAATTATATTAAGTAATAGTTCAAGAAAATAACTTTGAAAAAAATTAATAATTATTAATAACAATTTTCAACCCTTAATCTGTATTTATTATATAATTATATATACTAAAATTAATATTTATTGTATTTCAGTAATTATTTATTATTTTTGTCATAAATGTATTTTCAATGATTATGTATAAATTTATTTTGTTTCACTATTTAATAGAAAACTTTCAATAATTATTGGAGATTAAACAACTATTAGTGAAATTTTTAAATTTAATTTATTGTACTTATTGTTTTTATTGTATTTATTGTAATTTTGTTATAATTTATTGATTAATATTTATTAGAGATTATACTATTTATTGACAAAGTTAATATACTCTTAGTACTTATTGTATTTTTGTAATTATTGTATTTTTTTTCATTATCAATATATTTTCAATAATTGTATATTTTTGTTATAAATTTTCAATAATTATTGGAGATTAAACTATTGTTATTTATTAAAGACGAGACTATTAATTTAGCTGAAATTATGAGTGTTCATGAGTTGGTTCGGTTCAGTTGGAGACTATTTGGCCAACTAAATTGACCTGTTAGCACACATGTTTGGTGTTCCTCTTAAACAAGAAAAAAGGGAAAAACCAATACCTTATCATAGGTTTTATATTATTTTCTTTTCTACTTCTACATGTGCTACATGACGCATATGATACATAGGTAATATGCATTGACAAACTTAGTAGAATGACATAAAGAGTCGTATCTTTGTGGGAGATGCCTTATACAACGCTATATTTGCACAGATGTTTGGTGTCCCTCTTAAACAAGGAAAAGGGCAAAACCGGTACCTTAAACATAGGTTTTATATTATGTTGTATTCTATGTGTTCTCCATGACACATATGTGATGCCATATCTGTGTTTATGTTAAATGCTCCTATTATTAGACAAAGGGCAAAGCAGTCCCCTTAGTACGAACAGGGACCCGATGCATGGGATTTTTCAAGAGAAAGTGAAATAATAGAATTTGATGTTATAAATTTCTGTAATAAATAACTGCTAATTACTTTATTAATGAATAAATGTTATAATTTTTGTAAATATTAAAAAATATATGAAATTAGATTGTAGTCATAATTAATGAATTTATAGATTAATTTTTTAGTCATAATTAAATTAATTTAAGCCCGGTCTCAAACTCGGACTTGCACACTTTCTATTGATAAAGAGGCCCATATTAATTATGAAGGTACCTTATCTGCACGTCTCTCCTTTCAGCAAACCTATTTATCTTTTTTTCCATTATTTGAATTTTTAGTATATTTTATTAAAAAACTGAAAAAAACCTAATTAATTCATGATTGTCTCTTCAGAGGTTTTGACATTTTTCAATGCTCTTCGCCATTAACATGAGTACCCCATTCAGTCTATACCAATTCCCATCGGTATGTGTTCAATTTTTATTGTTTTCTTCTTTTAAAGTATTTAAGCAGTGCCTTTATGAGCGCCAAGAGATGCCAGATGGTTCGTAGGTTTTCACTTGCTGATGTTAAAGGCAACTCACTCTATCTGAGGAGCAGATCCGGTCTCATATGTGAGTACCAATGTTTTAAAAAGTAAAAACTGATCCGAATGGGAACCATTCTGGTCAATGGTTTTTAGGTCGATTGTTCAATCATTCAATTTGAATGGACGATCTGTTTCAAAAAAAAATAATTAAAATAAAAAATGGTCAAAAATTGTAACCATGAATGGGTCAACGGTTCAATCACCTAATCAAAATGGATGGTTGACCAATTCAACGATTTTCGGATAGGGACTTAGTTTAAGGTAAAATGGAACCAATTGCCTGTATGGTTTTTGGGCCAAACAATCTGACTGTCTGAGTCAACTGCAATTTGAAAACATTGGTGAGTACATTAACTCATTAAGTCAAATCCATTAATCAGTTAATGAAATTTAAAAATAAAAAAAATATGTTTGAAACAAAAAATATATTCTCTAATCTCCATTATCTTTGAACATTCAAACACCGGGACACTAGAAACCTAATCTGCTTCATCCTGTTTTTCCCTCACCTTAGCCACCACCTCTCTCCTGGGGCTGTAATTGGATCGTATTCACCAAAATCTGACTCCAATCCCACTATGGAAAGCTTGCATCTAAATCCGATCCGAAATCCAATCGGATTTAAAAATTACATATTCAAATTCAAATCCTAATTGACTTGTATCAGATTCGGATTTAATTCAACTTCACTTTAAAGAACTAATGAGATGGTCTTCACCAAAAACTTAATCAGATTTTTTTTGTACCAAAAACAAGTAATATTCCTCTCCCGTTATGTATCTATCTATCTATCTATCATTCTATCTATCTATCTATCTATCTATCTATCTATCTATCTATCTATCTATGTATATATATAGTTATATAGATATAGAAATAGATATTAAAATAAAGTGGTCAAGAAATTTTCTCATTTTCTTGAATTTTTTGTTTTTTTCTATGTCATTTTTGAAACAACCAATGAGATTCACTTTCTCAATAACCTAAATAATCATTTCTCCTAAAATTTATCATAAACTACCTCCCTTACTTTCTCTAGAATTATCTCTAATTCCTATTTATCTTCGAAATTATCTCTAATTCCTATTTATCTCCACAATTATCTCTAATTTAGTAGAGAATTTCTCTCTTAAATTATCTCTAATTCCTATTTATCCTCTCCCCTAATTTTTATCTATATCTATCTAAAGAAAGTTTGGATTAAAAAATTTAAGAACTATTTAAGTATTCTAACAAAATTATATAATAACTTTAAAATATTTATTAAAAACACAAAAAAATAATTTTATATTTTTACAAAATATATCACAAAATTATGTACTAACAATTTAAAAAATGTTTTTTCTGGATTATCAATTTAAATGCTTTTCAAATATTTAATAATATGTAATAGCTTTAAATAAATAAAAATCAAATAACAAAAAAATAAATATTTTATAAATTATTTAAATATTTAAATAACTACATATTTATCATAACTATATTTTAATTAGTTAAAATAACGAAATTATCTAATAAATAATTCTATATTTTTACAAAATATATCATGAAATTATGTACTAACAATTTAAATTATGTTTTTCTCTAGATCACCAATTTAAATGTTTTTCAAACATTTAATACTATGTAATAGCTATAAATAAATAAAACTCAAATAACAAAAAATTTTAAGTATTGTATAGACTATTTAAATATTTAAATAAATAGATATTTATCATAACTAGATTTTAAATAGTTAAAATAACGAAATTATGTAATAAATTTAAAAAATATTTCTTTAAAGCATAAAATTAATTATAACATAATATTGAAATTAATAATAATTTCATATATTACAAAATTAATAATGAAATTATGTAATAATAGTATAAATTCTGATTTTATGGATAATCAAATTCCATAAATAACTAATATTCTAAACTTTAAATATTATACGTATTATTTAAGTATTTAAATTAATGGATATTTTAAATAACAAAATATTTAACATAACTAGATTTTAAATAGTTAAAATAAAGAAATTATGTAATAAATTTAAAATAATCTAAAAAGTAGAAAAATGAATATAACACAATATTGAAATTAATAATAATTAAATATTTTTGCATAATATTGTAAATAACTAATTTCAATTATATTAAGTAATAATTCAAGAAAATAACTTTCAAAAAAATTAATATTTATTGATAATAATTTTAAACTCTTAATTTGTATTTATTATATAATTATATATACTAAAATTAATATTTATTGTATTTTAGTAATTATTTATTGTTTTTGTCATAAATATATTTTCAATGATTATGTATAAATTTATTTTGTTTCGTTATTTAATAGAAAACTTTCAATAATTATTGGAGATTAAACTACTATTAGTGAAATTTTTAAATTTAATTTATTGTACTTATTGTATTTTTGTTATAACTTATTGATTAATATTTATTAGAGGTTATACTATTTATTGACTAATTATTGGAGATTAAACTATTATTATTTATTAGAGATGAGACTATTAATTTAGCTGAAATTATGAGTGTTCATGAGTTGGTTTGATGCAGTCGTAGACTATTTGGCCAACTAAATTGACCTGGTCAGGTTGGGGAGTTGGTCAGATGAAACCAACTGACCTTTTGTGAAAATCGACCCACTCAAGTTATATCGATTTTCACGAAAGGTCAGTTGGTTCAAAAGATTTAAACTTAAAAATTTAATTTAATTTTAAAAAGTGCAGTGCAATTGTTAAAAATAAATATAAAAATTAGATTTGTCAAATAAAACATTTTAGACTAAGAAATAAGGGAAATTTCTCACTTTTTCATAATAAAAATTATATTTAATATATAAAATATTAATATATATCCATGGTTAGGTTGTTCGATTTTGGTCTGTTTACAAATGGACAAAGTGAAACTAATCCAAGTTGGTCTGTTCGATTTTGGTCTGTTTACAAAGGAATAAAATATTTTTTTATTCCATGTCATTTTTTAAAGAACCAATGAGATGCTCTCATTCATTATGAAAAATTATCTAAAATCTCTCTCTCTTACCCACAAGTTTCCAACAATCTCCTCTCCTAAAATTTATCCTAAACTACCTCCCCCACTTTCACCTAAATCATCTCCAATTCCTATTTATCTCATAACTTATCTCTAATTTACTAGAGCATTTCTCTCCAAATTATCTCTAATTCCTATTTATCCTCTTGGCCACTTTTTATCTATATCTATCTAAATAAAGTTTAAATTATAAAATTTCTCTCCAAATTATCTCTAATAAACTTTAAAATAATAATTAATAACAAAAAAAATAACTATAATGGGTTTAATAATATTCATATTATTAATAGTTTTATATTTCTACATAATTCATCACAAAAATATGTACTAACAATATAGATTAAGATTTTCCAGATTACTCAAATTAAATGTTATTCAAATAATAGAAATTTAACATTAAAAATAAAATATTGTTTCAATATTTCAATAACTAAGTATCTTCAATAATCAAATATTAAAAATAGCTAAATAATTGTATAAAAATATTTAATTATTTAAATATTTCAATAACTAAATATCTTAAATTCAAATAATGAGTATTTCAAAATATTTTATATATTATTTAAATATTTAAATAACTAAGTATTTTAAATAACGAAATATTTAACATAACTACATTTTAAATAGTTAAAATAACAAAATTATAAAAATAAACAAATCTTAAGATAAAAAATCATAACATAATATTCAAAATAATAATAATTTAATATTTTCACAAAATTAATAATTAAATTATGTAATAATAGTATAAACTTTAAAATATTTATTAAAAATAATGATTATCCAGATTATGCAAATTAAATGCTATTCAAATAATAGAAATTTAACATTAAAAAATAAAATATTATTTCAATATTTCAATAACTAAATATCTTAAATAATAAAATACTAAATAATACATAGAAAAATATTTAATTATTTAAATATTTTAATAACTAAATATCTTAAATTCAAATAATAAGTATTTTAAACATTTTATATATTATTTAAATATTTAAATAACTAAATATTAAATAGTTAAAATAATAAAATTGTGAAATAAAATAGAAAATTCTTAAAAAATAATAACATAACATTCAAATTAATAATAATTTAATATTTTTAGAAAATTAATAATCAAATTATGTAATAATAGAATAAATTATAATTTTATATATTGTTAAATTCAACAAGTAATCTAAGTTATAGAATTTAAATAAGGATATTATTTAAATAACTAAATAATATTTTAAATAACCAATTTCACTTACATCAATTAATAATTCTTGAAAACTAACTTTCCAAAACAGAATATATATATATATATATATATATATATATATATATATATATATATATATATATATATATATATATATGTATGTATATATATTAATTCCATGTCATTTTTTAAACAACCAATGAGGCGCACTTTCCCAATCACCTAAATAATCTCTTCTCCTAAACTACCTCCAAAATTATCTCTAATTTAGTAGAGAGTTTCTCTCCTAAATTATCTCTAATTCCAATTTATCCTCCCCCCTACTTTTTATCTATATTTATCTAAAGAAATTGGATTAAAAAAATAATAATTATTTAGATATTCTAACAAAATTATATAATAACTTTAAAATATTTATTAAAAATACAAAAAATAATTTTATATTTTTACAAAATATATCACGAAATTATGTACTAACAATTTAAATTATGTTTTTCTAGATTACCAATTTAAATGTTTTACAAATATTTAATAATATGTAGTATCTTTAAATAAATAAAATTCAAATAACAAAAGAAATTCAGCATTTTATAGATTATTAAAATATTAAAATATTTATTATAATTAGATTTTAAATATTTAAAATAACCAAATTATGTAATAAATTTAAAAAATTTCTTTAAAGTAGAAAAATAAATATAACATAAAATTTACATTAATAATAATTTAATATATTACAAAATTAATAATGTAATTATGTAATAATAGTATAAATTATGATTTTATGGATAATTAAATTCAATAAAAAATAATATTTAAATTTTAAATATTTTACATATTATTTAAGTATTTAAATAACTAAATATTTTAAAGAACAAAACATTTAACATAACTAGATTTTAAATAGTTAAAATAAAAAAAATTATGTAATAAATTTAAAAAAAAATCTGAAAAGTAGAAAAATAGTTATAACATAATATTGAAATTAATAATAATTTAATATTTTTACATAATATTGTAAATAATGAATTTCACTTATATCAAGTAATAAGTCAAGAAAATGGCTTTCAAAAAAACATTAATATTTATTAATAATAATTTTAAACTCTTAATATGTATTTGTTATATAATTATATATACTAAATTTAATATTTATTGTATTTCAGTAATTATTTATTATTTTTTGTGATAAATGTATTTTCAATGATTATGTATAAATTTATTTTGTTTGGTTATTTAACAGAAAATTTTCAATAATTATTGGAGATTAAACTACTATTATTGAAATTTTTAAATTTAATTTGTTGTATTTATATTATAACTTATTGATTAATATTTATTAGAGATTAAACAATTATTTGAAATTATACTATTTATTGGAGATTTAAACTATTGTTATTTATCAAAGATAAGACTATTAATTTAGCAAAACTTATGAGTGTTCATGAGTTGGTTCGGTTCAATCGTATGCTATTTGGCCAACCAAACTGACTTGGTCAGGTTGGAGAATTAGTTAGTTGAAACTGACTAACCTTTTGTGAAAACTGACCCACTCAAGTTGTATTAGTTTGGGTTGATTTTTTTGGTTTGATCAGTCGGTTCAAAAGATTTAAACTAACACTGTCATCTAATGGAAGATTGATTAAATCCATTGCAAATTACAAGTGGTGTTTTAGTAAAATGCTAACTATAGGGTAGATTTTAGTAAATCCATGAAACTATAAGGGGTATTTTAGTAAATGACCATTTCTATTATTTAGATTTCACTTAATAAATCTCGTACATCGTGCGATCCCTGCTAGTTTTTATATAAGTTGCATGAATCCTAACCACCTTTTCCCTTCCCTCAGATCACGATGTTATGTTCCTCTCCCTAGCTCATTTCACAAATAGCATGTTGCTCTCTCTTGCTAGAAATACACTATTGTCGGTGAAATGTGAAAATGGGGCATTCACACACCAGAGAAAAGCTAGAGAACAATGGTCTTCGAACACTATTGTGAGTGAAATCTAATTTTATATATTTATTAATATTTAAGTAGTATTTACAAAAATTATAACATTTATTCATTAATAAAGTAATTAGCAGTTATTTATTACAAAAAATTATAACATCAAATTCTATTGTTTCACTTTCTCTTGACAAATCCCATGCATCGCATGGGTCCCCACTAATAACATGCATTAAAATAAGAGGCCTTGGAAAACCCAAAAGTCTCTCTCTAATAGTGTGCATCTTTTTTAATCTAATCAAGATACTATTAATTAATAAATATTGTAATTGTTAATGCTATTTTTAATAAATTATAACTTACATTATATTAATTAATAAATACATTGTTTAATACTATTTTTGAATAAATACTAATAATTATTTAAAAATATTGTTAATTAATATATACATTATTTTTAATAAATATAGTTAATACTGTTAATTAATAAAAATTTTGTTAATTATCAAAAATCTTGTAATTATTAATACTATAAATTTTAAAATATAGTAATTATTACTACTACTCCCTCCTTCTCTCTCTTTCTCTTAAATGTATTTTTAAAATGTAATAATAGCTTGCATTAAAATAAGAGGCCTTGGAAAACCGAAAGTTCTCTCTCTCTAATAGTGTGCTACTTTATTAATCTAACCAAGATAAGCAATGATTACTTTCTTATATTTTTAAAACAAAAAAGGAAAAAAATGCAAAAACTGAAAAAAAAATAGATAAATATATATATATATATATTTGCTTGGACTTTTGTTGCAAGGACTCCTTATTTGGATTCTATGTGTTGTTGTTTTGCTTGCTTGGATATAGTGTGTTGTTACACTTATTTTTTTGGATTTACTTTTTGAACTCTTAGGGTATGAATATTCGTTATTTTACATGTCTTACAGTATGAAAATTTGTTGGGTAAATTACAAAGACACCTCTGTACTTTGTTTTGCAACAAAGACCCCCTTGTACTATGACTATGAGGCAAAGACCCCTTCCGTTAGCCTTCCATCCAAAAAAAGCCATTACAATATTTTTAATCCCCATACTACCCTTGTAACAATTAGACGAGAAAAACATTGTTCATCTTCATTGACCTTCCGATACTACCCTTTGTGGTATGACTGTAGCAAAGTTGGTGGTCGTTAATGGGTTAACACATCCATCCTTCAAACTTCAAAGCTTCAACACACCCATTGTTGAATTTAAGACGGCAAACAAGTCGCACTAAACATCAATAGTTTGGTCAGATCAAAGGATCTGCAGGTGGTGGAGCATTACTTCATATAAGGCGATAAATACATCGTTCTGCAACTGGAGAGTGAATTCATTAAGATAATTACCCTATCACCATCATTTCCAATACTAGACAAGCTCTGGTGCTTTAGTTTGAGATAAATTTTTATTGTTATTTGGTTCATGAAAAGGCAAAAAAAATCAACTCTTTGTATTCTTGCTTTTTTTTTTGAAATTATATTATTTCTGCTATTCCAAATCCAAAACCCAAAATGTGTTTGTTGGAAATCTTGGTAACTCCCCTTACGAAAGTGGTAAAGTGCATACTAATGTCTGTCGGGAAGCAGATTAGTTATATTTTTCATTATAGAAGGAACATCAACAACCTTAATGAACTCATAGAAATCTTAATTTCGAAGAGAGATCATACACAACAACTATTGAGTGCAGCTCAAACGAGAGGAGAGGAAGCCAACCAGCCGGTAATGCAAACCTAGGTAGAAAGAGCGGATGCCATATTAACACAAGTTCATAGTTGGCTTCCTAACCTTGAAAATGCAGAGAGAAATAACATTGAATGTTTTATTGGATATTGTCGGATATCAATTCCTCCATCCTTTCATTTTGGAGAGTTGGGAGAGAGAAAGAATGAGAGAGGACAGTGAGGTAGGGAAAACAATAGGTTAAATAGGTTTTAAGAGAAAAATGGCAAAAAAAGAAAATAAAAAAACTAGTGGGGTATTTTAGTAATTTAATGCATTCCGTCATCTAACTTAGCGGTCAATGGGGGTCTTTGTCGCAACACAAAGAATGGGGGTCTTTGTCACAAACCCCATAGTACAGTACAATAGGGGGTCTTTGTAATTTACCCAAATGTGTTTATGGAATATTGAAATTTATGATTAAAAGTGATGTTGTCTTGTGAAAGTTAATGATGCAATGTGTCTTGATATGCAACTTTCATTATTATTGGCTTTCTTAGTATTCATCACTGCAAAAGAATAAGAAATTGAAAATATAGTACATGTTAGACATGGATCTTATCCAATGAATTATAGGTTTTATTTGACAAAAGCCAGCAACAGGTGCTTTATCTAGGGGTGTCAATTGACCGGTTTTGAATTGGATTGGATGCAATCCGAACCTTATCAAATCAGATTTTGATAGTTCGTTATAATTATTGGATTGGGCTAATCCAAAATAAATTGGTCCATATTCTTATTGGTTTGAATCGGACCTAAACCAAATTCCCAATAATTTGATCATGAGATCAAATCATTGTCCAATTTGAAACTGATCAAAACTGAAGATGACATAAAAACACTTTTATAAAAGTGCTTTTATAAAAGCACTTTTATAAAAGTAATTTTATGGGAAGTACTTTTATGAAATCACTTTTACTAAAGTACTTTACATGAAAGTACTTTTACAAAACTACTTTTATAAATATAATTTTTTGAAAAGTACTTTTACAAATGAAAGTATTTTTACAAAAGTACTTTTATTCATTCACTTTGAATTGGATTGGACCTAATCTGATCTGTTTGCATTTTAATTAGACTGGATTGGATTGCAGCAGGTGTTGTAGTTTTTTTTTATTCAATTTAGATTGGATTAGACCCAATCCGCTCCATTTGAATTTTATTTGGACTGAATTTGGTCCAGTCCATTTAATTTGTACATGAACCTATATTGGATTGGACCGGATTACAGCAAATCTAGTCTAATTGACACCCCTAGTTATACCCTACTTGTTTCCCTTATCTATAACTGGGGATTTGCCAGAGTTTTTCTTTCTCTTTCTTTTCTTTAATTAATCCTTTTCTTAGATGTCCCATATTGTCTTTCTCTAAAGTGAATCCTTTTCTTAGATGTCCCATATTGTCTTTCTGTAAAGTGAAGAGTCATCAGTTGAATGTTGAACGGTGCAACCGATTTATTTGATGGTTGAATCCAGTGAGTTGGGTACTGGTTTCTTCTCTGGGTGGTGGGTTGAATGGTCTAATTAATGGTCCAGGCAAATAACGGTTTGAAACATTGCTTGGTTTTATAATCCTTCTTTCTCTTGATACATATCTCTTCTTCATAATCTTTTCTTTTTCTTTTTTTTTATGTTGTTTCACAATCTTCTTAAGAGGAGATAAATTTTGTATGTATACTGTATATCCACATCACCCACCCTCTTCTCCATTTACCCTTCCCTGCATTCTCCCTTTTTGCCTCTCATTCATTCCTTTCCCCTTTTCAGCCCTTTTTCCTAGGCCATATAAGCATAATTCCTAAGGGTGCAACTTTTTCAGGTTAAGATTGGGAATTCGTCAAATTTTCAATAGGCCCAATCCGAAGGCCGAGCCCGAAACAGTATAAACTATTGACTCAGGCCAACCCGACTTGCAGCCCTATTAACTCCCCCCTCTCCCTTTTTATTAGGGAACTCACCTACTTGGAGCTTGGAAGTTACCAGTTTTATTAGGAAACTCATATGTCAATATTAGGAAAACAGATCACTTCCGAACTGTCAGCATCCAATCCATATATATATATATATTCCAAGCCATAAGATGCATGCCATTTTCAAAGCTTTTCATTAGAGGTCTTGTACGTTACAGACAGATCATAGATCTGGATGCTTTGGATTTTCTACTTACGCATCTGGTGAGGAGGCTTCCAGTGCTATCCATGCCCTTGGATGGACAGGAACTTCATGGACAAAAGGTCAGAATGAATTATGCCACACATAGGACAGTGGATTCCATAGTGGTGGTGGCTATTGTGGTGGCAGTGGTGACTTTGGTGGTTGTGGTGGTGGCGGTGGTTATGGTGGTGACGATTTTTCAGGTGGAGGAAGTGGTGATGGTTGCAGCGAGGACATTGGTGGGTGGTTATGGTGTTTGAAGCAGTGGTACGGTGGTTATGATGGTATTAGCAGCCATAGGTATAGATTGATCCTTAGTCACCAGTGACTACAATGATTCACTTAATATAGATTTTGTATGAAGTTATTAACTGGTGAAGATGAAGTGTGATAGTTATAATTATATAATCCTAGCAAGTGCACTAGTTATCACCAGTGACTACAATGATTCACTTAATATAGATTTTGTATGAAGTTATTAACTGGTGAAGATGAAGTGTGATAGCTATAATTATATAACCCTAGCAAGTGCACTAGTTATCACCAGTGACTACAATGATTCACTTAATATAAATTTTGTATGAAGTTATTAACTGGTGAAGATGAAGTGTGATAGCTATAATTATATAACCTTAGCAAATGCACTAGTTATCACCAGTGACTACAATGATTCACTTAATATAGATTTTGTATGAAGTTATTAACTGGTGAAGATGAAGTGTGATAGCTATAATTATATAACCCTAGCAAGTGCACTAGTTATCAAGTAATACAAAGATATCGTTCCCACGAGGATTTAACAAAATAAGTATTAGAACTATAGCTTCCCTCAATTATTTGGACAACTGAATTCTAACAATAGGAACTACTGAAAAAATAAAGATAGAAAAAGAAAAGAGATAAAAACAAAGGCAATCAACGACTGCCAGGACTATTGGTCCACCTAACCTTTCTAATGAATATCAATTTATTAAATTGACTAAGATAATTTATTATTTTCATAAGCTGAAGTTTTTCCTAATTTGTTTAATATTCCCTTCTAGGATATATCAAACCTACTTCTATCAAGTAACCCTTTGATTCCTCGATTAGAGTTCTCGAGATAGCAAGTGCATTAAGTTCTATGAAAAACCTATATCATCAGATGAATCATGTATATAGATTCTTATATACCATTCAATTCACACTATGAGTTATTTAGTCTATTATATGAATTTCCCTTCCAGTTCATTCACATAAACCAAATCAACTAAGAGGTGGCCAAGCTCTTAATTGCATTACGCATAATAACTCATAGACAATATGAAAATAAAAACAGTTTGGTTGAATTAAATAAAAATCAATCCATGGTCGTGGTTAGGCTTTCCATAGCTCCAGCTATAAATAAACTAGTTCATGACAAAGAAGATTAAACAAACAAAGTATAATAAAGAACTCATGATGTCGCCTTTGAAGTTGAGATCGATGAGCTTATTTTCTCCTTGTCGCTGCCTTCTTCTCCTCCTAGGTTGTTGACTGCTTCCTTAAAAGATGAAGCTCTCTTGGAGGACTTTTGATTTCTCCAGAGGTTGATTGATCCTTGGTGCTAGTCCGCCCCCCTTTATATAGCTTTAGGAGGAGGGGTTGTTTCCAACTCTTTTTTGGAGTTCCTTCTTAAAAATAGAAAGTCCTAATTCCTAAGGATTAATTTAGATTTAATCCTATCATATCTCTTATCTGGTAATCTCAATCTCCTTTATATTTCTAGAATTACATCAGAAAATTGAAACTGATAGGACTCTTTGCAGTTTCTTATTCTTGTATTTGTATTGCGATTCTGCTGCGAACTGGGCTTCTCTGCTACAAATTTGCTCAGAATTCGGGCCCGATTTTGACTTTGATGCAGTCCGAATCTATCAAAACTCAAAACAAGAAAGTTGTAGGGTTCTTCCTTATCTTTTCAATGCATCTTGAATCATCTCAATTGAGGTCCGGATGGGAGAGTTATGCCCAGATTACTAAGCGGCGCCGAAACTGTGCAAAATTACCCTATTAGCCTTGTTTTTTTTCCCGACACCTTCTTTCATGCCCTGAATTGAAATACAAGAATAATGAGTCCAATTAAGTACTAATTAAGTATAAAAGACAGAATATTTAGTGGTGGGTACTAACTTCACCCGTCTAATGTCACAATCGAGGATTGATCCATGGCAAACAAATACGCATATATTTTGCTGAAAACAACAAGTGAAACCAAAAAAAAAAGGAAAACAAAAAAGTCAATTTGAGAAAAACGATTAGATATTTAGGAATCAGGATTTTCTATTTCTGTTAGTAATAAGTTTTCAAAAAAATTGAATAGAGATATTAATGATTAATTAGTAAGTTTTCAATAGAAATTTACAGTTGATAAACAAGGACTGAGACAGGGTCTGTTTGTAGAGTATTACTGTGAGTAAGGATTGGAGTATCGGTATCGGGTATTATATTGGATAAGTTGGATATGGATATGGATATGGATACGTTTAGAAAAAGTATGGATACGAACGAAAGATATAGAAACACTTGAATATGTTAGTGAAATGCATACAAATCATATAAATACATTAATAATACTAAACCAAAAACTGAATTATCTATGAATAAGAAGATATAAAGACATGAAAAATGCATACTTCAATAGGTTATATAAAGAGAAATATTACAATAAACAATACCAGGACTCTACAGCATTCAAACGTTGTACAATAATTACCATTCTTTCAATTTTATAATTATAATTTTCAATTTTTATTATTTTTTGGGAATATTTATTAATTTAGTATTTTATTTAAATAATAAATATGTTTTCATTTTTAACATATAACATTTTTATTTTACACATAATTGTAGAATAAAATAAATAAATCATTTAAGGTAGATAAAATAAATTATATTTAATTTTCAATTTTTATTAAATCTTTTGGGAAAATTAAATCTTAAATTATTCATTTCAGTTTTTATAATTATAATTTTCTGTTTTCCATTAATTTTGTTGGGAAAATTTATCTATTTAGTATTTTTATATAATAACTATTTTTTTAAATAGTAACTATGTTTTCATTTTTAACATATAATTATGTGTAAAATAAAATATGTAAATCATCTAAGGTAGATGGAATATATTATTTTTATTAATGCTTTTTTGAAAAAATTAAATCTTAAATTATTTATTTCAGTTTTCATAATACTATTTTTTAACTTGTATTAAAGATGAAAAACAATCCAAAAGTATTCAATGTACAGCTTTGTCAAACTAGAAATGGATACACCTCCATATCGGTGTGTATCAAACCGTATCCATCGATATGGTGCGGTACGATCTGATACAAGGGCATATCGTGCCAATACACACGACTCATAGGATATATATTCAGTTGTAGCGTATCTTGTATCCATGATCATGGATACGGATACGATACACCCCATATCGGGAGTATCGTATCGATACCTTAATCCTTGACTGTGAGAGACTAATTCACATATGAGACAGGAACTATTCTTCTTTAAAGTAGGAGAGTTTAGAGGGTCCATTGAGTTGAAGCAGAAGAGTGTAAAGGTTAGTTCATGAACTTAAATTATTCTGTAATCTTCTGTTTGGCTTAACTATCAATAAGTTACTCCTTTCATGTTTGTTTCAATATTTGTTTGACGTTTTATCCTGTTCTTTTTGTTTTTTTTTTTTTTTTTTTTTTGGGTGGGGGTTGTTTGCAAACAGTTTTCTGGATTGGGTCCATAAAATCCTCTAGAATCAGAGGGGCAAGGAATGGCCATTCCCTCAAATGGGGAATTTTGTAAAAATACTTTTATAAAAGTACTTTCGTGAAAGTATTTTTATTCATAAAAATACTTTTATAAAATTCAACTAGAGATAATTTTATAAGTTGTATTTTAAAATTCAACTAAGGATAATTTTGAAAGAAAAAAGTTGAATAAATATTTATTATATAAGCACTTAAAAAATTAGAAATTTGAGCTTACAAAATAAGTCCTTATTTTTAAAATAAATACTTATTTCAGACTTATTTTCAAAATACCAATTAATGCTTAATAAATCAAATAAGCACTTATTTTAAATAAGCATCCCAAACATTGTCTTACATAATCAATATAATTTGGGATACAAAACTCAAACCAAAATCAATATATAATTCATTTGGTTTGATTCGGTACAGTTCGGTTTTATCCGAACGACCCAACTAATTGACAGCTCTGGAAAGATGCGTGGAACAGAACGACAGAAACCATGCGGAGCAAAAGCTGCTTTCAATAATTTCTTCTTTTTTTTGCTTTATTCTTGTCCACTCAATCACCTCCACCCCTCTTATGAAGAGGTCATAACTTGTATATTTGACTGGGTTAAGTTTTCTGGGCTATCAAATATATTACGGGCCCACAGGATTTGGATTTTGGGCCTGTGCTTTTCCAATGTTCCATGTTCATGTGAATATTAATTTTCATATTAAAAAAGAAAGGGAAAATTTGTTATTAGTATTCCGCGACAATTCAATACCTTAACTTTTAAAATCTACCAATCCGGTATTTTTGTTTATCAGTATGTTAATCAGTCGTTAATGACATTTGAAAAGATATAAATATCATTGGAGTATCATCTAATTCTTTTTATTAATCATTCAAAGTTCAAATATTGATAAAAAATGAATAGTCCAAAATTCTTCTTTTTCAAAGTTCAAGAAAGTTGGTGTCACTTCTCAATGTATATTTTGGTGATCCAACTTTTTTGAATGGAAGAGTCAAAGATTTGAGATTGTTCAGTTTTATCAACTTTTGGATAGTTGATAAAAGGAATTAGATAGACACTAGAAGGGCATTTGTGTTTTTTCAAATACCACTTAACAGCTGATTAACAAATTGATTAATGAGAGGTACTGGATTGACACATTTTAAAAGTTTGAGTATTAAATTATTGTATTTTAAAGTTCGGGTACCAAAATGACACTAGGCCCCAAGTACAAGATACTAATCGGGAATTTTCTCAAAACAAAATTACAGAAAAAGTTGTAATTGATAAATTAGGATCTGCTGCACATCTATTTGGATAGGATCTGAATTTGCTAGGATAAATGCATGTACAATTCGCTGCATGAACCACCCATCATTAGGGGTATAAATGGATCAAATTCGAATTAGACCAGACAATATCCGAATTTGAATCATATTTATTATTTATATAAATATATATGTGTTATTTAAATTTTTTTATTCGATTAAATCCAATTACACGACTCAAGCCATATTAGAAACCAAACCAACTGCAAATACTCCTACTGGGTCCACCATTATATGAACCCAGTATTAAAGAAGCTGCAAAGAATCAGATGAATCAAATAAGCCCAAGTGTTATTAAACTTATTTTTAATTCATTTTATATTTATCTTACGTTGGTAACTTTGTAATTTAATTCGTTAATTATACACAATGCATTAATGCCCCAATTCAATAATCAATATCTAATCCCAATCTGAATAGACTGGTATCATTAGAATCAGATCTGAATATTAGTAGGATCAAAGTGCTTAAATAAGTATTAAGTATGCTGTCCAACTCCGACACATTTACTCGATTACTCCTCAATTGACTTTTCATTCTAAGACTGATTAAGGGTTGTCGGGCCCAACTTTTTCAACAACGGATTTAGAAAACCACCGGCCTTTGTCGTTAATCTATTTCTTTTATAAAAAAAAGTTGACATCTCAGGATTTTTTCCGTTTTTCTTCTCTACCTCCATGATCCAACCAATAAATTATTCAATTATGTGAATACAGATAAGGCTGTGAGCATCACTAGCATGTGAAATCAAAATTAATTAATAATGAATTCATTTGATTTAATTTTTTTTATAGCTGTATCCCTTCTTTTTCTACTTAATTTTAATATGTAATATATGTATTTGTATAGTTCACTTTTCTTTTCATGCCGTACTCTGCCCTTGGGAGCTTATTTTATGCCTCGGTGAGAGTAATTTCGTTATCATACCTCATGAAAACATTAACCAATAAAATTTCACCTTCTATCATTGATTGGGAATATCCGATTATATAAAGAGTTCAACTAAGATGTATTCATCAATATTGGTTGGATGTTAAATAGTATCAGGTTTACAATAATATGCATTTGTTATTAGGGATGAATAGACTGCATTTCACTTCAGAAATCTGAAATTATACCCCTTTTCTAATCTATTAGTAATCATTCATAAATTACATTTTGTTTATAGATTTGACATCAACCCATAATCAGGATTTACCCCTCTGTATGATGGGGATAAGATTTTTAAAATGAATTAAATTATAAAAACCCTTTTATTATTATGGCCCTGTTCATTTTAAATTACCTGGATAAACTTTGCAATGTGACTTGGCCAGATAAAGAGAGATATGAGAGGCAGAGAGTATTATTGGTGGGAGGTAAACAATTTATCCATCATCTAGGGGAATATCAATTAGCTTAGTAATTAATATTTTCCATAAGACTCACTTATTGTGGGACTCGTTATAATAGTTTATAAATATAGAGATAATGGTCAATTACCTGATTGGCATATCCCCCACGGGATATTGGTAAACGAACAGTACTCAAATTCAATAAATGATGTCTTTTACTGCACAATGCATTGGGCTTGGGCACTCGTGGTACTCTGAATGATCCATTGTCCAGGCTGTAAATGTCACTCTTTCTTTTATCTCCCTCATAATGTAGTTAGTCTAATAGAGTTGGTTTAAAGTCTAAACTGGTGGCTATGAATATTCAAACGACCTGTTTGGTCTCTTTCAATCTAAATGACAATAGCATCTGCAATACGGAAATATACACTCTTAATTAATAGTCAAAAGGTCATCTTTCAAAAACAAACTAGGTTTGCCCAGGTTACTACCATTATACATGGGGCAGCAATTGTTGGACTCACAAGAATCAAGAATCCACTTCTTTTCTTCCCGTTGGGCAGGGCCGGCTGGCTGGTACGGTCTGATTTAGATGGTTCAATCATTATTATTTAAGCCTTATTCCAACTATAATGGATAGTTACATGAATTTTTATTGTCAGTATTTACGGTTTGGTTTAGTTGGAATCGGAATCAGAATATTCATCTGTTTGATTTAGATAGGAATGGGAATTAGAATCAGCACTAATGGGATGTCATTCTCAAGGAAGGGGCGGGAAATGGCCATTCCCCTCAAATAGGGGAATGCCATTCTAATAGAAATAGGAGTGAGATTCTGATTTTGTTCAATCAAACGGTTGGAATCGGAATAATCCATTCTGATTCCGATTCCATACCCCTATTCCTGTGAACCAAATGGGGCCAGCCAAGACAATAGAACCATATCCTCATTTAAATCATCAACCAAGACAAAATCAAGTAAAATACTTCGGTGATGTTTGGTTGTATTGTGCTTTTTTTTCAAAAGAAAAAACAAATACAACATTACAATTTTTGTGATTTTTGAAAAAACAATAATGCATAGTGTTGTTTGGTTTTATTGCCATTTTTTGTGATGGTTCCACATAAGAGATACATCAACCACATTACCTGAAAACGTTTTGAGAAAGGTGGACAGATTCCCTACTCACTTTCTCTCCCTGCATCCTACTCAAAATACATTGCAGCCGCACATCTTACAATACAAAACGGCGCTGCGTGACTACAATTAAGGCAGATAGAGGTGTGGGCAAGAAATCTTGTTTGTTGAGAAAGAAAATAAAAGAAACTTGGGTGCGACCATACCAGCACTAACGCACTAGATTCCATCGGAACTCCAAAGTTAAGTGTGCTTGGATGAGAGTAGTACTAGGATGGGTGACCTCCTGGGAAGTCCTTGTGTTGCACCCGAACTTTAGTTTAACTTAGACATCAGTTTCAAGCATACATACCGAGAAGCTAATCAAGCGGCTAATTGGTTTGCCCGAAGGGCTCTAAGGTGTCAAATTAGTAATAGAGATTTTAGGTTTTGTGATCTTAGTTTTATTTGTTATGCGGCTAATTGGTTTTATTTTTTTTCTTCCATAAAAAAATAAATAAAAGAAACTGGTTTTTTCCTAGATGGTCGATTTTTTTAAAAACAACATGCACTTTTTAAGAAAACCGATGGCCAAACAGCATACACTGATTCACTTTTTTTTTCTGCTTCGAGTAGGGGTGGCAACGAGCTGCTCGAGCTCGAGTTAGAGCCTACTAGAGCTCGACTCGTGAGCTGGCTCGAATATATATATATATATATATATATATATATAATTATAGAAAATAATATATATAATACAAATATTATAATTATTAATTATTATAATTCTTAATTTTTAAATATCAACTAAATAATATTTTTATATATAATTTTTTATTTTTATAAAATATTTTTTCTCAAAATTGAGTTCGAGCTCAAACCTGATACTATTTGGCTCGGCTCAAATCCACCCCTAGTTTCGAGAATATCTGGATGTGGCTCCGATGTGATGTTGTATTATAAAAAACGTAATAAAACCAAACGCCACCATTATCAATATATTTCTTTCAAAGGCATTTTGTTTGTATTTAACATGAATATGATCAGACAAAAAAAAAGTATCAGATTAGTATTATAAGTGGATCAAAAATACATTATGACACATGCATTGCACATGGGATGAATAGACATAATGGAAACGAACCAAATCCAACTATAAACCTGACAATTATGATTAGGAATTAGGATACCCTCAGCCCATGAGAAATGATAGAGGAAATGTAGACTAATCCTGGTGGATTTAGTGGAGTCCGGATCTCCTGCCCACAACTTTCTACGCACGTCACTACCCACTTCATAAATTTTGAATACATGTCCACTTAGCGGTGAGCAAAAAAATCTGAAAAACTGAATAGAAAATCAATTGGTTCGGTTTCGGTTCGGTGTTTTTAAAAAATCAAAGGTATTGGTTCTATTTCGGTTAACCAATTTAAAAAATCGATGGTTAACCAACCCGACCGGTATACATGTTTTTCTATATATTTTTTATATATTTTCTATATATTTATGTATATTATATATTTTTTATATATTATAAATTAATAAATACATATTATATAAATATATATTTATAATATATTATATATTATTTATTATTTAAAATATAATATTTTATATATATTTATAATTTGTATTATATTTTTATAATAAATATTATAAAATAAAAAAAAAAAACTGAAAAACCGACAAACTAAACCGTTAATTAACCGACTGGTTTCAATTCAGTTCCAGTTACCAATTTTTCAAACACCGGTACTACCGGTTCAATTCACATAAAAGGCCCACAGTTTGGGTACCCCTATGTCCACTAGCATGTGCCTCTTCTTCACATGTGCAGAATTCAATGGATGTAATGAGACAGAGGTTAAGTCCATCCCATCATAACTCATCAATTAACCCAATTATTTTTTAACTTAAATATAATTAATCTTTCCCCTTCTCAAGAACCCTAATAGTCTTGTTCTCTCCATTCCATTCGAGCAAAGAGTTTTATTATATGGGTTGAAGAATCCAAAAATCTGAAACTCACATACCATTTGACCTAATCTATAAAGGACAAGTATGGAGAGAACGGAACACTAATGAAGTATGAAGAGAATAGAATGTCGGTGAGTACATCGCCAGTTGTCAATTGCCAGATGCTGGTGAAGTTTCCTGGAACAGTACACCGTGGAAAATGGAACGGAGAAAAAAGAGACTATTAGGGTTCTTGGGAAGGAGAAAGATTAATTATTTTTAGGTTAAAAATATAATTGGGTTAATGGGGAATTCTGACGGGATAAACTTAACGCTGTCCCATTACATCCCATTGAATTCTGCACATGTGAAGAAAAGGGACATGCTAGTGGACATGTGTCCAAAATTTGTAGTGGATAGGAAGTTGTAGGCAGAACTCGATTTGGTGGTATTTGGTAGTCTTAAACTAACCTTTCAACTTTGAAAATTTTGTCTCTGATGAGTGGTGGTTGTTCAATTAAACATTTGAACATACTTTTAATTTTTGAAAAATCCTCTCAAACTGTTGACTTACTCCATAGTAAATCCAACACTAATTTGAAAATTCAATTCAACATATGTGTAATTAATTATCAACAACTTATGTGTGATTTGAATTTAGTTTTTGTAACTTGCACAAAACCTAAGTCAATAGTATAAACATTCAATCCAGCCATATAAATCCAGTTTAAACCGTCCCAAATCCGAACCGAGTCAATCTGGTCTAATAACCAACCCGAGTCACATAATAATAAATTAGAGCAAAATATAAAAAATAGGATTTGACTATGATGTAAGAAAGACATGATACTAGAACTTATAATTAATAGGTAGGAATCATAAAAATAGGAAATCAATCAAGTGGGGCTTTACCTAAAGGGGTTGGGATTGGTCAAAGCCTTTCCAGCATCATAAATAATAATAGATATTGATAAATAGGGGGAGACTATTATCTTGACTAATATTAAGGCACATCCTCTCTTCTTCTTCTTCTTGAGGATATGTATTACAGTTGTTTTCCCAATGAATTAGGATATGCTCCTTACACAAGGCGGTTCACTACAATCTCACAAGCATATTCCATCGTGTATTGGGAACAACTCTTGTAGATACAGTCTCTTTCCTCTCCTCAAACCTTTGGGACCAAAATGTTATTACCACACCCATGGTCTAACAACTGGTCTAAAACTCTGAAAACCAATTTTTAAATGGCCCCGATCCAACTCAAAATCTAGATTTGTGTTAGATAGTGTATGCCCTTTGTTCAAATCGGAATGATGTATATTATGACATTTATTGTAAATGAATAAAGTACATATTTGATTTATGTTATTATGGTGTGTTTCTGTGTAATACCCTTAAACTTGACACATATGAGACTCGTGTTAGTTTAGAATGTTCACAGCCGATGGATCGATTTGGGGAGATCTATCCTGATAAGGCTGACATTGATGTGCCGCCAAGTTGGTTGGAGTAGCCTGTCTCAACTGCCAGGGTGAGACCCGAGGTACATGCAGTGTAGGTTTACTTGAAACCCTGAACCGGACCAGAATTCTAGTATTGCCCTGGACCTTGGTGATTAGTGGGAAAAACTAGAATGTTACACCTGACCCCTAGACTTGATTATGATATTGCACTAGGTGTCGGATTGGGTTGTCTTTGATATGTCAATCAGTGAGATCCTTAGAGGGGGTCAAAACCTGGGTATGTTGGGATAGTCTGAGAATTCATCTGAGTGGGTGATCATAGTGACAGGATCAACCCCTTTGTCGGACAAAGATAATGATCGGGGATGCACTCTCTCTGATGGAAACCAAAGCTGTTGGGAGCAGATTTCAATCGTTGAAATTTGTTTTTGCAAAATATATTTATATAAAGATATACATATATATTATAGTTTCAAAATGTTTGCAAAAGGTTTTAATTCTCGGGATCCATGTGAGTAGAGAGTGCAACACTGTTCCTTACAGCCAAGGGAGAGGTCCTCTCTTGTCGGGTAGTGTTTGATCATTATGGGCTGAGAGGTTAAGTGTAACACCATTGAGGGTAGTACCTGATGGGCTAATCTCGCATATGCACACAGTCCCTGGGTTTTTATAAGGTGGCTTGGCCTAGGGACCACTTAGTGTAAGTGTTGGGCCCATTAAGAGCCCACAATGATAGGCTCAGGGGTTCACTGCCCATAACAGTGAATTCGGCCAGGCCTTGTAACAGAGGCTAGGCTGAACCCATGTGGCTGATGTGTAGATCAATGTTTGGGTCCCACGCCATACAAGGAAACCCAACTGGGCAGCAGTTTGGAAGGTTAATGAGCACATAGACTTAATGGGCCTAAAGCCCAATTTGAACTGGTCTAATTTGATTAATTAAAGAAGGGAACGGATCTGGGATTTGGATTAGCAGATATGATAGGGAGTTATCCCTATCCACTCAGAGAGTCCATATCCAAATACAGATTTGGATTTGGAAACCCCTAATAAGATTAGAAGGGGCTGATCTAATTTACAGATAAGATAAAGGCTTATCCTTATCTCTTAAAGAGAAGTCCTGATCCAAATACAGATTTGGATTAGGAAACTCCTAATGAGTTTAGGAGCTCTCTTTAAGGCTATAAAAGGAGGATGAGGGCGAACCTCCATTCATCTCATCACAACAGACCTCAGTTCACAGAAAGAGAGAAGACAACTACAATAAGACTGTGCCATCTTCTGCTCTTGTGCCCTCCTCCTGCTGCCGCCATTGCCAGTTCGATCTCCACTGTAGGAGCGATCAAGAAGAGTTCTTGATGAAGAAAAACTGATCTAAAGTTGTGCTCACATACCCTTCATCGAATTCTTGCTGAAGGATTTGGTTCTTGTGAATAACCTACTGATTCTGCTCCACCCTACGCTGTGTCATATTCAGTGGGAGCAGTCTTTGGAGTTTTCCTTGTGTGTGAACACCTTCATTGGGATATATTGTTTCTTCGTATCAGGTACCTCATTCTCCTACCTATTGGTTTCAGATTTGGTTTGATTCTTGGTTCAAGATTGATCATTGAAAATGCAGATTTTCTAAAACAGGAAATGTGATTCCCAGATGGGAAAAAGAAATTTTTTGAAATTTCGCCCTACTGGCCATCCATATGATGAATCTCTCATCCCCTTCAATTTACTCCTCGCATAGCCTCCTCGCACCAACGAATTCGGCTTCTATTAGTATAAGGCGTGTTCAAACAGTCTTTATAGCCTTGCATTGGGAATACCTCCCCATGAATAAAATATATAGGTACAGAAATATTTCGAATGCAATGCTGTAAAAGGACCATGCACTGACTGAAACCGATTTCCACACCAACCTAATGCACATTTTAGCCCATTAGGAATATATCTCCATGAATGATATCATATATAGATGCAGCTGAAATATAAGATTCATGTGAGGAATATATCCAGATTCGTACAAAGTGGTGTCCAGTTTATATATCCGGTTATGTGACAGGATCTGTTCTCACAAATGAGCGCTTCACTGGCACATCCATCATGCAATGGAAACATCTACTCACACCTGGTGCTTCACTGGCGTCTCTGTGCCAATTTTGACTCCAACGTACCCACGAGCAACGTCGAGTTGACGGTAGGACGGTAGGGGACCATGCGCAATACGCACACAGCGTATTCGAACCACCCACACGAACGTCTCTGCCTTTTCTCATCTAATATAAATAAATTCGGGACTTTAATGTGACCAATCAGATTCCTCCTCTCCTTTTCCTCTATTACTCTCCTTTTTCACCTCTTCTAGAAAAAGAAGTTAAATTGAGAGTCGGCATTCAACAAATGGCGCGTTAGAGAGCGTTCCTGTGGTTGCTCTGTGCAGACAGCCGACTAGCAATTCGACACGCCACACCCAAAAACTCGTCTCTGATTTTCTTTTGATTTTCTAACACAAATCCTGCTTCTTCGTGATCTTACGGGAACCGAGAGATCGTTACTGTTTTCGTGCTTTCCTTCTTCTAATTTGAATTTGTTCATAGTGAGAGTTCGTTCGAGTTTTGATAGGCTGTTAGTGGAGAATCTTTGGTAGGGATTTAGATTGATCTGTAGCTACAGAGGATTCTCGTCAATTTCATTCGCTGAGAAGTTTGATTCTGTTTTTTGCGTTTTCTTTTTCTTCTCTGGAGTTGAATTGGATCGAAGTACCGTTTTCTTTTTATTCGAGTGCTGCGTGATCTGGTTTGCTTGAGTTCTGGTGTATTCCTGGTTGAAGGATTTTGTTTGTTGATTTGGTGATTTTTTCGGTTCCGGACTTTGGTGGATGGAGAGCAAGTTCTTTTAGTTCTTAGGATTGCGGTTTAAGATATATTCGTGGGAAGCCATTCCGGTTTGCACTTTGCGTAGAAGTGTTGCGGTGGTTTGGACTTTGAAGATACTGTTCCGAAGAAGTTTGGTGACTTCGCTTTCTCGCAAAGTTTTGGTGATCTGATCACTGGATGTTCATAAAAATGGATTCCTGCAGTTCCTAATAGGAGCTTCGTGGACTTGTGGTCATAGAAACTTTGGACTAGAAGGATTTTTCCTTATTTGTTCTTCACGAGATTGAATTCCGTTTAACATGGTTAGCGGAAACCTCTTCCACTGTAGAAAGCATTCATGGCCTCCGGAGGAGTACGTCAGCAGAGCGACCTTGCAATTGGTGAGCACTTCACCGATTCTGAAATCTACTGAATTTTTACCTGGATGATTTGACAGATTATTTGGTTTTCTTCTGTTAGTGCTGTACATTGGTTTTGATACACCATTGTTGCAGGCTTTGTGCCCAGAACTTGGAATTGAGTTCTGCTTATCTTTCCCTTTTGTTTTAGTGGGTTTCTTGACTTTAGCATTTGAATTAAAAGTTGAAAGAGTTGTAGATTCTGAACTTTCATCCAACTAGAGCAATAAATAAATTACAGTGAACAAAAAGAATGATTGATGCTATAATTGACATTGATGGTAACCATCAAACTAGTATCATTCACTTCATATAAAGTATAATTTAGTTAACAAAATAAGATTAGTGCTATTCTCGTTATGCTATGTGACTTCAAAATAATCCATTTGCGTTGCTTTTAAAGTTGCCTGAGCCTCAGTTCTTTATGATTAATAGACTAAACAGCATGTCTTGCTTGAACTTTTTCATCATATGATGGAATACGTGATATTCACTTGTATACTCTCACTCTCATTTGAGGTCGGAAGTTTTCTGTACTTTCTTTCTGAGACAAGTGTATTCTTCAGTTTTGGAATGCACTCAGGATGGGAAAAAGAATTTCACATGGATGCAACATGGCATTTTGGCTTTCCAATATTCTCCTGCTCATGCAAGCCAGTAGTTCTGGTTGCTCTCATTGTATTATGACTAATACTCTTTTCTGCTACTTTCTCACAGCTGGACTATGATAGTGCTGCACCCCCAAAGCAAGCCTGGAGGAGGAGATTAAACAGTCATGCTAACATACTAAAAGAATTTAGTGTCACATTTATGGAGGCAATACAGATGGTCAAGTATCCTATTCTTTATAACCTGAGTTGAAAGGATGAAAAAACCGAAAATCTGCACATCTTGTTATTGTATAATTGCACTCCCTTTTTCCTTGTTCTCATTTAGTAGTTGCTTGCTTCATGGGGACTTAAATTGCAGATTCGTCTTGGCCTTCGTCTTTGGTCATATGTCAGAGAGGAAGCATCTTATGGAAGGGTAATTTTCTCTTTCCAGTTGTCATATAAAATAATAAATCATGTTTTAATGCATTCCATTGTTTATGAGGATTTTGATTGACAGCTAAATTGAATTAGCAGTTGGATGGTTTCTTTTTGAGATGATAAAGCTTGAGATTCAGAATTTAAATTTTGAAATTCTGCGACTAATCTTCACAGAAAGCACCGATTGATCCATTCACAAAAGAAAGTTGTAAGCCCTCGGCATCTCAAGGGGTCCCACTTGGAGGCATGGGGTATGTAGTTGGTGGATTATGGCATTGGCATACCAATACTATCTATAATCTCTAGTTTTTTCATTTGGCAATAGAGTTACACTTTTGTCTATATTACAGAAGTGGCAGCATATCAAGAGGTTTTAGAGGGGAGTTTAAGCATTGGCAGATCATTCCTGGTTCATGTGAGCCTTCTCCTGTGATGGCCAATCAGTTCTCGGTATATTCCTTTCTGTCCATTGATATATCTGTGCTATAAGCTGTTGTATTCAAGACAAATGCATCTCCACACATGTTGATCTGTATTATACTTTGTGTGCTTCTTTACTAAATTACTGAGCTTAATTTGGTTGAGGACTAATCAGGAAGAATCTGCCACCAAACAAAATCTCCAAGGTTAAGTTCAGAATAAACATCCCATTCTTTGAGATGCCTAAAATACTTGTGCAGGAGTAGGTTCAGTAAATTTAGTAGTTGGTATAACGTTTCTCGAACTTAAATTTAAGAGTTAAAAAAGTAATAACAGGACTGTACAATTTGATAATACATGTTAAGCCTTCCATGTGCAAGGCACATGAAGGCCTTCATAATCTTTTGTTTTTTTTTTTTTTTTTTTGAAAATTTATACAGGAAACATAGTTATCCACCATAAAAGGAGTAGAAAAAGGGTGAGTTCAGAATTTGAAGGGAAGATGAAAAAAGAACATTATAAATGACAAGATTCTATCAATGTGATATTTATTTTGAGGGCAAATTTGTGATATAATTTCACAGGGACATCAATTAATATACTAATGAATAAGTTGGTACTTTTAACATACCATTTTCCAAAACGGTGAAAATATTGATAAGAACAAACAATACTACTAATTTGGATGGGCAAAATTTTCTTTGAGAAATCAGGATCAACTAATTGCTACTTGCTGCTTCTGTATTAGGATGAGCAAAACTTTCTTTCTGTTTTCATTCTTTACTTGTTTCTTCATATAAACTTAGCAATCTGTTATTCATAATCAATTCGTCAGTTTCTTGATAATTAGGAGATTATTAATAGACAACCTAAACGATAATAAAAACAGTAATAATAATAATAAGGTTGAAGACAGAATAATAATACCTCCTTTTCACAATTGAAAAAATAATTATTTTCTTAGGTCATAATTCAATATGTTTAGAGTATCTGCATTACCGTAAATCTCTAAGTACTTGTGTTCCTTTGTGTTTGCACTTCTTGTTCTGTCACTTTGTATTCTTCATGGACTTAGTAATGAACAAAACAGAAGATTCTACTCTTAATAATTTGATTCATTTGTTTTTTCATGCTGCAGATTTTCATATCGCGTGATGGAGGGAATAAAAAGTATGCATCAGTTTTAGCACCTGGTCAACATGAAGGGTTAGGGTAAGAGGAATTTTTAGAGAGTCTGTTTAAAAGTTATGTGCTTCTCTATCATTTTATGTATGTCATTCTTCTTTTAGAGGGGCTAGTGATGGATATCTTATCAGTTTAATCTAGCACCAGTGTTTGATACCTTGTATTTAAATAAACAAGAGCTTGTTTGATGTAGTCCAGCATTAGCCAAGAGGAATTAAGTGAGTTTCTAATTATGATTCAGAGTCTCAACATTGATATGCATGATTGAATAACACAAGCTACTTCACAAGCTATTAGAACTTCAGTTTGCTAACTCTTAAATGCCATATCAGACTTTCTTGGGTTATAATGGATGGACAATTAGGTTCATTCATTTAAAGAACAAGTACTTTTCTGTTTGAATTGCATTTTAGATGCATGTAGGCTCAAGAAACAGAAATGTAAATTTATGCTTTGGTTTTACTCTCATTCTTCTTTCAGGAAAAATGGTGATCAGGGTATATCATCATGGGGTTGGAATTTGAGTGGACAGCATTCAACTTACCATGCTCTATTTCCTAGGGCATGGACAATATATGATGGTACTCTTTCTATTTCAATCTTTTGTGACATGCCAACCTTTCATTTTAAGTATTCTACTTTGATCTTTTCTTCAGTTCAATATTTTTATAATATGTGAATTCTTATCTTTAGGTGAACCGGACCCTGAGTTGAAGGTCTCTTGTCGTCAAATATCACCGTTCATACCGCATAATTATAAAGAAAGCAGTCTTCCGACTGCTGTATTTGTTTATACGGTAAGATTTGTTTCTATTAGAAGGATATCCTCTGAAACCTTTTAGAAAACCCTCTCTTCATCATGTTTGTTCTATGAAAAATCTTAGATGAATACTGAAGATACAATGGGAACTGAGAATTTGTGGACATGGGGAAAATGATTTCATTCCAATTGTTCAATTTGAGAATTTTATTTATTTACTTGATAATGTGTTGACAGGAATTGAATATCACTTACAACAACAACGACAACAGCAATAATAATACTAATAATGGGGGTAGCCCATGCCCCCAACCCTGGTGGCAGCGGGATATCCCAGGTCACTGCTACAAACAGCCAGAGCACCTACCAACTGAGCCACCGTCAGTTGATAACAATAAAGTGTTAAAGCTATTTAATTGTGCTGAGGAGCAACAGGGTTTTGCTTGTAAAGCACTCTTTTTTTTGTTTTTTTTTTTTTTTTTTTTTCTGAAAGGTAACTTGCACTTTTGTTAAGAAAATTAAGAAATGTTCACAATAAAATTACAACAGAGGGGGCTAGCAGCAGTGCTGTCTCAACTTTTTCCCATGGGGAAAATTGTACATATTTCACTGAAACAAATTTTCCCCGCTTACCCCTTGCTGAGCCAAAGTATTAGCCATTTTGTTTGCTGTCCTATGTTTTGTGTCACTCCCAACTCTCTTGCTAGGGTTAGAGCCAGCCTGACTGCCTGAGAGTGTATCTATGTTGCCATGTTCCTATTGAGCTGTTCTTCAACCATCTTATCACTACCCTAGAGTTCCCTTCAACTTCTAAATTGTGAAGATTATGATTCTTGCAAATTTTTAGGCCTTGGAGGACTGCTTAAAATTATACCATTGTGGAGTCCCTTTCACCTATTTGGCCAGAATAGATAGCAATAAATGCATCTGATATATCTCTAATAACTCCCCGTATCCCTGAGGGGTCAGGGTTACCCATGCTACAATCATCAAAATTAAGTTTGAAAGGCCTTGTAGTTGGAGGCACCCACTCCTTTACAATCCTTAGTCTGTTAGAACCTGAATCTTCTATCACTTGCTAGCCCCTTAAATTGTCTTTGGAGAAAGGCTTAAAAATCTCCAAAATCTTCACCCAACTTATGACCCTAAAAAAAGCATTCTCAATGATCTTTTCCTTGGTTCTTTTATCAATGAAAATTCTGTTATTCCTCTCTTCTTAAATTGACTAAAGAGCCGCAATCCATGCACAGCTCCAAGGTCTCCTGCTGGTTGTAGCGGAGACTTGGGATTGAATCCTGCCTGCACCTGGAGCAGGTTTCTTTTTTACAGTGATTAACCAAAAATGACTCCATCTCCTGCATACCAAGGTCTGATGGACCCATCAAATGTGTCTAAATGCGAATACATAGTATCTGTTAATCCATACACATGCATGTGGATGTACCATCCATGTTCATGTGTGTGAATGAAGTCATACACAATGATTAGGGTATTCAACCCCCTCCTCTCTGAGTTAACAAGTTTAGACCAAAGGTCACTGAACAAAATAAAAAAAAAAGTAAGCAAAAAATAAAAGAAGGAATAAATTCTTGTGGAAAAAACAGAATTCCATCCTTTATAGCAGCAATATGTGCCAAAACTTCATTAGCTTGTGTAACACAGAAAAATAGATACACTTTTCTGGACGGTTCTAAGAAAAGTTATATGACTAAAATATGCCCTTTCACCGATAAAGCTTCTAACTATTTATCAGACTTTACTACACCTATTGGCTAAGGAAAGCTGAACAAATGGTGACAGACTATAAAGGACTATAACATATCAAGACTGAACCAAACTCTGATCAAATGAAACTACCATAACAACCACTGTTCAAAATCAAAAAGAAAAAAAAAAAGAGAAAAAAAACTACTATAACAACCCTGCCACCTGAAACGTTAATTGAAAAAAGAAGCAAAGCATTACTCAGTATTCCAATTGGGCTCTGCATTATCATGATGCAATATGCAGTATGGGAACTGATATTTAAGTGCTGTTTTGGATCCTGATGAAATAACAAGTTCTTGTTTAACTCAGAAAGTAATTTCTTAACCATCTAAGTTGATGATTCCTTAGTTACTACTTTCTCTTTTATTCTAGACATAAGTACCCTGAACCCTTGACACATCTAGACCATAAATATGTAGTTTTGGAATGCACTTTTTGCATTAACTTTTATTCTCATTATTCCAGAGATGATTACCCTATCATCATATGTTTTGAGCTACTAACAGGCTAGTTTCTGTCCCCTTTGCTGGCAGAAAGCATGCTTACACTAACAAGTTGTCATTTGATCTCCTTATAGAGATATTCTTAATTGAGTCATTGGAAGTTAGCCACATTATGGTCGTCTTACCTAATGAAGATTTGATAATGATTTTTATTCTAATTGGATGACTGTTGCACGATTCCTATTGCAGTTGGTAAACACTGGGAGAGAAAGGGCAAAAGTCAGCCTTCTATTGACCTGGGCGGTGAGGAAACTTCTCTATGCCAGATTGAGTTTTTGATTCAGGCACTATTTGAGCACACTATAATTATGGATATTGAGGAATTCATTGTTCATCTTCTTTTTGTTTGCACAGAATTCAATTGGAGGGATGTCACATCTATCAGGAGATCATGTGAATGAACCTTTCATGTTAGTACATGCCATATATATTCTATATTTGGAAGTTTTGACTCTTTACATATTTAGAAGCTGATATGAACTTTTTCCTTTTCTCTGATAGAGCTGAAGATGGAGTGTCTGGCGTACTTCTTCATCACAAGCAAGTTGTCAACCCTTGATAGCTCTATTATGACGGCTGGTTAGCAGATTTCCCTTGGGCCATTTATTGTGATCCTGGCAACCCTGAACCCAACTTATGGCATCTCATTGCTGCTGTATTTTCCCTTCAAATGGACATCTTGTTATGGTTCTTTTTATGCTTTCCCCTTCATACACCTGAGTTAATTGCAGTTTTATCTTGTTGGTTTTCTAGGAGGTTGCATTAGTTATTTCATGACCATCTTATTTCTTTGTCAGTAGCTTTTGTGGTATTCTATTACAAATCCCTAATATATCATGGTGTGATACTATTTCTAACTCTGAAAATATTTCCTCAATAAAGTTTTGTTATTCATAAAATGCTATTTCTGACTCTGGTGGAAACATTGCAGGACTGCAAAAGATAACCCTCCTGTTACTTTTGCTATAGCTTCATGTGAAACTCAAAATGTGAATGTGACTGTTTTGCCATGTTTTGGGCTGTCAGACACAGACCATGTTACTGCTAAGGATATATGGGGCAAAATGGTGCAGGTAATGAATTTCTGCTAGTTACCATTTCTTCACTATGCCTATAGAAAAGAGTCATTTTCAGCTCTCTCGCTTTCCTGGATACCCCAATGTCTTTGTAGGCTGGTTTTCTTTTTTCTTGTATGCCGCTGTTCCTTTTAATATTGATGTTATTATCATTACTTGATGAGTAGAGGCTTTTGTCCATGTTTTTTCTCAAGGATGGGTATTTTGAACGGGAAAACTTCAATGCTGGACCTACCATGCCATCATCACCTGGAGATACTCTTTGCGCAGCAGTATCAGCATCCGCATGGGTAGAACCTCATGGAAAGTGCACTGTTGCATTTGCTTTAGCTTGGTCATCACCAAAAGTAAAATTTTTAAAGGGAAATTCCTATCACAGGTGACCAGTTGTGCAGTTTATTTCCCTGTTTATGTGAGTTTCATAGTTTTCAAGGCACCAAGGCGAGGCCAGGCGATGTTTTTATAAGTAAAAGGCATATATCCTAGGGTAGTTCCCTAGATTCCATAACCATAGTTCCTTAATAATTATCCACCGTAGGTGTTGCCTTAACAACTATGGTCAGCCTGTTTGGAACATTTTATTTCATCAGGTATTAGGTATTTAAGATACCATCAACTTCGCTCCAAAGTTACGTGGAAAAGGGAAATATATAAATGGCTCTATGTTTCTCAAAATCTAGGATGGGTATATGGATACGAGTTTTCCAAACATTTTACTTTTCATTATATGTGGGTTTGACTTTGAATCAAGCTTGATAATATCATCTACCTATTATTTACAAGTTGAAATTTTATTGCATTAATTACTTATATGGTTGATATGCATTCAAAATGGGGTAAAACCAATTTGTTTAGAGATAAGTTTTTATTCTATATTCTAAACATATAGATGCTTTCTAAACATATAAACATTTTTAGGATTAAATTCACAATGGCTCATTTCAAATTTCTCTACAATTTATGACACAATTAGATTTTCAGAACATTGCTGGTAAGGGAAAAAATAATAGAAGGAATAAATGTATAATATCTTAAACTCAATTCTTGGTGTGCATTGTCTTGATGTATCCTTTTATTGCAGGAGGTATACAAAATTTTATGGAACTTCTGAAAGATCAGCTCTTGATATTGCACACGATGCATTGATGAGTATGTAATATACATTGGTACACATGTTCTATTTTTACTGAAGTTGTGGATAATTGTAATAGCTGCTAAGAATTTAATCCTAAAATTGGCATCACCATCTCTTCTGGTTTTCCAGACAATTGTGTCAATTATAGTTTTGATCAGGAGTTGTTTTTTTCTGATATTGTTTTGAAATTTTGTCAGATTATAAATGGTGGGAGGAAGAGATAGAGAAATGGCAAAATCCTATCCTCAGAGATGATAGAATTCCAGAATGGTAATTTATGTTTTCAGGATTAGGGATATGATAGACCCACATATTTATTCTTATATGCTATTATGTGTACTTCTTGACAGGATCAATACTGTTCATCTCTCTTCTTTGACAAAAAGAAGAGGGAGCAGGGGTTACTGCCATTCCTGGATGTCCCCACAAATGCCTTAAATGGTGCTGTCAACTCAGACTTGAATAATATGTAAAAGCCGATTGGGCTATTGAACCATAAGATAGAAGTTGTAAAGAACAAGGGATTGGGTTAGGTGGTTGAGGCCAGCCTATATTCTTGGGCTGCTTGGCATATTGCACATAGTCATTATTTTATTCAATTAATATTCCTACAGTTACTAATCAAAAAGAAAGTGGATTAAACTGATCAAATCCAGACATTTAAACCAATTAGCCGGGTCCAAAGCAAAGTACTGCTTTTGTTCGAGATTAACATAGTACAAAGTGCAAAACTTCAATCTGATTTGAAACCTGTGGAAGAAAAGAAAGAGAAAAGAAGTTTTTGCAAAGAAGGGAAGAAGAGAAAAATTGAAAAGAATGGGAGTAAGCCAAAATCAGATCTGGCCATCTCTTTCATTATCTTATATACTTACAAAAGGACATGTATACCCTTAGTAAGTCGGCTACTACTAATCAACATAAAAAACACTCTTAACAAGACATAAACTAATGGGCCATGGCCCCAATAACTCTAGCTGAACTTTAAAAACAAAACAAGTGTTATCAGTTGAATCTCAACACTCCCCCTCAAGTTGGGAATAGATGTCACACATTCCCAACTTGCATAGATCATGCTTGAGCTTGTTTCTTGCAATACCTTTTGTGAGAACATCAGCTAGCTATAAGTCAAATGCAACATATGGTAGACACATTTCTCCTAATGTCACTCTTTCCCTTATAAAATGTCTATCCACTTCATATGCTTTGTCCTATCTTGCTGAACTGGGTTATGGACTGTTGTTAAAGTTGTTATTTTCTGCTGTTAGAGTGTTGTTAGTTTAGGGTGCTGTCAGCATGTGTTGCATGTGTCTTGAACGCTGGCAGCGGGTATAGAACAATTGGTTCTTGTCATCGACTTTCTTGGAAGCACTCTTCTTTCTCATATTGTTACCACCCATTGCAGCTGATGCCACCTGTTGCTCCCCCTCAATTGTAACCATCACACATCGTCTATTTTCCTCAAATTGGACAAGGGCATACACCTCTTGAACTGAAGGCAATTCTTTACTTTCCAAAATCTGAACTCTAAGATACGGGGTTTAATCCCAACAAGAAAGCAAAAACCCGCTGTTGAGAAACCAACTTCTTGTAGGCTTTAGCATCACCATCATGTTTCCACTCTATAGCCTGATAGTGGTCCAACTCCTTCCATACTGAAGTAAGGGCTGAATAATAGGCTGACAAACTACGGTTACCTTGTTTACAGGTTGAGGATTCAGCTTGTAACTGGTCAATCTTGGCATAGTGCCTTTGCTCAGAGTAGGTGGTTTTGGCTTGTTCCCACATTTCACTAGTAATGTCTGCCCATATAAAGTTCTTCACATCAGGTTCCATGGCTGCAAGAATCTAGGGCATCACCATACTGTTCTCTTGGTCCCACCTATCATGTTCTGCTGTCCAACTCTTAGGTTCTTTCACTCTTCAGTTTATGTAATCGGCTTTTCCCCTAGCTGTAACATAAAGTTTTACATCTTTAGCCCACTCTAGGTAGTTCAGGCCATTTAGAGGTGTAATTGGCATAGGAACCATCATATTTCAACATCCGTACTAGTTGTACTACGGGTTGATGTTACCCTGGATGAAGCAAAGTCATCAATTTCCATTAAGAAAAAGTTCTATAGGACAAAATAGGACCAACTGGTGCACAAGACTTGTCCCTACTCAACTACTACCACTCACAATCACAATTAGGACACTAAACGCCAAACAATTCTGCTTCTGAAATGAGGAAAACACTGTTGATTCCACTTGCAGCAATTAAACAGTCCAGGAACTTAAAGTTCAGTTAAAACACTGTTGATTCCACTTAAAGTTCTCATTGTAAAAACCAACTAGAAGAGGGGCCAAGAGTAGGTTGCTCTTGAGATAATAGGATTTTAACTGAACTCATCTTGGCCACCGGTGCAAAGTTCTCCAAGTAGTCTATCCCATAAGTCTTGAGTATACCCTTTTACAACTAGCCTCGCCTTGTACCTTTCTATACTTTCATCAACTTTGTACTTAACTATATAAACTCATCTACATCCAACTGTCTCCTTGCCATCAAGTAAATCCACAACCTCCCATGTCTAATTTTTAATCAATGCTTCCATTTCCTCTTGCATAGCTATCTTCTACTTAGGTTTGGAGAGGGACTCATTAACACTCCTGGGTTTAGACTTTAGACATAGAGTCAAGGGAGGAAAGAAGGCCTGGTAGGAGGGTGATAGTCCATTGTAGGAAAGATGATGTGAAATGCAATGAGTTGTACACTTCCACTTCCTCTTTTGGAATGTAATAGGGAAGTCTAAGTCACCTGCAATGGTGTTAGGAACAGGGGTGGTACTATCAACAGGAACTGAACCATCAGGTGGAGCAAGAGGCATACTTGGGTCTATGTCAATCAAACCTGCAATCTTCGATACCGATAGGAAGTGGCGTAGGTTCCTCTGTTGTGGAATCAAGTTCCTTGTGTTGTCATAGGCAATGTTGTGTAAAAAAACTAAGAAGCAGGATGCAGTGGAGCCGACAAAGTAGGTGGAGTCGGTGGGTCAAACACTAGAGTGGACAAAGGAGCTAGAATGGGAAGTGGTGTAGATTGCTCACTCCCTTCCCCAAAACACACCTCTTGAGAAAGACTCCTAGAGAAAAAGGGTGTGGACTCAAAGAAAGTGACATCCATGGTGACATACTGACTCCTTGAGACCGGATTATAGCAATACCTTTTTTAATTTCTTACATACCCAAGGAAAACACACTTCTTCACCTTAGGGTCCAGCTTTGAGTGGTGAGGACCAAGAATATGGACAAAGCATACACATTCAAATATCCTTAAAGGAACATGGAACATCTCCCCCTCAGGAAAAAAGAAGGCTGAACGGAGTAGTGTATCCAAGAATATGAAAGGGTACCCAATTAATCAAGAAGACTGTTGTAAGGGCTGCATCACCCCAAAACCGAACTGGAATTGCAGAGCTCACCATCATACTTCTTGCTACTTCCATAATATGTTTGTTCTTCCTTTTTGCTACACCATTTTGTTGTGGAGTGTATGTTTAACTACTTTGATGGACTACTCCATGCTCCAATAAGTATGATGCCAGTTTTTTCTCAAATTATTCCCTAGCATTATTTGATCTAAACACTTTCACTTGTACTCCAAACTACATTAACACCATATGGTGGAGTTATTGTACCAAAAAAGGTACCTCATCACGAGATTTCATCAAGTATATCCAAGAGCACCGAGAATAATCATTAACAAACAAGAGAAAATTATGGTAGCCACCCATAGAAGGAATGTGATATGGTCCCTACACATTAGTATGAACTATGTCAAAAATTGAAAAACATCTTTTATTTGCTTGCTTTAAAAGAATGTCTACAATGTTTTTCAAGTTGACAACCCTTACACTCTAAACTAGACAACCTAGCAGACTCAAAAAACTTTGCAAACAAAAAAGCGCAAAGAAGCAAAATAGAAGTGCCCTAACCAGTTATGCCAAAGCATAATTTGACCCACTGACTTTGACTCATTATCCCTATTGACATGATGACTTTGATGAATGGGAAGCACATCAAGAAGATAGATTCCTTTCACCTCACAACCACTCCAAATCATCCTCTTTGATTTTAGATCCTGCAAAACACAATGACCAAGAGAAAAAAAATTACTGAACAATTCAAATTCTTTGTCAAACTACTAAGAGATAAAAGGTTGGTGCCTAGTCTAGGGACATGGAGTACGAAAGGTAGGGTAATGGTATCATTTATCTTGACAGACCCCTTCCCAACAATGGGAACATGGGATCCATCAGTTGTGGAAACTCTATCTTTACCAGAGCTGAGATGGTATGAGTAGAAAATGGTGGAAATATTGGTGATGTGTTTTGAGGCTCCTGAGTCTTTAATCCAGGGAGGTCCCCCCTTACCTGTAGTGGAGGCATAGTTTGCAGTTACATGTGAATTACTTGTATGTGCAAACGAATTAGAATGACTACCTCTTGAGCCACCTACACCTTGTTGTCCACCCGATGATGAGCTAGAACTGGTTGTATCTCTCTGACTCAGAAATTGTCTATATCTCTCCAATTATGCCCTAACTACAGTTGTTGCAATAGATTCTAGAGAAGTTGTAGTAGGTATTCCTGATGAATCACCAGTCACTGCCATATTAACAATCCCCTTCTTGTTTATGAGCCAACTTGGTATAAGGTATGGGTAGAGCTTCCAAGAGGTATCTCTACTATACTTAGGTTCCTTATAATAATCACTGATCAAGTCCTTGTCCTCTTTTCTAGGTTCATTGCCACCCTTATCCCCACTCGGCTTAGGTTTCACTGTGTTGACCATAGCCATTTTGCTCAGGGCTTAGGTTTCTCATCATCACATTCCTCCTACTCCCCTCTCTAGACACAAATGCATATGCTTGAGAGAGAGTTGCACTATCATACAATGTCATACTCTAGGCCGAGTCTTGCTAGAAACTCAAACACTCTATTCTTCTATACCGGCTTTTGATAAGTGGTTACATCTTTACTACTCTCCCAAACCACAGTTTCCAAATGATCTATCTCCTACCATAAGGTTTTGAGGGCTGAAAAATGAACTGCAACAGGCTTATCTTCCTGCCTAGTAGCAATCACCTAATTTCCTCAACTGGTAGACTCTAACAACATTCTCACTCTGTGAATAAGTTTCTACTACTCTGTCCCAAATCTCCTTAGCTGTGTTAGCCCATTGAAAGTTCTTACTTGTATGGGATAGCATAGAATTGCACAGCTAGGTCATCATCATGTAGCTCTCTTGTACCCACCGGGAGTAGTTAGTCTCAGTTTTCTTCTCTTCAATGGTGACATACCCCAACTTTCCATGAGCTCCAATAGCCATCTTTGCTGATTGAGACCATTTTAAGTAGTTTGTACCATCCAACTTAATTATAGTGATGGTCCCTACCCTGAAAGGGTCACTAGCACCTCCTCCACCTAGTCCCATTTCACCTGTGGATTTGTATTCAACTCCATTAACCCTCTATAATTCTTAGAACAGTTTAGGAAATCAATTGGAGATGAAAGAAAAAAGATTTATCCTCTTTATAAGCCCCAACCATCCTCCTAATACCTCAAAAGCTCTCCCACCAAGATTCTCTTCTCCGTGGGAGCAAGTAGAAGGAAAAGAAGAGGCTACTACTCCCTCTAGAAACCTCAGAAAAACCTAGGACTTGAACCACTCTATTCAGAAAATACCAAGAAAACCAAAAAATAGAGCGCCCCTTGGTCAAAATTGAAAAGTCCTACTACAATCAAGACTCTTCTCCTTTCTCCAGTTCTTTCTGATTTTGGTGATGGACCCTAGATATGTTACAAGGGATTGTAGATCCACTAAAAAATATCCAAAAACTGGGCTCTCTTGAAGTCCTCAATCAGCTCTTTAAATCATCATGCAGTTGGCTGATCTAGGGCTGCATGATGGAACAACTAAAAAAACCTCTAAAGATGCCCTGATACCAAGTAGAAAGTGCAAAACTTCAATCCGATTTGAAACCTGTGAAAGAAAAGAAAGAGAAAAGAAGTTTTTGTCTTTTTGCAGAGAAGAGGAGAGAAATTGAAAAGAGTGGGAAAAGGCCAAAATCAGATCTGGCCGCCCCTTTCATTATCTTAAATATTCACAAAAAAAATCTAATTACAATGACACGTATACCCTTAGTAAGTTGGCTACTACTAATCAACATAAAAAACACTCTTAACGAAACATTAACTAATGGGCCTAGGGCCCAATAACTCTAACTGAACTTTTAAAACAAAACAAGTGTTATAAGCCAAGTCTCAACAAACATCATCCATCAACAGGTTTTGGTTGTATAGGCTGGCCTGCCTGCTAGGCCAGTTTGGACAAACATGAACCCCAAGTCCCCAACAATACCCCCTCTCTGAAAAAAGTTTAGATATCCTGTGTTCTGTTTCAAAATATTACTGTTATGTTAGTTTTATGGAACATAAGTTGTATGCAGGTTACTGAATTTGCTTTTTTTTTATGAGCAAAAACTCATTCATTAAAAATTAAGAGAGTTACAACAATAGGTTGTGGATACAAAAGAAAAAAGAGAACTATAATCTCAAACCACCATCCCTTTTACATTTGAGCACAAAATATTTACTGTCTATTAATCCCTTGTATAGCCAAACCATCAGCCAAACAAGTTGCACACCTATGTACCCATCTGGACGAGTTTACTTTGGAATTAATAATATGTGAAAATTTTGAAGTCATTATGGAGTTGGTCCATGTCATATTCATAATGTTTCATAATGGTTGCAGGTACAAATTTACATTGTTTAATGAACTTTACTTTTTGGTTGCTGGAGGCACAGTTTGGACAGGTACATCTTTTACACTAAAATTTCAGGTCTTCATAGTTTCCAAGTGAGTATGCCATGCCTACACTCTCTCCACACGCACACACACATTAGCATAGATACTAGCATATTTAATTGGAGCTAAAGTTACAAAAAACTGGGTGATGCTTCTTTTCCTAATGTTCATAATGCTGCCTTGCTGTCAAATTTTCAAAACAAACCTAAAACTGAACCAATGTTATTGTAGATGGGTTGGGAATGCACTTGATAACTTCATAATGATAGATAAATTTAACGAAACATGAGAAATAGAAGGCAGTATAATGAAGAAAAATAAGATACATGGTTAGGATAGGATTAAAGGAAATGGTAAAGAAAAATAAGTTGGATAAGACAAATTTGGAAAATCTCTCTTAAATATTTGGGTCCCATAATTGTGGGCATTAAATCATGATAAATGGCGTGGCTTTAACTGCTGTGAGAAAATAGCAAATAAATTCATAATTTTTCTGTCATAAAAATTTACTGTCTTATATTTTAGAATGAAAACTTGAAGTGCTCACCCTTTTATTTATAACCATTAATTGGAAACTTGAGTTGGTAGAGAAAGTTTAGTTTCTTGAAGATCTCCTTTCATAGAGAATCTGTACCATTATATGCAATATAAACAATATATTTTATTAAATAAAGCAAAGAATATTAATACTCTGGAACCTGTAGCTTAATAATGTTATTTTGCAATATCTGGTTTAACACAAACCAATGGTTTGATTGGTTTACTGGTTGAACCACCAAAGCTAAAGGACTATGGTCCACAAAACCATGCAAGAAGTACCTGGGTATTGACTTGAAAGCCTCCTATATGTGAATGCAAATGTTGACCTACTTAATACATACATAAATTGGGTGTTGATGGAATGAATCAAACTGGTTTCTTTAGAAAATCTGCTCTATTGGTGTTGCAGTCTTTCCATTTGGAGCTTTAAAATACTGATTTAATGCAAACCTAAGATTCAGCAATTGGAAAAGATGAATGACTTTTTTTTGTTCAAATTTGCTACCAAATTGACTGGTATAATTTGTCTGCATGTACTATTAAGATAGCATCATGACCATTATATCATTTTCTTATACAGATTCACCATCATCAGATACAGATTTTAGGTCTCACTTTGGTGATTATCAGCACAAATCAAAAAACAGAGAGAATTCAGATGTTAGTGTTACTTCAGGCAAGATATCTGGACAAGGTGCGTCTGTAGCACATATTATACTTAACCATAATGAAAGTACTTCTGCAAATGAAGTTAAAGATAACGATGAAAAAAAAGTCACAAGATCTTTATGCAAAAATTATTCAGCAATATCTCAAGAGAGGAAAAATGGATATATTCCTTTATATCATAGAGCATGGTCAGATCCAGATGATGATGATGTTGGTGGGTTTCTATATTTGGAAGGAGTAGAATATATAATGTGGTGCACATATGATGTGCATTTCTATGCATCTTTTGCTCTTCTTGCTTTGTTCCCCAAAATTGAGTTGAGCATTCAGCGTGAGTTTGCCAAAGCTGTCTTATCTGAGGATGGAAGAAAAGTCAAATTTCTGGCAGAGGGCAATTCAGGAATCCGAAAGGTTAGAGGAGCTGTTCCTCACGATCTGGGCACACATGACCCATGGCATGAAATGAATGCATATAACATACATGATACAAGTAGATGGAAAGACCTCAACCCAAAATTTGTGCTTCAGGTGTATAGAGACTTCACTGCAACAGAGGACCTGTCATTTGCAGTGGATGTGTGGCCAGCTGTTCGTGCTGCAATGGAGTACATGGAACAATTTGATAGGGATGGTGATGGTCTCATTGAGAATGATGGATTCCCAGATCAAACTTATGATGCTTGGACTGTTCATGGTATCAGTGCTTACTGTGGCTGCCTATGGCTTGCTGCACTCCAAGCTGCAGCTGCAATGGCTCTTCGTGTTGGTGATAAGGACTTTGCTGAAAAGTGCAAAAGCAAATTTGCAAAGGCCAAGTCTGTGTTTGAAGAAAAGCTGTGGAATGGATCATATTTTAACTATGATAGTGGATCAAGCAGCAACAGTAAATCTATACAAGCGGATCAGCTGGCAGGACAATGGTATACAGCTTCTTCAGGCATGCCTTCCCTTTTTGATGATTTCAAAATTAGAAGCACACTCAGTAAAATATATGATTTCAATGTTATGAAAATCAGAGGAGGCAGGATGGGTGCTGTAAATGGAATGCATCTCAATGGAAAGGTAAATCTGTCTTGCATGCAGTCACGCGAAATCTGGACAGGTGTCACATATGGTTTGGCAGCTACAATGATTTTAGCTGGTATGGAGGAACAAGCATTTATAACTGCTGAAGGTATTTTCACTGCAGGCTGGTCAGAAGAGGGATTCGGGTATGTTCTTTTCCTGGTAGATTGCATTTTGGCTAATTTTGCCATCCATTAGAAATGTCCTAGTGTCAGGTTTATTGCATTCTCTGAACACACCCACAAACAGCCCTCACTCCCACAAAAAATGAAAAAAAGAAAGGAAGTTCAATGCTGATTTTTGTTTTGGTTTGGCACTTGGGATTCAATAAGAAAGGAGCTAAAACCTCCACTGCTTTTTGATAAAAAAGAAATCAAGTCTCTTCTTTTGAATAAAAAGGAGCTTTCTCTGAAGTTTAAGCTAGAAACATTGTACAAGTGGATGAATTTTTTTAGTAACACAAGCCTTGAGTAATGCATGTAATAACAGGATAACAATACATTAGTTACTTTAGCTTCTTCTACAGCTATACTAACAGCAGCACCAAACATGGCTTGTCTGCAATGTGATATATGCATTTTAAAATGTGTTCTTGTTTGCATAGAATGCTATACTTGTATTTTTCATGAGGTTAAGGTTTCTGCCTCTGCTTGAAGGATGGGTCTTGCTAAATACTTCTGATTAGATTGTTTACAGTTTTGTTTGTACATTCAACTACAATAAGTAGATAAGATGTAAAGTTTCCTGGGCCTTGTCCACACACAGCCCGGATGTTTGTGTTCAACCTAAACTCTATTCCAAACATGGAGAGAGAGAGAGGGAGAGAGTTGGTGCAGTGGCACAACTAATATCTTTTAGGTTCCTTTGAATGGTTCATGTCATAGATGTTATTAGGTAGCTTCTATTTCTGCTTTTACAGGGTATTCCAGTACATTAGCCCACATACTTTTATGCTTTCATTTTTTTTTTATTTTATGTTGCTGTTAGCCATGGGTATATGCAACTTTTTCTCATGTAATACAGTTACTTATATAAGTAGGGAACACACATCCCATTGTTTGATTGCTCCCATTACTGATTTCTCTTTTTCTCTCTCTTTTCTCTTCTTTCTTCCTCACCCAATTATTCAAGGGAGACATAGAAGGGATGGTCTATACTGTTAATTCTGCCTGATTTTCAAGGAATTTTGGAGATTGATTTGCTACTTTGGGTGCCTGAGAGGATCTCAGAGACTCTACCCAAAAATCGAGGAAAATCAGAGTTCCATTGGCTTCCTTGGGTTGATTGAAGTCTCAAGAGAGTTTGAAGTGGTGCTCAGACCTAGATCAGTCTCTTTTACAAGTTTTTGGAGGCAGTTGTGTATTTATGGGCTTCTGGGGATTTTGGAGCGAGTGTCCCAAGTTTCTCATAGTGGATATTGGCTTAGGGTAGTGTTTCACTGTACAGATTTGGGAGATCTTGATTGTAGATCAAGATCTTTAGTATATTGTGGTTCTTGAACTAGAAGTAATTGTGGATCAAAGGATTTGATGGTTCATGGACACTTAAGGGAATAATTTTATTGTTGATCAAAACTTTATTACATGCGTTGGTGAGGAGAGCCCCAAATGCTGGTGGCCTCTTTAAAATTAGATGGTGCCAATTATCTTGAGTGGGCTCAATCTACACAGATTTGCATAGGCAGGCAAAGTATGCTTGGATATATCATTAATGGTGTGGAGTCTGTGGTCACAAACCCAAGTCATGCCAAGTGGATCAGGAAAACTACATGGTGAATCTGATGGATATACAGACTCCTATTTGAATTCAATTTGCTTTCATTGTCAGATATCTAATTTGTATTCAATTTGACTCTATCTACAATATTGTAAGAAGATGGAGAGTGAGACTAATGATTGAAGAAAAAGAAGCAATGTTGGGCCATTGGGCATGAGCGTTTGGAAAGAACGAAATTTGTATTGGCACAACCACGATGGATTTAGGAAGAACAAAAAATAAACCTTTGCATTGAATGGAGATGAGAAAGCACTGTTAGATGCTTGGGCCTGGCATGAGCATTTGGGAAGAACAAACCCAGAAGTTACAGTGGGGTTTAGGAAGAATGAAGAAAAAGGCTTTGTATGACTGTATCTCCTGCTAAGTGTGAACACAGATCCTGACTGAAGAAGAAACCCTTTGTTTTTTTGAACATTCTTGGATTTAAACCCTTTTTTTGCATTTAAGTTTCTTTTTTTTATCTTTATATTTTGTCTTTTTAGTCATCATAGAATGTAGCCTAGGATCATTATTGGCCACCTTGGACAAGGTAATTATTGTTTTTTACTTTTTTTCCTTGTGTCAAAGATAATGACATAAATAGCCGTCTTTTATATATATATATATATATATATATATTGAATCAGATTGAATTAGGGGCCTATCCGAATTCAACCCAATTGATTCGTTAATGGTAATTGCATATTTGGATTTGGTATAAACAAATTGGATTCGAATCGGATCAGATCAAAATCTGATTCATTTGCAGCCCTGTTTTGGTCTATCCCTAGCCATTCTAGCCCCTTCAACTTGCATTAGTTTCTTCTTTTCATGGGTGCTTTAGATGGTCTTCTATGCATGTAACAATCCATCTCAGTTTACTTTCAGATGACTTCACTTCTGACCCTATCCTTTCTAGTTTTTTCCACCCATCCATCATCGGCATATGCATTTCTGCCACTCATTTTCTGGACATGTTTTTTCTTGATTGCACAACACTCTGCTCCATATTGCATCGCTAGCCATAAGATATTAATGTTTATGATTGGAATGTTCACAAGATTATCGACCAAAAAAATTAATGTTCATAAGATAAATCTACTGTTCTGTAGTTAGGTTGCATTTGGTTTTGCATTATAACAGAGGAACACAGATGCTACTAATGTTTTGACTTAGAAGGGAAGGGATGTCCATTTTCCTGAAACTGCTACTAATGTTTTGGAAACATTTGTTTCCATGGTCATTTTCCATGCAGCCAAACATCATAAAATAGCAGTTTTTTCCATGGAATTTTTTTATCAATTCACTTTACGTGCAACCACCAAAATGAATGTAATATGGTGCACTTGCTTCATAACACATCAAGAACCTTTTTTGGTTTCCGTATCTATAATGCATCCCATTGTTTTGAAAAACCTGAATTTGTTCTCTTATCAATAAAAATTCTCAGTTGACATTAGAATTGTCTTTACTTGTCCCTTAATCTAGGTGTCCAATGCAGTAAAGTTGCACCATTGTTTCTTCTTTTAGCAGTAATAAGAAGAAAAGAAAAGCCATTACTCAATGTTGGTCCCAGCTATCTGGGGTCTTGGGATTAGATTTGGCAGAGGTGGCCACTTACAAACTACAACCTGTGTTCTCACGCTTGCCAACCTGAGATTTTATCATTACACTAAGCAATGGTCCCTTGTTTTAGAGCAACGATAATGAAATAATGTATTAATAATACAAAATTGTCAAGTATCAAAAGCATGTTCTAGATGGTCATCAATTAAAAACCAGTTAGGCAGTGACCCCATCCCAAAGCTGTCCATGTACTAAAGTTATAACATTGTTCAGTATGGCAACTCTGACTGACTGTACAGGGTGCTTTGTTGTTCTGGGTATACATGCGATGTGGCAAACTTGATAGATATAACTGTCTTCATTATTATGTGCAGGTACTGGTTCCAGACTCCAGAAGGCTGGACGATTGATGGACACTACCGGTCCCTTATATATATGAGGCCTCTTGCAATCTGGGGCATGCAGTGGGCCTTATCTTTGCCCAAAGCAATCCTTGAGGCACCCAAGATCAACATGATGGAAAGGACCTACAACTCTCCTCTAGACGTAAGATCCTCCTTCAATGAAAGAGGTATAAGAAAGATAGCAGCCAAATCAAGGTGTTTTAGCATTTCGGTATTTCACTGTGCATGCTGATTATCATTAGTGATTAATTAGAGAGAAAACGTGGAGTCAATAGAAATCATCTTTTGTAAAGTTTTATACAACTCTGTTTCTTCCCGAAAGCCCTTTTGCAGTAAAACAAAATGCTGCACGGATCGGAAATAGAACAGGAAATAAGTTGCGTTGTAATTCTTAAGTGTTTTAGGCAAGTTAATTGATAAAAATGAGCCCTTTTAGTTTTCCATGTAGAAGAATTCCTGTTCCTGTCATACAATCTAGCTTACTAAGTCTGTAATTGATAACGTCCCAATGGAACAATTCCTGTTCCTGTCATACAAGGACTAATATGCAACTATCTTTTGCCTCTGGAACACTAAAAATATTCCAGAAGAATGTTATCAAATGTCATCCGAGTACCCTGTTTGTGGCTATCTATGTGGAGTTTCATCTTTTTAGACTGCAAACAGGATCTTATAACACTCAATTGATTCAAGTTGGTACAAATCCAACTCATAATGTCTAATTGGTTTAACTACAATCTATGTTTTATCTCAATGAGATTAGCAAAAATTTTGTATTAAGTTTTATTGTTTTTAAATACAATTTAAAATGGACATTATATTAGTAAAAATTAACTTTAAATTTAATACATTTTTATTTTTTACTTTGATAGTAAAAATTTAAAATTAATTGTAAAACTTTATTAATGTAATTATTTCAAATGGAACTTAAATTGATTTAAAACTATACGTTTTATCAACAATAATTAATATGATTAATTATTAATATTACTTATTTTCTAAGTTATTATTTTCTCTTATTAGTCTTTTAGATATCTTTTTTACTTATTTTAATATTTAAAGTTTAACTTAAATAAGATTTGGAAGGTGATGGAGAGAGAGAGAGAGAGAGAGAGAGAATGATGGGAAATGGGGTGCTGATATGGACAATTGCATTTTAGTAATATAGAATAATTTGGTTAAATCGACTGGTTTAAAGCATCCACATAATGGACATATAGACTTTTCATAGTAATAATGTGGCATGGCCACATGGCAAGAAATTATCTGTTTTAGTAAAAATTAACCATATCCACTACAGTACCGTCTGTAATAGTTTTTAATCTATTCTATTTCTATTCATACTAACGTGGCCCCGTGCCATCATAAGAAAATCCAGTATGAAATGGTAAGATTGAAGGGATTAAATCAAATGTAATCTGTACATTAATTGCCCCTAGGATAAAACAAATAATTGAGAAAATCCTAAAATGTAAATCATAATTTCAAATTAATGTAATTCAAGAATCTATTTCTAGAGAAAAAATAAAGTATTTTAAAGTAAATCTATATAATAGTAGTGTCAAGTTATCTTACATTCTTTTTTACTGCCATGAAACCTGAAACATAAAATCATTTTGCATACAGTACAGTCTATTAACTTGTATTGGTTAATATTTAACTTTCATAGACCATTCTAATCTATTCTATTTCTACCCATATACTTAAAATGAAGTGTCTATATCAATTTATTCTCTCTCTTCTTCAAATTGTTTCCCAGTTCCCTAAAATGTAGTGAATTAAAAAAAAAATCAAATATGGAGGTGTTTAAACTCATCCATAACAAAATATAGTTTTATTTTTATTAGGAAATTGAATGTATTCACTTCCCTATGGAACATGGTATACTTTAACACCAGCATTATTATTATTATTATTATTATTATTATTATTATTATTATTATTATTATTATATTTTGTATTGCATTTTTGTAATAAATAAAAATAATTTTTATTTTAACAATTATCTTTATTTAATATGTTGAATATATAACATTAGAAATGTCACCAAATAATTTTGACAAAATTTTGTCATTTTTTTTGTGTACTATCTTTTCTTTAATGTTCATTATTCAATTATGACATCGTGAGTTTCTTTGAAAAATTAGATCATTGACCCACCATATAGATAAGAATATAACTTTACTTTCGGACCAATTTTACATTATATATTCATCTATTTTATATAAATAATTTTTACTTGTCACACAATTTTTGTTTGACATAATTAATATGTAATTTTTATATATTCTTTTAAGTACTTGTACTTATACTTTTTTTTTTATTTTTTCAATATTTATTATTTAACTATCTTATCATTGGTCAATCCATTTGAGCCAAACCACTAACTCACCACCCAAAAAGAAAAATAGTTGGATTTCTAGGTTGACATTAAATTTTATATTACATTTTCATTATTGATAAAATTATTTCTTATGTATAGTAGTTATTTTTGTTTTATATAATAAACTAGCAGGGACCCATGTGATGCATAGGCTTTGTTAAGCGAAAGCTAAATAATAGAAACACATTAGAGTATACAATTGTTTTATATTTTAACTTTTTAAATAATTAATAATTATTTATATTTTATATACTACTTTTAATAATTTTTTTGCAATACAAAAATAATAATAATTAATTTCATCTAGGGTTATTCATCAAACCGATGAAAACAACCAATTTGACCAACTCGACCCAAGTTTGTCAATTTTCAAGTATTTCATATCAGCTTTGGTTCAACAATTTCCCAACTTGACTAGGTTGGGTCAATTTTGGTTTAGCCACTTGTAAACCGACCCGACCCGACCTAACCATATAATATATATATATATATATATATATATATATATATATACTACAATATAATTTTTTTAATACAAAAAGTGGGAAATTCTCATATTTCTTATTTTAAAATATTTTATATCATAAATTTATTTTTTAATGTATTTTTTAATAATACCACTAATTTTATAAATTTAAATTTAATTGTGTTAGTTTAATTTTTTTTAATTGACTAATAGACCAATACAACTTGGGTTGGCTAATTTTCACTAATGGTCAGTCGGTTTTGGGTGACCAACTCCCCAACTTGACTAGGTCGACTTGGTTGACCAAACAAATAAATTAAAAATGAATTTCTAATAAATAATAACAGTTTAATCTCCAATAATTATTGAAATTTATAGAAAAAAATACATAATTATTGCAAATGAATTTATAATGAAAATACAATAAATAAAATAATTACAAAAATGCAATAAATACTGAAAATATATTAAATTAGTTAATAAATGGTGTAATCTCAAATAAAAGTTTAATATCTAATAAATATTATAATAAATTTTACCAAAAATACATAATTATTAAAAACAAACTTATAAAAAAAATACAATAAGTACAATAAATTAAATTTAAAAATTTAAATAACAGTACTTTAATGTCCAATATTTATTAAAAAGTTTCTGTTAAATAAAAATATATATTTATACATAATTATTGAAAATATATTTATAAGGAAAATAAAATAAATAATCACTGAAAATACAACAAATATTAATTTAAGTATGTATAAATATATAACAAATGTAGATTAAGATTTCAAAATTATCATTAATAAATATTATTTTCTGAAAGTAATTTTCTAGAATTATTAATTTATATAAGTGGACAATATTATTTAGTTATTTAAACATATCATTATTTAAAATTTTAAAATATTAATTATTTATTGAATTTAATAATGCATAAAATTATAATTTACACTATTATTACAATTTTGTTATTAATTTTGTAAAATATTAAAATATTATTAATTTGAATATTGTGAAATCTATTAAAATTGTTTTTCTACTTTTAAGATTTTTTTAAATTTATTACATAATTTCATTATTTTAACTATTTAAATTTTAGTTATGTTAAATATTTAGTTGTTTAAATATTTAAATAATATGTAAAATATTTAAAATTTTTCGTTATTTGAATTTATTTATTTTGAAGTCATTACATAATATTAAATATTTATGATATAATTATTTAGTTATTTTTAATATTTTGTTATCAAAATATTTAAATAATATTTTATTTTTAATGTTAAATTTTTATTATTTGAATAACATTTAAATTGAATAATCCATAAAATTATAATTTATATTGTTAGTACATAATTTTTTGATGAATTTTGTAAAAATATAACATTATTAATGATATGAATATTATTAAATCTATTAGAATTGGTTTTGTGTTTTAGTAAATATTTTGAAGTTATTATACAATTTTGTTATAATAATTAAATAATTTTTAAGTTTTTTTAATTCAAACTTTCTTTAGATAGATATAGTTAAAAAGTGGAGGAGATGATAAATGGGAATTAGAGATAATTTAGGAGAAAGTAGGAGATAGTGGTGCCACTTGGCTAGACATTAGAAAAACAAATCTCTATTTCTTTATCTATTGGTTGTTTTGAGATAATTTAGCCTATGTTATTTCCTTATTGGTTTAATGGCCAATTATGTGGAATTAAAAAATACAAAATTCAAAAAGAAAATGAAATTAAGAGGGGGTTTGGAGTAAAGAGAGGCATGATAACATGGACAACCTTGCTTTATATATATAGAATAGATGTATTATATTAGAAATGTACCCAATATTTTATTTTTTTATAAATATATAACATTAGACATATGTCCGAATTTTTTTATTTTTTTTTAATTTTTGTGATTCTTTGTATTTTTTTTATTTATTATTTGACTATGACATCATTTCATTTCTAGATTGATTTTAAATTTGGCATTCCATTTTCATTATTAGTAAAAATACTTTTTACATTTCATACTTATTTTTGTTTAATATAATGAATATACAATATTAGAGGTATGCCCTTTTTTGTATTTTATATTTTATTTATTTTAATTTTTTATTATGGAATTATGACATTATTGATTAACCCATTTGACCCCAAATGGTTAAATTGCTTACCCACCACCGGGAGGGAAGAAAATGGTTTTGTTTTCAAATTTTTAAAATTTAATGATGAGAAACATATATCTTAAATATAGGATTTAATGTGAGATTTAATGAGAGTACAGAAAAATAATTTTATTTCCAATTGGTTTTAAATTTTATATTCCATTTTCATCACTAATAAAAATATTTCTTATTTATTATACTTATTATTGTTTAATATGTTGAATCTGTTATGTTAAAAATGTTTCCAATTTTTTTAATTTCTATATTTTTTGTATTTTATCTATTTTTTGAATTTTGTTATTTAATTTTATAGCAATATTGGTTGGCCCATTTGACCCAAAAGGGTTAATCCCACTCTCAAAAGAGGTAAAGGTAATCATCTCCACCTTCAAGAAAGAAATATTATGGGATTTAAATTAATAATGATTTTTTTTCTAATCTTATTTTCTAATACAAATAAAAGACTCGTATATTTAAAGTGTCATTTGATAAGTCTTTTTTGAAAGATCTTCTAGAAGATTTGACAGCCAAAAGACAATGTGAGTTTTTAGATAAAGATCTTGGTGGCCTAGAGACCATTTGGTTCGAGACATGTCTTTCCATACGAAGATGAGGCGAAAAAAGGCGAGAAACTCTATTCCTAACTTCTTGAAATAAGCTTGAATTGAGCTTTTTGTGTCTTTTTAGGGCATGACCTTTTAGTGGGAAGATCTTCCTCCAACTATACAGAGGAAGACTTGAAATGCAACCAGTTAGACTTCTAAAAAACCGACAGCCCATGCAAAAAGATGCACCAAACGGACCTAAATTTATAAAGACTTTTATATGTAAATTAATGTAGGTCCTATTAGTTTAGATAAAATGAGTCATTAATTATAAATTAACCTAATTTATCACTAGCAATGGATCTCAAATAACAATAGTCATAATTTCTCTACAGGGGATCATTACCTTATATTTAATCATTCTGAATTTCAGTTGTTACCAAACGAGTATTGTTCCATCTTCCAAATCCAGGCGGACCAGGCCTAATCATTACAAATCATACTCAATTATAACAAAATTGTACCATATCATCATAAATTGTACTCGATTATTTTAAACCGAAATTGATACCAAGCTACTAAAAACTCACAAACTACCATTACGAGATACAATGTTTTAAAAATTGACTCAGAATCGAAACTGCTTTCACTATTAGTTTTTGGGTTAACGGTTTGACCATTCGATTTAAACATATTGTTCATTTCAATTTAAAAATTAAAATAAAAAATGCAAAAACCGTTGTCTGAATCAAACATGTTAATAGTTTGACCACCTAGGTCAATAGGTTGTTGATCAAATCAATGGCTTTGGGCCAAACGGTCTGACCATCCAGATCAACAATGGTTTGAAAATCATGACGAACTATGTTCCATAATTACAGACAACTATTCAACTATCACAAATTGATGCTCAAATGGTATGAACTAACCACTTGCAACAGTTTACCAAAACAACTTTTGGAAAATATGGTACACACACTAATTCATATATATTCAACCATTGCAAGTTAGTATGTATTGTTATAAACTTATAATCAATTGCTACAAAGCCCAATAGGCAGATAGGATGAATGCATTATTTGATATTGATTCAACTGTAATAATTAGTACATTTTCTCATTTTTTGAATATGAGATCTGACTATAAATCTCATTTCAAAGCAAGGTTTTTAAAATCAAATTTGTCAGGGAATCATTTTGGGTCGGGTTCGTAGGTTGAATGGCCATATTGTTTGAATCAAATGAACGATCTGTTCTACAAAAAATAAAAAAAAAAGTAAAAAGTAAAAAGTAAAAATGATCAAAAACCATTGTTTGAGTTGACAGTTCGATTGCCCAAATCAACGGTTCATTAATCAAATCAATGGTTTTTTACCAAAAAAATGATTCTGAGCTGAAATGGATCAGGTGACCGGTTCCTAGTTTTTCTAGTCTGACCGTCTGCTCTGGCTTTGAGGATATTGTTCTAAAGAACTAAGGTTTGAAGGCTGTTTTTCAGAAGTGCAGTGCTCGACGTTCAGGAGTAAGAGCTTAGAGAAAGAAGGAACATGGAAATAGGTAAATAACCTTTTTACCTGTCTATGTAATCCAAGCAAGTGGAGTTGGGTTGTACTTGAATTGTTTATACAACCACATGCGTAGAATTAGTAGTTTGAGAGAGAGAGAGAGTAATTTGGTAGGTTTTGTAGATTGAAATAAAACATTTTAAAATCTAAGACATGATATTAGGCAATTGGGTGCCCAGCCGCACCCTTTTAGGTGACTAGCCTTACATAATATCGTTTATATTGTTGTATTTTTTATTAATATGTCTGTAATACATTTTATTATATGTTATATATATCATTTATATTTTGTTTTAATGTATAAAAGGTTTTGAGAAGAGGAAAAAGAAAGAAAGAACAAAAAAAAAGAGGGAAAAAATTTCTATCCTTGTATAAAGAGGTTATTTTTTCTATTCTCTCTTTCTAATTAAATAAAATAGAAATTCTATCCTTTTTTTATTTTACTTTTCATCTTGATTATTTATCATATAAAGTTAATAATCTACCATAATTGTCAAGGTGATGTCTAGGCAATAAGGTGCCCTTGGAGGCTTGCCTCACCTAATCGTCAAGCAATTTTGTATGTTGTCTTATAAAATATTTTTATATTCTTAATTTTTAAAATTATAATTATAAAATAGATATTTTTAAACTAAAATGTTCATTTTCTATGTTTATATACTAATTTCTTTTTATTATTTTCTTATTTGTTAGGATTTAATCAATACAAACAATGCTACCTACTATATTAAACCCTAAAAGACTTGAAAACCTGAACCAATAAGTAAAGGTCCATTTGATTCACAATTGGAATTGGAATCAGAATCAAAATACTCCAGAATTAGAATCGGAATGATCCATTCCCATAGTCTGTTTGGTTCATACAAGAATGGGAATGAGAATTAGAATAAGGAATCAGAATCAGTAGGAATGGGATTTCATTCCCAAGGGAGGGGCAGGGAATGGTCATTCTTTTAAATGGGGGAATGCCATTCCAAAAGGAATGGGAATGGTGTTCGGAATAACCCATTACAGTTCCAATTCCAGATCCCTATTCCCACAAACCAAACAAGGCCTTAAAATTTTGTCTAATCAACAAATTTTCTTCTTCTTCCACCTTTTCTCTTCTTTTCCTATAATAGAATAGGGTTCAACATTTTTTGAATTTTCTTTTTTTTCTTATAATGTATATATTGATTTTCTAAACCTTAACATGAAATTTATATTTTTTCACGCTTTTCTTATAAAAATTATGAATAATTATTAAGGAAATATGGTTATAGAACCTAAGGAACTACCCTAGGATATATGTTTTGTACTTAAAAGAATCCATCACCTAACCAATGCTGAGGTGCCCACCTAGCCGACTAGGTGACATGGTGCCCCCTTGTCTCTTAGCCTCACCTTGGCACCTTGAAAACTATGGAGGTGACCAATCAGGTGGTGTTCAACACAATTCATAGGGATTCTTTGATTGGTCAAAGTTCTTTTGATGCTATACCTTTTTGGTTCAAGGGAATAGGAGCTCGGAATCAGGTCATTCCGATTCCTAGTGTTTGGTTGATCAGGATGGGAATCCGATTCCCATTCCAGGCGGAATGGGATTCCCCCATATGGAGGAATGGTGATTCCCAACTCCCCTCCACGGAATGCGATTCCCATTCCGATCTTTGAGGTTTTTTTTTGGGGACAAAAAAACCCTTCGTTCCAACCCCTAACTTCAGCCTCCACTAGCCGTTGCTACCATTGCCACCAATCACATCTCCGCCAAGGTAAGATCGATGCCGACCATCCTTCTTCCCCTCCTCCTCCTCTTCTTCCAAATCAACTGCCCCTTTTCTGATTTTTCTTCCTCTTTTTTATTAACTGACTGCGATACGGTGGTTCATTTTATGGATCCATCCGTGCACTGATTCAAATATGCCCTTGCTCTGATTCATTTTACAAATCTACCCTATTCTGGTTCGTTTTACACCACATCTTAAAATATGTGACTTTGGTTATTCTAAGGTTTGTAATTTTCGAGTTCTGGATTTGTGTTTGGTATCACGAACAAGAACTTTGACTATTCAACTTTTTCTTCTCTTTTCCCCTTGCATTGTAGTTAGCTTTACTGCACTCACAACCGAAATCAATAGTAGGAGCACCGACGTACATTGCTCCAAAAGTTCTATCAAGGAAGGAATATGATGGCAAGGTATTTAACTTTCCCTTTAATAAGTGAAAGAAAAAGAGGAAGCTTGCTAGGATTTTGATATTTCTTTATGTTGGTACATGGTACAAAGGATACTAGTTCTAACCATTTAAATATGAACAATACTTGGGTGATGGTCCAAAAGTGCAATTACATTTCATCAAAACCATTTCATCCATTGCCATTTCACTAATATTTTTGCAAATCAGTTTAGAGAGACCTTTTCTTTTTCTTTTTTTTTATAATTGGGGGTCGGGGAGCATTTCAGATTGTATGACCATGTGTTCAATATTCACATAACCAAAAAATTCATAACTTTATTTTTTTCAATAAAGACATGATATAAAAAAGCATTTTAGATTATAGTCTGGATTTTAATATTTTAAATGGCCTGGAAGATTGTGAAACAGGATTTTTGTAGCCAACCCCATATAGCTGAGATAGGGCTAATATGAAGATGGTGATGAAATGGCATGGAAGCTTGACACTTGGATATTATGGATTATAGAGACCAGGTGCTTGTGTTGTTCACTTACCCAACAAATAGAACCTAATCCATTCTTTTACAACTGTCTTTTATTGCAACCTCAGGAATGAGTTTTCCATGACAAAACTCAAAGATGATTTCAATAATCAAAGAGATGCATGTTATGGATTTTATATCATTGATCTAGGTTTTATCTATAACATTCATGTTTTTTTTGGCATTTCTTCAATTGTAGATTGCGGATGTTTGGGCCTATGGTGTGGCACTTTATGTCATGCTGGTTGGAGAATATCCATTTGAGGATCCTGATGATCCTAGAAATATTTGGAATACCATTAGTGTGAATTCTTTTGTAGAACCATTGTAGTTATTACCCTTCAGATATGTATATTTGAACCCATAGTTGATTCTACCAGCAAACTAATCTTCTACAATATGCTTAACAGAGAATAATGGGGGTCCAGTACTTCATACCCAACCACATGTGTCTCAACAGATTGCAAATAGCTCTTCACTCAAACTTTTGTTGCTAACCTAGCAAAGGCATCTTTCTGTCAATGACTATTTGTTTCTTTTTCAACATCATCATAATTTTGACATGTTATGGTTCATCATCTGTCTTATCCACCTCGAAGAGGATCACCATTCTGGAGATAAAAAAAGCATAATTGATTTCTAAAGAATTTGCCAAAGGAGCTAGTTGAATATGAGAAAAATTATGAGGATCCAAACAAGGGCCAACCAACTCAATGCATTGAAGAAATAAATCGGCTTTGATAATCAGGGCAAATATTTGGTTGGGCTTCTTTGGGGATAGTCAAATTAGCCTTTGATAATCAACTCAGTAAAGGTGGGGAAAACACCAATAGGTCAAGGTAAATTCTGCACAATGTTTTTTGAGCTTGGTTTAGGTGTTATTCCTAGCTAACCCAAGGATCCAAGATGACCAACCTTGGTGTTCAACCTATGGCTATGTTTGGTTTGATATAGAACATAAGAGAGAAACAAAAAGTTGTTGGGGAAAAGTATTTTATGATTCACTTTTCTTCTATTTTTTGTCAAACCAAAGACAGTGTAAAGGTCCAGTTTAGTATGTTGGATATCAGATGAGCCTAATAAATTTTGAAAAATCTGAAATTACTCAAATTCAAGCCCAACCAAAAAGAGGCAAAGAGCCAAAAGTGCCAGCCAACAATATTCAAGTTGAAGGGTCCAGTTTAGGATAGCTGAAACAAGGAAGACTATGTTTTATGATTTCAGCCCCTCACCTATAAAGTGAATATATAACACTTTGAACCATACATAATACAGTAACTCCGATGGTTAAGACTTAAAGAGTGCAGACTAGAGAAGACCCACTAAATGGAAAATGAGCTCTCTTCTCAAGTAGAGAAGCATTTTACTTTACAGTCATACAGTGTGTTTTGAATAAAGTTGGTTGCTTTTCTAGTAACAAAAACATTTATTATGTTCTCTGAATTGAGTGACATCAAACCTCAATGGTCTATAAGAGGTAATACCATCAAAGGTTGAAAATGTGTTTATGTACATGGATATATATGTGTTTATGTACATGAATTGAGTGACATCAACCTTATGTGTTTATGTACATGGTAATACCATCAAAGCACCCCTTTGTCCTACAATTTTAAAATGTCGACTTCAATAACGGTCATATATAACAAATATTTACAAAAAAAATCTATACATGACAAATAATGGAAATTATTTTGGTCACCGTTTATTTGTTTATGCTTTTAGCTGTAGCATCATTATTAGTTTGGTAGCCTTGAAATTTTGCATGTGTTGAGCCAATTTGATACTTGTATTGGTTCATTGATAAAAGATAAGAATACATATGTTGATGGACCAGGTTTGGGTTGGAACCAATTTGAATAGATTGGACAATCTAGACATTGAATTGGACCAGTCCAAAATGGTCTAAAGCATTCATCGGCTTGCATTGGACCTAATCCATTTATAAGGGACTCATATTGGACCAAATCCAGTCCAATTGATACACCTAGCTGTGGACCAATATTCTTTATGCCCCACGCCTACCATAAGGGAATAGACTAGCTAAATGTTATAGCTATTTTGTAGGCCATAGGATCTAGGGGTGAGAAAATGGGTAGGTTCTACTCGGAACCAAATGGAACCGACCTCGAATTGGCCTTGAATTGGCCATACCCAATTTGTTACAGGTAGACCTGTTCATGGGCCGGCCCCCGGACGGGCTTGAACACACAAATGAGTCTACAAGCTTAACCCCAAGCCAAAAAGCCCAGCCCATAATAAATTTGATCCAGGCTCGGGATTTGCCAAAATAGCCTGACCCGAGCCCGAGCCAGCCCGGCCTATAGACTAAAATTTAAAATCCCTAACTCCCTAAGTCGAACCTCTCTTATCTTTCCCCTTAGTCGAACCTCTCTTCTCTTTAGTCTTCACATCTTCAGTCCTCACACTCTCAAGCAGCTACACAACGGCGAGGCAGCGAACATTCATCGACTCAACAACTCTGGCGATGAGTCCTCTCCTTCTCTCTCTCTTTCTTTCTCTCGTTTTTCTTCTCACTTCTCTTTCAAATCTCAAACACCAGCAAGGCGACGAATATAGGCACCGGCAGCGGCGGTGAGTTCTCTCTCTCTCTCTCTCTCTTTGACCCGAACTAACACACTTTTCATTATTAAAATCGCAGCTCATAGTCATCGCGAACTCAGATCCGACGAACACAGTCATCGGTGAACACTCATCGTCGGGCTTCGGGCTCGGGCCTAACAAATTTCTATTCATGAAGAGTAAAAGCTTAGCCTGAGCCCGACCCGGCCCATGAACAGGTCTAGTTACAGGGTAGGGTTTGGTTCTAAATTCTTGGAACCAACCCCCACCCAGGCTGGTCCTAGAGTCTAGGAGTTTACCCTACCCGAACCAATCTGATGAACTGCCCTTGGTCAACCTTAGTGGAACCTGCCTTGGAACCGAACTTTCCTTGAAATAAACCCACAAATACTTTTGGGGATGTAAAAATTTGAAACCAAGCACTCATGGTTACAAAGGCCATGGTCTGATTTGACCATTGAGTTACTTAAGTGATTTGATCATTTGTTTACATTTTAATATTTGAATGTGTACAATAAATAATATAAAATTTAATATTTACAAAATTTAAATTTAAATTTAAATTATAAGTTCTGAACCATATAATGATAATTTACGTATTAAGGGCCCATTTGGCAAGTCTTTTTGAGAAGATCTTCTTGTAGCTCTAACAGTCAAAAGACACATTGAGCTTTTGACATAAGATCTGGGCAGTCCGGAGACCGTTTGGCAGACACACGTTTTTCTGTGCATCATTTCAGGTCTTTCCGCACGAGAATAAAACACGAAAGACACGGGAAGCTTCATTTGGAGCTTCTCGAAATCAGCCAAAAATGGGCTTCGCGCGTCTTTTCGGTGTCCCATCTTTTGGCGGCTAGATCTTCCGCGTGCCAAATGGAAATAGACCAATTTTCGGTCTTCCTGGCTTGTGAACAGCCGAAAGACCGCATGGAAAGACGCGCTAAACGGGCCCTAAGTTATTCAACTTATTCAATAAAAATAATATAAGTTTTAAACTATATATTATATTTGGTGAAAATTAAGTTTTTAAAGAACAGGCTTTCTTTTTTTTTTTTTGAAAGGGGAAAGTAAAAGAATGAACGGATTCTAAGGATGGACCGTGAAACTGACCCCGGAACCACCAAGGCCAAAACCAACCCTAGAACCAAACTGAACCTAGAACCGACCCCATGCTCACCCCTAATAGGATCAACCATAGATATTTTATGGTATGTAAAGCAAAATGATTGGTCCCACAACCTTTAAAACATCTATAAATACAGCTAATCCACTCTCCAGCCATAAATGATAAGTGAAAGGTGAGTGGTTGTGAGCAATGTGCACTTTATGGCTGGTGTGGGGTGTATATGATTGGTCTCACAACCGGTAACACAACTATCAAGTTCCACTAATTTGCTCTCCTGAAATAGACTCCTCCTGATCATATCACCACAGAATAACGTGATGTCCATGTCCGATGCTCTCTCTTTTCAGAATGTATTTATTTTTTTCTCCTCTTGAAAATAAAGAAAACCCATATGCATGAATAAAGGAAAAAGTTTGAAAGCTCTAAGGATAACTCATGAATGGTTTAAAATCACCCACTCATTCTGATTTTTTGTGCATACTGTCTGTACTCTATAGATTGAGGACCATTCCATAATAGTTGGTCTTGACCTTCGAAACATCCCTTGTGCTAAAGAAAAAAGAAAAGTTCTTCAAAACATCCAATAACAAGCTAAGTCAAAAAGGCCCAAATTAAATAACCCCCATCAACCTCCTTTAGGCCCCAAGTCCAATAGAATCTAGACCTCCAAATCCTAACATGTTAATATAAATCCTCTTGCCTGGTTCATGTCAGACTCCGGATCTCTTGTCTATTAGAACTCTGCCCACGTCTACCCACAACATATTACCCCCGTGAATTTAGAATATCTCCCCTTACATAAGAGGATGAGATATTCTTCATGTGTAACTGCAATATTATATGAATAGACATAGACAGAATTTGTGTGAACAAGAGATTCGGACTCATAGGAACAGCCCCGCCTGTTTTTTCAATACCCTAACAAAAAACAAGGTCTTATCCACGACATGGTGCTCCATGGGTCACCCCTCAATAAAGGTGGGTCATCGTCACCACTTAAAAAGGTCAATCATGGTTGAAAGTATCGATAGTGTTTCAATACTTAATACCTTCTTTTTAGTTTTCTTCTCCAAAATGCTTGGGTCGATTTTAGGTCTGCCTACCTTCTCAAAAGGTCTAAATTCCAAAACACCCTTATTTAGGGTTTCGAATAACCACCAAATATCATACGATACACTTGATGCGGAGTATATTATATCGAAAATTTGAACCTTGAGATCAATAATTCAATATATAATATATAGTTTTTGGACCCAAAAACTCAACATCTAAAGCTCCCACTTTATATCAGTGCCACCTGGTCACGTTCCAATGGCAAATCGGGTAGATTCAGTTGTATTGTATTCAATATGCCAATTTTAAGACTTTTTCAAGGAATAATGTTTTAAACATTAAATAATATAAGCCATTGTCAAAAATGTGAAAAAAATGGTTTTTGATTCATCCAAACACATCACACCTGATATGCAATTTTGTACGTATTGGGTGCATGATGATTTGAACCTTGACCACCCTACTATATCCTACCCACCCATTCTGTTCCCATCAGTAGCAATCCCAATCAAATAATAGTTTGGTGACTTTGGTCCACAACATGGAGACCTAGAATAGTCTTGTTCTCCGCATGGTCGCCCAAATAATGCCCCAACCCCTCAATGAAAGCGAAACCTCATTAGCTGAATGCAATGGCTGTGATATGGACTGTGAAACAATGCTAGTGATCATTTCAGCCTGGCCCAAAATCAAGTCTAGGCCGGCTTGATCCTAGAATTGTGTTTTTGGCCTAGAACCTGGGCCTAGGTTATAGCCCTTATCATAAGTATAAAGTCTGGCCTTATCTAGCCCATGTTTATCTAGTGGTGTTCATGATTTGGTTAATTGAGTCATGGTTGTTGACATTGAATTGGCCTTACCGGTTTTTGTAATTTTTTGAACCAAAACTAAATTAGTATCACTAGTTAATTGGTTGATCAGTTTCGGTTCTTTATTTTTTTTTTCATTTTTTATATTTATAACATATATTATAAATAATAAATGATATATAATATATTATATATTATGAATATATAACCACAAATATAATATATATATATATATATATATTATATATATAATACATAGATAACAAGTGACATATATTAAATATATATTCATTTATAATATTATATATACATACATACATATATGTATATATATGTACAGGTCAGTTTAGTTAATCATAAGTTTTTTCTAGGTTAACAAAAAATCGAAGCGATCCTTTGATTTTTTTAAAATATCAAACTGAAATCAAATGGATGAATTTGGTTAACCATTGTTTATTTTTTCTAGATTAACTAAAAACCAAACCAATTATTCATTTTCAAAAATACCAAATAAAAATCAAATGGATCAATTCAATTAACCACATTTTTTTGTATGCTTTTCTTGGTTCAATTTGGTTTTCGGGTTTTTTTTTTATGAATACCCCTATGCTCAGCCCTATTGATGCCCCATAATAACCGTAAAGTGAAATATGAGGTGCGTTTTATATTGTTATCAAATAAATTTTAGAATTCATCACACCTCTAATCATATATTGTGTTGGGAAGCATTGGGATTTAAAATATAAATATTTTTATTACATTATGTTAAATCAATATTTATCAAGGGTTACAAGGTATGACTTTATTCTTGTAACAGACCGTGTACTTGGTCTTCGTGTCCAAAAGCGATCATTCGTTGTAACTTCTGATATTTTGTAACCGAAATAAATGAATTGTTTTTGTTTGAACTTAAAAAAAAAAAAAACTAAAAAAGAATGTACATTTGCGGAGACTCGGAGACACATTTTTATATATAATGAAATGGATATCTACCCACCACAAGGTCCACAATACCAAACAACACCTGACTACCTGAATTGGAGACCGCATCTGCTCTTCACACCTTACGCCTCACAGACGCCTCACATGCACATCCGCACTTATTAGTTATTATTGATGGGAGATATTCCCAATGCACGGTGAATGTACTTGTGAGGCGCAGGCGCCTATTGTAAGGAACAGATCCCGTCACCCTGAGTGATGGTTGTGGTACTATTGTCTATTGCCGTTTGGCACGGTCTCTACGCACAGCATTTCATGCCTCTAAGTACGGACCGGTGTCAGCCTATCGAATTTGCCTTTTTACGGATGAATCCGGATTTCTACTAAGATAACACGTTCCAACTCTCTATCAACACAATCTGATATTTTATTCATGGCGGGTCATGTGTGGTCTCTACACACAAAAGCCTATGACCTCCCATGCATTTCATGCCTCCAAGTCCAACTGAAGTACGGACCGGTGCCGGCCTATCGAATTTGCCTTTTTATGGATGAATCCGGATCTCTACCAAGATAACACGTTCCAACTCTCTAGTAGGAGATCGCCATGATTTATGGACGTCACTCGTCAGACTGAACGTGGGTCGTTGGCCTCATCGAATTGTGGTAATTTCGTTATTTTTCAGTACTCGAGGGGCTAAAACGTAAAAGAGAAGTTATTGCTCCGACATTACCATGGTTCCCCCGTAACATAATCCCGTTAACCTGTTGTTTGAATAACGAGAATCGAAGAGAAGACCGACACGAAACTTGTCTACTTCCCTCCGCCTCTGTCATCTATGTAATAAAAAATCCTAAGAATATTATTTTCACATTTGGATCAGTTCCTTTGCTGGCGGTCTCTCGGTTGACTATTCTGCTTGCATAGAAAAACTCGCATTGAAGTTTCTGATTCTCTGATTCTCTCTTTGCAAAGTAAGTGAGTGAAGGAAAGCAAATTCCAACTGGTTTCGTTGAGTCCCGTTTTACAGGTTTTTTGTTCATGGAATTCCCGGGGAGAATCTCGATATTTTAGTTTAACTTTTACTAAGTTTTTTTTTTTTTTTTTCACTTTTGAATCCCCAATCTAGTTATTCCATTATGATTGATTATGTTCTTTCTGGTGATGATTTTGGTGTTTGATGTGACCTCAGCTTGCTTCGTTCTGTAACCATGTCGAGAAAGATGCTTATCGATGGAGAGGTGGGCAGCTCCAATGAAGAAGAAGCGCAGTTCGATTTTGATCTGTTTGTTATCGGCGCTGGAAGTGGTGGTACGCGTGCCGCCAGATTTTCTGCTGGATACGGAGCTAAGGTAACTATTGGAAGAACTAGAAATGAATTACTTCTGAACTTGGCTTTTCTATTAAAGAATGTGGTACTCTTGTCTTATTTTAATATTATTTCTTTTTTGTGCTCTTTCTTTTTGCATGCATTTTATTTTCCTCATTTTCCCACATATTTTTTTTGTCTAAGCTCAAAAATACCTTTAAATGAATTCATATCTAATGCCTCTCTCTCTCTCTCTCTTCCTGGGGGCCACTGATGCATAAACTGACATTTTCTTTTTGTTTTTGGTTAATTTCTCTTACATATATCACCCAGTTTTCTTTTTCTTTTAAATTTTATATGGATTTTGGTTCTTCAAGCAACAGTTTTATCAACCTCATTGTTTTCCCCTTTTCATCATAATTCCGTTCTCGAAATTATTTTGCAAGGTTGCAATTTGTGAGCTTCCGTTTCATCCAATCAGCTCAGAAGTCGTCGGTGGAGTCGGTGGAACGTAAGTCGGTGATCTTTCCTCCATCTTTTTGATTCCCTATCTCAACATTTTCTTTGTAAATGATAAACATCTTTCTGGCCATTTTGCAGCTTCTGATAAAATGATCTTCTCTGTTTATACTTATATATCTGAAAAGAAGTGACACTAAGAATTTCATGTAATAGAAAACAACCCATACGTTATTTGTATCAGTTGTTACTTGCTACTTTTCTGAAAGCTCTATTTAATTCTGAACTGCTGACATTGGTGATGGTTACTATCTTATGGGTCTGAATGACTTATTGCTTTATCTTTTAGTGAATAAATCATAAAGTAGGAGATAAGCTTCTTAATGTCTAAATGGTGTGTTGGGGCATTTCCACCATTAAGTAGCATGCCCCATACTTATGCCCTACTAATAACTGCTGAAGTAGGTGCTGAAACTGGAATGCAGAAAAGATTCCAAACATAAAAAATGACTTAAATTTGGGGGTATTGTCCGTATGTGATAATATTTTTCAGGGTAAAATAATCACCCCAATGCCTGTGCTTCATCATTAAGCAACTAAGTAGGTCCTCGAGTTGCTGAAATGCTGAATGACACTTTTTAAAAATTTGAAATCTTTTCAGCAGTTATCAAATGCCACCTTAGTGAATATGCTTTATCGACTAAAAGGAAAAGCAACAAATCTTTCAGTTCAGCTAGTTCATCCATTGCCAAACAACCCCTTGGATTGCTTATTTTTGGAGAAAATGCATTTGCTTTTTATTCATTGCTTCAATTCCATTCCTTTTAACTTGCAAATTTTGATCTACTTCAGTTTTAAATGAACAACCCTATAGCTCAACATGATCAATCATGTAGTTTACATCAAATTCATAGAGATTTTTGTTGAAGATGATCTTTTAATGAACCACACATTATAGTGATTGTTGGTTGGTATCATAGTTTTGTTCTTATTGAGGATCTAAATTGGTGAATTTGTTTATAATTGTACACGATGTGATATGCTGATAGAACAATTGATATTTCGACACTAACATTGAATGTTTCCATGTTATCCTACAATTCTTTTTTTTATTTTTTATTTTTTTATTTTTTATCGTAGGTGTGTTATTCGTGGTTGTGTTCCTAAAAAAATTTTGGTATATGGAGCATCTTACGGAGGTGAATTTGAGGTGAGATCCTCCTCTGTTTCTAGTATATCCAAAATATGCATTACTTTGATGAAGATCGTAATGAATATATTTGCAACAAATTGTGATTATTCTTTAGTTGTTTTACTAGGCCATTTGACTTGTGCATTACATAGACCAATTTGCCTTGTCTGGCCTGTTACCCTTAATAATAAGCTATAGTTAAGTTACATCTACTTTTTCTGATTTCTCCCTGAGCCTTTGTAGTGACCCTTTTACTTGCATGTTGTTTAAAATCTCTTTTTTGAATCTGTTGCGGCTGAAAACTTGAGTTCTTCTACCCAAATTTCTTGTCAATTGACCTTTTAAATGAGGAAAGGTTATTAATAATTTAATACATTAAAATAAACAATATTAAGTATAAAAAACAATTATCTTGGGAAGAAATCAAACCACAAGTTAACAGCACCTTTTCCAACTTATTAATGCTTGCCATCCTACATTTCTGAAAGCTAATGAATTTGTTTGTGCTGGGCATTTCATTAGATGTCTTTGGGATAGAATGTGTGATGAAAGATATCATTGAAATTTCTATATCACCTTAAGAGATGCTATTTATTTTTTTATTACTTTTTATCTGTCATAGATGTCACAGAGAGAGAGAGAGAGGGATGGGGGAAGAACAGACAAAGGAAAAGACAAGTTGAAAGAATCTCAATATGTGTGGCAGGTGTCCAAACTAGCTTATTAGTTAGAGTATTTAAACATGGGAAAGGACATTAATACCCCTACATTCCAACTTGTTATAAAGCTCAAGTTGGGTTGTATATATATTCATATAATATATCACACTTACCCAACTTGTTACAAAGCTCAATATGACACAGGTTATTTATTTTCTTAATAAATATAGAGCAAGTTGCTCGTTCAAGCTTATAAATGGAAGACATTTTACCGAATGAGGTGCTTGTCAACTTCAATATGTTTCATTCTTTCGTTTTGAATCTAGTTATGAGCTATGTTAATTGCCACTTGCTTATAATAGAGAGACATTGAACCAGAAATAGGAAATCCCAACTCAAGAGGCAAGTTTTATATCCACAAGACTTTAGCAGCTCCATATGCCATAGCACCTCTGTTGTTGTTCATTTTACTATCACTTCTTTCATACTTCTCCAGGTTACTAAATCCTCTCCTATAAAAGTGCAGTAACCTGTAGTAGATTTCTAGTCATCAATTGATCCTACCCAATTAGCATTTGTGTATGCTTCCACTCTAAGATGGCCATGCTTAAAGAAAAGAGTCCCTCTTCTATGATGCTTTTTTAAGTACTTGATGGCATGTTTAATTGCTTCAAGATATGTAATGCCCTAGGATAGTGCATATGTTGACCAAATCTATGATCAAGTTCCATGGTGGTATCTATAGGTTTCAATCCTGTCTTCCCTATATGCTTAACAAGATGTAGGATGTACTTCTTTGCGGAATAAAGATGCCTTTATGGGACATGGCAACTTTAATTCCAAGAAAGTACCTAATCCAATTGATGATTATAATAGACCATGGGTCCAACCGATGGTTAGGGTTGGGGAAGCGAAACTAGCACAAGGGTAGAACCAAATAAGAGATCAGAAGAAGAAAAGAAGGGATTCAAAGGAAGTGGGGAATAGAAGTTTGAAGACTGAGGGTAAGGAGATTATGTATGGGCATTACAAGATTCATCTATAGGGACAATGGAGACAAATAAGGGTGTGGTGTGAGTGCATTGATGAGAAGAGAAGAGATGTCAAAAAGACTAGTTTGAGGAAAACAAAAGAAACAACTAGTTTAGAAGAGAAAACTCAAGAAGGTCAAACTAAATGTAAGATTGCATCAGAGGGGATCAAGGAACAAGATAAAGTGGAAGTGGTACATTTTTAATGGAACAAATAGGACACTGTTTTTTTTTTATCAGTAACAAATAAGACACTGTTTGAATAGGGAGTGTGTTGATTCACATGCTAAAATGAAAAGATTATATATTAATGATGTAAAAGGAGTGAGAAAGGACCGTTGTGGCCTTCTCTTACAAGAATAAAAGAAACTATACAAGCAATGATATGGTACATATGACATACAATACAAAATGCTCCAAAAGGAAAATAAAGTGAAATTAAGAATCAACCCATAGATTCTCTACAACCCCCCTCAAACTAATGCCAGGGAACAACTTTAGCCAATCCACAACTATTTTGGAATCACCTTCAATAATTAATCTTTCAAAACCCAATTCTTGGCTTTCTCAACTCCAAAAACAGCTGCCAAGATTTCTCTAATTGCCACATTGCCTTGCTCAATTGGACCTGAGAAGAAAGCACACTTATTTCCTTCCTCGTCCCTGATTACTCCTCCAAACTTGTGAGAGAGAAGGTTGTTAGTGGGGAGATCATTACACCCTATGTGAAATCTGAAGATCAGCTAGCCAACTTCTTCACCAAAGGCTTGAATTGTGCACAGATGAAGTATATCTGTAACAAGTTGGAGCTTTATGATATATATGCTCCAACTTGAGGGGGAGTGTTAAATTATAGTAATTTTGTCAGTAGGGTCAGTTTGGTCTTTTCCCTTGCTGTTTTCTTGTTATCTCTTTATTTATTTAATTGAGGGCAGCCTTGTAATTTCAGTTCTTTTATTAAAATAAATAAAAAGAAAGGCGAGAGTTGAGGTCAGTTAGTTCAATTTCTTTGCTTTTATCCATATCCTTCTTTTCTTCTACTTCTCTCTTCTTCTACTTGAACCAGAACAGGTTGAATTTCTCATCTGTTTTACCTTTATTTAAAGTTGCTTCAGACCAGATCACACTGCTGATTAGTAATTAGTCCTAAACTGACAAATCTACTCCTACAACACATCATAAACATTATAAATAAATTCTAAACATAAATTCATAAAATCGTTAGTCTCAAATTCCACAAATTACATACTCTTCTTTTTGAGAAACCTCAAATTTATTTTCAACAAACTTTTGTCATTGTTACCCTTCATGTTGTTTATTTTTACTATTCAATAGACTTTTAGTATTTGATACCTTTCTTTATGTCTTGAAAGTGAAAAGTCTTTGTGGAACTTATTGTCTATCTCATTTCATTGCCTAAGATGTTTTTATTTAAAGTATGCCTGAATTATGATTGGTTCACTTTCTTTGGTTCATATCAGTGCTTCTAATTTGAAGGTCATATATGGTCTTTTCGTTTTGTAGGATGCAAGAAATTATGGGTGGGAACTGAATAAAAATATTGACTTCAACTGGAAAAAACTGCTTCATAACAAGGTTAGTGGTAATTTTTTTTTTTGATGAATGATAATAAATTTATTAATTCAGAAACAGATTTAGAGTGAGTTCATACAACATCCCAGGGAGAGGTGTGAGCTGCAGCCCCTCCTTGAATTTTACAAGTAAACTAGGAAAGAAAAGCAAGAATCACAACTGAGCCCAATACAATTCTTTCCTATTTACCCTTTGCTTGGCTAACACATCTGACAAAGTATTTGCTGATCTCCCCACCCACTGTACAGTGACCAACATTATTCCTTGTCAACCAACTAAATTTCTTCATTTCATTCTTGTAATGCCACATAGCCTCTTCAGGATTTTTCAACCAACACACCACCACTTTGGAATGGTTAGTGGTAAATTATATGCTCCTTTTTATGCTACTACACTAACTTAAAATTGTTTTTAAGTTTGAACTCTTCAAGGAACACTCCTTTTCTATTCAACAATTTTCTTTTAGGTTACTAAAATGGGAAAAATAGGGAGATATCATTTTGTGTCAAGGAAACAGGTAATTGTTCCGAAAGCCAGAGAATGATTTTGATTTGTTGGGTTGATTAGTGCTTTATCTGTTGCATCATAATAAGTGACTTAGAAGGTATAGAATTAATTTTTTTTTTGTGATAAGTGAATAATGATTTTATTAATAAGAAAGGGAGTGTACATTCACCCAAAGAGGAAGCATGAGATGTTACCTCTCCTTAGAGGTGAGAGCATAAAACAAAACTTAACAGAATACAATCATAGAGTGGCAGAAAATAACTCAACCCTTGAGACCCCTTGTTTTGCCCAAGAATCTGCCATGGCATTTGCCGATCTGCTGACCCACTGATAGGTGACCGACTTATTCCTTGTGAGCCAATTAACTTTCTTAAGAAGATCCCTATAGCCCCATAGAACTGTATCTGGACTCGACAACCAACCCACTACCACCTTAAAATCTTCAACTATCAGATTTTCCACTCCTAGTTGGTTTGCAGCATGTATTCCTTGCACCGCAGCCAGTATCTCAGCCCTTGTTTAATCTCCAACTCCCACTGGTCCTGAGATAGGGATAGGATGTTTCTATCCTTATCTCTTAAGATCCCTCCTATGCCCGAAGGCCCTGGATTGCCTAGACTGCTGCTATCAAAGTTCAGCTTTACCACACCATCTGTAGGAGGTTTCCACTCTATTTGTAGTGGAGGCCACCTTTGCCCAACTTTTCCAAAGATCATCAAAAGAATAACCTTTGAACAGATCTGAAATTTTTAGCCAATGAATTGTTCTTGTCATAATGCACTCCTTTGCTTTGTCAATGCTTCTTTCCTTTTCTTGGAATATTCTAAAATTCCTTTCCTCCCAGATAGTCCACAAAATGGTTGCTGTGATGCACTTCCACATTAGTTTCCCTCTTAGTTGCCTGCCCAAAAGTAGACGGATCAAAAAGCAGGTTTGCTTCAGAGGGCAAGGTCCACCTGCACCCAAACACCGTAAAGACCCATTTCCAAATATTACCAGCAAAAGAACAAGATAACAGCAAGTGGTGGTGATCCTCACTATGCATTTTACACAAAGTACACCAGTTTGGGGATATACAAAGGAAAGGTCTCTTCTTTTGCAGGTTATCCATAGTATTGATCTTACTGTAAAAAGCTTCCCAACAGAAAACAACTACTTTAGGGGGAATGGGCCTTGACAAGATTTCTTTGACAGGGAAACTCCAAAGAGAGAGGGGCAGAACAGAGCAACTCAAGATAAGAAGCACAAGTAAAGGAGCCATTAGGAGTTAGGGTCCAAATTCTTCTATCGGGTTTAGAGAGGTCCAAACAAATAGAGTCCAAAAGAAGCAAGAGCTTAGAGACACAAGTAGATTCCCCATCCCTTAAACCTCTACGAAACCCAAAATTCCAGTTCAAAGACAAGGGGAGAACTGGGGGAGAAAGAAATCTTGAAACCTGCTCCTTTTTAAAGAGGGAGATAGTGTAAAGGGAGGGAAAGTGATCTTTTAAAGGTTGAGAGCCCACCCAAATATCTTCCCAAAAAAGAACAGAATTACCAGAGTAGACGTCATATCTTACATACTTGAGGAAATTAGGGAGGGTGCCTGAAATAGCCACCACCTCATGCCTTAACCTCTCTCTTTCCAAGGGAAACTTCCAAAGCCACTTGCCTAGAAGAGCTTTGTTCTTCCTAGCTATCTATCCTAGCCCTAGCCCCCCTTCTTTTTTGATTCGGCTCACTACTTCCTAGCTGACCAAATGATCTTTAAACTTTGGATTTGTTTAAAGACTTCTCAGCTGAAGACATTTACAGGAATTGGGAAGTGGTGGCTTCTACAACTTCCATGAAACCTATTGTGCAGGAATTGTGGTCCCCACCAACACAACAAAGAGTGAAATTGAACTTTGATGGGAGTTCAAGAGGTAACCTAGGCCCTTCGGGTATAGGAGGGGTATTCAGAGATGAAAATGGAAGAATTGTGGCTTTGTTTTCAGGACCAATAGGAGTGGGGGACTCATTGAGAGCGGAGGTGATGGCCTTGCTTCAAGGTGTAAGATATGCAAAACAATTGGGGTTACACCAAATCGAGATAGAGGGAGACTCTAAATTGTTGATTGAGTGGCTGCAATCTAGTAAGTTGGGAGCCTGGATTTATAGATAGCCCATAAGGGAAATCCTCAACATAACAAGGGAGATCGGTGCATGCTTCAAATGGACAAGGAGATCAGCTAATGGTTTTGGTTGACACGTTGGCTAAACAAGGGACTATGAGGGAGAGAATGTTCTGGGTAGTTTAGTAAGAAAGATTACTGGGGGCTCAACACCTACTTAGGCGTTGACAACTGTACTTAAATCTGGAAAGTTATTCTTAAGTTATATTAATGAAGTTACTGTTTCCAATAAAAAAATGATAATGTTGTCTGCAAAATGAATGTGGGTTATCAGCATTCTATCTTTACCTATTCTCCAACCTCTCAATAACCCAACCCTATCTGCATTTGACAAAAGTCTACTAAAAGCATCAACAACCAAAGTGAATAAGAAGGGGGATAGTGGATCACCTTGTCTTAGGCCATTGTAGGCTAGGAAAAAATCATTAACTATCCCATTGACTAGAACAGAAAAATGACAGGAGGAAAGGCATCCCTTCATCTATTTACACCATATATTCCCAAACCCGCACTTCCTAAGCACTTCTAACAAGAAGCTCTAGTCCACTAGATCATAGGCCTTTTCAAGATCCAATTTACAAATAAAGCCTTGATTACCTGATCTTCGCATCTCCTCCACACATTCATTTACTATTAAAATTTGATCAATTATTTGTCTCCCCTAAACAAAAGCACCTTGAGCTTGACTGATGATTGAGGGAGCATTTTGATCCTCAACGTCAAGACCTTGGCCAAAATCTTGTAAATGCTAGTCACCAAATTGATAGGTCTAAAGTCTTTTGGATGAATAACCTCTTTCTTCTTTGGAACCAGGGCTAGAAAAGTAGCGTTAACTCCTTGCCTTGTTATTGAGCTTTCCTCAAACTCTCTAAAGACTTCAAGCAAATCTTCTTTAATGACATTCCAACAAACTTGAAAGAAAGCCATAGTAAAGCCATCCGGCCCCAGGGCTTCTTTAGATTTATCCATAGAAAAGATAGCATGTCTAATTTCATCCTCCTCAAAGTGCCTTTCCAACCATCCTTTATTTTCCTCAGAAAGTGTTGGCAAAGTAACACCTTCCAACTCCACCCTGTTACCTAGAGGCCTCCTTAGAATAGATTTGAAGTTGGCAACGAAACAATTGGCTATCTCCTCTTGAGACTCATAAGTCATTCCATCCACTTCAAGCTTAGTCACCTTCCTTAATCCATTTGCATCTAGATTTTTGCCTCCAAGAGATTTCTTCCCTTATTAGTACCTCTTCTATATTCCTCTTCAACTTCCATCTCAATTCTCACTCCTACATGTTCATGGTTCTTTGAGACTCCTTCCCATCTAACTCCTCTATTTGGGTTAGCAAAGATGATTTTGATTCCTCTAATCTCCCAAAATGGTCTTTATTCCATTCTTTTAGTTTTGATCTCAAACTTCTCAGTTTTTTGTGGAATCTCACCCCACTTATATCTTCCCTCAACCATTCCTCAATCTTCATCAGGCTTCACACAGTCAGGGTGTGTCAGCTACATGTTTTCAAATCTGAAGGGTCGAGGACTATGCCTAAAAGGTTCTTGTCCTAACTCAATGGGACAATGGTCAGAAGTAACTCTGGGTAAAGCTCTAGTTACCAAATCCATACAATGACTTTCCCAACTTTCATTAAAAAGAAATCTATCTAGCTTTGAGCAGGTTGGGGTTTCTTGGTAATTAGACCATGTAAAGTGAGCTTGTAGCAGAGGAAGTTCCTTTAACTCGCAACTGTTGATGAACTCATTGAACTTCCTAATGTTAGTTGTTATGGTCTGAAGGGGGTTGTTTGATTCATTAGTGAAGCGGATTACATTAAAATCCCCCCTCCCCCCCCAAAAAAAAAAAAAAAAAAAACCAAGGACCATCCCACAAATACTGAATCCCTGATAATTCTCCCCAGAATTCATTCCTTTCTCTATAGTTACATGGTCCATACACATTGGTTTAGTACCCAACTGAAACCATCCTCCACACTTTTAAACTTGAGGGATATTGAGAAACTCCCTATTAATTCTTCCACAACCTCTACAACATCCTCTCCTAAAGGTGACAATACCTAAAGCCCCCCAAGAAGGTGCTGAAACCCAACTAATTCCTTTAGATTTCCAAACACTTCTAGTCCATCTTTTGTCAAGTTCAACTAACTTGGTCTCTTGTAACATTACAATATCCGGCCTTTCCCTTCTAAGGAGATCCTTTTGTTGAGAATGTAAGGGCATTTATGTCCTTTCATCCTTTTTTTGTATTTGGGCGCCTATTCAAAGGCCCATTTGTAATTTTCTTAAAAAGGTTAAGAAAGCTCTTCTGGAGTGAATAGTAACATACCTGATTTCTTTGACAAATTCCTCTTCTTCCTCTCTTCTTCTTCTTCTTCTTCTCCTCCTTCTCTTCTTCTTCTCGAATCTCAAGTACTTTAACTAGGTATCAGAGCATCGGAAGATCAAGGAGAGCATCCGACGCTGGTCGTGACTAACAGACGATCCTGCTGACGTCAGCACGCCGTTGGTTGACGTTAGCAGTCCGTACAGTCGGTGGCATTCATTTGTGGTTTTGACACCCCTTGATGCGCCTCATTTTTAGAGGAATTTTGATATACATTTCATGGAGGCTTGAAGCTATTTTACATTTTTCTTGGATTTTTTAGATGAAATTGGCAAAAATTACAGATTTGGAGTTTAGGCTTTGCATGCTCGCATGGTGGGCTGGTTGCTATTAAACCTACTTGCGTTTGAAGCGTGGTGATTTTTTTAGATTACAGGAAGCAGTCTCAGATTTTTTGGAGCCCTAAAATTATTTTTAGGAATTTTTTTCTTCCCCTATTTTGCCGCCAGCACCTTCTTTTCTTTTGTTTATTGTTGTAGCCCATGTTTAACCTTCAAGGAAAGGTGTTTGGGTGTTCATCTAGTGTTGGAAGATTGTGGTGTTGGTGAGAAAAGTGTTTTTAGAGGGGTGGTGATCAATGGATTCACACAAGGATGTGTACGTACCTACCTGTCCTCCCGGGAAGTAATGACAGTGTTGGAGGGCAAATTACTACTGTAAAACTTGATGGAACAAATTTTCTTGAATGGTCTCAATCAGCTAAGCTCACAATTGGAGGAAGAGGTAAGCTCGGGTTTATTACCGACAAGGAAGCTAAGCTGAAGCCTGAAGATCCAAATTATTCCGAATGGGAGCAGGATAATTTGCTGGTTATGTCATGGCTAGTATGCTCTATGCAGCCTCACATTGCCCGCAACTATATGTTCCTTCCAACAGCTAAGGACATTTGGGATATGTTAACTTCAACTTATTCTCAAGCGAAGAATACGACTAGAATCTATCAGTTGCGGAGAGAAGCATGTAATATGCGACAGGGGGAGAAATCGGTGGCCATGTATTTCTCTTCCTTACAATCAGTTTGGGAAGAAATGGACCATTTAGAAGCTTTGGAGTGGAAGAATCCTATTGATGTTGAACAATACAGGAAGTGCATTGAGAAAAACCGAGTCTTTGATTTTCTTGCTGGACTAAATGCCAATTATGATTTCACCAGGCAACACATCCTTAGTGCTGATATTTCGTCACTCTCCACGACATATTCTTTGGTACAGAATGAAGAGAGTAGGAGGATTGCCATGATGCAAGTTCCTGTCAGTGAGCACACAGCTCTTGTGTCTACAAAACCCAAACAGAGTTCTGGTAAACATGAAGATGTAGTTTGTGAATTTTGCAAGAAGCCAAGGCACACCAAGGATGGGTGTTGGAAACTAAACCCCCACCTAAAGCCTGAGAAGTTTAAAACCAGAAAGAAGGTAAATGCTCATGTTGCTACAACTAGTCATGATTCTCAGACTCACATGCTTGAGGGAAGTTCTTTTGCTCAGGCATCTACTCATGCCACCTCTGATGTAATGGAAAAATTGAGAGGCATCTTGCTCCATCTTGAAAAGAGTGGGTTGCCTACATCTGCTGGTTTACATACACCTTCCAATGCCTTTGCAAAATCAGGTACTGCACTTGCGTGTCATGCTTCATCCTCTGGCTCTTGGATAATTGACACAAGAGCCAGTGATCATATGACTGGTATGCCTTCCTACTTTACCACGTATAAAAGTTTTTCAGGGAAAGGTAAGATTATTGTTACTGGTGGATCTCAGACCCCAATCTCGGGTTTGGGTGAAGTTAAACTTACCAACAACCTTTCTCTAAAATCAGTTCTCCATGTCCCACAACTACATAGAAATCTCTTATCTGTTAGCTCTCTTACAAAGTCTCATAATTGTTCTGTAACATTCTTTCCATCTTATTGTGTCTTCCAGGATCTGAATACGGGGAAGATGATTGGCAGTGGACATGAAGTCGATGGAGTTTATCTTCTTGATCAGTCTCCAAAGTTTGGGTTAATGTCTCAGTTTGAGTCCTGTCATGATGAAAAACTAAGTCAATTGAAATTGTGGCATCACTGTCTTGGGCATGTGCCTTCTGGTTCATTGAAGGTTTTGTTTCCTAGTTTATTTGAGTCCTTGTCTAGTTCTGGTCTACAATGTGAAGTCTATCAACTATCAAAGCAATGTAGAACCACATATTTTGCAAGTAACAAGAGAAGTAATGTTGCTTTCCATTTAATACATACTGATGTTTGGGGACCTTATTCTATTCCATGTATGGGTGGTTATAAATATTTTATTCTCTTTGTTGATGACTACTTGCGATATACCTGGTTGTATTTGATGAAGAGCCGAGATGAAGTTCCTTCAATTATAAAAGGCTTTTCTAATATGGTGGAGACACAATTTGAAAAGAAGATTAAGATTATTAGATCTGATAATGCCAAGGAATACTTTGAGAAGCACTTACAAACTTTCCTTGAAGAGAGAGGAGCAATTCACCAAAGTTCATGTCCTCATACCCCCCAACAAAATGGAGTATCAGAGAGGAAAAACAAACATGTGGTTGAAGTTGCAAAGGGATTGTTATTCCAGACGCATGTCCCAACTCGGTTTTGGGGGGATGCTGTACAAACAGCTATATATCTTATTAATAGACTTCTTTCGCGGACCCTTCATCTCCAGTCTCCTCATCTGCTCCTTTTTCCCGATGAGGATACCTTCCATCTTCCTCCTAAGGTCATTGGGTGCGTTTGTTTCGTCCACGACATGAGTCCTTCCTGGTTGAAATTTGATCTGAAGTCTATTAAGTATGTCTTCTTGGGATATTCTTCAGTCCAAAAAGGGCACCGTTGTTATGACCCTCACTCTGGAAAAAGGTTTGTGTCCAAAGATGTTACATTCTTTGAGTCTACTCCCTTCTTTTCCTTTTCTCATCCTTCTTTTAGGGGGAGAATGCTAGTGAAGATCATATTCCTTTTTGTATGCCGATTCCTGCTCTAGTTGTAACTGGTATAATCGATCCTTCTCCTTCTCCTCTTCCTCCTTGTGGCAGTAGTAATACTCCTCTTGTGCCTCCTCCTCTGCCTCCTCTTCCTTGATCTTGGCACCAGTGGTTCGTTAGACGAAAAAAGATGATGACTCCAGAGATTGAATGTCCATTACAATCTGACTTCCCGGACTCGGGTAATCTGGATTCTGAACCTCTTCTTGTTTCTGATACTTGCGGTGAACCTGTTACTGAGCTTCCTAGTATGGTTTCTGACCTTATCCTTCCTATTGCGATTCGTAAAGCAAAAAGGACATGTGTTAAATATCCTATCTCAAATTATGTCTCTTATAACACCTTATCTCCCTCTTATTGTGCATATATCTCTTCCATTGCTTCTGTTTTTATCCCTCACAATGTTACTGAGGCAGTGTAGTTCCCTCATTGGAAGGATGCTATGAACTAGGAAATGGAAGCGCTTGAGAAAAATCAGACATGGGAAATTGTTTCTCTTCCAGTGGGAAAAGTTCCTGTTGGTTGCAAGTGGGTTTACATAGTGAAGCATAAAGCTGATGGCTTAGTTGAAAGGTATGAAGCTTGACTTGTGGAGGCTACACTCAATCTTACAACATTGATTATCAGGAAACCTTTGCTTCAGTAGCCAAGATGAACTCAATTCAAGTTATCATATCTCTTGCTGCCCATTATTCTTGGCTCTTGTGTCAAATGGATGTTAAGAATGCATTCCTTAATGGCAACCTTCAGGAAGAAGTTTAGATGGAACTTCCTCCTGGAGTGAACATCCCTGGGAGTGAAGGAAAGGTTTGTCGTTTGAAGAAATCCCTTTATGGCCTTAAATAGTTCCCTAAAGCTTGGTTTGACAGATTCAGAAAAGCTATCTTAAAAATTGGCTTTTCTCAATCTCAAGTTGACCAGACCTTGTTTATCAGGAGAGCAAATGGAAAAGTGACTATGTTGATAGTATATGTTGATGACATTGTTATTACAGGGGATGATATCTCTAGAATTGCTGAACTAAAGTCTTTTCTTGTTACTGAATTTGAAATTAAAGATCTTGGAAATCTTCGGTATTTTCTAGGTGTTGACAGGTGTATTATATGTGTTGTACGCAAGTTTAGTGTCTGCAGGGGTATTTTTGTAATTTTTTGTAGTCCTCTTGTATTGTACGGCCAGTATAGTATAAATACAAATGCTTCACTTGCATGAAGTAGTTCTTTTTGAGGCCTTAAGTCTGCAGCCTCTTCTCTCTTCTTCTTCTTCTTCTTCCTTCCTTTCTTCTTCTTCTTTTGCTCAACATGGTATCAGAGCGGGACCGACTAGGCCTGGAAAACAACCAACTGAGGTCTCTCTTCACTCCTGCGTAGAAGCTATAGTCCTGATGCTCGAAGACAAGGAAGAGGAAGCATTCCCTAATGCTGCGATTAGTCTTCATTGCCGAGTAGGGTTCTGCTACAAGAAAGCTGACTGTTCAACTTCCTAGCGCAGAACAAGGTTCTGCTTCATGTTTTCTGAGGTGGCTCGACTAAGAAGACTGTAGAAAACCATCCCAGATGTTCGAAGAAGGGTTCTGGCCTGCAGAGAAGATTGGGTCCATGAGTGTACTGCCTATTCACAGTTCGGGTGACCTGGGTACTGAACTGAAGTTTCTCTGTTTATGGTTCTCTTCTTGCACTCTTTCGATGGACTGTTAATGTCCAGAAATCTGAGTAGGGACTGCTCGGCTATTTTGTTTTTCCCTCCTCCGATTGTGTGTTGCTCTATTCAGCTCTCTAAGGGACTGTTGTTGAACCCTAAACCCTAAGTGACTGTTCGGCTGCCCTGGAAAGTGGATATCAGCCGATTAGGTGTGTTGAACCACCACTTGTATTGCTGTATTGCTGTTCCTACTGATTAGGTGTGGATATCAGCACTTGTATTGCTGTTCCCACCGTGAAGCTGCATGAAAGTTGTAAAATTGTAGGTCATCTAGACCTGGTTACACTGCAAGTGCAGTGTTCGTATATGGTTCTGTGGACTCCTACAAAGCGTAGGTCATACAAACTAGTACTGCAGCTGCAGTGTTTGTGATTGGTTCTCTGTGAAACCGGAAATCAGCAAGTGCCTAGTTGTGGACTGTAGCAGCTCTGTAAGGCAGTGTACCTTTGTTTTTGAGTTCTTCTAAACCTAGAACCATGAATAAGGAAAGATTGTGGTGCACTAATTGTCAGAAGCCCCGACACACCAAAGATACTTGTTGGGATCTCCATGGGAAACCGAAGTGGGCTCAGGATTTACCTAAGAAGCAAGGCTCAGATGGTATTAGAAGACCCGGGCAGCAAGGTACCAAGAAACACCACATGGCCAATATGGTTACTCGGGAGAATCAGCCCTCCACCTCCACTGTGACTCAACCACCACATGGCCAACATAACTACTCTGGATCCGACCCAAGGGAGGATATTGTCAACTCCTTCCGTGACCATTTGGAGCTTTATGGTAGAACAATTCGCCAGATGGATGCTCCTCCCACCACCTCTTTTGCATCCACATCAGGTAATCCTGCCACAACTTTCCATGTTGCTTCTCACGACCTTGACTCTCCATGGATCATTGATTCTGGAGCGTCAAAACACATGACTGGTATGTCCTCTTTCTTCCAAACTTATCACACTCTTTCTGGAAGAGATAAAGTGAGACTAGCTGATGGATCATACTCTCCCATAGCTGGTCAAGGAACTCTCTCTCTTCCCCTTGGCCTTACTCTTTCTAATGTTCTTCATGTTCCAAAATTTCCTATGAATTTGTTTTCAGTCAGTAGTGTTACAAATTCCTTAAACTGTTCCGTGACTTTTTTCCCTTCCTATTGTGTGATTCAAGATCTGGCCTCGGGGAGGACGATTGGTAGGGGTCGTATGGTTGATGGACTCTATATGCTGGAGAATACGGCTGGGTCACTTGTCTTTTGAGTCGTTGAAAGTTGTTTTCCCAGAACTGTGTAAGTCCGTGTCTGTTTCCAATTTTTCTTGTCAAACGTGTCAGTTAAGCAAGCACTGTAGAACTCAATTTCCTAAATGAAATAGTAAATCTGAGTTTCCTTTTCACATTGTGCATTCGGATGTGTGGGGCCCTGTTACTTTACCTTCTGAGAGTGGCTACAAGTACTTTATTACCTTCATTAACGATTATTCCAGATACACTTGGGTATATCCAATGCGAACCCGTGAGGAAGTACCAAAAATTATCCAAGATTTTCAGCGGATGGTCTTCACCCAATTTCAGACTGAGATTCAAATATTTCAGTCAGACAATGCAAAAGAGTTTTTTCATAGTGATCTCACGGAGTTCTTTGCTTCACATGGCTCTCTTCATCGGAGCTCTTGTGCCCGTACGCCACAACAAAATGGTGTGGTTGAACGGAAGAACCGACATCTACTTGAAGTGGCACGGGGTTTACTACTCCACATGAATGTTCCCAAACGTTTTTGGCTTGAGGCTGTCCTTTGTTCTACATACCTCATTAACCGAATGCCCTCTCGTTGGTTAGAGTACAAAGCCTCACATCAGCTTCTCTTTCCTAAGGCCCCTCTTCTTTCTATCCCTCCTCGTGTTTTGGGTTGTCGATGCTTTGTCCAAAACCTATCTCCCACCCGGGGAAAATTAGACTCCCGTGCTATCCCGTGCATATTTCTTGGCTACTCATTCTCTCAGAAAGGGTATCGTTGCTTTGATCCTGTTTCTCAGAGATTCTATGTCTCCATGGATGTTACCTTCTTTGAAGATGAGCCCTTCTTTCCTGTTTCTCCTTAGGGGGAGTGTAGGCATGAAGAGAAACTGGTTCAGCTTCCTCCTCTTCCTAATTCTTCTCCTTCTCCCCCTTCTCTTCCTGATCCTCCACCTTTCCGTGTTTTTTCTCGTCGTCATAAAGGCTAACCAAGTTCAAGAGCCGTGGGGAATCCAGAAGTTGTACCTCAAGTGCCATCAAACTCCTCAGGGGAAGATCATACTCTCTCAGGTAACTTGACTCCCAATGATGGTCCTGACCTCCCTGTTGCTAATGATCTTGACCTTCCTATTGCCCACAGGAAAGGTGTTAGGTTGTGCACTACTAAACACTCTATTTCCAACTTTGTTTCCTATGAGAACATCTCACCTTCATTTCGTGCATTCCTTTCCTCCATTGACAGTATTCCTATTCCCAAGAATGTGGCAGAAGCTCTCTCAGTACCAGAATGGACAAATGCCATGAAGGAAGAAATCGATGCTCTTCATAAGAATGGCACGTGGGATCTTGTTGATCTCCCTAAGGGGAAGGATCCAGTTGGATGTAAATGGGTGTTCACTGTTAAGCATGGGGCTGATGGAACTGTGGAGAGGTATAAAGCTCGTTTAGTGACAAAGGGTTTTACTCAAGTATATGGAGTTGATTATGCAGAAACCTTTGCCCCTGTTGCCAAAATGAACTCTATTAGAGTACTTTTCTCTCTTGCTGCCAATCTGAATTGGGATCTACATCAGCTCGACATCAAGAATGCCTTTTTGAATGGTGACCTTGAAGAGGAAGTTTATATGGTTCAACCCTTGGGTTTTTTGGCTCAAGGAAGTGAACAGAAAGTGTGCAAGTTAAAGAAGTCTTTATATGGGTTGAAGCAATCACCAAGAGCTTGGTTTAGCAGATTTCATACTGCAGTTCAGCAGAGAGGATACAAGCAATATCAGTCAGATCACACACTGTTTGTAAAAAGGGTAGAAGGTAAAATGGCTGCCCTAATAGTATATGTGGATGACATAATTGTTACTGGTGACTGGAAGGATGAGATTCAAAGTTTGAAGGGCTTCCTTGCTACTCAGTTCGAAGTGAAAGATCTAGGACCCGCTAAATACTTCCTTGGAATTGAGGTTGCCCGATCAAAAAAGGGTATCTTCATCTCCCAAAGGAAATATGTCCTAGACTTGCTTAAGGACACTGGAAAGATTGGGGTTAAACCAGTTGACTCTCCCATTGACCCCAACCATAAGTTAAATGACAGCCAAGGTGAACCTCTTAAGGATGTGAAGCAATTTCAGAGGCTTGTAGGGAGATTGTTGTACCTCTCTATGACTCGTCCAGACATAGCATATGCTGTTGGTGTCCTTAGCCAGTTCATGGATGCACCTAGGTCCACTCATCTTGAAGCAGCGGAAAGAATACTGTGGTATCTTAAGAAGTTCCCGGGTGCTGGCTTATTATTCCAGAAACATGGACATTTGAGAGTTGAAATTTACACAGATGCGGACTGGGCTGGATCTCAAAGTGACAGAAGGTCTACTAGTGGTTACTGCACCTTTGTAGGAGGGAACCTTGTTACTTGGAGGAGTAAGAAGCAAACTGTGGTAGCTAGATCTAGTGCTGAATCTGAGTACCGTGCAATGGCACACGGGGTAGCCGAAGGTATGTGGATAAAGAATCTATTGGGAGTGTTGGGTTTTCCAGTAGACAAATCCATGACTCTACTCTGTGACAACAAGGCAGCTATAAGTATCGCTGCCAACCCGGTACTACATGATAGAACAAAGCACATTGAAGTTGACAAGCACTTTATCAGAGAGAAAATCATCACAGACGAAGTATGCACTCCATACATCAGCTCTGAAGACCAATTAGCAGACATCTTTACAAAGGGGCTAAACAATTCCAGACACCAAGGTCTCTGTGACAAGTTGGGCATGATTGATATCTATGCTCCAACTTGAGGGGGAGTATTGATAGGTGTATTATATGTACTGTACACAGGTTTAGTGCCTGCAGGGGTATTTTTGTAATTTTTTGTAGTCCTCTTGTGTTGTACGGCCAGTATAGTATAAATACAAATGCTTCACTCGCATGAAGTAGTTCTTTTTGAGGCTTTAAGTCTGCAGCCTCTTCTCTCTTCTTCTTCTTCTTCCTTCCTTTCTTCTTCTTCTTCTGCTCAACACTAGGGATTGAGGTCGCAAGTTCAAAGAGGGGCATTTATATTTCTCAGAGGAAATATGTCCTTGATCTGCTTCAGGAAGTAGGGAAATTGGATTGTAAACCAGCTGAAACTCCAATTGATCCCAATCATAAGTTGGGAGTTGATGATGGAGATGTCCTTCCTGATAAAGTTGTGTATCAAAGACTTGTCGGTCGCCTTTCTACTTGTGTTTGACTAGACCTGAATGGGGAAGCGGTTCAAGGATGGATCCTTCTCTAAGGTGCAACTGTGGGATCAAGTTTGGTTCAACTGAAGCTATGTTAGCCATAGCAGCTGAAGTGACCTCTCCAAGTTGTTCCCCAAATGATGGATCTGCATTCAATGGCATAGGAGAGTTCTGTTCCACTACACTGCTAACCGGCTTGTGCTGCTCTGCTGAATTGGGATTATTTTTTGGTTTAGGTGTACCCTGACTCTCCTTTGTAAAGCCTTCCAAATTTGTTGCTTCCTTGGGTGAAACCGGGTACTGAGAGGGCTTTATCTAGTACCTTCTATCAAGCTCGAGCTTTTATCTTCTAGAAACAATTGTTCAGTGCTGAAACTTTCATTGTCAAGAAAGGCCATCAACATATGCTGATCCACACTTCCAAGACTAACTGTATCCTCAGTGTCGGAGTTTGACCAGTTCTCTTCCTCCGACGAGAACTCCTCTTCAATGAATTCAGTTTTACTGCAAACCACCGCTTTTGAAACCTCAAAAGACTTCGATTGATCATGCGAAGGAGACTTCTGGTATTTTGGATTGCGCCGTTCTGGGGAAACGACTTGTTTTCCTTTGCTTGGGACCCAAAACCAAGATGAAGTCTCTGCCGGTCTGCTGTTTCCTGTAGCAGAGAGTCGAGGGGTGTTCAAAGGGGACAATGATGGACCAAACTTCGCGTCCATCACCACGTCCATCATCGCCCCAGAAGGCTGGTCATGTGCCTTTTAAAGTGTGTGTCTTGTTAAGAACTGGGCCAGCCTCTTTTAAAGTATGAAGCCCACTAATTCTGTTGACTGGCCCATTTGTTTCAATTGGGTCAACTTTTAAATGTTCCTCCCCTGCCACATGACTGCTTAAAGAGTCACGTGATTGACCCCCTGGTTCAGATGATCCACCCGACTCAAACCCATTGTCCGGTGCCATACAGAGTTGGTGAAAAAAGGGGTCAACCAACATGATCTTTGATATATCTGTTGATTTTTTGGGCACAATTCAACAGATTGAATTTCTAGCATATAAGCAGCTTCAAAACTCTCCAAAAGTTCTCCAAAAAATAGGCAGTTTATGAGCTATTGACTAGACAACTTAATTTTTCATACACTTCGCTGATCCTAGATGTGTTTGGACTTCATTCAAAGAGAAAATAAAATCCTGCTCTGATACCAACCAGTATAATCTAATCAATGTATACGAAAAATGTTTATAGATTTAAGTGAGAAAAGAGGAGAAAACAGATGAGAGAAGAGGAGAATTTCAAGGCAAAACGCAAAATGAATCATTGGGGTGTGTGCTTTTATTCTGTTAATTATTTTTATAGGAAAATCAAATACAGGGAGAACATCATCGTAAAGCAGAGAGACACTCAATACATTGGACTTGTGTTTTAAATGAATTCAGAGGCCTCACTTCCAAGAATTTCAGGGATCATTGGGTGCAGATGGTTTTTTGGTCTCTAGCTTTGGGCGCTATTTGATATACCTCCTTTTTGTTTTTTCTAAGATGCATAAGCCTACATTTTTTTTGAAGAATCAAATAAAACTTCATTAAGAAAAGGAGGTATATCTTCATATCCTTTTATATATTTGCCATTTTTCAAAAAAAAAGAAAAAAGAAAAGAACTGGCAAATGTATACAATGAGATGACCAGATTCTTCATTTCTAAACTTTATTTTTTTTATGATTTGTTTTTAGATTTCTATTCTTTTAACTGTGAAATCTTGAAGGTAAGCTCAAGCTTTTATGAGACTGTATTAAGAAAGTATTTGTTTTTTTTTTTTCTTTCAAGGTTCTAGCTGTTAATAGATGCTTCCCATCATAGTGTAGTATTCAACAGGTGTCTTTTACATGGAGGTTTTTGACTCCAACTTGAGTTCCCAAATAAAAACACACTAAAATCCTTTTCTTGCAATTCTGTTTAATTGGTTGTTTTTGTGCCAACAAAAGGGACATCAGAATAAGTGATCCACTGATAGGAGTTTTGATCTATTTATTATTGGAATTGGAGATGAAATTATCCATTTAATTGTTTTTTATAAACATAACTTTATGCCAGTCGTGTGTTCTTCTCTTGATGCTATTTCTTCCTCCCCGTTTCTGTATTCTCTCTTATTTTTCATTTGTACCATTGGAAGGAATATATTTTATTTTCTATTTTTGATTGACATTGCAGACACAAGAAATAGTTAGATTAAATGGAATATACAAGCGATTATTGTCAAATACTAGGGTTAAATTGTTTGAAGGCGAGGGGAGGATAATTGGCCCCCATGAAGTTGAGGTGATACAGATAGATGGTACTAAACTGTGCTATTCTGCAAAGCATATCCTGATTGCTACTGGCAGCCGGGCCCAGCGTCCATCTATCCCTGGACAGGTGAATTTCTATATATATATATTATACCTAATGGGTGCTCACTAAATAAATACTAGACTTGGATAATATGATTGAAATTCTTACAGGTGTTGCAGGTTTTCAGTCTATGTGAACTAGTAATTAGTATTTATCATTTGGCAGATGGAAGAAGATTAGTAGAATGCTTTTTATCTGCTTCATTGACTTACCTTATCTTTTGCTATATGCAAGGATCAAAATTTTGCAACGTATTGGCCTATACGTATCGTATTGGTTGGTCACCAATACGCTAAATATGGGTTTTTTGGGGTTTTCACACATTTCAGAAGGCAGACAGGCCTTAGACAACACCCCAAGCATTTTTTGAAAAAAAAAAGTAAATAGTGTGATTGAAACACCTAATACACCCCCTCCAGCGCATTGGGGTGTATTGAAACTTTGAACCTTGGTTATATGCAATGCAAACTATTATCATTAAACATTGTTCATGGCATCCACATTAAGGTAGATAAGCTAAAGTACCCCAATTAATAGAGAAATAATGCGTAATTCATTGATAAATGTGGGCAACTTTTTCCTTTGAAATGTTTTAATTTCAGTGGTACTGTTTTTTTCTTCATTAACTGATTCTTGATGGGCCCTGAATACATATCAATCTGATCCACACCTTCTCTTGCAAGAAATCCTGCTTTTGCTGATGTCTTGACCCAATTGAGTAGATATTCAAATTGCTGCACTGAAATCCTGCTTCCCTACTGATGATATCATTCAGAAGCATTTTTCTTCTGGTGATATCATTCAGAATGGGAATGTAGCATATTCATTTTTGTCAAGAATGGCTACAATCAGATTTTTCTCCACTCCAGCCATTATTAAATTAAACTTTGATGGTTGTTGTTTTGGCAGCCCATGGAAATTGGGTATTGGTGGTGTTTTAGAGGTATGAAGGGTAATGCAGTAGTGTTGTTTTCTGCCCCTATTTGAAGGGTAATATAGTGTTAGTCTCCCAATTTACCAGATCTCTTTATATATTCAGTTTACCAGATCTCTTCTATGAAGGAAATGAATTGAGAAAGGTGAATAATCTGAAAGGTCTGATCAATGTTAGAAAGGGTTTCAAATTTAAAAATCAATTTGGAGAAGAGTTGTATTGCAGTAATTAACTTGGAGGAAGGAGTTCTTTCATCTATAGCAGCCTATTTGAAGTGTTCTACCACTAGTGGGCCTATGATTTACTTAAGTCTTCCTTTAGGTGCAAATCCCAAAGAAAGTAGCTTTTGGTGCCCAATCTTAGAGAGGTGTGCAAGAAGACTAGTGGGGGTGGAAGAGAAATTACATATCGTTGGGGGGGGGGAGTAGGATTACCCTAATAAAATCAATTCTAACAAACTTACCTCTTTAGTATCTCTCAATCTTCAGAATACCACAGAGGGAGGCTTGGAAGATAGAGAAAGGCATATACACATTATTGTAGAAGCTAGTCGAAAGATCCATATACACCTCCTCTTGCAAGTCCCCATTGAGAAAGGCATTCTTCACATCAAGTTGGAAGAGTGTCCAAGAGTATATAGCCACTAGTGATAGAAGAATCCGGACTGAACTTATCTTTGCCATTGGTGCAAAAAGTTTCCAAGTACTCTATGCCATAAGTTTGAGTACACCCTTTTGCAACTAGCCTCGCCTTGATCTTTCTATACTCCCATCAGCCTTGTACTTCACTGTATAAACCCATCTGCATCCAACTGTCTCCTTCCCATCAGGCAAATCCACAATCTCCCATGTCTGAATTTTAATCAATGCTTTCATTTCCTTTTGCATTGTTGTCTTCTACTTAGGTTTGGAGAGAGTCTCACTAGCACTCCTGGGTATAGAGACAGAGTCAAGGGAGGAAATGAAGGCTCGATAGGAAGGGGATAATCCATTGTAGGAAAGATAGTGTGAGATGCAATGAGCAGTGCACTTCCTCTTCCCTTTTCTGAGGGCAATAGGGGGATCTAGGTCATATGCAATGGTGTTAGCAGGTGTAGTAGTATCAATAGGAACTAAACCATAAGGGGAAACAAGAGGCATACCTGGGTCTATGTCAGTCGAACCTGGAATCTCCGATGAGCCAATAGGGATGACGTGGGTTCCCCTGTTGTAGAAATCATCATCCCAGTGCTGTCGTAGGTGATGTCGTGTAAAACACTGAGAGATAGGACCCAATGGAGGTGGCAAAATGGGTGAGACAGGTAGGTTAGACACTGGAGTAGGTAAAGGAGCTGGAACTGGAAGTGGTATAGATTGCTCACTTCCTCCAAAACACTCCCCTTGAGAAGAACTCCTCGAGAAAAAAGGTTTGTACTCATAAAAGGTGACATCCATAGTAACATACCGACTCCCGGAGATTGGATCATAACAACAGTACCCCTTCTGATTTCTTGCATACCCAAGTAAGACACACTTCTTCGCCTTAGGCTCCAACTTTGAGCGATTAGGACCAAGAACATGGACAAAGCATACACATCCAAACACCCTTAGAGGAATATGTAATGTCTCCCCCTCAGAAAAAGAAGGCTGAACAGAGTGCTATATCCAAGAACATGAAGAAGGCACCCGATTAATCAAGAAAACCGCTATAAGAACTACATCACCCCAAAAGAGAATTGGAGCTGTAGAGCTCAACATCATGCATCTTCCTACTTCCACAATGTCTGCTCTTCCTTTTTTGTACACCATTTTGTTGTGGAGTGTATGTACAACTGCTCTGATGGACAACTCCATTCTCCAATAGGTATGATGCCAGTTTTTCTTCAAAGTATTCCCTCTAGCATTGTCTGATCTAAACACTTTCACTCGTACCCCAAACTGTGTCAGCACCATCTGATGGAATTGTTGAACCAAAGACGGTACTTCATCACGGGATCTCATCAAATATATCCAAGAGTACCAAGAGTAATCATCCACAAACAAAAGAAAATACCGATAGCCACCCATAGAGGAAACATGGTATGTCCCCCACACATCAGTACGAACAATATAAAAAACAAAAGAACATCTTTTGTTACTTGCTTTAAAGGAATGTTTACAATGCTTTTCAAGTTGACAACCCTCACACTCCAAACTAGACAAACTGACAGACTCAAATAATTTTGGAAACAAAAAACACCAAGAAGCAAAAGACAAATGTCCTAACCGATTATGCCGAAGCATAATCTGACCCACTGAATTTGATTCAATACTCTTGCTGACATGATGACTTTGGTGACTGGGAAGCGCATCAAGAAGATAGATTCCATTCACCTCACGACCACTCCCAATCGTCCTCTTTGATTCTAAATCCTGCAAAACACAATAACCAGGGGAAAAAAATCAATGAACAGTTCAAGTTCTTTGTCAAGCTACTAACAAATAAGAAATTAGTCCTCAATCTAGGGGAACGAAGGACAGAAGGTAGGGTAATGGTATCGGTTATCTTGATAGACCCTTTCCTAGAAATTTCAACATGTGATCCATCAGTTGTGGAAACTCTTATCTCTGCCAGAGCAGAGGTGGTATGAGGTGAAAATGTTGGAACTTTGGTCATATGTTCTAAGACTCCTGAGTTTATAATCTAGGGAGGTCCCCCCTTACCTGTAGTGGTTACATAATTTGCAGTGGCGTGTGAACTACTTGTGTGTACAAACCAAGTAGAATGACTACCTACTGATCCACCTGCACCTTGTTGTCTACCTGATAATGAGTTGGAGTTGGTTGTATCCTTCTGATTCAGAAACTACTCATATCTCTCCAATTCGGTTCTCACTACAGCTGCTACAACAGACTCTAGTGACGTTGTAGTAGGTGGCCCTGATAAATCACCAGTTATTGCCATATTCACATTTCGCTTATTATTTTTGAGCCGGCTCAATACAAGGTGTGGGTAAAGCTTCCAACAAGTATCTCTTGTATGTTTGGATTTCTTACAGTAGTCACATAACAAATCCTTTTTGTCCTCCTTCCTCAGTCCATTTCCACCCTTGTCCCCACCTGGCTTAGGCTTCACTGTGCTAACCATAACTGCTCAAGGCCTGGGTTCCTCATCATCACATTCACCTTCTCCTCTCCAGACACAAAGGCATATGCCTGAGAGAGAGAGAGAGTTACACTGTCTCGAGAAAGAATATGCTATCGTGCAATGTCGTACTTAGGGTTAAGTCCAGCTAAAAACTCAAAAACCCTATTCCTCTCTACCAGCTTTTGATAAGTTGTTGCATCTTTGCCACTTTTCCAAACCACAATCTCCAAATGATCTATCTCCTCTCATAAGGTTTTGAGGGCTGAAAAATAAATAGCAACAAATTTATCTCCCTGCCTAGTAGCAATCACTTTGTTTCTCAACTAATAGGCTCTAACAACATTCTCATTCTGTGAATAGGCTTTTGCTACTCCATCCCAAATCTCCTTAGCTGTGTTAGCCCATAAAAAATTATTACTTATATGGGCCAATATGGAATTGCATAGCAAAGTCATCACCTCAATTTCCCATGAGCACCAATGGCCATCTTGGCAGATTGTCACCATTCTAAGTAGTTTGCACCATCCAACTTGACTGTAGTGATGGTCCCGACCCCGAAGAGGTCTCCAACACCTCCTCTCCCTGATCTCATTTCTCCTGTAAATTTGTTTTCAACTCCACAACCCTTTATAACTCCCAGAATTTATTAGGAAATCAATTTGAGATGAAAAAAAAGGGTATTTATCTCCTTTGGAAACCTCAAACACCCTCCTAGAGCCCTATAAGTCCCTCCCTCCAAAGTTTCCCTTTTCCATGGGAGCGGGAGAAGAGAGAGTAGTAGAGGTTGTAGCTCCCTCTAGAGACCTCCAAAAAGGCTGGGACTTGAACCACCCCCTTCAAAAAACCTCAAGGAACCCTAGAAAACTAGAGCACCACTTCCTTGGTCAAAGTCGAAGAGTCCTACTAAATCAAGACTCTCCCCCTTTCTCCAGTTCTTCCTGATTTTGGTGTAAAACCCTAGACCAGCTACAAGGGATTGCAATTCCACCAAAAATAAAAAAATAAAAAAATTGGGCTTACCTGAAGTCTTCAATCAGCCCTTTATCTTATCATGCAGTCAGCCGATCTAGGGCTGCATGATGGAGCAGCTCAAGAAATCTTGAAACTTGCTTCGATACCAAGTAGAAGAGTTTGGACAACCTGTTTTGATATAAAAACTGAAAAAGAAAGAGAAGAAAAAGGCTTCAGCTAAGATCTTAGAGACAACACCTTAGCCAGAAAGGTGGAATTCACACCCAGGTTAACCACTCCTCTCCTGTGAAATTCCTCAAACACCAACAATATATCATCTTTCAAAGTATCCCAACAATCTTGATAAAAGGCCACTGCGAACCCATCTGGACCTGGAGCTTTTGTTCTATCCATAGAGAAAACAACCTCCTTAATTTCTTTCAAATCAACCCCCACATCTGGCCAGTCCAAACCTTCCATCTACACCCCCTACTCACAGACTTCCTTAAGATAGATTTAAAATGTCCTACAAAGGCCCTTGCAATCTCATCTTGTTGTGTCAACTCAACTCCATCCACCTCCAGTTTGGAAATAAAATTCCTCCTCCTTCCATTAGCCAGAGAATGAAAGAAGCTGGTATTCCTATCCCCCTCTTGCAGCCATCTACATCTAGATTTTTGCCTCTAACTTATTTCCTTCTTATGTAGGAAGTCCTCTAACTGTCTTCTCATACTTCTTCTATGCTCCTTGTCTGCCTCTCCAAACTCTCCCCTCTCTTCCTTCACATCTAAGTTCTCAATTTGGTCCATCAAAGTTCTTTTTCTTTCCTCAATCCTTTCAAACTCCAATTGATTCCATTCCTTGATCTTTGTTTTCAGAAATTGTAAATTTTTATGGAATCCCATCCCTTCCCATTCCACTATTGGGTTGCATTCACTTCACCATTCCCTTACTCTTTTAGTGAACCCCGGATGGAGTAACCACATATTTTCAAACCTAAAAGGGGAAGGTCCTCCACTCCTCTGCTCCTTACATGTCACAATAGGCCAGTGGTCAGATGTCAATCTAGGAAGAACCCTAGAGTCTAAATTCCCCCAATGTTCTTCCCAATCCAAAGAGATCAGAAACCTATCTAGCTTGGAGCAGATGGGATTTGCTTAGAGATTTGACCAGGTGAATGTCTTATGGGCTAAGGGAATCTCTTTAAGTTCAAAGACATCCACAAACCGGTTAAACTTCCTCATACTAGTTGTCACTCTTTGATTGATATTATTGGTTTCCTCCTTGAATCTTATCACATTAAAGTCCCCACCCACGCACCAGGGCCCATCCCATAGCCCTCTGATATCAGTCAACTCCTCCCACAATTCCTTTCTCTCTCTATAGTCATTTGGTCCATAAACATTTGTAAGCACCCACACAAAACCATCCTCCTGTTGCTTGAACTTCAATGAAATTGAATATTTCCCAATCAACTCCTCCAGTCCTAAAACCACATCCCTCCTTCACAGTCATTATCCCCCTTGAGGCACCCCAAGAGGGAAAAACCACCCAACCGATCCCCCTAGCTTTCCAAACACTCATTGCCCATCAATCATTAAACTCCATTCTCTTGGATTCCTGTATTAAAACAATGTTTGGGTCATATTTCTTAACTACCACTTTGATTGTAGCTCTTTTCCTCGCACTTCCTATGCCCCTCACATTCAGCTAAGTATCTTCATAGTCATCTCTTTCTTACCTCCCTACAGCTCCTCACCACTACTTCATAGTCATCACTACTTCTCTCTCCTTTCACCCCAAAGCTCTTATCACCTTCCACATCTCTTTTCAATCTCTCCACTTCACTCATTTTCCTTTTCTTTGTTCTTATTTCCTTCTTTTGTAGTCCACTTTTCAAACCATTTAAGTCCTCTGATCTACATCCTAGCTTCCCCACAAAGCCTGCTATCAGGTCTTCTCTATTAACTCCCTCCACCACTTTTAGGGACACCCTTGTTCACTTTGGATATACACACACGGTCAGATCATACCCTCTTTGTGAAGAGGAGAGGTGCACTAGTTACCATCTTATTGTCTATGTGGATAACATTTTAGTTATTGGTGATGATATGCAAGAGATTGATAGCCTCAAGTACTTCCTTAATGCTGAATTTTTAAAGAATTGTGAGCATTGACATATTTCTTGGGGATTGAAATTTCTAGGTCCAAAGTCGACATCTTCACTACCCAACGTAAGTATGTGCTTAACTTGCTCACTGAAACAAGCAAACTTGGGGTACTACCTGCTATCACACCTATTGATTTGAATCATAAGCTCTCAGTGTAAGTATGTTCTAAAGGTTGCTAGGAAAGTTGTTGTACCTATGCATGATGTGCCTTGACATTTCTTATGTTGTTAATGTCATTAGCCAATTTATGCATGCCTTGACATTTCTTATGTTGTTAATGTCATTAGCCAATTTATGCATGCCCCTAGAGTTATAAATATGGTTGTGGTAGAGAGAGTTCTGTGTTACTTGAAGGGTACACCAAGAAAAGGTATCCTTTTTTCAAAGCATGGTCACAGAAAATTGGAAACATGTACAAATGTAGACTGGGCAGGATGTATTGATAAGAGGCCTACATTGTACTATGGTTGCTGGAAATCTGGTTTTTTGGAGGAGCAAGAAACTATCACTGGTGACTAGGTCTTTAGTTGTGGCAGAATATAGAGCCATGGCACAAAGTGTATCTGAGCTATTGTGGTTACAATCTCTAATGGAGAAAATGGGTGTTGAATATGACAAGCTCCTAATGCTGAATTGTGAGAATTAGGCGGCCATTAGCATAGCACATAATCCTATCCAACATGAAAAATCAAAGCATATTGAGGTACACAAACACTTCATTAGAGAGAGGGTGGCATCTAGGGAAGCTTGCCTACCCTTCATTGCATCTGAAGAACAACTAGCTGATGTACTTATCAAGGGAGTTCCTAAAGCTAAATTGCAACAGTATGTAAGCAAGATAGGTATGATTGACATCAATGGTCAGCTTGAAAGGGAGTGCAGAAATATTAGGGCGGATGGGCCTTAGTTTAGTTCAATTTTATGTTTATTATTTTTTTGTGTTAATGGGCCTTTAGTCTCATGGGCTTGTTAACCTTTTTCTTTAATTTTATAAGCAGCCACCTCATGCAAGGGTATTTATGTAATTTTTTGAAGATAAATAAAAAAGAAAATTTATTAACAAAACAGATTAAAGATACCATAGGGTGATAAGGAATCACCCAAAAAAGGAAAGACCAAGACTTTCAACTCAACCCCTTAGGCCTTAGAAAATCAACCCTGAAAACACCATTAGCATCCTGAGATTCCCCACCCCCAATACAAAAATGCTTAACCCGAATAACAGAAAAAACCTCCTTACACATAATGCCGAAATAAGCAAGCATAAGTAAGAGATCCCACCTAACCTTTCCCATCCGCTACCTTAAAACAATGACAACCACACTCAGCCTTTCTAATTCAAATATCACATTCTTTTCGAAAAAGTGAACTGCACCCAAGTCTTCTCTCTTAGAATTCCCCTCTTCCATGTTTTCGCCAATCTTCAAACTCTCATTCACTTCAACCACCAAAGAAACAGAACCAGCTACATTAATGCCTGAGATGAATGTCTCCTCCTCCTTCAACAGTTCTCTAGACTTTTCTTCAACCTCCTAAAAGATTACCCAGCAAAACCCTTCCCCCCACCCCTCCCCCCAGAAAAAATAAACCCAATGTTTTACTAACCTCTACCTCTTTGTTCAACACCCTTTCCATATCCACCACCCTCTCAATTTTGTGAGTCTCATCAATAATTACCTCCCCCTCTAAAGCCAAAGCTACACCACCCTCATCGTCAACATCCTCATCTTCTTGCAAAGGTCTAGTTCTATTTTTTTGTTTCCTGCTGTAAACTCTTGACGTGGAATTTTCTCCCTTTCCATCCTTTTCAACATTCATCTCCACTGTTTCACTAACTTTCTTGAGCTCAGCATCCTCCAACTCAGTCCCTGTTCGAATGTTGTCTCCCTCTCCCCCTCCTCCAGATTACTCCAACTCGGTTTTAGCTCTTTCTCTGCCTTAAAAAATTTGAGACTGATATGACAGTTACTTTAGAATGCGTACTGGAAACTTGTTTTTGGAGGGTTATTCAAATAGAGGTGATCTTTCTGGAAAATCTCTTGCCAAACCAAGTTCCGGGGCGCTCCCCTCCCAGCTCTCAACCCTCAGGACACTGTTCCATGCTTGCCTCCCAACCCAACTTCAAGCTTTAGAGTTTGTACTGGAAACTTGTTCAAGGAATAGATGGAGAAAATGAGAAACCTCGGGAAAATAAGAAACCTTGGAGAAAGTAAATGGCAGAAGGAGATTACAATAGAGAAGAAAAAAATGTTGATCGAGGAAGTTGGTGGATGCTCAAAGTTGAAGGTTAGAGAAAACAAAAGGTCGATGGTTATTCTAATTAAAGAAACTATCAACTGGTTTAAAGGATTCATGGATGGCACGGTTCTGGTTGGGAAGGAGAGATGAAGAAGGGAAGGTCTTCACAACAAGAATCAAATGAAATAGTAAAGGTTTTTTTGTCCAAGGTTTAAAATGTCGATGTCGATGGAAATGTCGCTTACCAAAATATAGGACATATGTCGGAAATGTCGAGGGGAAATATTATAAAAATTAGAGACATTGTGGAAATATTATGAAATATGTGAAAATATGCAATGATATTTTGTAAAATGATAAAAAAAGCATTAATACATATTTCTAGACTATTATCTTATTCCCAACCATTATATAAAGCTAAGAAACTAAGATCAGTAACAAATTAGTAAATGACGATTTACTCATTTATTATGCATTTTGATGTTTTTACAAGGTTATCTGATATTTTCTTTTCTTATTTTTAATTCTGATTTATTATAAATTCTAATATATTTATTTCACACTAGTAAATAGAAATACATTTATTCTGATTTTTTAAATATTAAAGCTATAATACATTATGTTTTATTATAAATTTAATAAACTGATTCTCCTTTTTGTAGCATTAAGGTTATGATAAATTCTGATTTCTTATAAAACTTAATGAATTTATTATGATTTTTAATACTAAATTTATAATAATTATGATTTAGTATAAAATTTAATAAATTTATTCTGATCTTTTATATTAAATGTAGAATATGATTAATTGCAAAATTTAATAAACATTTTCTGATTTTAATAAATATTTTAAAAATACTAACTAGTTAATATTTTATTACTTGAAAAATATTTTGTTTTATATTATAAAGTAATTAATTTATTCTTTTTGTTTTTATTTTTTGTTAATTCTTTTTTATAAATATTTTATAAAAATACTAACTTGTTAACATTTTCTGATTTTTATTTTTGTTTTCTAATGAATATTGTAAATTTATCTCAAATATTAATTTTCTCATTATTTATTTATTTTAGTGGCTTTTGTAGTGAGGGTCTACATTATTGTTGTAGACCTTCATGTATTGTAATAAGAGTGAAATAAAGATTCTATTTACAAGTTCCCTTTTATGAGGTCTATAATATTACAATAGACCCTCTTGCATTGTAACATGTTTATATAATGGTGTTTTAAAGATTCCATTTTAGGTTTTGCTATTGTGATGGTCTATAGGCTTCCATAGATCATAATGGACTATAACAAGTCTTTAAAGTTTAAATAAATTAAGGCTGAGGTTTCAATTTCATTCGGATGAACTTCAGCTTCCTCAAATGTCGAAGAGACGCAGAATGTGTCTGCAACCAGTGAGCAGTAAACCAGCACTCAATGAAGCCCTTCAAGAAAAAAATAGAAGATGACGAAGAGCATTCTCCTTCTCGACCTTGAGTTCACACCTTCCACTGCCCTCTCTCTCTCTGTCTCTCTCTCTCTTCTTTTTTCCTAGGTTTTTCATGGTTATTCACCGTGAGAGAGAAATAGGGTTATTGCATATCTGAATTAAGATGAGAGAAATTTCTTCAAAGTTTCATAAGCTGAACGTCCTGCTTCCAAGAAAAAGATATTTCAGCGCATGACCACTCTTGTGCTTGGTTAGATCCTGAAGTTGTACTCCAGCTCCAGGTACACAAGCTAAAACGTAAAACTCTCTTCTTTTTTTATCAAAAAACCCTCTTCTTTTTCCTGTTTAACGTCTCTTTTTGTTTGATATGAGATGTTTGTAGTTCAAATATATGCTGTCGACATATACTTGGAAATATTTCGATATATTATATATATATTTTTTTTGTTTTTTGGAACGATATTGTCGACATTTACCAAAATGGTCGAAATATCGACCGACATATTGTATTTTTTTTTTTAATTCATGTAAAATTTATGTCGCTAGGTCTCGACACCGACATATGTCGGGCGATATTTCCGACATTTCGCGACATTTTAAACCATGCTTTTGTCATACTCACTGAAAGACTAGGGGAAGGAAGGAGGTAGATTGTGTGTATTCCAGAAGGGAGGAGGAAAATGGGGTGGCATAGAATCTCAGAAACATTGGAGGAGTTCACGCACAGAAGATGATTTTCCCAAAATGTGAACGGACTTCCGAAGGAGGAACAGGGTAAGTGAGAAGAAACACAGAGGGATGAAGAAGAAAGTCAAAAATCCTTGGACGACGAAGTGCTTTGTGGTGTCTTAGGAGTTCCAAAAGTTTTGTTTGCAGGGAAGGTCAATGATATCTGTTGAGTTTTGGGCTGATATAACTTGTTTTTATTTACATAGTATAGTTAGGGAGTTATTGGGCCTTAGGCCCCTTAGTTTATATTTTAAGTTAAGAGTTCTTTATGTTCTCACAAGTAGCCAACTTAATAAGGGCATACTTGTCTTTGTACTATCTTTTATTTATGAGTATATAATCTAATGAAAGGGGCGGCCAGACCCAATTCTGAGCTTCTCCCATTCTCTTCTATCTCTCTTCTCTCTCTTTCTTAGCTATCTTTAGTAGTTAATTCTGATTGACCACAATCAGTTTGATGTAAAGAATTCCTTTTTGAATATGAAGAAGTGTATATGTCTCTTCCTCCTGGGATGTATGGGAAAGAAATGTAAGGTAAGGTATGTAAACTAAAAAAATCACCCTATGGCCTTCAGCAATTGTGGAGGGCTTGGTTTGATAGGTTTTTTTTTTTTTTGATCAATAACACAATTCATTAATTATCACAATAAATTACAGAGAGGAAGACAAACTTTCTTATCTTCCAGTTACATCAAGAGCCCCAAGAGAGGAAACAAGAGAGAAAGAAAGAACAGAAAAAGAAGAAAGTTAAATTACATCTTTGCCCAGAATATGACATCCCTAGCCCATCAGCAAAAAGAATTAGCTGATCCTTTTACCCAACTAATTTTAACTTCCATTCCTCGAACCAGCCATCTGAATTTTCTCTTCAAATTACTATAACTCCATAAATTGCTATCTTCTTTGTTCAGCCACCCAACCACCACCTCCGAGTCCCCTTCATTATGTGTTTTTTGATTTTCATCTCCCTAGCTTTCTGGACACCTTCCAAAACTGCGTGGATCTCAGCTCTGAGAGAGTCACTCACTCCAATTGGGCCTGAAAACATAGCAGAAACAACCCCATTCTTATCCCTGAAGACACCCCCAATCCCTGGTTGTCCGGGGTTCCCTTTGCTACTTCCATCAAAGTTTAGTTTCATGAAACCCATAGGTGGGGGAGTCCAAGACACACTCATCCCTGCTTTAATCTGGGTATAGCTAGCAATCTCACCCCACTTCCTCAGCAAGTCATCTACTGTATATTCTGTGAACAGCTCCAGGGACTTCATCCACTGAATAACACTTATGTGGATCAGGGCCCTCAACTCTTCATCACCTCTCTCTACATCAGAGAAGATTCTAGAATTTCTTTCTTCCCACAAAGACTAGCATATCTTATGGCCCTGGAACAGGGAAGGGGGGCTGCAAAGGTATGGTCTCAAAACCTGCTGTCTCTTCAACAACCAGAAATGTAGGAGGCTCAACTGCAGAAGTGGAAACAACCTACTCATCTTGAACCTTCGCCGCTGGTACCACCTCTAAAGGACAAGAGGAATCACAAATGAAGGAGGATGTGGAGGTAGTGGTGGAGGAATTGAAACAAAGGAACTAGGAGATGACTCAATAGGAGGTTCACCATTAGGCTCAATAGGAATAGGAAGAGGAAGATCAAATAACTCAGACGAACTCTCCCCCTTAGGAGGACCATAAAAGGGAAAATACTTAGAAAAAGTGGCATCCATGGAGACAAAACAGGTTCTACTGGCTAGATCAAAGCAATAGTAATCCTTTGTCGAGGCATATCCAAGAAATATACATTTGTAGGCCTTTTGGTCAAGCTACTTACAAACAAAAGGTTGGTGTGGAGTTTAGGCACATGAAGGACAAAAGTGAAGGTGAGGGAATCTATGGTCTTGATGTTTCCCTTGCTAGAAATAGGAGCAAGAGAGCCATTGGCTAGGGCTATTTTATAATGACCAGAAAACAAGTTATAGGAATTAAACGAAGTAGAAATGCTAGTCATGTGATCAAAAGCTCCTAATTCTATAATCCAAGGGGATTCTACAATTACATAAGGTAGTTGCATGGTTGGTAGTAGCACATATACCTGAATGTGAAAAAGCAGTGGAAGTTAAGTTGCCTAATGGATTAGAAGCTGCTGCAATTATGCTCTCAAGTGATTAATTATCCTCCCAAACTTCTCAAATTCTGCCTTCACTACTGCCATCTGCTCAATAGTAGCCTTCGCATTAGAACCCTTGTCACTGTTTGGAATCATGGCTGCATTGGTATTTCTAGTCTTTCCATTTCCAACTTTCTTACCGTTATTAGCATTCCTAAACCAAGCTGGAAAAAGGTGTGGGTGTAACTTCCAGCAAGTATCCTTCATATGTTTTGGCTTTTTGCAATACTCGCAATCTCACATATAACATCTTTCCTTAACTGCCTTAGGTTTCACCTTACATTAGCAAAGTGGTCAATTGGAACTGCTCCTTGAACTTGAACTTGCCTTTTGCTTTCCTCAGTACTCTTCCAAACAATTACCTCCATCAAATCAATCTCCTATCACATAGATTTCAGCATTGAATAATAAACTGCTAATGGTCTCTCCCGCTGTTGTAAATTATTCACATCATTTTTCAGCTTATATGCCCTAGCCACATTCAATTTTTGGGAGTACGTCTCTATAACACTATCCCAAATCTCCTTTGTAGAGTTTACCCACAAGTAATGTTGGCTGATATGAGGCTACTTTAAGTTCACCAACCAACCGATAATAATATAATTTTCTTGCATCCACTTCTCATGGGAGGGATCATCTTCCTAAGGTTGTTTCTTACTACTGGAGATATATCCCCACTTTCCTCTACTACAAACATATATTCTCACTGATTGTGACCAATTCAAATAATTGGTTCCATCAAGCTTTACTATGATCACGACTAGTAGAGGATCTACAGAAGCTCTTGGAACCTATTTGGATGTTGAGCTTTGCTTGATCTCGACTTCAGAGTGCTCCATTACTTCTAAAACATCAAGGAACAATTTTCATATAGAAAATAAGAATGACTGAAAAAGATAACAACATTGTCATTAACAGGACCCCCAAACCATGATTGCATCTTACCCAACAACCCGGGAGAAAATAGAAAATTCCAACCGTCCCTTGGATCAATCTCTATAAGGATAAAAAAGAACCCCTTCAAACATTGAGTGCTAGGTTGGAACCCCCTCTGGGATCCTTAATTCAAAATCTCCAGTTAGTTAGGGTTTCCGGCAAAAAACTTCAAAAATTGTCCTGGTCACTAATCTGATTGCCTCTTTTCTCCTGAAATCCTCTACCAACTGAGCTGATTATCTTCTTCAATCAATCAACCATTCAGATTTTGATAAAAAAAATCAACCATTCAGATCTCCATAAAACTGTGTATGGGATTAAAAAGAAAAGAAAAAGAGCAGTACAACTGCTCTGATACCAAGAAGAAAACTATCCAGCAACTGATTCTTTTGTTTAATCAGGAAAAGGAAGAAAGGAAAAAGAAACAGTATGGGAGCAAGAAAGCAAGAGAAGAGAGAAGAGGAAGGAGAAGAGTTGACCGTAAATAAATACCCTTGTGTAGGGTGGCTGCTTATAAACTTAAAGAAAAAGGTTAAAAGACCCATTAACACAAAAAATAATAAACATAAAACTGAACTAAACTAAGGCCCACCCAGCCCAATGTTTCTACATGTACTACTTCGACAATAATACTGCTACCACACATATATACAATATTATTACCAACTCATATATACAATTATTGTTGCCATTAGGTGGACAATAAATTATGAGCACTTAAATCGTTTCCATTAGGCAGACAATAATACTGCTACCACACATATGTACAATATTGATGCTAGCTCATCATGTTATAATACCATGTTTTGCATGGAAACAGAAATATGTTGTGGAAATGTTTGGAAGTATGTTGAAATTTTAAACTATGTTTAGATGTGATACTTGGCTTGGAAGTAGTCCTTATTTGTCTTGGAATTAATCAAATGGATAATATGAATTTTAGGAATTGGCCATTACTTCTGATGAAGCTTTGAGCTTGGATGAGTTACCAAAGCGAGCCGTGATACTGGGGGGAGGGTATGTGGCTGCTAACTCATCTCTTATCTTTTCATTCATTCTTTCTGTATATAACCCGGAAATGAGTGATATTGGCCTGATCTATCTTCTTATGTAGGTACATTGCTGCTGAATTTGCTTCAATATGGAATGGGATGGGTGCTACTGTGGACCTACTATTCAGAAAAGAACTTCCTTTAAGGTTGTAACTCCGGTTCTGATATATGGTTCTTTTTGGTCATATATAGTGCCAGGGAAACTGATCTAGCAGCCATTTTAACAATACTTGTTATTATTATTTTTGAATTTTCAGTTTGACAATCAAATAGATATGTCTTAGTAATTTAAATTTTCAGCTTTAAATAGGTTTTCACAGAAACAAGCAACGAGTCTGTGGGCATTCTAGGCATACCCATAAGTAATAGCTTGAACATGAGAAAGTCTATGATAGCTGTTGTAATTTTTAGTTATTGGGTGCAGGTGCAGCAATGTAATTTTATATTTTTAGCACACTCTGAATAAAAGAACTGTGGGGGACTTTATTCTATGTAATGTTACAATTTAGTAATGTAATTTCCTTAATTCTCTATGAGAGATAACATGGTATAGAGCATTTTCTGTCATAGATTTGATCTTCTTCAATTTATTCTCTCAGTTTCTTCTTTTTTGTCTCCTTTTCTGAAGAAACTGTATCATATCTTACTCCTGGACTGATCACACATCTAGCATTGACTTGCTCATTTTTTTCTTAGTCAAAAGACCAAGATAAATTCGTTGGAGTAATCAGAACTCACTGAGTATGGTTTGGGCAACCCTGCAATGTTCTTGGAGGGGTGGTTATTGTCAGAAGTCTAGTAGAGTTGGTACTGCATTATCCAGCAGTGATAGCAATGAATATAAAATGGAGAATATAGGATGCATCATGTATGAATGCAGTACATTGTCAGAAGTCTAGTAGAGTTGGTTATTGACTGCAGTGAGCAGTAACGGGGCTGATAACCATTTCTGTTACGGACATGGTTAGGGATGTCAATGGGACCTGGAGTCACCTGGCCCAGCCTGACCTGACTAATTGGAATAGCATTCCAAACTTGACCCACCCTGACCTATGAATGATATGTATATATATACATTTTTCTTTCAATGCCACTATGCGAACGGGGTGTCTCTGGTCCTGAACATGACCTGAAGCCCGATTAAGGAAAATCTGAACCTGATCCAATAAGGTTGGGTCAAGGTGGATTTACCCAAGGATCAAAATATTGATACTATACCCCTTATATTTGATGTATCATATCCGTGTTGGTGGTCATGAAGATTCATGGATGCACCGATACACAGGATTAGGGGTTTTTGAAAGTTTGGTATGGTAGAAGGCATTCCTCTCATGCTGATAAATTAAAAAAAGTAAAAAATAAAAAAAGCAAGAGTATCAGTCTTGTTGATACACACCAATACCCATTTTTTGGCATTGGGCTTATCGATATTTTGATCCTTGGATTTACTGCTTAATCCAACCTACTGACATCCCTAGTTATTGGTTTGTATAAACCTTAGTCTTCAATTTTTGTCTGTAGACTTGCATTAAGAACTGTTAACAGATGTTATTTTATATATGTATAGTACCGCAGGGGTACTATTGTACTTTTCCTTTTCTTTATGTTTAGTTGTTGTCTCCCTAGTATAAATATAACATTCTGCGCCGCCTGCAGTATCTCTTGGGACTCTCAGTTCTCTTGTCTCTCTTCTCCTTTCTCCCTTTCTCTCTTCTTCCTGTACAACATGGTATCAGAGCAGGACGTCCAAGTCTGAAGGGTGAAGTCGAGCAATCTGTCTTTTCCTCTTCCAGCATGTAAAAGACTTTGTTTCGAGGGTGACAAACTTTCAGAAGTTATCATCTGCGGTTCATCTGCTGTTCGTTTGCCGTGATGTTCGACTGAAACTTTCAAAAGTTATCTGTTGTTCATTTGCTGTTCGGCTGCCCTGGTGTTCGACTGAAGTAACCTTCTTTTACTTTGTTCTCATTTGCTGTTCAACTGTCTTGATGATCGACTAAAGTACCTTTTGTTTACTCTTCTCCTTTCTGGTCGTGTGCCTATGCTGGACCTGTTCTAGGTCTGCCGATTGGATGTGAGGTGAGCTGCACCTCTTTCTTTTCCTTTTTTGTGGGGTCATTTGATCCCTGTGAACAACAGCTTTTTGGTGGACTGAAGGTCTGGAAGTTGAAACTGTAGGTCGTAAGGACCTTGTTTATGTGCTGCAACAACAGTTTTTTGGTGGACTAAAGGTCTGGAAGTGGCTGGTACCTTCTGTAACAACTTTTTTAAGGTTGTGTTCCTCTTTTGGGTGTCGTTTTTGAATCTAAAATCATGAGTGGTGAAGATTCTGCTACATCTGGAGTTTCCTCAATGCTGAATGGAATGAGTGGGGGTGTTGACCCATCCTTTCCCATGGTTGTTGTCCCTCTTGATGGTTTAAATTATTTAGAGTGGTCAAGAGGGATCAAGCTGTATATCACTGCAAGGGGGAAGATAGGTTATATTAATGGGAGAATAAAAGAACCACATTCTGGGAGTGTTGAATATGATAGATGGAATCAGGAAAACAACATGGTTATGTCTTGGCTTCTAGTCTCTAAGCAATCTCAAATAAGGAGGAATTTCATGTGGGCTGAAACGGCAAATGAGATCTGGGAACAAGCAAAATCAACATATTCGGAACTGCAACACTATGCAAAAATTTACCAACTACAGGCAGAATTGTCTACTTGTAAACAGGGGGAGAGGTGTTTATCTGTATATTACTCTGACTTGACTTCTGTTTGGAAGGAGTTGGATCATTATCAGAGTGTGGAATGGAAGTGTGATGAAGATGCAAAACTGTACAAAAAACTCGTCTCCCAGCAGAGAGTGTTTGCTTTCTTACATGGTTTGAACCCTACATACGAGTCTATCAGGGTCCAGATCCTCGGTTCTAAGGATCTTCCATCAGTCCAGGAAGTTTATGCTCTTGTACAATCTGAAGAAAGCAAAAGGAATCTGACGAATAGTTCTGGTGGAGATGCAGTTGTGTCGGCCGTGAAAGGGAGTGTTACTACTAGTGGAGGAAATTCTTCCAAGGAGAAATTCAGAAAAAAATGGATGACAAAGATAAATTGTGGTGTACTCATTGCCAGAAGCCCCAACACACCCGAGATACATGCTGGGATCTCCATGGAAAGCCGAAATGGGCTCAAGATTTGAATAAGAAGCAAAGTTCAGATGTGAATAAAAGGTCAGAACAGCAAGGTACAAAGAAACACACTATGGCCAACATGGCTACTCGAGAGAATCAGCCCCCCATCCATACTGTGACTCAGACACATTCATCTGGATTTGACCCAAGGGAGGATATTATGAATTCCTTCTGTGACCATTTAGAGCTAGAGCAATTCGTCAGATGGATGCTCCTCCCTCAACCTCATTTGCGTCTACATCAGGTAACTCTGCCACAGCTTTCCATGTTGCTTCTTATACCCTTGACTCTCCATGGATCATTGATTCTGGAGCGTCAAAAGACATGACTGGTATGTCCTCTTACTTTCAGACCTATCACCTTCTTTCTGGAAGAGACAAGGTGAGACTAGCTGATGGATCATATGCTTCCATAGCTGGTCAAGGAACCGTCTCTCTTCCCCTTGGCCTTACCCTCTCTGATGTTTTACATGTTCCAAAATTTCCCATTAATTTGTTTTCTGTTAGTAGTGTTACTAATTCCTTAAACTGCTCAGTGACATTTTTCCCTTCTTACTGTGTGATCCAGGATCTGGCCTCGGGGAGGACGTTTGGTAGAGGACGTATGGTTGATGGACTTTACATGTTGGAGAATAAGGCTGGTCTTCATGTTACAGAGTCTAAGAGTCAGTCCTGTAAGAGTCAAGTTTATTTATGGCATTGTCGCCTTGGTCATTTATCTTTAGTCTTTGAAAGTGGTGTTTCCAGATCTGTTTAAGTCAGTGTCCGTTTCAGATTTCTCTTGTCAAACGTGTCAATTGAGTAAACATTGTAGAACTCATTTTCTTCCAAAAAATAGTAAATCTGAATTTCCTTTTCACATTGTTCATTTTGATGTGTGGGGCCCTGTTACTTTACCATCTGAGAGTGGTTACAAGTAATCTATCACCATCATTGATGATTATTCTAGATATACTTGTATATCCCATGCGAACCAGGGAGGAAGTATCAAAAATTATCCAAGATTTTCAGCAGATGGTCTTCACTCAATTTTAAAAGGAAATCCAAAATTTTCAGTTAGATAATGCGAAAGAGTATTTTCATAGTGATCTCACGGAATTCTTTGCTTCGCGTGGTTCACTTCACCGCAGCTCTTGTGCCCGAACACCACAACAAAATGGTGTTGTTGAACGAAAGAACCGCCATCTCCTTGAAGTGGCCCAGGGTTTATTACTCCATATGTATGTCCCCAAACGTTTTTGGCTTGAGGTTGTCCTTTGTTCTACCCACCTCATTAACCGTATGCCCTCTCGTTGGTTAGAGTGCAAAGCCCCACTTCAGCTTTTCTTCTCTAAGGCCCCCCTTCTTCCCATTCCTCCTCGCGTATTTGATTGTCGGTGCTTTTTCCAAAATCTGTCTCCCACTCGTGGGAAATTGGATTCTCGTGCTATTCCTTGCATATTCTTGGGGTACTCCTTCACTTAGAAGGGATACCATTGTTTTGATCCTGTTTCTCAGAAATTCTATGTTTTCATGGATGTCTCTTTCTTTGAGAATGAGCCTTTTTTCCCTGTTTCTCCTCAGGAGGAGTGTAGGAATGAGGAGAAGCTGGTTCAACTCCCTCCTCTTCCTGATCCTCCGCCTTTTTGTGTCTTCTTCCGTTGTCGCAAAGGCCCCAACCAAATTCAAGAGCTGTGGAGGATCTAGAAGTTGTACCTCTAGTGCCATCAAACTCCTTGGGGGCGGATCATACTCACTCAGGTACCTTGGTTCTCAATGATGTCCCTGACCCCATTACAATTGATACCTCTATTGCTAATGACCTTGACCTTCCTATTGCTCATAGGAAAGGTGTTAGATCGTGCACCACTAAACACCCTATTTTCCACTTTGTTTCCTATGAGAACATTTCTCCCTCTTTTTGTGCATTACTTACTTCCATTGACAGTGCCCCTATCCCTAAGAATGTGGCAGAAGCTCTTTCAATACCTGAATGGATAGATGCTATGAAGGAAGAAATTAATGCCCTTCATAAAAATGACACATGGGAACTTGTAGATCTTCCTAAGGGAAATGATCTAGTTGGATGTAAATGGGTGTTCACAGTCAAACATAGGGCTGATGGCACGGTGGAGAGGTATAAAGCTTGTTTAGTGGCAAAGGAGTTTACTCAAGTGTACGGAGTTGATTATGCAGAGACCTTTGCTCCTATTGCCATGATGAACTCCATTAGAGTTCTATTCTCTCTTGCTGCTAACCTTGACTGGGATCTACATCAGCTTGATATCAAGAATGTATTATTGAATGGTGACCTTGAAGAGGAAGTTTACATGATACAACCCCCTTGGTTTTCAAGCTCAAGGTAATGAACAGAAGGTGTGCAAGTTGAAGAAGTCTTTATACAGGCTAAAACAATCACCAAGAGCCTGGTTCAACGGATTTCATATTGCGGTTCAGCAGAAAGGATGCAAGCAATGTCAATCTGATCACACACTGTTTGTGAAAAGAGGAGAAGGTAAAATTACTGCTTTGATAGTGTATGTTGATGATATAATTGTCACTGGTGACTGGAAGGATGAAATCCAGAGGTTGAAGGGTTTTCTTGCCACACAGTTTGAAGTAAAGGATTTAGGGCCTCTAAGATACTTCATTGGAATTGAAGTTGCCCGCTCAAAAAGGGGTATCTTCATTTCTCAAAGGAAGTATGTCCTAGATTTACTCCAGGATACTGGAAAAATGGGAGTGAAGCCAATTGACTCTCCCATTGATCCGAACCATAAATTAGGTGACAGCCAAGGTGAACCTATCAAGGATGTGAAACAGTTTCAGAGACTTGTAGGGAGATTGTTATATCTTTCTATGACCCGCCCAAACATTGCTTATGCTGTTGGTGTCCTTGGCCAGTTTATGCATGCACCTATGTCCACTCATCTTGAAGCAGCAGAAAGAATCCTCCGATATCTTAAAAGGTTTCTAGGTGCTGGCTTGTTGTTTCAAAGACACGGGCATTTGAAAGTTGAAGTGTATACTGATGCAGATTGGGCTGGATCTCAAAACGACAGAAAGTCTACTAGTGGCTACTGCACCTTCATAGGAGGAAACCTAGTTACCTGGAGAAGTAAAAAGCAAAGTGTGGTGGCTAGATCCAGTGATGAAGCTGAATATCGAGCAATGGCTCATGGAGTGGCTGAAAGTACGTGGATAAAGAATCTGTTGAGTGAGTTGGGTTTTCCAGTGGACAGGCCTATGACCCTATTCTGTGATAACAAAGCAGCCATAAACATTGCTGCTAACCCAGTGCTGCATGATAGAACAAAACACATCGAAGTCGACAAGCATTTTATCAGAGAGAAAGTCATCACAGGCAAAGTGTGTACTCCCTATGTCAACTCTGAGGACCAACTTGCAGACATCTTTACAAAAGGACTACACCACTCAAGACATCATGATCTATGTGACAAGTTGGGCATGATTGATATCTATTCTCCAACTTGAGGGGGAGTGTTAACAGATGTTATTTTATATATGTATAGTACCGCAGGGGTACTATTGTACTTTTCTTTTTCTTTATGTTTAGTTGTTGTCGCCTTAGTATAAATATAACATACTGCGCCGCCTGCAGTATCTCTTGGGACTCTCAGTCCTTTGTCTCTCTTCTCCTCTCTCCCTTTCTCTCTTCTTTCTGTACAACAAGAACAAAAGAGAAACCATATACTATATTATTTTAAGTACTTAGAGAAAGACATAAATAAATAAAACCTTTGGATAGCTTTGTAGTTGATGTATTAGTCAACTAGTCTGCCTGGTTGATGCTTAATCATCCCAGGTTACAACATTATGAGTATTGACTGACTAGTTAGTGATGGTCGATCTGACCCTCAACTGACTAGTTGGTCAACTAACTGATGCTAACTGCATTTCTTAATTATCTTAGTTTTTTTTTTTTTTTTTTCTTTTCCTGCATTGTTCACTTAAATGAGAAGTAACCTGCAGGGTCCTTTTCAGATTGGGGTGGGATTGCATTTATCTGTGAATGGTACTTTTCAGTTTTAACTAAGCATGAAGTTATACTATATTAAGAAAATAATTAATCAATTCCTTGATATTTGAATTCATCTTTCTGTTAATCTTTGTCAGAGCGAAGCATACTTGAGCTTTGGGTATTATTCTGTCAACTTCTATTTTTTGTCTACAATGCATTAGTGTTGCTTATGACATAGTGTCATATATTACAGAGGTTTTGATGATGAAATGAGGGCTGTGGTGGCAAAAAATCTTGAAGGCAGGGGAATCAGATTGCACCCGGGAACAAACATATCTGAGGTATTCGTAACTTAGTTGGTCTATTCTCACCCTTGTGCATTACAGTCCCTTAATGATCATATAAATTTCTTTTTTATTGTGGTTTTTGTGCATTATCTTGTCCATAACTATTTTATTTTTCATTTCAACCTACTACTACTGCTACAACTAATTTTGCTTTCCATGATTTAGTTGATTAAAACAGAGGATGGCATAAAAGTTCTCACAGATCATGGGGGAGAGTTGATGGCAGATGTTGTATTGTTTGCCACTGGTAATTTCTGCCTGCCACTTATGATAAGTGCTTTCCACGTATCAAACTTGTTCTTTGATTTACCATTGCGAGTTTGTATCATAGTTTGAAGGGAGTTTAATTTAGCATATGAAAATGACACAAGAGATGGCATAGTTGGATGCACAAAATTCTTTTCTACTTATGCGCAAGACAAGTCTCCCCATCCTAGTGGTTGGCATACCAAGATACAAGAAGGAAAGAGAGAACATAGTTATCAAGGCGTTGCCTAGGTGCCCATGGCTGGGCATCTTGCCTAAACACCTTGACTTATAGCAACAAGGCGCGTACCTAGGTGACAAACATGACAAGGCAGGCACCTTATTACAATATCATTCATAGTGCTACATCTTACTAATATATTTACTAGTACATTCTATTATATACTATATATATATTACTTTGTTTTGAAGTTTTACTGTTGAAATTTAAATGGTCAAAGTGTTTTCAGAAGAGAAAAAGAACGAAAGAATAGTAGTATGAAGAACTTTCTCTTTTTTTTTTTGTTTTTTTTTTCTATTCTCTCTTTCATACATTAAATAAAACAGTAGGTCCACCCTTGTTCTTTTTTCTCTTTTACGTTCTATCTTGAACTTTTATCATATAAAGCCATAACCTTTTTAGTTGCTAATTGATATGAAATTGCTCTATTAAATACTTGTTATATTAGTAGTATTCTTGAAATTAATATATTTAAATACTTTTATCTTTTAGATATGATGATTTGCCCTGTTTTAAGAGGAAATTTAATATTCTTAATAAAGAGAATTGCTATTCTTTCAATCAATATGCATGCTGAATGGTATATAAAACTAGGGACCTAGCCAAAGTTTCATTCTTTAACTGATAAAATTCTTATCACCTAGGCACCCTACTGTCACCCTGAATTGCTTAGACAGCTTGACAACAATGAGGGAGAAACAATCAGTAATTGTTACTTAATCTTATGTTATGCATATTTTAATATATCAAAATTCTTGATCTTCCTAATTTTGTTACTTTTTAGGAAGCACATATGACTTTTCAATGTCTTATTTTCTATGGTTATTGGTTCTTCCCAACTTTGAAGACATTGATATATTCTCACTTTGCTATGGCTTTTGGTCTAGCCTTGGTGCTATACTTGAAGATGCTTGGCTGTTGTTGCTGGTATTGTTTTTATTGGTGAAAGCTTGTAGTTTTTGGCTTGTTATCTCAAAACTCCTTTTATTTAACTCTTTTCACTAAGATTTTTTAAATTTACCATAAAAACATATTTTTACAAGATAAAAATGTTAGTTTATTTTGATTGGTTTGAGTACTGAGTGATAGAGGTTTGAGAGATCACAAGCTAGATTAACAATCATATCACTTTATATTTATACTAATGCTGGATGGATTTGCAAGCATGGTTTAAAATATCAATATATATCGGTCCATATCAAACGAAACATATTGGTTTTTAGTGTTACAGATACGTAGCATGGGTGGAATGGCCAAAACTCAACATTATTCCACTTGTATCCATAACCAATATAGGCACCATGGTCTGTGTCAGTGTTGTATTTTCTTGAGGAGTAATAGTAAAATTTTATTAATTCAAAACTTGATTTAGAGTTGTGATTTCATACAACATCCCAGGGAGAGGTGCGAGCTGCAGCCCCTCCTAGAAGCTTACAAGTAAACTAGAAAAAAATACAGGAATCACAGTTGAGCCCAAAACAATTCTTCACTATTTACCTCTTTGCTTGGCTAACACATCGGACAAAGTATTTGTTGATCTCCCCACCCATTGTAAAGAGACTGACATATTCCTTGTCAACCAACTAAATTTCTTCATTTCGTTCTTGTAGCACCATATAGAATCTTCAGGATTTTTCAACTAGCCCACTACCACCTTGGAATCCCCTTCAATTATCAGATGTTGTACCCTCAGCTGGTTTGTAAATTGCACCCCTTGTACAACAGCTAATAGCTTTGCCCTGATAGTCTCCAAATCCTAAAGGACCCGAGTAAAGCAAGACAATCTCTCCATTCTCATTTCTCAGAACACCCCCCATTCCAGATAATCCTGGATTACCCATGCTACTTCCATCAAAGTTCAACATTAGTGAGCCTTCTGATGGAGGAGACCAGCTTGTATTTGTGCTCCTGTTCATGTACTTTGCTTGTTAAAGTTCTGCATTGAACTAAAATGTAAAAGTACCAACTTGCTTTTACATTTCCATGGAACAAAATGGCCTAGCAAAGGTCTAGACTTTCAGCAATATCAGTTGCGATTTATATAGGATGTGCCTTATGCTCACAATATCCACTCAACTACTGGGTGTCATAAAAGTTAAGATAGGTGTTCTTGCTTTTGTAGAATTGTATCCATAATAGAATTTGCTTTTGTAGAATTGTATCTACAAACAAGATGATCATCTTGTTTGCATGGTGTTCTTGCCATGAAAACTTGAGGGGAATCGCTGGGAGGTAACCGTCGATGTTTGAGGGTAATCGGTTTAAGAGGGGCCACCGCCCATTTAAGGGTGGCTACCAAAATAACCGAGGGGAGAGGGGTAGACAAGATGCGAGAAGTTCGCACTTTCTGCAATGGCTGGCTCATGGGAAGGTCTTTGTTAAAGCAAACTCCAGATCCTTCTTTTTGGATCTGGATAGTGAAAGCACAACGAAGATATCAGTCTTCCTACAATCTTGCTTGGTAGGAAGTTTTGATTGGAAAGGATTCGAGCTAGAGGATATACTGAAGTGGTCTTCAAGAGTCTGGAACTGCTCGCAGGGGATCGATGTGAGGCGTCTTGACAGTGACAGCTGGGTGTTTTTCCTACCCTCAAAGGTAGAAGCTCGGAGAGTTCTAAATACGAGTTCGAGATGTTTCAAAGGAGCCTTGTTGCATCTTGAACCTTGGTCGGAATCGGTGGGAGTTTAGTGGAAGAAAGAAGAGGTTCCAAAGCATTTTTGGGTTAAAGTATTTGGACTTCCTTTACATTTGTGGAGAAACGAAATTGGTAGGATGATTGATGACCTCTGTGGTGGTTTTGTGGAAGTAGACGACTCAAAGAAGTATACGAAGTCCTTTGAATGTATGCGGTTGAAGGTTCGCTGGGTGGGTTTACCCCCTTAATTAGCTAACATAGTGGTAGGCGAAGTGATGTACATAGTCATGATTTGGTTGAAGATCAAATCAGAAAGATTGGTGGTTCCGAGGAATTATAAAGATTCTATTCCAATTGGCAAGGATTTCATCTCTCAAGTGTTAGCTAGTGTACTGGTTGAATGAGAGTTTCGGTCAACGATGGACACTACCGAGGAGGGTCGGTGATCTTCCCCGTAGCTCACTCTGACGACCACCCTGTGAGTCCACAACCTGTCAAAGATTAGGAGGAAGAAAGTTGGAAGAATGTGGAGAATAGGAAAAGAAGAAGATAAAATCCCAACTGTAGGTTTCCAAAAAAATCCTACAACCAAGATAGAACTGGGGGTGAGGTGGGAAAGGGCTCAAAGGCAAGGCAATTTCGAAATTCAAAATTCCTAAATTTTAGGGAGGCTGATGTAGCATTTGTTGATAGGTTGGATGAGGTTGTGGTGGATAGAATTCAAAACCAAGTGAGTTCGAAAGAGATGGGCCCAGTAGCACACAACCTTAATAGAAAGGTCGGCCCACTTTGTAACCCATGTTAGATAGTGTATGCCCTTAGCTCCAATCAGATTGATGTATAGATACATTTATTGTAAATGAATGAAAGTACATTATTGTTTCATGTTGACATTGGTATGTTTCTGTGTAACCCCTTAAACCGAACACTTATGAGACTCGTATTAGTTTAGAATGTTCTTAGCCATTGGATAGACTTGGAAAATTTATCCTGCCAAGGCTAACACTGATGTACTGCCAAAGAAGTTGGGGCAGCTTGTCTTAGTTGTTAGGGTTGGACCCGAAGCACATGTAGTGTGTGTTTGGATGAAACACTAAACCCAAATCATTTTCCAATTATGCCCTAGACTGGACCTTGGAGATTGATGAGCAAAATTGGAAAGTTAGACATAACCCTTAGACTTGATTATGGTATTGCACTAGGTGTTGGATTGGGCTGTCTTTGATATGCCAATTAGTGAGACCCATCAATGGTCAAAACTTGGGTATGTTGGGGCAGTTTGAGTATTTATCTGAGTGGGTGATCATAGTGATAGGATAGGCCCCTTTGTCGGATAAAGTGAATGATAGGGCTTACACTCTCTCTGATGGAACCCTAAACTATTGGTAATGGATTTCAACTTTGTTTGAGATTTGGTTTTGCAAAATATATTTATATGATATATATTAATGTTTTATGAAAATTGTTTGAAAAAGGTTTTAATTCCCAGGATCCATTCGAGTGGAAAGTGTGACACTGCACCTTGCAGCCAGGGGAGAGGTCCTTCCTTGTCGGTTAGTGTTTAATCATTATGGGCTGAGAGGTTAAGTGTAAGAAACCATTAAGGGCTGATTACCTGATGGGCTTTATCTTACTTAAGTCCATTATCCTTGCGTCTTCATAGGATGGCTGAATTCAAGAATCATTTAAGTGAAAATGTTGGGCCCATAGTGATGTGCTTAGGGGTTCACTACATTTAGTAGTGAATTCGACCAAACCTTTTTATAGAGGCTGGGCCGAACCCATGTGGACTTATGTGAGGTCATTGTGGGGTCCCACACCATAAATATCAAGCCTAAGTTGTCCATGCAACACCCTTGGGTCGTGAGCCTTATAGTTGATGGGTCTAAGGCCCATAATTAATATGATTAATTAAGCTGGCACATAAGTCCACATGGGTTTGGATCTGGGCATGGAGCACCTAATCTTATAAGAAGATAATGTATATCTCTAATTAGAGTCCAGATCTGATTCAGATCTGGATTATCTCCTTATTATATTAGGAGATAGCTTCATAAGAGATTATAAAAGAGGATGTGACCAGTCCATGACAACTTCATATTTTTGCAATTTTTGGTTCTCTCATCATCCTCAATTCGATCCAAGCAGTTGGATCTCAATTTTGCTGAATCACCTTCACCTATACACTATGCCATTTTCAGTGGATGCTGGTTTTAGGAATGATTTGGGCGTGAACTTCCACCTTGGGATATGCATTTGTGGTATTCATATCAGGTACAAATATCCCTCTTTGTTTGGTTTCAAATCTAGTCCGGTTCAATGCAAGACCGATTCTGAAAAATACAGTTTTTCAAAACATAGGGAATTCAATTTCTAGAAGGATTAGGAAATTTTTGAGATTTGCTCAGCCATTTAGCATGATTCAGCCATCCATATGATGGATCCTAACCCTTCCAACAACCCAGGCCTGATCTGGTTAAAAAGCCCAATTAAATCTTTTCGAAAGAAGCCTAGTCCCAACTTCTCCAAAGGAAAAGAAAAAGTATTAGCCCAAGAGGGCGACTTGGTGTCTGCCTCCTCAAAGAGTGAAGAGTTCGCAGATGGTCGAGAAGGTTCGAGATGTTGGGAGAGTTGGAGAACAAACTCCCATTGCAATAGTGATAAAAGCATCAAACCTCTTTCTGACAGTGATTTCACAGGCGAGGGGTGCGTGTTTGAGGTAGAAAGGAAGTCTAGAGAGATTCCAAAAGAAGGAGAAAACTCGGCAGGTCTAGGGGTCCCCATCCAAACGAAGTCCTTTGCAGAAGTGGTCAGAGGATTAGAAGAACCGAGAAGAAGCCATTACCAGGGACGGAGATGCAGGAGGGTTTGGTACTAGCTGTCTCAACCTTAGAGGAAGACGGTGTAAAGGAAGCCTTCCTGCCCTTAGAATGGAACCAGACGTAGGTGGTACCTAAACTGATTGCAATCATTTTTCCAGCTGAAGGAGTTCCACAGACCAATTCGCTTTAGGTGAAAATGAGGTATGTTGAAGAGAATGAAATTTCTAATTGGGTTCTTTCTAAATTTTTAAGCTTTGGGGAGTTCCTGGGGGTGCCTTTCAAAGGGCTAGAAGAGGAAACAAAAGCCCTGCTAGTTGCAATTGAAAACAGGTTTTTAGTGGAAAAAGGTAAGAAAAACTGAAGGCAGTCGAAAGAACTGCTGAGGCTGGCCTGGGGATTAAATGACAATGCTGGGGGTTTGAGACGAAACAATAAAAACTCAAGAATTTAAGAAATGGAAAGGATTAAAGTTTTATCCTGGAATGTTAGATGTGTCTGCTCAGGCAGAAGAAGGCTGGTTATATGTGGTTTCTTAAAAAACAAAAAACCTGATTTCCTACTGCAAGAGACAAAACTGCAGAAGTTGACCTTCAGAGTGGTGAGGAGCATTTGGGGTTTTGGCTGCTGTGATTGGCTTGAAATTCCAGCGGTAAATACTGCTGGGTGTATAGCCCTTTTGTGGAATAATAAGGCCTTCAGGCTTTTAGATAAAAGGATTGGAATGCTTTCAATTTCAGCAAAGTTTCTGTGGAAAGCTAACAACCAACATTTAGTGGTTACAGGGGTGTACGAGCCTGTGGACTCTTGTTTGGAAGATGCTTTTTGGGAAGAGATAAATTCAGTTAGAAGAGCATGGGGGAACCTTGGGTGATAGGGGGGGACTTCAACGCCATTATCAACCTGGAAGACAAGAAAGGATGCACAGGGGTTAATAGAGGCATGAAGGTTTTTAAGGAATTTATCCAAATTTGGGATTTAATTAATATACCACTGTCTGGTGCAAAATATACCTGGATCAATAATCAAGACAATCCCTCTCTGGTAAGGCTGGATAGGTTCTTGATTTCTCCAGAATGGGAAGAGGCCTTTCCCAACTCAAAACAAGAAGCTCTTCCAAGGGTTGTTTCTGATCACATTCCAATACTGTTAGATACTGGTGGTTTGAGAGAAAAACCTTCTCCTTTCAGACTTGAACATTGTTGGCTGGACTCAGAGGAGTTGGGGTCAAGTATTCAACAGTGGTGGGCTGAAGCCTCCTTTGAAGGCACAGCCAGCCATGTATTTTTGAAAAAATTACAATGGCTGAAATAAAGATTTGGCAGAAGGAAATATCAAAGAAGGATGAGGAAAAGAGGAAAGAATGTATGCACGTAATTGCAGATTTAGATGCGCAGGAGGAAGCAGGTCCGCTGGATGAAGCTAATAGAAGGAAAAGAGCAGGGGCAAAAAAAGATTATGACTCACTAACCTACCAAAATGAAATCAAATAGAGGCAAAGAGCAAGGGCAATGTGGCTGTAAGCTGGTGATAGTAGTACAGCTTTCTTTCACAAAGTAGCCAATGCTAGAAAAAGAGTCAACTCAATAGATCATTTGGAGTTGGGGAGAGGACTGTGTTTCATGAGAAGGACATTGCTGAAGCCTTTGAAAGCTACTTTGAAAAGCTCTTCAATGACCCTTGTAGGATTAGACCAAAGCTGAATGGTCTACAGTTCGGGCTACTCTCAGATGAGCAGGCTTTGGAGTTAGAAAAACCCTTCTCAGAAGAAGAGGTAAAGGAGGCCATTAACAGCTTGGAAGGGGAAAAGGCTCCAGGGCCAGATGGGTTTTCTATTGTCTTCTTTAAGAAGTTTTGGAATTTAATTAAAGCAGCTATGCTAAAGGTATTAGAAGGTTTTCATGAGTCAGCTGCTCTGGAGAGAAGTTTAAATGCCACTTTCTTATCTCTAATACCTAAGAAAACAGGAGCTAAAGAGTTGAAAGATTTCAGGCCAATAAGTCTAATTGGTAGTATGCACAAAATACTAGCCAAAGTTCTGGCAACTAAACTAAGAGGAGTAATGGACTCTTTGGTTTCTAGCTTCTAAGGCGCCTTTGTCCACAACAAACAAATCCATGATGGAGTTCTTATAGCCAATGAGTTAATTGACTCAAGGAAGAGAAGTGGAAAAGCAGGGCTGGTTTGCAAATTAGACTTAGAAAAAGCCTATGATCATGTAAACTGGGCTATTTTAGACTATATGATGGAAAGAATGCACTTTGGACCAAAGTGGAGAAATTGGATAAAAGTCTGTGTTTCTACTCCAAGGTTCGCAATCTTGCTAAATGGGTCAGCAAAAGGAAATTTCAAATGCTCAAGAGGGCTGAGACAAGGAGACCCTCTATCTCCATTGCTCTCCCTCAGTGATGGAAGGTCTTAGCAAGTTGGTAGACAGGGCCTCAGAACTGAATCTTCTAGAGGGTTTTGAAGTAAGTCCTAATGGAACAAAAATCCCCATCCTACAATATGCAGATGACACTCCTTTTCTGCAGTACTTCGGAGGACAAAATACTTAATCTGAACTATCTACTATTTTGGTTTGAGATAATATTTCAGGACTGAAGGTAAACCTAGCTAAGAGTGAACTATTAGCTGTGGGAGAGGTGCCTAACATTCAAAATTTGGCTGATATATTGGGGTGTAAAGTGGTAGTCTGCCTACAACTTATTTAGGTCCACCCCTTGGAGCCAAATGTATCTCCAAAGCAATTTGGACTCCAGTCCTCGAAAGGATGGACCAAAAATTGGCTTCTTGGAAGGCAAGGTATCTCTCTAAAGGTGGTAAGGTCACACTCATCAAAAGTGTGTTAGCCAGCCTTCCAACCTACTTTATGAGCCTATTCTCCATTCCCTCAGAGGTAGCAAAGGAAATGGAAAAAAAGATGAAAAATTTTCTTTGGAAAGGCTGGAAAGATTCTCTCAAGTATCACTTAGTGAGCTGGGAGAAAATCTGCAAACCCCAATCATGAGGCGGGCTTGGACTAAGAAGCCTTAAGCTTTTCAACCTTGCCCTATTGGGAAGTTGGCTGTGGGGATTTTCATCAGAACCAAACAAACTCTGGAGGAAGGTGATTGAGGAGAAATATGGCTTAAGAAACAATGGAGATGCTGGTATTCCCTCTGGCACCTATGGTTGTGGGGTGTGGAAAGGAATTTGTATGGCTTACTGGCAGTTCAGCAGTGGTTAAATTTAAAGTGGGAGATGGAAGAAAAACCAGGTTCTGGTTAGACCAGTGGGCTGGTGACAACACCCTAAAAGAAGTGTTCCCAGCCCATACAATGTGGTTGTAGATAAGGAAGCCTTAGTGGCCGGTTCTCTGTGTCTCCAGGAAGGAAGGCTATGCTGGGTTCCTCTCTTTAGAAGTTTTAACAACTGGGAAATTCAGCAGATGGCAGATTTTCTTAATCTGTTACAAGACCAACAGCTAAGTTTTCAGGAGCAAGACTCAACAGTCTGGAAATGGTCAAAATCTGGAGAATTGACAGTCAAATCCTTCTACAATTCTGGTGGGAAGGCCTGAAGCCCCCTTTCCCAGCAAGGCCACTTGGGGGAACTTGGCTCGTCCAAAAATCAAGTTTTTTGTTTGGGTGGCTGCGCTGGAGAGGTGTCTATCCAAAGAAACGCTGCTGAATAAAGGTCTTAATCTTCCAGATTGGAGGTGCTGTTTTTGCAATATGCAAGTGGAATCCTCTGGGCATCTCTTCCTTCATTGCAAGTTTAGTTCTGCAGTATGGTCACACTTGTGCAAATCCCTAAATCTAAGCTGGTGCATGCCAGCCTCAGTTAGAGCTCTGCGAGAGGAGTGGCATATTCAGGGGTTGTTGAAGAAAGGGAAGTTATGCTGGGCTTCCATCCCTCCGGCAGTTATGTGGGCTGTGTGGTCAGAAAGGAACAACAGGACTTTTGAGGAAAAATCTACTACTGAAGCTGAGGTCATTAACTTGGCAATAGAGGTTTTGCGAAGTTGGATGTCTATACATAATTATTTTAGGGATAGTATATCTGATCATACTTTTTTGAGGATGGCCTTTTTTTGAGGTCCTTCATTTTGTACAGCTCTTTGTACACAAGACCGTATATTAATACAATTATACTTTACCTTCTTTCAAAAAAAAGAAAGAAATAAAGAAAGATTTCTAAAGTCTTCAGCCAAAGTATTGCCCTATGCAACACACAGTCTTTCAATTCCTGACTGCTCCTTTCCTTTTCCTGAAAAATTCTAGCATTCCTTTCTTCCCAAATAGTCCAAATCAGGGCAGCGCGAGCACATCTCTACATAAGTCTCCCTCTGTTTGTAGGCCAAGAGAAAGTAGAATGGTCAAAGATCATGCAAACTTCTGTTGGTAAGCTCCAACTACTCCCAAACAACTAAAGTAGCCAAGCCCAAAGGTTTGCAGAAAATGGGCAAGATATTAGTAGATGGTAACAATCCTCCTCATGAACTCTGCAAAGGATACACCAGTTGGGAGAAATTCAGGGCAAAGGTCTTCTCTTTTGTAAGTTATCTAGAGTATTTACTTTCCCATAGAATACTTCCCAACAAAGCGCCATAATCTTTGGGGGAACTGGCCTACACCAAATTTCCTTTGACGGAAAAGGTTGTTGAGCAGAAGGCAGAGAGGGACTTGAAATAAGAAGTACAAGTAAAGGTCCCTTTGGGTCTAGGAGCTCACACCCTTTTATTTGGCTTGTATTGGTTGTTGAGCAGAAGACTGTGTTGATCTTGTATTGGTTGATACAATACGATATTGTGAGCATATCGGCCGATATGTTTAGATTTTTTATACATTTTTGTATTCTCTTAAATTCAAATTCAAATCCTAGACATATTCCCTAATTAACTCTTATTAACTTCTATGTTTAGATTCATTAACTTCTATTTTGGAATTATTGAATGGTGAGACTGCCTAGGACCTCTTAATCTCCTATCCCTTTATTTGTTGTATTTGGGAATGGTTTCTTTCTCTTTTTGGATGTGTAGGTGGAACCCCCCTGTTGACTTGGACAAATTGTTTTGACACGTCTATGATGAGATGCTCAACAAGAAGGGGTAGAATCATGTAGAAATGCAAAAGGACAGCGATGATTTTGACAATTTGGGAAGAAGGGGATGCAAGAACTTTCGAGCAGAAAGAGAGTATGGAAGCACTAATTGAAATCATTATTTCAAGAGTGGCACATTGAGTGAAGACTTTGGAATTATTCTCAGATCACACTGTAGATGAATTTATTAGAAATTAGGGAGCAGTAACAGGGTCTTCTTCTAAAAAACAAAAAAACAAAAGAGGATTGGACACCTCCAAATAGAGGGTGGTTGAAGCTAAACTTCGAAGGCGGCATTATGGGTAATCAGGGCCTTCTGGATTTCTTTTTTTTTTTTTTTTATGGGGGGAGGGAGGGGTTAAGGGATGAGAAGGATGTAATTTAGAGAGGGGTTCAATGAATTAGTGGGTAAAGGGTACTGCTGATATCCTTGTTTATTGAATGTTTTGCACAAATTAATAAAATGTTGATAAGTTACCAATAAAAAACGAAGATATCAAATAACCTGCTTTGAGGGACACATACCAACCACCTTTTTTGAACTGCTGCTGTCACCACAATCTGAGAAGCACATCAAGACACAATTAACGGACTCTTTATACCTCCATCACATCAGGTAGGCCACCAAAAGAATGAGATTTCTTGGTCACACAACCAGGAAAAAAAAGTAAAAAAGGAGGGTTTCTTTATTGTCCAATCAGTTATTTAGAGATAAATCTGCTCCCAACAGCTTCAGTCAAAAGTAAGGAAAAAAGGAAGAGAAGATAAAAGGTTAGAGCTCAATCAGATCTATGACAGATAATGCTCTGATATCCTGTTATCTGCCATAAAAGAAGGGGGAAAGAAGAGAAGAGATGAGGAAAGAAGAATTTAGGCAAAAGTGAGTTTGGTGGCACTGACTCGAATGTTGAATAAAGAGTGTTTAAAACATAACAGTAAAGTACAAGAATGCTCTTGCACCACATACAGAGAAAGTACACCCCTACAACAAAACTTTTCCATGAGTTTTATTAAAGCTTGGTGTTTTCGTTTTGGCCTCTGGTTGGGAAATTAGTAGTGGATTGGGTTTCGGTGCTACCGGATTTTGATCAAATCAGTAGATTAGATATGAGGGAGAACTTCTGGAATGTTCTTGAAATTCAGTTGTAATTTGTCTTTAATTTAGAGCTGATTAGTTTTGTATAGTGAGGTGCCATCTTGTCACCTATCAGATTGTAACTCTCTCTCTCTGTTTTTTTTTTTTTTTTTATTTGATTAATGAATTTGCACTTTACTCTTCAAAAAAAAGTTTGGTATTTTGGTTTTGTTAGAATCTAGTATTTTACGCTTGAAAATGTAATAGATGTACTATCATTTTTTTTCTTATTCTTGTACTTGCATTGTTCCTTTCGTGACTGCAGGTCGGATTCCAAATACAAAGAGGCTGAACCTGGAATGTGTAGGTGTTGAGCTTGATGCCACTGGAGCTGTGAAGGTCATTATATTTTTCATCCATTTCACTCTTGCATATGTGTTTTTATCTGAGACACCATTGTCAAAATATTAAGGCAGACCTGGTTTAGCTGTTTACCCAGGTGATTGCTCAATGAACACTTGTACGACTGTTTTTACCAACAGTGGTCTATCATTTGACTTAGAAAAAGACTAGGGTAGAAAGTGTTGAATTTCTTTGCATATCTGTTTCTTCATTATGATGGGATACCATTGTGGAAAATTAATAATGATATTTGTATATTTTTTCCAGGTAGATGAGTACTCCCGAACCAATGTCCCTAGCATATGGGCTGTTGGTGATGTTACTAACCGAATGAATCTTACTCCTGTGGCTTTAATGGAGGCAACTTGCTTTTCGGTGTGTGGATATCTGGAGCTTCATTAATGATTTGAGTTTACCATGATATTTCTTGGTTGCTTATTCTTTGATTAGGGTAGAAGAGTATTCAATTTTTTGTTGAACTAAGTTTTTTCTTTTGCATTGTCTGCAGAAAACTGTTTTTGCCGATCAACCTAGTAAACCTGACTACAACAGTGTACCTTGTGCTGTGTTCTGGTAAAAAGATTCTCTCTTTTAGAACATGTGTTGTATGCATATTAGCATATGAAAATCATGTTATTACTTTCAGCATAAATTTAACAATGTTACTAATTTCAACATAAATTTCACTGAGGTTGATCCATTTTCTATAGAGAATGCTCTGAGTAGAAATGCATGAAGATAGCATCCTCTTGGCCTATTCCTTGCTTCTGCCACCTTTAAAGCTGATCTGGAGTATGAATTGTTCATTTGGACTATTTTTATAATTTTATCTAAATGCATATGGGAATAGCAATACTTTGCATTTCGTCAGGTTGGATTAAAGTCCTCTGGGGACAACTAAATGCAGATAAGAAACCATTAAAATTCTTTGGGGGCAACTATGTGTTCAACTAGAAATATATGGATTACCAGTTGTTGACGGGCCATGATCTCTGGGTTCTCAACTTTCAACAGGTTAACTTAAAAATCCTGAGACTCAGGCTGAAATAAGCAAGAAATCACTAGAACTTTCAAGAAATTTATGCTGTCCATGATGTCGCCATATGGTTGGAGCACATGCAGGTGTCTTCAGAAACTCTTGGAGTTTTCAGTGTTTTGCTTTAGTACTTTGAAATTTGAACTTGTTAGAGACTGAAACATCTGTTGTAGGATTAACACCGACAAATTAACCCAATAATCCAGAGCCATGTCTGACCTGGGCATATTCTTAGAAAGGCAATCAATGGTTCCCTCTTTGACAATTTAGATCCCATCTCTCATTTTCCCCGAGACTGAAACAAGTGCTGACATTTGATCAACTTTGGTAGGGAATTAAGACCACAAATTTCTCTAATATGCAAGATATTTTCACCTTCAGTTACAAGATAGACAGGAAAACAATGGAAAAAACCACCAGCCTCTGTCTTCACAGTTACTGGATACCTGTTAGGGTGTTATTCAATTCAAGATTCTAGCTGCAGCAAATTTCTTCCAGATAAGAGATATCAGTCTCAACAAAATATTTCCGCACTTTACCGTTTGAGCAATAAGGAGAATAATTGGGTTTAGAGATGAATTATCTCAACAAATAAACTATTCCACATTTGTCTTTTTACATCTGAAAACCCAATTGTACCCTTCATAACTCATGCATCACAACAAGGCATATTCTTCACATTGCTGACTGAACTGATGCAACAGTTTTGTCGGTTGTCCTTTGTTCTCAGAAGGACTTTACCAGGAGATAACCGTTGATTCTTTTTTTTTTGAAAGGTAAGATATAATTGTTTTATAATAGAGGGAGAGTTTCCCTCAAAACATGTAAGTGTGTAGAATCTGCGCATGACATATCAACAAAATACACAAAAGACATCTGATCAGCCTACTGCATTGGCAGAGGCAGGCTGGACCTTGAAGGTTTTGTCAATTATAATTTGACTCCAGTTTTAGTTCTGGAACTCCTTGGGTTGTTTTGTCCAAAAGGAGACAACCTTCAATCTATTAAGTGTTTTGAGCCTTGGCCTATTTCCCCAGAAAGTTGTTTCAAATTATGTGGAACTGTCTAGAATTTTTGGGAATTTTGGAGATAACCTTCAACTTATGTCATTTTTTTAACCTTGGCTTATTTCCTCGTACTCAGAAAGTTGTTTCACGTTATGTGGAACTATCTAGAATTTTTAGGAATTTTCTCCTCCATGTTTACTACCCTACTAGTTTTAGGCTTGCCTCAAGGGGCTTGGTACAAAGGCAGCTAGTAGAATCAAGAATGCAAGATGCTTTACATCACATTAGCTATTTGAAGTAATGCAATCGAGGAAAAAAAGGAATTGTGGGTTTTACATATGCTTGAAAATGTTTTATATGTTTGATTTTATTTTTAAATTTTCATTTGAATGCACTTTACATGTTATATTTATGTATTTTAATTTTAGATAATAGTTTTTTTAATATTTATTTTAAAATTTAAGTTTATATTTTTATTAATATTATGTTTAATAGTTTTTAATTATTTGCATTCGTTTGAATTTTTTTGGAATTTCTTTCTATTTTTGCACCTTGCTTTGAAAAGGAGTGTGCCTTGCATTGTGCCTCGAGCGCAAATTGCCTCTTGTGCTTTTTCTGCACCTTAGCTTTTAAAACACTGCTTGAACCTCCTTGGCTTACCACAATCCTTGCTACTCGATTACTAGTCCTTTGTGGATGTAGGCTACCGAGTCGGACCAAGCGCACCTATTGATAAGTATACATTATGTATAGAATACATACGTTTAAATAAACGTGGGCCGGGCCGCGCTTGAAGTAGTAGATCCAAGCCCAGCCGTGAAATATGCAAGCCTAATCTAGGCCAATGTTTTGAAACGTGGAGGCGTGACGCGAGGTGTTCCACTACCTAGAGGCATGAGGCGTAGTTCAGAACGTAAGAGGCGTAAGCCTCCCGAACATAAGGAGGTGTAAGCCTCCTTAAGAGGATGGGGATGAGGAGGAAGGAAGGAGGAAGAAGAGGAAGGGAGATCTCATTTAAGATTATTTAAAAAAAAATCTTTTATATTAAAAATAATGAAGATGCATAGCACTTTCCTTCTCCTTATCTTTCTTCCCTTTTCTTTTCTTTCTTTTTCTCTGTTTTCTTCTCTTTCCTTTTCTTTTCCTTTCCTTTCCTTTTTTTTTTCTTTTTTTTTCCCAATCTTTTTATATGAAACATGCAAGAGGCGTACGCCTCATGAAAAAGGTGTATGAGGCGTACGCCTTAGAGGTATCAGCGCCTCTGGCATATGCCTCGGGGCATTTTGGGGGGCGCCTTGCCTGGATCACGCCTTTTAAAACGCTGATCTAGGCCTAGCCCAGGCTGCTCTCAACACAAAACCTAGAACCAATCCCAGAATTTCCGAGCCAAGCTGAAAGGATCACCCTCGGTGATTGTTCACTTGGATCCTTTTTTTTTGGTGATGTGTACACTTGGACTTGAAGCTACTAAATTTATTTCTTCAATCAGTGCAAATTGCAAATTTTTATTGAAACCATTTTGCTCACTTAGGATCTGTTCATTTGCATTGAAGTTTGACATATAAATGCCTTTGAAATTATAATAATTACTTTTAGAGGTGTGTTGGAGTTTGTGAATTTTTCTTGGTTCTGAAGTTTGAATGTAAAGAATGTTATTCTGAAATCTGAATGCTAAGTTCTAAACAATGACAATTGACCATTTTAACCCTGGATATGAGATAGTTTGTTTAACTATTTAACAAACTAATTAACAATTAATTAAATGAATATATAACTAATAAATAGTGGAATTGATAAAATTTATAAATTACTAAAAACTTTTAAAGAATTGAATATCTATTAATTAATTAATAAGTGCTTAAGATAAATAATTACATAATTATTAATTAAATATTTAAGTTAATTTTTAATAATAATTTTTAATTATTATTAATGAATAATTAAAATCATTATTAATAATTTATAGTTATGTATTAGTTAATTAATTAAAATAATCAATTATTAAATACTTGAGTAAATAATAAAATAAGATTTACTAGATAATAAAATAATTAAATAGGTAATTAAATAATACATAGATAATTAATAAAATAATTAATTAATTTTAACTATTTAAATAATAATTTCTAAAAACCATATTTTTATTATTGTTATCATTATCATTATTATTATTGTATAGGATCATCATAGCCTACTTAAAAAAAGTAACCTTTTGGGGGCATTTTTTGAAAAACTGAGCATTAATGTTACTATACATGATGTGCTGTACATTAAGGCTGAAGGTAAAATGGGAACCAAACGCTCTTAATGTCTCTTAAAGGTATTAAGAAATAAGAGATAAGAGGCATTAAGCGCAAGCAAACAGACCCCTACTTGAAGTAGCAAATTTGTGACTGTAAAAGTATTTCTTTTCTTCATTTTCATATTTTAGAAAATCCGTTGATGAAATGAATTTTATATTATTTGGCAGTATACCTCCTCTTTCAGTAGTGGGCCTCAGTGAACAGCAGGCTATAAAGCAAGCAAAGGGTGATATTCTGGTTTTTACATCAACATTTAATCCAATGAAGAATACTATCTCTGGGTAAGTGCAAGCATTTGAAAATATTTTCTTGTTTTTTCTAAATAATGAGCCTATGGGAAATGGACTCCTATTATGACTCAAATTAAAAATGAATCTAAATTGAGATGCAAAGGGAAGGATTGATGAGATATGAAAATTTCATTTTAATTTTTCTTAGTTTGAACATTTCTTTCAACTAACCCAATTTATGTATTGTGAGTAGAAAAAGTTTGGATGACCTATTTTGATATAAAAATTGTAAAAGAAAGAAGAAAAGGTTTCAGCTGAGAAAGGAAGAGAAGAGAGAGAGAAGAGAATGGGAAAAGCCAAAAGAATTAGGTTTGGTCGCCCCTTTCATTAGATTATATACTCATAAATAAAAGAGGGTACAAAGACAAGTATGCCCTTAGTAAGTCGGATACTTGTAAGAACTGAATAAACACTCTTAACTTAAAAATAAACTAATGGGCCTAAGGCCCAATAACTCCCTAACTATGTTATGTAAATATAAACAAGTAATATCAGCCCAAAACTCAAGACTCCCCCTCAGGTTGGGAATAAATGTCATACATTCTCAACTTGCATAGATCATGCTCGAGCTTATTTCTTGCAACACCTTTTGTAAGAACATCAGCAAGCTGCAAGTCAGATGCAACATATGGTAAGCAAACTTCTTCAGATGTTACCCTTTCCCTTATAAAGTGTACATCCACTTTTATATGTTTCATCCTATCATGCTGAAATGGTTTGTGGGCAATGTTAATTGCTGCTTGATTGTCACATTATAGCATCAAAGATTCTTCAACTTTCACCCCAATCTCTCCTAACAAGGAATGAATCCAAAGGAGCTCTAAAACACCATATGCCATGGTTCTATATTCAGAAAACCCCTGATGTAAATCTCTTGTCATCTAGACACCCTGCCCAATTAGCATCTATGTAAGCTTCTAACATCAACTACCCATGGTCAGCAAACAATATGCCTCTACCTGGGTGTCCCTTCAAATAGGAAAGTATCCTGTCAATAGCCTCCCAATGCTAAACTCGTGGGGCATGCATGTATTGGCTCACTGCACTCACTGCATAAGAGATGTTTGGTCGTGTCATACATAAATATAACAACTGCCCCACTAACCTCTGATACCTTCCAACATCCTTCACTAGTTCACCTTCTAAAGCATTTATCATGTGGTTCTGATCAATAGGTGTATCAGCTGCCCTTGCCCCAAGTTTTCTCATCTCCTATGTAGATCTAGAACATACTTCCTCTGTGAGATAAAGATCCCATGCTTGGACCTTGCCACCTCAATGACCAGAAAGTACTTACGATCCCCAAGATCCTTAATCTCAAACTCTTTGTGCAAATTCTTCTTCAAGGTATCAATTTCGCTCAGATAATTTCTTGTGACTACAATGTCATCCAAATACACTATCAAAACCAACACCAATGACCCCCTCCTTTTCACAAAAAGAGTGTGATCGGATTGAGTTTGAATAGCCAAATACCACCAATGCACTTCTAAAACTGTCAAGCCTAGCTTTGGGTGATTGCTTCAAACGATATAGAGACTTCTTCAACCTACATACCTTTCCTTTTTCCAAATCATTGTAGAAGCCTACTAGAAGATCCATATACACCTCCTCTTGCAAGTCCCCATTGATTCTTCACATCAAGTTGGAAGAGTGGCCAAGAGTATATAGCTACTAGTGATAGAAGAATCCGGATTCAGCTCATCTTTTCCACTGGTGCAAAAGTTTCCAAGTAATCTATGCCATAATTTGATTAGGAGTTTCCAGATTTGAATATGATTCAAATCTGGACTCTTATTGAGTGGATAGGGACTTTCCCTTATCCTTTAAGGCTGGTCCATATCTCAGATTCGCCCCATTCAAGCTAATCTAATTAGCCCAGTTCGTATTGGGCTTTTGGCCCATTAAGTGTGTGTGCTCACTTAAGCTTTCCAAATTGTTGCCTAGTTGGGCTTTCTCTGTATGGCATGGGACCCAAACGTTGATCTACACATCAGCCACAAGGGTTTGGCCCAGCCTCTGTCACAAGGCCTAGCCGAATTCACTAGAAAGCCCAGTGAACCCCTTGAGCCCATCATATGGACTCTATGGGCCCAACACTTGCACTAAGTGGTCCTTGGGCCAAGCCACCTTATAACACCTAAGGACTGTGGGCAGATGCAAGATTAGCCCATCAGGTTTAACCCTCAAAGGTCTTATACTTAACCTCTCAGCCCATAATGATCAAACACTGCCCGACAAGGGAGGACCTCTCCCCTGACTACAAGGTACAGTGCTGTACTCTCCTCTTACATGGACCTTGAGGATTAAAACCTTTTGCAAACAATTTTGGAAACCTGTAATATATATATTATATTGCACAAATATAATTTGCAAAACAAAATTTCAACGATTGAAATCAACTGTCGGCAGTTTTGGTTACCATCAGAGAGAATGCATTTCCCCGATCATTAACTTTGTCTGATAAAGGGGCTGATCCTGTCACTATGATCACCCACTCAGATGGGTTCATGAATCGTCTCAACATACCCAGGTTTTGACCCCCTCTAAGGGTCTCACTGATTGGCATATCAAAGATGGCCCAATCCGCCACCTAGTGCGGTACCATAATCGAGTCTAGGGGTCAGGTGTAACATTCTAGTTTTGCCCACTAATCGCTAAGGTCCAGGGCAATACTGGAATTCTAGTTCGGTTCTAGGTCTCAAGCTGATCCCACACTGCATGTACCTCGAGGCTCACCTTGGTGGCAGAGACAGGCCACCCCAACCGACTTAGCGGCACATCAGTGTCAGCCTTATCAGAGTAGGTCTCCCCAGACCGACCCACTGGCTGTGAACGTTCTAAACCAACACAAGTCTCATAAGTGTCCGGTTTTAAAGGGTATTACACAGAAACACACCACATAACATGAATCAAATATGCACTTTATTCATTTACAATAAATGTCATAAGTACATCAAACTGATTGGAGCTAAGGGCATACAAAACTGTCTAACAGCTCCCACTTGCACTTAGGTCCAATCTGGAATAAGCCGGAGTCCCATACTTTCCACGTGTTTCTCAAACACTTTCTGTGTGAGTGGCTTAGTCAATGGGTCTGCAACATTCTCCGTTGAAGCTACCTTCTGAATCAGTATGTCCCCTCTACCAACAATCTCTCGCAGTACGTGGTACTTCCTCTCGATGTGCTTGGACTTCGAGTGGGCTCGTGGCTCCTTAGCCTGAGCAATGGCTCCATTGTTGTCGCACAACAACGGGATGGGTGATGTGTTGGATGGAACTACTCCCAACTCTTGGATGAACTTTTTCATCTACACGGCTTCCTTGGCAGCCTCATGTGCGGCAATGTATTCGGCTTCGGTTGTGGAATCCGCCGTAGACCCATATTTGCTGCTTTTCCAGCAAACAACACGATCCTATCATGAATATGTAACCAGATGTAGACTTTCTATCATCTGGCTCTGACTGGAAGTCAGCGTCAGTATACCCTTGGATCTGTAGTGATGTACCATCGAATACTAGACAAAACTCTTTTGTCCTTCGAAGGTACTTAAGTATGCATTTCACAGCGGTCCAATGCTCCTGCCATGGGTTGGCCTGAAATCTGCTTACTACACTCACCGTGTGAGCAATATCGGGGCGAGTGCACAGCATGACATACATGATGCTCCCCACGGTTGAGGCACAGGGAACATTCTTCATGTCTTTGATCTCCTCAGATGTCTTGGGAGACATCTTCTTGGAGAGAGTAACTCTGTGCCTAAAAGGAACGTTTTCCTTCTTGGAGTTCTCCATGTTGTACCTTTTGACGATTTTGTCAATGTAAGGAGATTGGGATAATCCTATTATCTACTTCGATCTATCTCTATAAAGTCGAAGACCTAGTGTATAAGACGCTTCTCCAAGATCTTTCATGGAGAATTGTTGTGAAAGCCATACTTTGACCGAGGTCAACATTCCCACATCATTCCCAATGAGTAGGATATCATCCACATACAGAACCAAGAACGTAACCTTATCCTCACTGGACTTCCTGTATACACAGGGCTCATCTGGGTTCTACTCAAAATCAAACATTTTGACGGCAAAGTCAAACCGGATGTTCCAACTCCTAGAAGCTGCTTAAGTCCATATATGGATCTATTAAGTTTACATACCATGTGTTCTTGACCAACAGCAATGAAGCCTTGCGGCTGCTGCATGTAGATCTCCATTCAGGAACGCGGTTTTGACATCCATTTGCCAAATCTCATAGTCATGGTATGCTGCTACAGGTAGTAGGATTCTAATGGATTTAAGCATGGCCATGGGTGAAAAGGTTTCCTCATAATCGATTCCCTCTTTCTGAGTATACCCTTTCGCCACCAAGTGAGCCTTGTAGGTGTCAACATTGCCATCGGGGCCCTTCTTCCTCTTATAGATCCATTTGCAACCAATTGCTTTTACCCCGGCGGGCAGATCTACTAGAGTTCAGACTCCATTGGCCTCCATTGAGTCCATCTCAGCTCTCATGGCATCTACCCACTTTTGGGAATCTATGTCCAACATAGCTTCCACGTAAGTCACGGGATCCTCCTCACTAGTCAAGGCTTCCACCAGGTAACTATCTTGGTCATAACCATAACGGACTGGTGGCCTGGATACTAGGGTAGATCTTCTAGGTTGATCACTACCTAGAACATGTGGGACATCTCCCACTACTCCTAAGCTCTCCTCATCAAGAACTTCCTGACGATGATTGTTTAGGATGTAATCCTCCAAGAAATGGGCATTCTGACTACATAACACCTTTTGTTCTCCTGGATCATAGAATAGATAGCCCATAGAGCTTTTTGGGTAGCCTACAAATAGGCAACGGCTGGTTCGGGATTCCAATTTGTCCGGGCTCGTTTTTTTAATGTGTCGGACAACCCCAAATCTTCAAGTGTCTGACACTTAGTTTCTTTCCGCTCCAAAGTTCATATGGAGTGCTCGGAACCGATTTGGTTGGAACCCAATTCAGCACGTAAATCGCAGTCTCTAATGCGTATCCCCAAAAGGATGTGGGTAACTCCGAGTGTGCGAGAAGTGACCGGACCATATCAAGTAAGGTCTTATTCCTCATCTGAAACACCGTTGAGTTGTGGTGTAGCAGGAGGAGCTAACTGTGATACAATCCCGTTGACCTTTAGGTAGTTCTTGAATTCGTCAAAGAGATACTCGCCACTTCGATTGGATCGAAGGGTCTTAATTTTCTCCCTAACTGTTTCTCGACCTCTTGTCTAAACTCTTTGAACTTTTCAAAGGATTCAGACTTGTGTCTCATTAGGTACACGTAACCATACCGCGAATAATCATCGGTGAAGGTGATGAAGTATCCGTGTTGGTTACGGCTCCTAACATTCAGGGGTCCGCATACATCACTATGTATAAGGTCAAGCGTGCCCGTACATCTTTCAGGCTTGCCGCCGAATGGCCGTTTTGTCATCTTACCACAAAGGCAAGGCTCATAGGTGGGAAGATCTTCTACAGTTAGAAAATCCAAAGGGCCATCCTTTACAAACCTTGTGATTCGGTCAATACTGATATGGCCAAGACGGTAATGCCACAGGCACGTGGGACTAACGGTATCACGAGTTCTCTTGTGAATGTCAACCGGCATAGTTCCCCGTATGTGATGAATTTGTGTTTCTTTTAATAGTAATCGTATTACTAAAGAAAACAGAATATCCATCAGCACACAATTTTGAGACAGAAATCAAATTTCTTCTTAAATTCTGTACATAAAGACAATCTTTAAGTACAAGTGATCATTCTCTAAAAAACAATTCTACGATTCCGATGGCCATAGCTACAACGCTTGCAGAAGTCACCTCTCCCTCACTCAGTCTTCTACTTATTCTGAAACCCTGCAATGTGTTACATGCATGAGTCGAAACCCCGGAGTCAATACACCAGGAAGCAGAAGTAACCAAGAAATTGGTTTCTATGACACAGGATTCGGGATTACCTTTCTTGGATTTCAGGTAGGCAAGACAGTTCCTTCTCCAGTGGTCGGTCTGGTGACAATGGTGACAGGCATCGGATGCCTTGTCCTTCTTCTGTCTCTTGGATTTGCTGCCCTTTTTCTGGGGCCTCTTCTTAGACCTCCTCTTCTTGCCACGCTTGCTTCCATAAGCATGGCGACGGGCTCATCCTTACGAATCAGTTCCTCAGCTCGTTGCAACATATTGTTGAGCTCTTGTAAGCTGACATTCAGCTTATTCATGTTATAATTCATGACAAACTGATTGTAGGATGGAGGTAAAGAATTCAGAATGGAGCCCGGACCCTAGGGCTTCCAACTCGTTTATGTATTCCATCATTTGAGCGGTCATGAACTGCTTCAAGACCTTCTGTCGAGTAGAACGATTCTGCTCTTCGTACATAGTTTTCAGACTGTCCAATATGTCCTTGGCCAGTTCGATCTAATCGAACTGCCTCTGTATTGGATTGTCCAGAGATCTATGATATAGCAGCGGGCCAGGGAGTTCTTTTCCTCCCACTCAAGGTAGTCCCTTCTACGGGCCTCAGAAGCCCGGACGCTCCGAGGTGGGGTTTTTGGCAACTTTATCCAATTTTTCAGAAATCAGTACCAGCATGAGGTTACAGTACCAGTCAACATAGATAAGGCTTTTAATCTATGTCCCATTTCTATTTGTTCACCGGGATTTCCCTCCTATCTTAGTGATGGAGACCGCGACAATTATGTCTCTTGGAAATGTGGGAAACCACATAGGGTGCATCGAACCAACTGTTTCTACTGCATAACCCCACCACCTTTCTATGAAGGATCATATCCACTCATCACATGAGCTTTCCCTTTGGCCTTTGTCAAACAAGGTTCATAGCCATTTACAGGTAAACCTTTATGTCCAGTGAGTGCTCACCCATCATATTCGACCACGCCAAGGTACCGTGAGAGAGTTCACATTTTTTGGTGAAGCCCCTCCCACATCGGTCTATGACGTCCCTATCATCATATGAAACAATCCAACAGATCCAGTACCAAATCAGTTGGGCCGAATTAATACTTGCAATTAAACATCAATCCCTAACCCAAAAGTGGGAGAAATCAGGACTAAAATCAGCCCCCATCGAACCCTAGATTCGGTCCAATCGATTTGGTCCAAATCTGGTTTGAATTGGTCTGGGTTTGATTTTTAATTCAAGATTAATGATCTGAAATTAAATACTGATAAAGAAAAACATAAATCAGTCAAGTAGGGTTGTTCGCACACTCCATTCTGCAAAACAGAGGTTAGAACACAGTTCGTAGTTTCTCAAACTGCAAATCGTAGATGGCGATTTTCATATTTGCGAATTCTCCTTCCAGTGCCGCCAACTTCGATCCAAAAATAATACAGAAATAGAAAAACCTTATTTTCTATTAATTATTACATCAGATCGAATCCTATACATTCAGTCTAAAAATTAAAAAAAAAATATTTACAAACCAAATGTAAAGAATAAACAAGAATCTGCAAATCGCAGATATCCACGTGCCAAGAATAAAAGATTTCGATCTCCATTGTACGAACAGCCCATAAATCAAGAAAATTATAAAGAACCATTCCATATAAAATTCATATTTATGTAAAATTTAATTCCAGATCATTCGCCCATAATTATGGGAACAATTTCCCAAAAGCAAAATCTGCGCAAATAGGGTAGAACGCCTTCTGCCCATTTGCGCAAGTTCAGATCTGAACAATTTTGATTCAAGATTTAAACCATGGCTCTGATACCACTGAAGGAATGGAAAGATCCATCATATGGCCGCCCGGATAAAGCAGAATAGAATGGGCAAATTTCAAAAAATTTCTTTCCTTCCTACAATTGGGAATCACATTCCCTATTTTAGAAAACTAATTTTCAAGGATCGATCTTGAATCAAGAACCGAACCAGATCTGAACAAAACAGTAGGAGAAGGAAATACCTGATGCAGAGAATTAGTATCCCCCAACGAAGGTGTTCACGCCCAGAAAAGTCACCAAAGACTGCTCCCACTGAAGATGGTGCAGTGTAGGACGGAGCAGAATCAGCAACGTTCTTCACAAGAACTAGATCTTTCGCAAAAACCCACTGGACGGCAGGTGAGCACAACTTCTTTTCAATTCTTTCACAAAGAACTGAAATCAAGAACGCTTCTTGATGACTCCCACGTGAGTGGAGATGAACTGCTAAAGGTGGCGGCGGCAGGGAGAAATTGGCACAGTCTCACTGTATGCTGATTTCTCTCTTCTATGTTGTATTTGTATCTCAAATGAGTGTCTTTAGAGACTACCGCCCCTCCTCCTTTTATAATCCTAAAGGGATCAGCTCCTAATCCTATTAGGAGATGTTGATCCCCTTAGGTGATAAGGTAGAGTCATTATCTAATCTACAGATCATGATTAGCCCTCCTAATTTGATTAGGAGTTTCCATATTCAAATCTGGACTCTTACTGAGTGGATAGGGACTTTCCCTTATCCTTTAAGGCTGGTCCATATCTCAAATTCGCCCCATTCAAGCTAATCTAATTAGCCCAGCTCGTATTATTGGGCTTTTGGCCCATTAAGTGCATGTGCTCACTTAAGCCTTCCAAATTGCTGCCTAGTTGGGCTTTCTCTGTATGGCGTGGGACCCAAACGTTGATCTACAAATCAGTTACAAGGGTTCAGCCCAGTCTCTGTCACAAGGCCTAGCCAAATTCACTAGAAAGCCCAGTGAACCCCTTGAGCCCATCATATGGACTCTATGGGCCCAACACTTACACTAAGTGGTCCTTGGGCCAAGCCACCTTATAACACCCAAGGACTGTGGGCAAATGCAAGATTAGCCCATCAGGTTTAACCCTCAAAGGTCTTACACTTAACCTCTCAGCCCATAATGATCAAACACTGCCCGACAAAGGAGGACCTCTCCCCTGACTGCAAAGTACAATGCTACACTCTCCTCTTACATGGACCCCGGGGATTAAAACCTTTTGCAAACAATTTTGGAAACCTGTAATATATATGTTATATCGCATAAATATAATTTGCAAAACAAAATTTCAACGATTGAAATCAACTGCCGGCAGTTTTGGTTTCCATCAGAGATAGTGCATTTCCCCGATCGTTACCTTTGTCTGACAAAGGGACTGATCCTGTCACTATGATCACCCACTCAGATGGGTTCATGAACCGTTTCAACATACCCAGTTTTTGACCCCCTCTAAGGGTCTCACTGATTGGCATATCAAAGATGACCCAATCCGCCACCTAGTGCGGTACCATAATCGAGTCTAGGGGTCAGGTGTAACATTCTAGTTTTGCCCACTAATCGCTAAGGTCCAGGGCAATACTGGAATTCTAGTCCGGTTCTAGGTCTCAAGCTGATCCCACATTGCATGTACCTCGAGGCTCACCTTGGTGGCAGAGACAGGCCACCCCAACCGACTTAGCGGCACATCAGTGTCAGCCTTATCAGAGTAGGTCTCCCCAGACCGACCCACTGGCTGTGAACGTTCTAAACCAACACAAGTCTCATAAGTGTCCGGTTTTAAAGGGTATTACACAGAAACACACCACATAACATGAATCAAATATGCACTTTATTCATTTACAATAAATGTCATTAGTACATCAAACTGATTGAAGCTAAGGGCATACAAAACAGTTTAACATCATTTTCTCCTTATTCTACAGTTCTATTGCAGATACTTTTTTTGTGTGTTTGTTTTGGAAATAGAGTGGCTACACAACAGTTGTAGCATGTCCCCAGGAATTTAACAGACAAATATAATTCAGAACCCAAGGAACAGAAGAAACAAAGTCACGGTTATCTAATTGACCTAATTCTGCTAACTACTCCACAGCTTGATTTGCTCCTCTTAACATGTTTCTTAACCCTACTAAAGATCTGATTTGATATTGTCTTTCATACATCACATCTGAAATTGTATATTATTTTTTCTCCAGAATCATCATGCATGATTGCAATTTCCTGCTTTCAAATTTTAGGGAATCTTATCTCTTAAAAGAAAAAAGAATATAAGCAAAGCCTGCTTCTCATATAGCATGTAGTGCCTTGGAATCTTGATTTTGCCTATCTTCTGATAACTCTACAGGAGGCAAGAAAAGACAGTGATGAAGCTTGTTGTTGATGCCGAGACAGATAAGGTTCTAGGGGCATCCATGTGTGGGCCTGATGCTCCTGAAATTATTCAGGTATGTATCTCTATTCTATAAATGTTTAACAACTAATTCCAAAGTTATGCTAGTTTTCCCATAAACATTGTTTCCACTCAAACATGAACTTACCATCATGATTTTTCTTTCTATCCCTTCACATGGAAGCGACTTAATTGTCAGGCTAGAATTGTTTTATAAACAGGTCTTTTTTTATTAAGCCTTGAATAGTCAAGTGGAGAACCTTAAAGGCATGTGTTTTCCTCTGAAAATGTAATTGTAATTGAGATTAACAAGGATATTTTGTTACTTCTGCATATCTTGTTCAAATTGCCATTAAAAAGGTTTGGAGATGCAAATTAGTGGAAGATAAAGACTAAATAAAGGGAATAAAATTTATATACCCAACCTCAAATTATTGGCATAAGTTTCTTATCCTGTTGCTGTTGATGATTATGGTTATTGGAAACTGCAGTAGAAAGGATAGTGATCATTTTTGTATTTGTTGAACTTGAGAGTGTCAGTATGGGCCAACTGTCCTTGTTTATGTTTGTTAGAAATAGGTTTATATTAAGAGTAGAGTAGACAGAAGGATATTTCTGTCCATCTACTCTAATTTACTCAAGTAGGGGTAGTTGTGTCCATTGCTCTCTCTCTCTCTCCTAACATTGTTCTGCTATCTTCTTTTTCTTTTTCTGTTTATTACCAACTGATCATAAGTTATGTTACATGGTATAAAAGCAACTTGTGTAACTTGCAATTGATATTTTCTCTCATTTTGATATCTGTGATTGCTTAGATCAGAATCCAGCTCTGATAGAGAGTCAGAGTCTGATCAAATAACTAACTTTTTCTGCCCTCCTTATGGTCAGAAGTTGTGGTTGTGGTGGTTGGATCATCATCATCGTCTAAGACTTATCCCAACTATATGAGGTCAAGGTTCAAAATTTCCATGCAATATGTCCCGTATCAGGTGTATTGTATCGTATCTTTTGACTCCCGATACACCTATTGAAAGGGAGTTTTGAGAAACCTTGTTTTTTAATAAACAAAGTATATAAAATAATACAATTCTATGAATTTTTGAAAAAAAAAAAACAGAAAAAAAGTAAAACTGGAAGGTTCAAAGTTGATACACCCCTTCTTCTGTATCAGGGTGTATCGATATTTTAAATCTTGTATGGGGTCAGATACATGAAACCTGTTTTGCCATTCCGTTCTGTTTCATCGTATATAGAAAAGGCCATTACCCAAAGTGGTTGTCCTCAGAATTGAACCTGCATTGAGCATTCTCACGCTTACCAGCCCGAGATTTTTCCACTACACCAAGCGATGGCCTCTATTATGTACCTTTGGCCCATATGACACCACACTCAGGTTAAAGTGTAGCATGTCACTTCTAGGAACACCCTAGCATTAGTATGAGAAGACAATTCAGGATCTACCATAAGAGTTTGGCAAAAGTTTTATGCCAATTGCCAACCTCACACAAAGGATCTGAAAAATGTTTGAGATGTGTAGCTGTAGTGTCTTGTGGTAGCAGATCCACTCTGCAATTGTGGTGCATTTCATGGGAGTGGTCATAGCTTTGGTAATACATGGGGAGGTTGTGGTAATGGTCGGACCACAAATCCCAGATTTTGTACCAACCACAGCCTTGAGGACCATACCATCATACACTGGGACTTTTATGTCATCCGTATATGTTCCCATAGTGGTCATGAAAGACATACAGTTGAGTTCTGTTAGGGTGCTAAATAGAAAGCCATCAAGTTACTTTAATCTGGAATAACTTGATTTACTTGAGGAGATGAGGGATGTTTGGTCCTAAATTGAATTGTCTAATTATTACTCATCCAAATATATCTTTGAATGTCGACAATGCTTCTTTCAATATATATATATATATATATATATTTTGAATGTTAGTATTGTCAGACAGTTTATGGATTCTCCTAGAGTTTCCCATTTGGATGTTTTCAGGTTATTACAGCACTTAAAATGCTTCCAGATCTTGGATTAATTTTAGGGTTCATATCCATCTGTTTATATCTGTTGTAAAATTGTTTCTTTTTAGTGTGGCAAGAATGCAATTTGCCTGGGTTACTAATATATATCTTTCTCTATGTTATGGAGAAAAAAAAAGTTTGTTCTTTCATTCAACTTTCCTTGTTTTACTTTTAATTTGTGAAACTCTTAATATCATTCTGGGATTTCTTTACAGGGCATTTCTATTGCACTGAAGTGTGGAGCAACCAAGGCACAATTTGACAGCACGGTAAGCAAATTTATTTTCAAGAGATAATAGGTAGCCCTAACAGTTCTTGATGTTAGTTACATCATAAAGTTCACATACTCTAAATATTCTCTATGCTTACACAGAAGGGGAAAGAAATATTCTCTGCAGTACTATTCTGATTTAATATTATAAATTTGTACACCCTGTTGGGATACTGCCCAACACAGGCTTCCCTTCGAGGGTGAAGCTACCTCCTGAATCAGATTAGACAAGGGAAAGGGAGGAGAGAGGGAACAAAGAATTTGGTTGAGGAAATGTTATTATCTTATCCATTTCAGACTACAGCCATCTCTTTTTATATTGCTCCTCTGCTTGTAATAGTCATGTGACCTTATTACAGCTAATTAGCCACTTGTTTCTTGATTGGTTACATGTAACTGAATCTTGATTAGTTGCCAACTGTTTCTTGATTAGTTGTGCTTAGCTGTCTCAGTAGCTGAGATGGCTTCTTCCTCTTCTTTCTAGAATATACCTTCAGCCTGCTTTGAGTCCCTAACACACCCACTGATAGACATATATAGATAATTAGCTTCATTTTAACTTTTTCTTGATCCAGATTTCATGACATGCACTCATTGTTATGCTTTCTGAGATAATGAAGAGAATTTTTTCTTTCTTGGTATTTTACATTGCATATTCACATTACAAGGCAGTTAAGGGCTGGGGGCAGAGTAGGGAGCATGTGAGGTCTACTGACCTTACCACAGAGAGCCTGCAGTTAAGTGAGTTTGAATATAGTATTTTCACTAAAGGCTCATGACTTCATGTCTTGTGGGTGTTATTTAATTCATTTTATAATAATATATAATATCTAAGCCACTTCTAATTCATTTTATTAATAAAATATAACATTTTGGTTTTTTTCTAGAACGGAATGGCAAAACAGGATACATGTAGCCAACCCCATATGGTTGGGATTAGGCTTAGATGATGATGATGGTGATGATCCAAATCTGACCCTTTACAGCCCTGAGCTTGTCAGAGTTACACAGACAGCTTTTCTGAGAGAAGATTAAGAAAGTTGTTGAAACTCAGTATTTTCAAGAAGTTCAACAATCTCTAAGGCCTTCTGTTGAAACTCAAGTGTGGGCAACAGGAGGTGGTTGGTTATGGTCTGGTAGGCAAATAAATTCTTGTTGGCCATGGCCTGCCTCTAATGAGACGCTATCTCAACAAAGTTTTGTTATTTCCTACTATGCAACACCTAAGCTTTTTGGTTCTTGGATCTAGTAGTTGATGAATGCACTGCAGCTCTCATATAGGTTAGTTAAACATATTATTTTTAAAATCTTCCTTCAACGCGAAGAGACTTTTACTACTAAAATCCATCCAACCAAAGAAGGGAAAATAGAATTTTCTTTTTTTGGTAAATGGGGGAAATAGAATTAGTGTAGCTGTGTAACATTGTCTCTCTTTATCTCGTTTGCTATCTATCTTTTTCTCTCTTTTTAATTCTTTCTTTTTATTTATAGTTGAAACTTAACATTGAAAATGTATACTTTAATTTGATAACCTTTTTAATTTATTTCCTTGCTTGTACAGGTTGGAATTCACCCTTCTGCAGCTGAAGAGTTCGTGACAATGCGTTCTGTAACAAGGCGTGTTTCTGCAGGGAGCAAACCAAAAACAAATCTATGAGGAAAAGAGATTTGAAATGATGGAGACCATTTGGAAAAGATTCTTTTAATTTTTCTTCTTGTTGTTCCACATCCTACACACCTGATGGAAATAAAAAAGAAGAGAGAAATAGATTGGGTATTGCGACTCTTGTCATTCTCATCTCTTGAGACTTGATAAAATCTACACTACATATTATAGCAGGGAAAGGGTGGCATGACTCTCCCAATGATTTTGTATTTTTTTTCAAAAAATTGTAAAATCAGATTTGCAGTGAGATTTGGTGTGTTTGTCTGTTTGTTTCCTCCTTTTTCTTTTTATTTATATTTTGTTGAGAGAGATGTTTTATGTTAATTCTTGGGAAGCAGGGTAATCGAGTAATTATCATAAACATGCCATTATTGTACTTTGCACTTATTCTCTATTAATATAGGGAAAATCTATGATGTAGATATGGTATGGGAAGAGTTTTGATCAATCAAAACCCACTCATGAATTTTGATAAATAGCACCTAATTGACTATCACGTTTATGATTTCAGTTGACTAGTCAGAAGTTTTTCAGATATCTTATCTTTTCCATATCATAGTCGAACCCATTAATATATATTCTGGGCCGACATTCTTAGAGATTAGACTCCAATTTTCTCTTCTAAGAGAAGTTTGGCTGTTTTCTCTTGGTCAAGATTTTATATACCAGTACCACAATACAGTGTCTTCGAGGTTTAAAGATCCATGGATGTATAAATTCTAATTTTTTTATAGATTCCCTCTGGCATTAATTTCTATACATAACTCCTTTAAATTTTTAATCAAGACGTTGATTCTCTAGAATGTCTTCTAAATTGCGAAATGACGAGATAATTTGGTTGGAGGTCCACTTTCTTTGCGGTTCCCAATGAGTGGATTCTCTTGGTTCAAAAAGACCTTGGCTGATGCGCATTTTTCTATTGATATGGAAGGCGAAGCCGAGGCGGGTTGAAAGACGAGAGAAGAATTCAATCTCCCCTATTTGTTCCCTTCTCAATGGTTGGTCAGTTGGCCGGAGGAACTATACAAACAACATTCCAGAGAGAAGAAAAAAGGAATAATGGTGGCCGCAAATACCAGTTTCCATTCTCCTTATTAATAAAAGTGCTACTCCTTTTGAGTAAAAAAGCGATAACTTTCGGGCGGCTTTCACATCTTAACCCAAAATGGCTGAGGAAAGGTTCCTTTTTGAGGGTACTCTCGGGAACAGATCTAGTGGAGACAGGATGGGGCCTGTAACTCAGAGGATTAGAGCACGTGGCTATGAACCACGGTGTCGGGGGTTCGAATCCTTCCTCGCCCACGATCGGCCAAAAAGGGAAGGACCTTTCCTTTACCTCTAGGAGTAGGAAAATCATGATCGGGATAGCGGACCCAAACGGCCTCCTAACCTAGAGCTGGGGGCCTCAAAACAGATCAAGCAGGAGTTTCAGTCAGAATCACTCTACTGTGCTGCCGATCTATTGATTCCATTCATTGCCAAAAAACAAGGTGGCTTGCTTTCTTTCAAGCCACTCTGGAAGGGAGGGGGCCTCTCTTAAGGCGGGTTGGTTGTTGCTCATTTGTGGATCATTTGGAAGACCTGAAATGAGGCTATTTTTAACAAAAAGCAATAAAGCATCCAGGTCCAATCCAATGAGAGCAATTATCAGAAGTTTAGAACTAGAGTAATTGGTAAACTCTCAGTTTGACCTTGAAGAGTGTAAGTACAAACACGGTTGCTAGTGTCATGAATGTTGAGTTGGGCCAATTTGTTTTTTATTCTTATTTTAAGCTATTTAGTTAAGAAGTTGTTGGGCTTTAGGCCCATTAGTTTATATTTTTAAGTTGTGACTATTCAACTACATTATTAGCCACCCTACTAAGGGCATCCTTGTAATATTTCATCATTTAAGTTAAGTATAAATATAATGAGGGGTTGGCGGCTAGGGTTAATTCAAAAATCCTGGTTGATTTTCTACTCTTTTCTCCTCTTTTCTTGTCTACTACTGAAATCTTTATCTTCCTCCCCTTTTCCTTTCACAAGAAATTCAACTAAATCTACAATCAGTGATTTCTACTTGGTATCAGAGCAGATCGATGGTTCCTTGAGTTGTTTACTCATGCAGCCCTAGATCGGCCGACTGCATGGTGATTTAAGAGGCTGATCGAAGCACTCAGGTAAGCCCAGTTTTTGGATTTTTTTGTGGATCTGTGTGCCCTGTAGCTAGTCTAGGGTTTCTCATCAAAATCAGAAAAAACTAGAGAAAGGAGAAGTCTTGTTTTTATTGGACTCTTCAATTTTGACCTAGGAAGTAGCACCCTAATTTTTTTAGGGTTCCTTGGAGTTTTCTATAAGGGGCGATTCAAGTCCTGCCTGATTTGGAGGCTTCTAGAGAGAGCGGCTGCCTCTTCTCTCTCTTCTCCCATCCCACAGAAAATGAATCTTTTGTGGGAAGATGGTCCAAGACACCAGAAAGGTGTTGTTGGTTCCAGAAGTGTTTCGTTTGATCTTGTTACATATTTCAGTTATTTTCTTTACATTTTTTTAGAAGCATGGAGGGTCACGGAATTGAAAATAAGCGTGGGAGTGAAATGAGACCAGTGGGAGGTGTTGGAGACCTTTTCGGGACTGGGACCATTACTACAGTTAGGTTGGATGGTGCAAATTACTTAGAATGGTCACAATTTGCAAAGATGGCCATTGGCGCTCGTGGGAAATTAGGGTATATCACTGGTGAGGAAGCGAAACCTGAAACTAGCAACTCCCAGTGGGTACAGAAGAATTATATGGTAATGACTTGGTTGTGTAATTCCATGTTGCCCCATATAGGTAAAAATTTTTTATGGTCAAATACAGCTAAGGAAATATGGGATGGGATTGCAGAAATCTATTCACAAAGGGAGAATGTTGCTATGGCTTATCAGTTGAGAAATCAGATTATTTCTACAAGGCAGGGAGATAGACCTGTTGCAGCCTATTTTTCAGCCCTTAAAACCCTATGGCAGGAGATTGACCATTTAGAGACATTTGCTTGGGAAACCACTAAGGATGCAGCTACCTATCAGAAATATCTAGAGAAGTATAGGGTGTTTGAATTTCTTGTTGGCCTTAATCCTGAGTATGATATTGCAAGATAGCATCTTCTTTCCAGAGACAATGTTACCCTCTCCCAGGCATATACCTTTGTGTCAGGGGAGGAGAGCAGAAGAGATGTGATGATGAAAAATCCTGTCTCTGATCAGTCTGCCATGGTAAGTACTGTGAAAACTAAACAAAGTGGAGATTGAGGTGGCAGTGAAATCAAGAAGGAAGATAAAAAAGATTTGAACTGTGACTACTGTAAAAAGCCTAAACACACAAGAGATACTTGCTGGAAGCTTCACCCACATCTTGTGCCGACTAGACTGAAAAATAAAAGGGAATGCACACATGGCAGTTACTGGTGACAATTCGGCCCCTCCTACTACAACTGCTCTAGAGTCTGTTGTAGCTGCTACAGTAAGGGCCGAACTTGAGAGGTATGGGCAACTTTTGAACCAGCGGGATATAGCCAGTTCCAGTTCAGCAGCAAGTGAACAACAATGTACAGGTGGCACTGGTAGAGTCCACTATACTGTTTTTGCTCACACAGGTAATTCACACATCACTACAAATTATGTTTCTACTTTAGGTAAGGAGGGACCTCGTTGGATTATAGATTCTAGAGCCTTAGTGCACATAACCCATAGCTCTACTATTTTTTCTTCTTACCAGCTCTGTTCTAGCAGAGATAGGGTCTCCACAGCTGATGGATCCCATGTTCCTATTACTGGGAAAGGATCTGTCAAGATTAGTGATTCTATTTATCTCCCTACAGTCCACGGCAGAATGATGTTGCAGAAAGGAAGAATAGACACATTGTTGAGATTGCAAGAAGCATGATGAGTACATCTACAGTTCCAGTTCGTTTTGGGGTGATGTAGTTCTCACAGCAATATATCTGATTAACAGAGTGCCATCTCGTATATTTGGATTCAACACTCCATTCAGTCTCCTTTTTCCTAAGGGGGAGATGTTTCATATTCCTCTCAGGGTGTTTGGGTGTGTTTACTTTGCACATGTCATTGGTCCTCACCGCTCAAAGCTTGATCCCAAGGCAAAGAAGTGTGTATTCCTTGGATATGCAGAAAATCAGAAAGGGTACTGCTATTATGATCTAGTCTCTGGGAGCTAGTATGTTATCATGAATGTCACTTTTTTTGAATCCACATACTTCTTTTCAAAGAATCCTTCTCAGGGGGAGTGCTTTGCGGAAGTGAGTTAGCAGTCTATTCCTCTCCCAGTTCCAGTCCCTGTGTCTACTCCTGTGCTTGACCATCATGTGTCTACTCCTGTGCTTGACCATCCTGTGTCACCTACCTTACCACCTCCTTTGCGTCCTATTTCTCAGCATTACTTACGACAGAGACTTCACAAGGAGGTTCATTTCATTGCAGTAGAACTCACATCACTTCCTGTCGATTCCTTAGAGACTCCAAATTCGGATGACATGGATTCAGGTATTCCACTTGGTCCCGCTACTGTTTCAATTCCCATTAATACTACTAACCATGTTACAGATAACCTTGATCTTCCTATTGCTCTCAGAAAATGGAAGAAAAAGTGTACTGCTCATTGTATTTCACAGTATTTGTCCTACAGTGGACTTTCTCCTTCCTACCGTGTTTTTCTTTCCTCCCTTGACTCGGTGTCTATACCCAAGGGTGTTAGGGAGGCTCTCTCCAAACCTGAGTGGAAGACAACTATGCAGGAAAAGACGGCAGTTTTGGTTAAGAATCAGACATGGGACATTGTGGATCTACCAAAAGGCAAGGAGACAGTTGGATGCAAATGGGTTTACACGGTAAAATATAAGGCAGATGGAAGCATAGAAAGGTACAAGGCAAGATTTGTTGTTGTTGAAGATTAATTAGTTTTATGATGTTTTTTTGAGTAGGTGGGGACCACAGTAATTATGTGAGTCCAAATTTTATTATGTTTTTTAAGTGTTATATATGTTGTTTTATGTTTTGTCACTCTATAAGGGCATAATTGTCTTTGTATTGCTCTATTATTTTAGTATAAATAATAAGTGAAGGAGGCGACCAGAATTATTGCTCTCTTTTCTTTTAACTTCTCTTCTTCTCTTCTTCTCATTTTCTCTTCACGAAACTACTTTCTTTCATATTTTTTAATTCAGCAAATTTCTACTTGGTATTAGAGAATCGGCTAGGGTTTCTTGAAGCATTCTCATGTAGCCCTAGATCAGCCGATTGCATGAAGAAGTAAAGGGTTGATCGATCTGCTATAGATTGCCCAGTTCTTGGAGTTTTTGGTGGGATCTAGACATCAAGAAGGTGATCTACTATTTGGCATCAAAATCAGGAAGAACTAGAGTACGGGGAAGAGTCCCAGAAAAGTTGGACTCTTTGTTTTTTATCTGATCTTGGGTGCCCAGGTATTGTTAGTTTTCTTTTGATTTTCTGAAGAGGGCGGTTTGGTTTCTGAAATTTTCTAGGCCTCCCGGAGTGATCGATTCCCTTCTCTCTCTATTGAGGGGCATGGGGAGAAGAGAGATTTCCCTCCAACTAGGGTTTTCTTCTTCCGAAAGGGTTGGTTTCTGTGTGTGTGGTATTAAATTATTTTTTGAAGGTCTCCAATCTATTTTTTTCCTACTGTTGAACTGTTTGAAGTAAAATGGAGAATTGGAATACCGAGATGAAATCTACCGGTACTGCGGGACTGGGTATTGAAGGTAGTATTGATATTTTTTGGTCTGGGATCATTACTACAGTAAAACTTGATGGCACAAATTATTTGAAGTGGGAACAATCAGCTAATATGGCTATTGGTGCCCGTGGAAAATTAGGGTATCTCACTAGGGAGGAGAAGAAACCTGATACAGATTCTTCCCGATGGGTGCAAGAGAATTACATGGTAATGTCTTGGCTGTGTAATTCTATGTTACATCATATTGCAAAAAATTTCCTATGGGCTAATACTGCCAAGGAGATTTGGGATAGAGTGACTGAAACCTACTCTTAGAAGCAAAATGAAGTCAGAGCCTATCAATTAAGAAATTAGGTTATAAGTATGAAACAGGGAGAAAAACCTCTTGCTGTGTATTTCTCCATGCTGAAAACCCTATGGCAAGAAATAGATCACTTAGAAAATGTGGTATGGGAAAGTGTAAATGATGCAGCAACTTATCACAAACTGGTAGAGAGGAATAGGGTTTTTGAGTTCTTGGTAGGGCTGAACCCTGAATTTGACATTGCTAAGCAGCATATTCTTTCTAGGGAGGGTGTGACACTCTCTTAGGCCTATGCTTTTGTCTCTGGAGAGGAGAGTAGGAGGAATGTAATGCTGAGACAGCCTGGGATTGACCAGTCGGCTATGGTTGGTACAACAAAACCTAAGTCGAATGGAGACAGGAAGAGTAGTGAGACTAGAATGGAAGATAAGAAGGACTGGGTGTGTGATTATTGCAAAAAGCCCAAGCATATCAGGGACACTTATTGGAAGCTTCATCCAAATCTTATGTCTGCTCAAATAAGAAACAAGAAGGGAAATGCAAATGTAGCCACTACAGGAGACTCTTCAACCCCTCTCTCCCAAACTGATTGGGAATCCATTGCACTAGCAACAGTGAAAACAGAATTGGAGAGATTTTGACAACTTATGAGTAAGAAAGATTCACCTAGCCCTTTCCAGATGGATAGCAGCCAACTACACCATTTCCTTTGCACATACAGGTAGTCCATATGCAACTGTGAATCTTGCATCCACTTCAGGTAAGGAGAGACCTCCTTGGATTATAGACTCAAGAGCATCTGAGCATATTACTAATGCCCCAACCATTTTCAATTCTTATCAGTTGTGCTCTGGTAGAGACAGTCTCTACAGCAGATGGTTCACATATGCCTATTACTGAGAAGGGGACAGTTAGAGTGACCAATGATATAACTTTGTCCTCTATTTTACATGTCCCTAGACTTCATACCAACCTACTGTCTATTAGTTCTTTGACAAAAAATTTGAATTATTTTGTGACCTTTCTTCTTGGTAATTGTGTTTTGTAGGATCTGGAGTCAAAGAAGATGATTGTGAGTGGTCGTGAGGTGAATGAAGTCTACCTTCTGGATGAGATTCTGAGACATCAAGGCTATCATGTTAGCAGTACAGTAGTAGTTGGTTAGAGTCAGTAAACCAGATTATGCTTTGGCACAATCGCTTGGGACATCTTTCTTTTAATTCTTTCAAATGTCTTTTCCCAAAGTTATTTGAGTCTATTCAATTATCTACTTTGGAGTATGAGAGTTATCAGTTAGAAAAGCATTGTAGATAGTCTTTTAAACCAAGTAATAAAAATACTTTTGCTTTTAATATTGTTCACACTGATGTATGGGGGCCATATCAAATCCCTTCCATGGGAAGATTCCGTTACTTTCTCTTGTTTGTAGATGATTATACACGATATTCTTTGTTATATTTGATGAAATCACGTGATGAGGTTCCTAACTTAGTACGACAATTCCACCAGATGGTTCACACAATTTGGAGTGAAAACTAAGGTTTTTAGATCAGATAATGCCAGAGAGTACTTTGAGAAGGATCTAACCGCGCATCTCTAAGAACATGGTGTAGTTCATCAGAGCAGTTGTGCATATACACCGCAACAGAATGGAGTTGCTGAGAGGAAAAACAGACACATTGTGGAGGTGGCAAGGAGTCTTATGGTGCGCGCTTCAGTCCCTGTGCAGTTCTGGGGAGATGCAGTTCTTACAGCCGTACATGTGATTAACTATGTTCCTTCATGGACTTTGGGGTTTAAGGTGCCATTTTGCCTCCTCCTTTTTCCAGATGGAGAGATATTTCATATACCTCTGAGGGTTTTTGATTGTGTTTCTTTTGTTCATATTCTTTGCCCTCATTGCAAGAAATTTGATCCTAAGACCAAGAAATGTGTGGGTATGCTCAAAACTAAAAGGGGTATTGTTGTTATGACCTAGTGTCGATGAGCAAATTTGTCACTATGGATGTTACCTTTTTTGAATCCACATTCTTCTCGAGTGGTTCTCCTCAGGGGGAGAGTTTTGGGGAGGAGAACTCACTATCTGTTCTTCCTATTTCTGTGGTGCCTCCATCGGTTCAGCCAGCACTTGCACCATCAGTTCAGCCACCACCTGCACCATCAGTTCAGCCAACACCTGCACCTCTAGTTTCATTACTTGAGCCACTACGGGCAACCTCACAGCAATATCAACGCCGGCAGATGATGGTTAACTCCACACATCCTCGACCCACACTACTCTCTATCAGTCCTTCTAAAACTCCATATTCGGCAGATACAATTCCAGGTATTCCTCTTGAGCCGGTTATGTTTTCTGATGATAATGTTTCTATCCCTAACACCAATGTTGCAACTGATCCCATTGACCTTGATCTTCCCATTGCACTTCGTAAAAAGAAGAGAAAGTGTACAACCCACTGCATTTCACACCATCTTTCCTACAGTGCCTTATCACCCTCCTACCGTGCTTTTCTTTCTTCCCTGTATTCTGTGTCTATACCCAGAAATGTTACTGAGGCTCTCTCCAAACCTGAATGAAAAACAACAATGCAAGATGAGATTGATGCTTTGGTCAAAAACCAAACTTGGGAAATAGATCTTCCCCCAGACAAGGAGATAGTCGGATGTCAATGGGTATTCACAGTGAAGTATAAGGTTGATGGCAAGATAGAGAAGTACAAGGCAAGGTTGGTAGCAAAAGGGTATACTCAGACCTATGGTGTTGATTATCTTGAAACCTTTGCACCAGTAACTAAGATGAGTTCAGTTCGTATTCTTTTATCTCTAGCAGCCACCTATTCATGGCCATTGTTCCACATTGATGTCAAAAATGCTTTCCTCAATGGTGATTTACAGGAGGATGTATATATGGACATTCCAACAGGCTTTTATGAAAATGTTGGTAAAGGAAAGGTGTGCAGACTCAGAAAATCTCTGTATGAACTAAAATAGTCACTTAGGGTTTGGTTTGACAGGTCCAGATGGGCATTCATCCGTTTTGAATACACACAGACATAGTCTAATCACACCCTCTTTGTGAAGAGGAGAGATGCTTTGGTGTCAATTCTGATTGTGTATATGAATGATATAGTAGTGATAAGAAATGATCTAGAGGAGATTGATGATGTCAAAAAATCATTGTAGCAAGAATTTGATATCAAAGATCTTGGTGAGCTCAAAAACTTCTTAGGGATTGAAGTTGCAACATCCAAGCATGGAACTTCATTTTACAGAGAAAGTATGTACTTGACCTACTACGAGAGACTGGGAAACTGGGGACCAAACCAGTAGACACTCCTATTGATCCAAATCATAGAATTAATGGTGTGGATGGCGAATTGGTAAAGGATGTGGGGAGATATCAAATAATGGTAGATCGACTGCTGTATCTGTGTATGGCACAACCAGATATTTCTTATGCTGTCAGTATTGTGAGTTGGTACATGCATGTACATCGGGATCAACACTGGGAAGCTATTGAGATAATACTTATATATCTGAAAAAACACCCTGGCAAAGGTATTCTTTTCTCAAATCATGAGAATCTGAAGCTAGAATCCTATACAGATATAGACTAGGCAGGACGCTTAGATGACGGGAGGTCTACATCAGGAGTGTGCACCTTTGTAGGTGGAAACTTGATCTCCTAGAATAGTAAGAAGCAAGCGGTTGTGGCAAGGTCAAGTGCAGAGGCTGAGTATAGATCCATGGCTCATGGTGTCTCAGAACTTCTTTGAATTAGATCTCTTTTGAGTGAAATTAGGGTGAAAGCAGAAAAATCTATGATGTTATACTGTGACAATCAAGCTGCAATCAATATTACCCACAATCCAATTCAACATGATAGGACAAAACACATTGAAGTTGATAGACACTTTATAAGAGAAAGGGCAACAACCGGAGAAGTTTGTTTGCCTTATGTATCTTCAGAGTTGTAGCTGGCTGATGTTCTCACTAAAGAAGTGGCAAGGAACAAGCTTGAACATGATCTACACAAGTTGGGAATGTGTGACATTTACTCCCAGCTTGAGGGGGAGTGTTGAAGATTAATTAGTTTTATGATGTTTTTTTGAGTAGATGTTTGTGTTAGTTGTTAGATAGGAGGTGAGGACCACAGTAGTTATGTGAGTCCGAATTTTATTATGTTTTTTGAGTGTTATATATGTTGTTTTATGTTTTGCCGCCCTATAAGGGTATAGTTGTATTTGTATTGTTCTATTATTTTAGTATAAATAATAAGTGAAGGGGGCGGCCAGAATTATTGCTCTTTTCTTTCAACTTCTCTTATTCTCTTCTCATTCTCTCTTCCTTCTCTCTTCAAGAAACTACTTTCTTTCATATTTTTTAATTCAGCAGATTTCTACTAAAGAGTACACACAGACCTATGGTGTTGATTATTTAGAGGCATTTGCACCGGTTGCAAAGATAATCTCTGTTCGGATACTTCTTTCTCTTGTTGCCTCATATTCTTGGCCTTTGTTTCAACTTGATGTGAAGAATGATTTCCTAAATGAGGATCTGCAAGAGGAAGTGCATATGAATCTTCCTGCTGGCTTTTACAGTAATACTGAAAAGGGAAAGGTATGTAGGCTTAAGAAGTCACTTTATGGCTTGAAACAATCTCCTAGAGCATAGTTTGACAGATTCAGAAAGGCCTTGATTGCTTTTGGATACACTCAGACTCAATCCGATCATACCTTATTTGTGAAGAGAAGGGGATCTTTGGTGTCGGTCCTAATTGTTTATGTGGATGATATTGTTGTCACGGGGAATGACCTAAGTGAGATTGATTGTCTGAAAAGGAATCTACATAAAGAATTTGAAATTAAGGATCTTGGAAAACTGAAATACTTCCTATGCATTGAAGTTGCAATATCAAAACATGGAATTTTTATCTCTCAAAAGAAGTGTCTTGGATCTTCTTCAAGAGACAGGGAAGCTTGGAACAAAGGCAATCAGTACCCCTATTGATCAGAATCATAGAATCAATGCATCAGAAGGTAAATCAGTAAAAGACATTGGGATATATCAGAGACTTATGGGTCGGCTACTATACTTGTGTATGACAAGACCAGACATTTCCTATGTAGTAAGTGTGGTAAGCCAATACATGCATGCTCCACGAGTCTAGCATTGTGAGGCAATTGACAGGATTCTTGCTTATCTAAAGGGACATTCGGGCAGAGGCATATTTTTTATTGATCATGTACAGTTGAAACAAGAGGCTTATACAAATGCAGATTGAGCAGGATGCCTTGATGACAGAAGATCAACTTCAGGAGTATGCACCCTTGTCGGGAATAACCTTATCACGTGGAAGAGTAAGAAACAAACAGTGATGGCACGATCAAGTGTTGAAGCTGAGTACAAGGCCATGGCACATGGAGTTTCAGAACTTCTCTGGATTCATTCCCTATTAGAAGAAATTAGTGTACAGGCGGAAGAACCTATGATGTTATACTGTGATAACCAGGCAGCAATTAACATTGCCCATAACCCAGTCCAGCATGACCGAACTAAGCACATTGAAGTGGATAGACATTTTATTAAAGAAATAGTAACTTCTAGAGAAATTTGTCTTCCATACATTGCTTCTGATCTGCAACTCGTGGATGTTCTTACAGAAGGTGTTGCAAAGAACAAGTTGGAGTATGATCTACGCAAGTTGGGAATGTGTGACATTTACTCCCAACTTGAGGGGGAGTGTTGAGTTGGGCCTAGTTGTTTTTTATTCTTATTTTAAGCTATTTAGTTAGGAAATTGTTGGGCTTTAGGCCCATTAGTTTATGTTTTTAAGTTGTGACTGTTTAGCTACATTAGTAGCCGCCCTACTAAGGGCATCTTTGTAATATCTCATCCTTTAAGTTAAGTATAAATATAATGAGGGATTGGCGGCTAGGGTTAATTCAAGAATCCTGATTGACTTCCTACCCATTTCTCCCTCTCTTTTCTTCTCTACTACTAAAATCTTTATCTTCCTCCCCTTTTCCTTTCACAAGAAATTCAACTAAATCTACAATCAGTGATTTCTACTATGAATAATCAGGTAATTATGAAATGGAATCCTTCCCTAGTTGGCTAGTATAGGATTAATTTTTATGGAGAGACTTTTGCTGCATTATCTAGTGTTGGTGTGGTGATTAAAAATTCACAAGGTCGGTTTGTGGCATACTTGTCTAGATCTGGTTATCCCTGTTTGGATATTGAAAACTGAAAACTTGGCTTATTCTCTTGGACTTTCATGGTGGTTAATCTTAACCTACTGCCTACAACATATATTTGTTGGAAACAATTGTTAGGACGTAATACATTCCCTATTGGAAGAGAAGGCTCTTCCTCCTTGGCATATGTATTAGGGTTGTTAAAGGGCCGAGTATATCAATGGTTCAAAGTATCGATACGATATACAACGCCTGTTTCCAGGTGTTTCGGACCCCCAATTTTTTTTAATAATAAAAAACAGGTTATAAGCTTTCCAAAAATCCAAACTTTGAAAAAAAAAATATTTTGGCCATTTCTAAGTGCCAATACAATACGGCCGAAACTCGTATCGTATCGATACTTTAAACCTTGGGTCTATCCGACAGAATTGGGCCAATCAAACCAGAAATGTCAGTTCTGCTCCGTGGTTTTGTCCTGATTAGTAATTGGGTCAGGATAAGTTCCCGCTGTTCCAAACCAATTATACAGTTAATAATATATAAAGGCCACTTGGTTTTCTTATAATTTTTGTTAACATTTTATGTCCAAAAAGGGTAAATTTCATAGATTGCATGTAAGAATTTTGTTTAAAAACTTGTTTTATCAACATTATCTATCAAAAATAAAGTTTATGTTGTTATTTATTATATGTAACTATAGATCTCAACTCTCAAGTATAATTGGATTTAATTGGGTCAGACCTAATTGTCCGATGGTTCTGGTCTGCCATATGGAACTGGTTAATAATCGGTTCGGGACCAATACAGCCTGTCCTGAACCAACCCATTGATAGCTTTAGTGTACTCATCACTAGGTGCAGGAATTTACTAAAATCTTTTTTAATATTTACTAGTTGTCTGCTCAGTCTAGACATGTGAGCCTCCTTGTATTAGTTAACTACTGTATGAGGTTTTCCTTTATGTTTTGATCGATAGTTGAATGAATTTGGCTTATTAGCTTAAAAAAACTATAACATTACTCTCTCTAAATCCTATATTTATGACAAGATTTTCAAATTCAAATTTGTTCAATTGAATTTTTCATATGCCATTAAATTCCTCTAATAACTGTAATCCATAATTTTTCGTATAAAAATGCCAAATGAGAAGATGTGAACCTTGGTCTAAATTGAGAGCTAACAAATCTACTACTTGCTCCAATTACTCGTCACAGCTAGTTAACTACATGAATTTTGAATCTTAACTTTTATAAATTTCTCCTTAATGTTCCCAATAAATATAAAAAATTGATTATTAAAACTTATATATTTATAAACATGAAGACAAATTATATTCCATCATTTTTCAACATTTACCAAGTGTTGTCTTGTAGTTCACATAAACCATTAAAGTATGCACTTATATATACATTAATTATGGATTTTTTTAGTTATCTAAAACTTATATTTATTATTACGGATGGAATTTTTTGACATAATTACATATCTTAATTTCCAAAGCATATCGCCAAACATCTCTTAAAATTGTCTTTTTATGATACTCTTTGTATTTCCTATAGTTTTCAGAAATTGAATGATCTCATTTTAAAAGTTCACTCTTTGTGCAGGGGTTTTGATATCTAAAATATGTAACAGAAACATATGTTGATACGCTGATAAACATCATGTAGGTAATACATACACATGCAAACGCATATATCATCCATTGATTCCTTTCCCTTCACATACGTCGCAGACAGTATATCCAAGGCCTTCACAATATGGACACTTCGCTCCTTCGTCTACCCACTCCAAAAACTACACAAATGACAAATCCAAACAAAATATCAGTAAGGGATCCAACAAAAGGGAAGAGCAAAGTATCGTGACGCTGTAAAATGACAACTTACCTGTGGTTCAATGTTGGGTTCACCTGTTCCATCACATTCTGCAACCAAGCAACAGCTTACATTTGTAAGTCCGCACAAATGTACCAAATTATTCCTATTTTTCCCTTTTTTAGTATCAATATCTTTTCCTCCCAAAAAAGCCTGAACCCCACAAACCTTTTAGTAATTTTTTTTCCTTTTTTAGATAAGTTTTTTTTTTTGGTTCCTTTCTCTTGAGGGGAGAGCTCTGTAACTAGACTTCTAATTGATTCTTTTGGAACTGTTAAACATGTACTGATACATGCAACTAAAAGATCGCCCGACTTTCTTCTCTCCTGATTCTCAAATCTCAATAACTTTGTTGACCATGGTATGATAACAAAATTTCAGGACTTCAATTTTAATATATGTTATATGTACAAAAGGATCATAAAACTTCTCTCTAGATCAAAGAAAAGGGCAATATCCCTCAAATAGGCTAATTGTTGTAGCAACATAAAGCGAATGCCCACCTGTGCACAATAAGTGGCCTTCTCCGCGACAAGCAAGGCACTTTGTTGTAGGAGATTCAGGTTTATCTCCACCAATTTTTTTATCCCTGCCTCTGAGTCTGGACGGTTCTTCCCACCGGTTCTCTCCAAGAAGAAATACTCTCTGTTGAGATACTTCAATTTCTGTAGCACCATCTTCCTTCACAACAGTCTCCTGAATCTCAGAGATTTCTGTCACAGAAACAACAGCAGCTCCATTTGCACCCTCCTGGGAAACAGAGAACCAGCTCAATCATGAACCTAGAAACCATAAAGCTACAGTGAGCAATGATAATATGACAACTTTGAAGCTTTTTGGGTATTGCGCTAGATTTCCAACATACAAGGCATGAACCAAATGTTTCCAATTGATTCAATGGCTCAAAAGGACGACTTAGTTTTTATGAAGGAAACCAGTGGTATCAAAACAAGTAAATCTTTCATTGAGCACTCTATGGCTATGTTGCCCAGATACAGAAATAGCACCAGCATAGACAAAATTCACACTAAAAATTTTGGTGTCTCACATGGATACCACCAATTTGAATGCACTAGGGTAAGCTAACATCAGAAAACTGTCATTAGAATGGACAATGAGCATAAATCACCAAGGCCTGTGAACAAAAGTGACAATATAACAGTCATCAGTAACTTTTCTCTAGTTCACTGTGATGCATGTCTTGATGTTTGTGTATGTTACATTATTGATTATCCCTCAGATTCTCTAGACAAAAAAGTTATGCAGCTCATACTGTCAGACCATCATCATCCAGTCATTTTGGAATGCCACCCATGTGTCATCCAAACTGTCCAAACTAAGACAAAAGGACAGAAAGGATCATGCTGCATGGTCTGACATTGATTCCCTTATCAGTTCAATGACTGGCCGACATAAGGACCTCAAATTAATTAGTGGCATTAAAACCACCACTTTATTTGGCCTCAAATCAAATACTCTAAATGGAACAGGTATGATTGCACATTGCAAAATTTGTTCTGTGCTTGGATCAGATGGATAACCCTTTTTTCACTGCTATAAAAGTACAAGTTGATATTTGAATCCAACATTCATGATCAGAAGACTCTTTTGCTGCGAATAAAGGAACCATGGATATCAAAAGCTTCCCAAAACATGTCCCAGTCTTATGATATAATATTAGTTCCAAAAACACACTGTATTTCACAAGATATGTTAGGTAATGCTCTAATAAGCCAACAGTATCACATGTTAGGGTAGACAAGAATATCAAGATGCCATACCAGGTCTTGTATATAGAAGAAAGTAACTAAGTATACCTTGTCAGGTACAACAACATCCCCTTTCTGATATGCATTTGTTTTCAAGCTTTCGTTCTTGCTCCCTTGTTTCATGTAAAGCCTTTGCAAGAGTTCAGCAGTCATAATCCCATCTTCACGAGCACCAATTGAGGCCTTCCAAGAAAACCAAGTGTGACTTTCAACTCATGAGGAAAAATGCATAAGATGGACAAAAGAGTCTGTGTCCGTGAAACAAAGAGTGGATGTTGTAATAATAGTCAAATTCCTTTTGTTGGTGATTCAACTTTAATGTTCAAAAAACTGTTTTGGTAGAGCAGATTCAACTTAAAACAGGAACACCAAAGTTTGCAACGAGCTTTGCAGACATGGGGCGTTGGAATCTGAAGGTTGTTCCTCATTTATTTGTCCTATGTGGTGCCAAATGGTTCCTCCATGTTTGAAAGAATAAAAAAATATTCTATTTCATGTTCCATGCCAAATCATTTTTCTTTCTCTTTCCCATGAACTTGAAACACACTAAAATTTAAGCTTAAATGCTTCAGCTTAAAACACCCCAGTACCAAATGCCGTCTTTGTGATCATAAATCTTGGCAAAAATGCAATAGATCAAAGATAATACTCACTTGCCAGGTTTTCACAGCACGTTCAGTCCCACTTGAAAAGCTTGAAAACTCCATATCTTCTTCACCCGAATAAAATCCTAATATTAACAATGCTTCCTGCCAAAACACAAGCAACATCATCAAAAAAGATAATTTCAGATCCACCTAATTAAAAGAAGGGAAATTGTCTAAAACTTACCATGAGTTTTCAGCATTTCTCTTAAACTCACAACTTTTCAAAATGTCTAAAACTCACCATGTCAGTAAGTTTTTATTTTTCAAAACTTACCTTCCGTTAGTGCACCATTAATGCTTCTTAACAAAGGTGTCCACATCAGCATAAATAACAATTTTCATGACCAAATTACCCTTTGATGGCGAGTTAGAGGTGATGAAGGGTGATTTGGCCCGACCTAATAATAGGGGGACATGTGGACGTGGCCTAACTAGTAAGATGACAGCTCAGCCCGACATGCCAAGTCCGCAACAGATCGAACTCGGATAATCAAACCACCTCGGGACGAGTTCACCTCGGTGTAAGGTCGGATCAGGACCACTTCGATCCCAAGGCACTTCGGCGTTCACCCCAGGCCGGATCTAAAGAGCGGTAGCTCGGGTAATATTAACAAACCACTACGTGGCAACCCCGAAGATCTCGCCATCAGACTCCGGGCCTTGCGGGATCACGCCGCGTAACAGCTAGCGTTATCTCCCCCGTCCGATTTGGGCGGACTCGATAAGCCCCGTCAGTTATCCCCATTATCGCGGAAACGGACCTCATCATGTCGGGGATCCCGAAACCACTCCGCGAAACCCGCGAGGACTCCACTATAAAGGCTTCACCCCCCGGGGGTGCAAGGTATGTGATTTCCTGCTCTCAAGCTCTCTCATTTTCAAGCAATTTTAGCTCGCTACTAGCCTACTGACTTAAGCATCGGAGCGACCTCGCCAGGTTAGCATCCCGGGGTTCTCTGATATCCTTGTAGGTTCATTCCACTGTCCGTTTGGAAGCCAGGTCACCTCCAGCTGGGAGCAGCCAGATCGCGCTCCATCAAGAGGAAAAGGGTCTTTTCAGTTTTCAATTTTCATTTTTATTTTATTTTTTTGCATTTTAAGTGTTTTGTTATAATTTCCAATGTTTTTTACATTTTTCTATTTTCTACAATCTATAAATTTTCCTGTATTTTTTTGTTATTTATTTGCAAATTTCTGTGCTTTTCAATAATTTTTGGTGTTTTTCTACAATTTTTATTTTCTCATTTTGTTTTTCAATTTCTATAGTTTCTATAATTTGAAAATAATTTTTTATTTTGTTTGCAATTTCTATAATTTTTTGAAATTTCTGTGTTTTATGTATTTTATATTTGAAAATATTTTTTGAACTTTTTCCTGTTTTTCATGTCTAATTATTAAAATATATGTATATATTTTATATTTTTCTATGAAGGTTAAAATGGTAATATATTAACACCCGTTAGTTTATTTAATGTCAAGTTAGTGACATGGTGAGTTTTAGACATTTTGAAAAGTTGTGGTGAGTTTAAGAGAAATGCTGAAAACTCAGGGTGAGTTTTAGACAATTTCCCTTAAAATAATAACGCCATATGTGCATTAAAACACATGACAAACAAAAAGAGTGTCCCGATAATTATAGCTCAACCCTAGGCTAAATTTTCTTCCACTGATTGGATGATTGCACACAGTGGATAATGATAAGTAAAGCAGCACAAATTTATGGCAAAATCTGGATGTCTTAATAAAAACAGTCTTACTTCTCGCTTCTAAATAGAGCACATATAAGGTACTTACAGATCAGCTCATTCAACATAAAATTACATATTATAACTACCCTGCATAATAAAAAATCATGAAACAAATTTCAGTTCATCTTTCTCAGGTACTAATGTATCTTATGGTTATGATTTAATTTATATATACACCCCACCGTTTATACACTTACCTATCTAATGACAGAGAACTTTTTTATGCTCTCTTACTGTCTCTTGTATTTCAGATGGTTTTAAGCTTAACATTCAATCCTCAAGTTCATGTTGTTTCCGGACAAATTGATTCAACATCCTTCAAATAATCAGAAGTATGCTTCCTCAAGAATATTTTAGTGTATTTAAAAACATATTACAGTTCGCGTATAAGAATATTAAATTTCAAAAACCTTTTAAATGAAAACTAAACAAACTAAAACTCGCCTTTTCTTTCTTAAATTTCACAGAAGAAATGCATTTCGCACGCAGACCTGCATTGCTTGAACGTCTTCGCCTTCTGATCCCATTCTCAAGGATCGAACCTCCTTCACCTTTTCCTGCTTTTCCTCCTCTTTGTTCTCTTTGCTGCTCTCCAACACCCTAACTTCCTCAACAACCGTCTCCTTCACCTTCTCGCTATCCAGTCCCAATAGCATTGGCGTCGGCCCTGAACCACTCTCGGCAATTCGATGTTGCTTCGGCGAATTCAGCTCGGCATCCTTCAGTGTCTGCAGGAGCGACGCGATGTTGGCAACTGTCTCCGACATTGAAGCTCCTTGCAAAGAATTCTGGCGTTCTAGGGCTTCAATTTGCAGTTTCAACTCAGAGATTTCTCGGAGGAGCGCTTCCCGCTCCGAATTCCAGCGCGATTCTTCACGAATCCACCGTTGCTCTTCGCGGAGCCACCGTTGTTCTTCTCTGAGCCATCTTATTTCTTCTCTGTCCCAATCCGACGTATTCGAAGACGATGAAGAAGCGAAAGCTGGAAATCTCTTGAGGGGGAGTGAGGAGAACTTGCGGATTTGAAACGGGGTGAATTTGAGCTTTGAGAGGTTTCGAAGCCCGTGAGATAGGACCGGAGGTGGCTGAGGAGGGTGGAGTCGGAGAGGAACGGAGGACGCCATAGAAGCCGAATGAATTCGAGAGAGGGAGGGGAGATGTTTTAGTGTTCGAAGGTTTGAAGTTTTGAAGTTTTGAGCCACACGTCCGTCTCTGTGTTTGGGTGGCGGGACTCTAAAGTACGCCGAGGGAGCGATGACCTATGGCAAGGTTTTAAAAATCGATTCGAAAACGGAATCGTTCTGATTAACGGTTTTCGGGTCAGCGGTTTGACCGTTCGAATTAAACGGTTTCGGACGGTTTGCATTAGGGCAAATATTTATCATATAAAATTTATATAAGAAATAGAGATGGCTGAGAAAGAAAAAAGTAAAACAAGAAAAGAAGGAAAGAAAGAAAGGAAGGAGAAAGGAAAAATTAAAAAGGAGAGAGGAAAAGAATGAAGGAAGAAGGAGGAGGAGGGAAAGAGGGAAAAAGAAGGAAGAGGAGGAGGATTCGATGCTCACTGGTGACAATAATGGTGACAGCGACGGGAAGGCGGTGGCAACAGGCATAGATATCAGATCTCAAATCTGAGATTGATTTCTCTGCAACTTTGTAATCTTCTTCTTCTACTTCTTCTTCTTCTTCTTCTTCTCTCTCTCTCTCTGTGTGCTGGATCTCAGATCTGAGTTTATGTCTTAGATCTATCCTCTACTGCAAGTTTCTTAAATCGCGAGTCGCTGTCCGAGTCAAATGACTCAACGGTTCAATTGCTCAAGTCAGCAATTTTCTGACCAAGTCAATGATTTTTGACCCAAGAACAAGTTAAGGGTGAAATGGAACCAGTTGCTTGGATGGTTTTTGGGCTGAACAATCTAATTGTCCAAGTCAACAACAGTTCAAACATTGCCTATGGGTTCGGAATGTTTGGAACTTTGGAGTTTGGATCCTTGTGTTCAAATCTTGAATTTAGGTGCGGTTCGAGTTAGATCGGGTCCAGGTCAACCATAATTTCACCAAAGTTTCCAAACCCAAGGTTCAAAATATCGATATTTTTTTACTAATTTTTTTAATTTTTTTTCAAAACTAGTTTATGGGACCGATTTAAGGCTCCTCCACCCCCTGAACCGGTCAAAACCCCGATACACCCTCTGTAGGAGCATATCGGGGAGCTCTCGAAAGATACGTGACAATACATTGAACCTTGGTCGAACCTGCATTGGGTTTAGGCTTTGTTTTTTTTTACTCCATGGGGATGGGGCTACACAACAGGGTGCTCATCCCCCTAGCTCTAGGACTGGTAAAGTAGCAAATTCAAAGAGGGGTTTGTAAATTCTAAATCCTACCCGCCTTTGTAAACCTCCCAATTTGTATCCGCCCCAAAACTTATAGTAGGTTGGATTTTGAGAATCCAAATCCTTCTCGTACATGAAAATGCATAATAACCCTTCTTGACCCTATCCTCCATGCATTCAAGGGTAGAGTAGGTTGGGTTTAGAATCTGCATCTAATTTCCTATTATTTTTTGTTATATATAAATAAAATAACATGAGCAAACAACAAATTTTCCCATTATTTGATTAAAACATGTAAAACACATAAATTATTAATTGTCCTTCATATAAAATTCAAAATATTATTAAATTCAATATCTATACACAAAGCTCATATGCTTTCCAATAATATATGAGTCAAGTTTTGCCTAATACCATGCCATATTCATACACTACAATAGAATTCCAAAACCCATCATCACCCCAAAATCTGTTCTTCAAACAAAAAAAAGAAAAAAAAAAAAAGAAAAAAGAAAACTACATCCCAAACCCATAAATCCATAACCCCCAATCCTAGGTATTAAATGGGATTCAACCCCAAGTCTCCACTATTAAGACTTCCAACTACAAACTCTTCCCACAACCCTACACATAGAGCACTACAAGCGTGCATTGGCAGTAGTGTACTGTGAATTGTGAGAACCCTACACATAGAGCACTACAAGTACAAGCGTGCATTGGTGATAGTGTAATGTGAATTGTGAGTCATATTCCTGGTACATAGTGATAGTGTCTTAAGACTTCCGTCAAGACAAACCCAAGCCGAATTTGTGGGTAAAAAGGAGGGAGTTTGTAGGTAGGAGCCAGTTGGCACCTTGCAATTTCTTTTTATTATTATTATTATTATTCTACCGTTTTTGTTATTTCTTCTATGTTAGTGTTTAGTTTTATTGTTAGTGAATGCTATATATTTTATTATATAGTTTTAAACCTATTTTGTGTTATGTATTTCATTTTATATTTGCAAATGTATGTTTACTTTTATATTTTAGGGAAAATTCCACTTTAGTACCCTTAATTTTGGTAAGTAGTGTCAAGTTAGTACTCAAACTTTCAAACGTGTCACTGCAATACCTCAACTTTCAAGAAGTGTCAAAATACTAATCGCTGCCACTAATTAACCGTCAGTTATATATTGAAAACGTTAAAACTACCCTTCAAAAGAAGGCATTGTTCATTGTCTAATATCTTGAGACTGAACCGGCCGAGGTGTTTGAGATTCTAGACTAATGAAGTCATTGTCTTCTACCTTTAGACACATTCTTATCTAGTAATTTCTTTGCTTTTGGTTATTGTTTCCCTCTATCATATTTCATTTTTTTTTCTCTCTTTTTCTTTGAAGATAACCGATTCAGTCTCAAGGTAGAAGATAATGAACAGTGTCTTCTTATGAAGGGTAGTTTTGACTTTCTCACTAGATAACTAATAGTCAGTTAATGGGAAGGACCAACTTGGCACTTTTTAAAAGTTTAGGTACTGCAGTGACACATTTGAAAGCTCGGGCTAACTTGACACTACCCCCAAAGTTCAGAGTATTAAGTGGAATTTTCCCTATATTTTATGTTATACTTAGTTATTAATCAAAATAATAAAAACTTATGTACTAATAATGTATTTATCTAATAATACTTGCATTATTTTTTTTGAATTAATTCACTTAATTAGTTTAATTATCATAACTAAAAATATGAAATAATTTTAATTGTTTAATCTGAAACAATCAATATAATTTTACTTTATCTCAATTTATTGAAATTAGCTTATTAAAAAATAAGGATGAATTATTTAAACCACCACTAAGTTTTGATTAGTATAGGAAATATCCTTCAAGTGTCAAATAATTAAATATGCAAATACATCTCTTCCATTTAATTTCAATAAATAGAGATCTTGAAATTACAACAATTTAACTTAATTAACCTAATTTATTTAACTAAGATAGTTTATTTAATTAGATGAATTAACTTGATTATCTTATTTAGGTTAACTTATTATCAATTACTCGATGTACATAGCTTCATTTAGCTAATGTATTTATCTCATGCATTACACGAGGCCCTATTAGTATAACATTAAATAAATGGATAGATCTCAAATGTTAGGATTGGCTTGAGCCTAGCCACTAGCCAGAGAGGTATAATTGGGACTATGAACAAATGGATCAAATTTGGGTATTGTATTATCCAAATACTATATCATAAGGATTGAAGTGATTTGTATTCGATTCATTTATTGGATATTCAATTCAACATATAAAATTAGTATAAATTTGTATAAATATAAAAACAAAAATATATATTATAAAAATAATTTGGATTAGTTGAACGTAAAGGTTGTATAGTGGGTGATAGGGATGGCATTTCTTCAATCTTAAACGGCCAAGATGGGGTAGGAACGGGAAAAAATATTTTTGTCCCAAATCAGGGATGGGCCAGGGTTGAGAATTATATTTAAAATGCCCCAAATCCAATGGTAAATAATTAAAATACCCCTAAGTTTAATATTAATTTCTACTAATTTTTTCCCAAATTCCTAAAACCCTAGGATCCCATAACCCCATTTCAAAAATAGCCTCAAATTCCTATAATGCTATTTCTAAAATATTCCCTAATTTTGATGTATTTTTAAGTGGTTGCCTCAAGACAAGAAAAATTCAAGGATTCCCCATCCCCAATAAAGAGGAGGTGCCCTGCCCCAAACCCACCTTACCACTGAGGATGGGGCAAGGATGGGGTGAGGGATTTTGGCTACATGACGAAGATGGGAAGGGGGTGCCCTGCCCCGTTGCTATTCCTAGCTGTGGAACCAATGATAAGTTGATAGCACCCCATGTCAGTTATAAAATTCTTGGGGCCTGCAGTGAGAGGCTGAGTGGTTATGGGCCCACGTATTTTATGACTGGTGTGAGGCATTACCATTGGTTCTACAGCTCACTGAACAATTATTGCATTCAGCTAATCCCTATCTCATATAAAATTAAAAAAAAAAAGTTTATCTAAATCCCAAGTCCCACTTAATTCTAAAGAATTTTGATACTAAAAATAATTAGATTGGATCAAGCAATATCCAGATTGCGTCCAATTAATAAATGGATCATATTTTCATATCCAATAGATCCAATTATGGCTAAGCCAATATTCGAATCCAATGTAAGCAAATTGGATTAAATCCAATCCATTTGCAACCCTAGGATGCAAGACTGCAAGCCAGGCCAGATAGATTGGGTGAGGTAAATCCTAATGCTAAAATTCCAACACTATGGGGGTGTTTGGTACAGTGGCATTGTATTGTCATTGCGTTTTGAGTTTATCAATATAAATTTGTGAGAAAAATATATTGCCGCATCACAGTGTCATTTTAATTAAAAAATGCATGTTAAAAGCATCAAATTTGATGTTTTATATTGAAATAGCAATTGTATTCATCAACTCAAAACATTTGATGTAGAAAAATCTTTTTTAGACAAATTTGTATCGATCAACCCTAACATCAAATTCGATTGAGTTCTCTCCTCTCCTCCGCTGGGTACGGATTTGCTCAATTTCATATACGGATTGGTCCATTATGGTTGGATTGGGCTGGGTTGGGTTGCCCACGTCTCAACCAAAAGTTAAACTTTGATATATTTTTGTTTCAAATTTTAACTTATTTTGTTTGACTGTAGTACAAATGAAGTAAATTAAGATAAGACGCAGAGTAAATTAAGATAAGAAGCAGAATAAAGTAATACTCAAAATAAAATTAAACAAGAATTTGCATTTTTTTCATTTACACTCCTATACATTTGTACTAGTGCAAATAAAATTGCATTGCAACCAATGGCAAGGCTTAATGTGAAAAGAGTATAAATACAAATATATACAATACAAAACCTTATATTTTGTGTTACTATACTTGTATTTTCACAGTACATATTTGCATTTAAACTCTTCCCATTTTCCCAAACTGCAAATATGTACAGGTTTATAAATACCAAACTAAAAAGAGAAGAAACAACATATTTTGAAGGACAAACTACATATCATACACTCTTTCAAAACTTACTGAGTTGATCAACAGTGATTGAACTCTGACACTGAAGCCCTTTACTGAGATTCAAATGTATTACAGCATGTTGAGTTCAGAAGTGATTGATAATTGTTATAGCCCTATATTAATTAGATCCAAACTCAGGCTCCAGAATTGTACATACACATGCAGAGCTGAATCTCAAAAGAAATTCAATTGTCTCTGTCAAGGCGTTGCATGCATCCATGCCCTTATCTGTGAAGGATCTTTGGTCACTTTTCTCAGACAGAGAAGCACATACGCCACAATCCCGCACACAAACCCAAGCGCTGCACTAGATCCAACCAGTGAAACCGAGGTGCACACAAGCATCACGAATGACTCCTCCTTAGAATCCATGTCCCTGGAAGCCATGGCCAGCTCAATCCCAGCAAACAGAAGCAGAACCCCCAGCAAGCCCACAGGAAACTGAGCCAACACCTTCACCAAAGAGGTCCCCAGCGCGAGACCCAACACCAACTTGGCCGCCCCCAGAATCGCCACGCACCCTCCGCTCCTTCCGCCAAACTTATACTGCCCCGCGAGTCCTCCCGCGCCATGGCAGCACGGCATGGCCCCGAACCAGCACCCCACCAAGTTCATCAACCCCACACTTACCGACACTGAAGTCGCCGAGAAGTCCTTCCCCGGAAAAAGATCCGACGACATCTTACAAACTGCGATTACCGAATTCAGCACCGAAAGTGGTAATTGAGGGACTGTGCCCTTGATGAATCCTTGCTTCCAGGCATGCCTAGACATCTTCACCACATGTATACCAGAAGGCCCCAAGCCAATCTCCTTCAGCACTCTAGGCCTCCTTATGATGGCCAAGACCACACCCAACAGAAAAACAATCATGGCTGAGGGTAGAGACACCAGAGCTCTCCAAAACCGTCTCCTTGGAGCTGGTGGCCTTGATTCACCAGGCAACTCGCCTCCAACTTCATCTTCTTCCTTGTCCTCACCTGCACCACTAACAATCACAATAAAGCAAGCACAGACAAGAGCCAAAACCAGGCCATCTAATCCGAACCAGGGTCTATTCCCAGCAGACTTCCCCTTGGAAAGTTGTTGAACGTTTCGAATATACTTTACTGCAGTGAAGGCAAACGACAGACCCTGTGAGAGCTGAATTCCTCGAACAACAGGCAAGGGGATGAGCTTGTACACGAGTCCCATCAACCCCGTGATTCCCAATAAGAAGAGTACCGCCGATGTGCAAATTCCGGCAGCCATGACCTCCGGGATACCAAACTCTGGACCATCGGAAATTGCAACAGCCGCGATGGACTTCATGGGTTGAACTGGCATAGGAACGCCATAGATGGCACCTGTGATAATGTTGTAGATACCAGTGAAGAGAAGCGTTACACCAAGGTTAAGGTCCTTGGCTAGTGTCAAGGCCATAACTATAGGAATGTATGTTCCCAAGTCTCCCATGGCTCCATTCAGTTCCGACCATTTCGAGCTTCGGAAAGCAAGGTTCTCCTTCACCTTGGCCAGAACATTTGTGGGAAAATTAGATCTGAGGGTGTTGCAGCTGGTCGCCGAGTAGTGGTTTTGGTCCTCCATGTCCAGAGAATCTCAACCAAAAAAAGAGCTAAAAAATGAGCCACTGGTTTTTCTTTTTTTTTAATTTATTAATATTGCATAATATATATGCAATTGCAATCTAAATTAAATTCGATTCAAAATAACGAAACCAAATTTGAATCTAATTATATTCCATTTGAGCAAATCCATTTGCAGCCCTAGTATCAGGGCTGGAATGGTGTGATGTGCCACCCTCAGCCACCACTTGTCTGTTTCAAGAAGACTCTTGGGCCCCATATGGGTCCCAGAGGAAGGAGAAAAAAGAGGGCAATCAACAATCAATGGTAGAGATTTTCTCTTCTTTTTGTATCTATTAGGAGTTATTAAATCATGCTGATTTTTTTGCATAAAAAAATCCATTTAAGTAGGACGCCATGAGCAGGTTTTGGTGTGAAAACATTAATGTCTTTTGACTTGTGTAAATGTTGGCTAGTGAGAATTCAATGTTTTTTCTTGTATTCTCTTCCAATTGACTTAAAAAAAGTTTGAGTAATTGGGTCAGGAATTGCAGCAGAGGACAGAAAGGGGAAGGAGATGTCGATTCTTTTTTGTTGGTGTTCTGCTGCTACCCTAGTTCATTCTCTTATTTGGCCCACATATGAATTCATATTATTTCATAAGAACAGAAGGTCAACTTACCCTCCAGGTATACCGTCTTGTTGGGAATTTGGGATATTGTCAATTTTTAATGGGAAAGAATAATTGATTTTAATTTAAAACAATACTGACACACTTTTAGGTTATGTTTGGTTTGAAGAAAAATATAGGGAAAAGAAGGGAAAGGTAAGGAAACCATTAATTGGTTCCCCTGTCTTTTCCTTCTTTTCCCTACCTTTTCTTTTAATGTGACTGTTCTTCAATAGTAACCACCAACCAAATCAAAGATCCAACTTTATAGTTAAATCCGGACAAGACAATTTTTCGAGGAGGAGATATTGTTTGCTCTTAAGATCAAGGTTCAAAATTTTGTTACGTATCGTCCCGTATCGTCCGATATGTATCGTATCTTTGAGGTTTCAACATGGGAAATGGTATCAAATCCTTAGTACTATTTCTTTTCGTCATGTCGGAAGTGTATCATGCCCGTATCAGTAGCATTTTGGTGAGTATTGGCCTATTTCGCTGTTGTATCGTCCAATATGCTACCGATACAATGCGATTTTACTGTTGCAGAAAACGGAAAAAAAAATTATTCGAAAGAAGGCTTCTAAACCCATTTCAGAAGCCTTTTTTCTTCCCTAAACCCTCTAGAAACCTTTATACCATTCCTAGAGATTGAAATCTAGCCAAAATCCACCAAAACAGCCACAAATTTGCAAAACTTGCAAAACAAGTTTTGCACGATTGTTAAAAAATAAGCGAAAACATGTATGTTTTTTCATTTTTTTACAATCTCAGCCAATGCTTTTGTGTTTTTTTAGTTTGGATTCTTAGAAACATCTTGTGTATGTTGATATGTTATTCTTTGTGCAAAAAATCCCACTTATTTTGCTCCTATATGTAGATCTTTGTGAATATTTGAAAAAATTCTAAAATATTAAAAATCTGAAAGAAATGAAAATTTTAGGTTTTTCTTATGATCTACCTCTAAAAATTGATTATGCTGTAGATCTATGGATGATCTACCATGTCCATAGATAAATTGAAATTTCTTCTAAATAATTGATTTTTTTATTTTATTTTATTTTCAAAATAATATATAGATAATTTCTTTGATTTTATGTGATCTAACCCTATAGGTTGAGTATGTTGTAGAGCTAAGACTGACATAAATATATTGAAATATCATGTGAAAATTTTAATTTTTTTTTTATTTTTTATTTTTAGACTATAAATATTTATTTATTTCTCTAATTTTTTTCTATGATTTAAATTCTAATAATAAATATTTACAATAAATATATGGATGATCTATATGTCCATAAACCCATTTAACTTTTTGTAACATATTTACTTTTTAAATTTTATTTTAATTTTTAGAATAAAACATTCAAAATAATTATTTGAATAAAAATAAATAATTATTTAGTTCTTAGAATGAAACAAGCAAAATAAGTATTTCATCTATTATGTCCATAAATCCATTCAATTTTTCTGTTACATATTTACTTTTTTAATTTTAATTTAATTTTTAGAATAAAACATGCAAAATAATTATTTGAATAAAAATAAATAAGGATCCTGAGTTCGGCTTTGCAAGGAAGGGTAATGTCAAAGGCCTTGGGTGAAGACCCAAGGCAAGGGCTTCGACAATCAAGTCAGCAAGAAGGTACGAGGTGGACGAGGTTTGAGGTGCGAACACACAGACGGGGTCACAACAAGAAATCTTGAGAGTGAGCTAGAGAGATAAAGTGTTTGATCCTTTTCCTAGAGGGGGTTGCCTCCTATTTATACTTGAGGTCGCCAGGGGGCAGGTGACCCTAGACAGCCTGGATGTAGTCCGTACCGAGGGCACGATCATTTGGGAGCGCCAGGTGAGGGCACATGATTGGTTCTGTGAGGCTGCCAATCCCAACCTAGCATGTGCCCTGATCGGTCTAGCGCAAGGTGTTGACTTTGACTCTGCCCATGACCCGATTAGTTCCGCTCTGTGCTTTGCCACTTGACGTGTGTAGGCTCGCCATTGGCCCAGCTGAATGCGCCTACATCATTTTCCCCCCACTCCCAAGGTCGAGGTGGGGGTTCGAGATAGGAGGGGCACTGACTTCGGCCGAATGGAGTGCATTGTCTCGTACTAGGAGGTGCCGGTGGACCTGTGTGCGTCGTGGCCTAGGTGGCATCAATATGCCTTTGAACTGTGAGGATGGCCGAGGCTCATTTAGGGCCTCAGCTCAGTTGCACCTGTAGAGGGGAGGCTTGGCTTCAGCTCCGAGTTTGTCATGGCGCAAGTTGGGTGAAAGAGAGGTTTGCCCCCCAATCTTGTGAATGTTGGGTGTGTATCACAAGTCCTCGGCTTTGGTTGAGGGTGTCGAGGAGGAAGCGCAAGGGTGCCCAAGCTGGTGACTTGGTTGCTTTGTGACGAAGTCTTTATGCAGTGCCATGGGTCATGAAGGAAGTGGTTCCAAGAGCCAGATTCGGGTCACATTGGTCACAGGTCCCCGAATCGGTGAGTTGGAGGCCAAGCCCTCTATGGGTTGCTAAGTCGTTGTCGTAGGAAGGATGGGATGCGGGTGAGCTAGACCGCGCTTTTGCTGAGTTAGCACGGTTGGGTTGACTAGTGAGTCACGATGAGGAGTTGCTTTGGTTCGCCCGGCATCGTTTTGTCTACCCGAGGCAGGCGACGCGTGTCAGTCAACAGATGGGGTAGCAAAGGCAGTCGTTCGTCAATCGTTGGATCCCGTGCAATCTAGGCCATCCATTTTTCTTTAAATAGGGGCCTTGGCTTCGACCGTCACTTGTTCACTAATGTCTTTGCTTCCAAGAGTTTCCTGCTTCCCCAGAGCCCTTGGTTTCAATTGCTCGCCTTCATCTTTGTCGTCCTCGTCTTCTTCGTGTTGTTTGGTACTGATTCTTTTCTCTTGTAGAGATGCTAATGGACGCCAAGAGGCTGCTACTGGAGAGCGCCATGGCTAGGAAGAAGGGCCAGGCAAAGGGCACCTCGGGGGGGAAGATTCCCAGGAGAGTGGTCATGGTGCCTCCCACAAGGGTGGAGAGGGGGTCTGCACCTACCAGGGGGACCCCATGTTCGTAGGCCCCCACTGGTGGGGGCGATAGAGGGAAGAAGAAGGCCAAGGAGGATCAGCTAGGGAAGACTGGCCAGAAAAGGCCAGCCAGGGTGCCGCCAACACCTCTTGCGAAGAAGCCTGCGCACAAGGACAGCCCAACTGAGGGCAATGTACCAAGGAAGGGGGCTCCTGCTGCTCTAAGGAGGCCGCCTGCAAAGGGGCCCACCACCGGGCCCTTATCTACTCCTCCCTCTACTTCCAAGCCCACCGAGGGGGGGAGTGCTTGAACCATCTCTTCCACCCCAAGTGAGGTGTCCGCGAGGGGGACTCCACTGATACCAAGGGCATTGGCAGGGCCCTCGTCAAGGGGATGGTCCCTCCGAGGACTGCTTGGATATGATGCAGATGGACCCCCTTGTCACCGCCGACGAGGGGATGGACTTCTTGTCCGAGGTGAGTTTCCTTCTCTTTTTGACATGATGCGTGCTAGTTTTTACTGGCTTTACTGATGGTGTACTTGGTGCAAGTCTGTCGTCACTATGTCAACCTCAGTGACCACATTAGCTTCCTTCTCAAGCTTACGGCTCGACTTGAGAAGAAGCATGGTTTTCAAAACCAGACCGGACCGGACGATCAAACTGAAAAAATCGGGAATCGGTCACCTGACTGGTTCCGATTTTCCCCAAAACCATTGATTTTGGTCAGCAAACCACTGAACCGGCCGATTAACCAATCGAACGGCTTTGATTGTTTTTTTATTTTTTTTTGTTAGAATGGAATGGTCGAACCATTCAAACCGATAACCGGACCCCTGACCGGTTCAATCACTGGTTCGGTTTTAAAAACCATGAGAAGAAGAATAAACAACTTTAGGTGCGGGTGGCTTCAGCAGAGAGTAGTCGAGACGAGACCCTCGCATTGCTAAAGGAGAAGCTGCTCCGGTAGACGTTGGAGGATGACTTAAAGGCCGAAAAGGCTCCCATCGCCAGGGCCGAGGACCGATTGAGGAGGTCCGAGGAGAACAAGACTCGCCTCGATGGGGTTGCTCTCGAAGCCTAGAGGGAGGTTGCAGGCGCCATGGCTCAGGCAGCAGAGGTTAAGGCCATGGTAGCGGAGATCAAGGTGAAATACCGGGACGTTGTCGCTGTTTGGCAGCAAACCCCGGAGTACCAACAATGCCTGGCGCACTATGGATCCGCGGCCTACTTGGAGGGGATTAACGACACCAAGAAGGCTCTTCTGAAGATGGCATCGAACTTCCCCATTGACTAGTTGCAGATTCTCCCTGACTCTCTCGCCCCTGAGGACAAGGCCAAGGTTGCAGACTCGGGGGTCTAGAATCCTGCCATTCCTCTAACCGAGGGCGAGGCCTAGCCAACTTCAGCTCTCATTGATTTTGTCTCTGTTATAAATGTGCTCGGCCTTGAAGGCCAAAGATTTTGTAAGTTGAATTGTGAAATGAAATGATCATTTTTTTGTCTCTCTTTTCTTCTTCCTCTTTCTCTTCCTTTTTTTACCAAGGGGTCCATACCCCTCCCCTTTAAAAGGTCACAAGTAGACAAAAAATAAACTGAAGTGGCTCGTTACTTAGACGCTCGCTTTAGAAAGTTAGAGAGTGTGACCGAGGCAGAGCTATGCCTCCGAGGTGTAGCTCGCCTGACACACTTATTCCCTTAGGCAAGACTGAGGTGGACCTCCGAGGTGATCGGGGTCACGTGCTTAGGTGAACTGTCGGGACGGTCGGGGTTACTATCGTTTTTCCCTTGTCATGCTATCATGGAGCTGAGGTGGCCACCTGCTGTCGAGGCTTGGGGTGAGGTGTGTGATACCTTAACTGACCTGGCTCGTTTTTTCTTGGTGAGGTGCTTAAGTCTATCGTTCGTTATAGGCCGGGTGCGTTGTCGTGGATTGCAGCTTCTATGAGAGGAGGGTGGCAGACGTAAAGTTGCAGGCGTCCAAGGTGACGCTGCCTCGAGCTGAGGGGTGCACGCCAGTTGCGAGACGAGCAGAGAGAGAGCTGCCGACTCCCACCAGCAGACGTAATGATACTTTGAGGCGAGAGATACGACAGGCATCTATGGTGAAGATGTTCCGAGCTGAGGTGATGTCACCAGTGAGCAAGAGCCGCCAAAGTGCAGGAAGCATCCAAGGTGAATCTACCCCAAGTTGGGGTGGTGATGTGTGGCCGGTGTCCATAGTGAGGGTGCCCTAAGTTGAGGGGGCGAGATCATCGAAGACGAGGGCATGCTCTTAGCGAAGGTGGGGACGACGTCCAAGCTGATGCAGCAAGGTGAGCTTTGGTGGTCGTCGGTGATCCAAGTTGCCGAAGAGGCCTCCAAGTTGTGTATGTTGTGCCTTTTTGCAGTTGCATTTCTTGTGTAGGGGTCGGTGCCCCCTTCCGAGAGGTCGCAAGTAGCAAAAATTCATCGCTCAATAACCCATCTACTCAATCACTTAGGTGGATAAGGCTGAGGCCTATCTTCACCGCCGAAAACACGAGACCCCTTCCTTAGCGAGGAGAGGGAGGCGCACGCCATAGTTGTCCTAACTACCCATCCTATGGGGGACAGGGTGTGTGAACTTGCACGCAACTGGTGCTGCTTAGAGCTCGGCCGGTGCCGCGGACCGACTGGTCTCAATGAGGTGGTGTTGTCCCCTTCAGCATGTCTGTTCTGCCATGAATTGAGCTGAGCGTAGACCTGTTCATGGGTCGGGCTTTCACTTGTCACTAATGAAAATATACTAGGCCCGGTCCAACCAACGGGCCTATAACTTGGGCCCGAGCCCGACCCTGGTAAAAAGCCCGAAACCCGAGCCTGAGCCCGAAGCCCGACCTAATTGAAAAAAAAAACAATTTTCCCTACTCAAATTAGAATTAAAAATTCAGATAGTATTTGTTTTTCTATTTAAATGAACAATGGGCCTACAAAATGGTATTTTTCCCTTTCTCTTATATTTTAAAACACAATTTTACATTCTTAAATCAAAAAAATTATTCAAATGGACATAATCATATAACTAATTTTAAGTTTAATATTAGGTCGGGCCGGGCCGGGCTCGGGTTGGGCTATTTTGACAAAACCCGAGCCCGGCTCGAATTTATTGTGGGCCGGGCTTTTTGGCCATAATTTAAGCCCGCGGGCCTATAAGCATGTTCAAGCCCGTCCGGGAGTCGGGTCGGGTCGGGCCGGCCCATGAACAGGTCTAGCTAAGCGGTGGGCCGATGCCAGTTCTCGAGGCTGGATGAGGACTCGCTCGTTTGGAGGGTCTCTCCAAGGCCAAAGCTAAAATCAAGGGCTGACTCATCAGCTACAGCTAGACCTGTTCATGGGTCGGGCTTTTACTGTGTATTAACAAATTTTTTTAAGGCCCGAGCCCGAGCCCGGCCCTCATAAAAAGCCCGAAGCCCGAGCCTGGGCCCAGGCCCAAAATTTAGCCTATACTATTATTATTATTAATGTTGAAGCAGCTAAATAGAGAGAGAGAGAGATATTGAAATTATAAAGAAAAGAATAAAATATATATATATATATATATATATATATATATATATATATATATATATATATATATAATATTAAATTATAAATATATATTTTAATAAATATTATATTATTTATATATTTTATGTAATATATAAAATACATATTATATATTTAATACTGAGTCGGGCCGGGCCGGGCTTTTTTGACAAATCTCGAGCCCGACCCGAAACACAGTCGGGCTTACTGTGTTAAGCCCGAGGTCAGGCCCGCGGGCCTAATTATATGACCAAGCCCGGCCGGGGTGCGGGCTGGGCCGTCAGGCTACCCGGCCCATTAACAGGTCTAGCTGCAGCTGAGGTCCAATAGGTTCCCTATCAGAAGGGACAAACAGTCGTGTGACCTCCAGCCGGCCGTATGCCTTGTGCTGACGTCTAGTCCGAGTGTGTAACCTTGGCAAAGGTTGTATACTGCAGCTAGGCAATCGAGCAAGGTGAGGGACCTGGCGACTAGGCATATGACCTCCCAGGGTCGTGTGCCTTGGACCGAGGTCCAGTCCGAGCGTGTAACCTTGACCAAGGTTGTATATGCTGAAGGTTTGAGGCGAGGTAAAAGAAACTTGCTTTATTACAAAATATGTACATGGTCGGTTGAAGCCGAGCTCTTGTGGTTACATAGTTCGGCCTGCGGGTACAACCGAGGCTGAAACGTTGGTGATGACTAATTGCAACCGTTGCTACTGGAGCGAGGTGATGAGGTCGGTGCCAATGTACTGCTTTAGATACTCGTGGAAAATGAGCAACTCGATCTCGTCCTGGAGGTCATAGCAATCCTTGGTGTCATTGTCGGCATTGCGGTGAAACGTGCAATATTCTATTGGGTCACCTTTTTTAGGGTTCCTCTTTCTCTTCGCAGGCCACTTCACATACTCCTCCCCTCCTACTTGCATGAGGATGTGTGCTCGACTTCCTGTTGGTGTCGTCACCGCAACTATTTTCATCTCGATGGTCACCATGGTAGAAGTTGGCCTCTCCACCTCGAGGCTTCCTTGGCGGCGATGTACTTTTGTGCCTTCTTCAAAAATTCTACCTTGGTTCCGGGCGGTGTCCTAGCGACAAAGCACTTGAGGGCCAACCCGGGGAGGAGGCCTTGAGTTGCTGCGTGCATGGAGACCATGGGGTCAAGGTCGCAGACCTCGAGTTCTGCTTTCTTGAAGCAATCTATATAGGACCACAGGCTCTCGTCGTGTCACTGTCGAATGGCCATGAGTAAGACAACGCTCTTCTAGCATCGTTGACTATTGATGAAGTGGGCAAGGAAGATGTTGGAGAACTGGTCCCAGGAGCTAATGGAGCAAGGTGGGAGCTCGGAGAACCAACGCCAAGCTGCCCCCTTGAGGGTCGCCTAGAAAGCTCGGCACATCAATGCGTTGGAGTACCCGTATAAAAGCATGAGTGCCCGGAAGATCTCCAGGTGTTGGTCTGGGTCCAAGTTGCCTTCGTAAGTCTCCAATATGGGAGATTTAAAATGTTGTGGAAGAGGCTCCGAGGTGATGGTGACGGTGAAGGCATCCATCCTAGTGGAGGGATATTGTCTTACCGAGGTGTCACCTCGGCTCTCCTTGACTTTCCGAAGTTTGTCCTTCACCACGTCAATTTGTGCCTGTATGTTGGCGATCTACTAGTCGATAGGTACCTCAGCTTTGTCCCGTTCTCCTCAGTGGTGGGATGGATCGACTGTGTCTCGGTTCCTTTTGGCCTGTCTGTCATCGAGGTAGTCTCGAAGGTCCGAGGTGCGAGGTGGAGGTTGCGTTTCTTGTCGGCGGCAATGTCCTTGGCTTTGGTGTCGGTTGCAAGACCATACTAATTCGTTCTCCTCTCGGCTGAGAGGTCTTGTGTGCCGAGTGGGTTGGCTTGCACGTTGGTTGCTACCAAATTTGGAGGGCTCAGCTCGGTGGGAGTCAGCAAAGCCAAGGGCTAGCGGGTCCGCAGACTTGCGCTGCCCCCGTTGGCTCGATGCCTGGGCGGGACGTTCACCCTGAGGGCAGCCTCCTACCTGGGGACACACCTCGACACGCCAGGTGAGGTGGTCCAATTGGTCTAGGATCGCTTGGAATTGATCGTTGGTAACCAGGTTCTGGGCATTCCTAGTGTTTCATACCATGTTGATTGGAGCTTAGGGATGTTCTTGATTGCAAGTTAGATTGAAGGAAGTCTAAGCGATGTTCCCACAGACGACGCCAATTTTTTATGCTTGGATTGGCCGAGGTCAACACTGTCAATTCACTCCTAAGCCCGGGGATCCGAGGTGCTAGAGTCCGAAATGGGGGAGATCTGAGATTTGAGGCCCGAGGTCTGCGACATCTAGTATCCAAGGTAGATAAGGATCCCGAGTTTAGCTCTGCAAGGAAGGGTAACGTCAAAGGCCCCGGGTGAAGACCCGAGGCAAGGGCTCCGACAGTCAAGTCAGCAAGAAGGTATGAGATGGACAAGGTCTAAGGTGTGAACACCCAGACGAGGTCACAGCAAGAAATCTCGAGAATGAGCTAGAGAGCTAGAGTGTTCGATCCTTTACTTGGAGGGGGTTGCCTCCTATTTATACTTGATGACGCTAGGGGGCAGGTGACCTCGGACGACCTGGATGCAGTCTTTACCGAGGGCACGATCATCTAGGAGCGCCAGGTGAGGGCACGCGATTGGCTCCACGAGGCCTGCCAAGCCCAGCCTAGCATGCACCCTGATTGGTCCAGCACGAGGTGCTGACTTCGACTCTACCAGCGACTCGATTGGTTCCACTCTGCACTTCGCCGCCTGACACGTGTAGGCTCGCCATTGGCCCAGCCGAATGCACCTACATCAGTACCCAAATCATTTGCACTATCATACTTTTGCATCAGTGCAAATTTTTGCACTGCAACTGAAATGGTCCTAAGTTCTACGGGATGAAGCAGTAAAGAAAGTTCTACCAACTTACCAAGTAGTAACTGGTGGAATTGAGAAGACGCGACCCGCTCTCTTGTATGCTTCACCAAATGTCCCCATGCTTCACCAAATGTCCCCATGACATGAAAACCAACAACTATGCAAGAAATCTGAGAGGAAATGCTTATGAGGACTCGGATTGGCAATACAATGAACTCTACTTTAACATTTCCCTTTCCCCTTGAGATTTCAACTAGTGAGTGAGACATGAATTTATAGTGAACAATATGTTATTCCGACTCCCTCCAGATTTAAGGGTCATTTGGGAGGACTTCAGCTCTGATTGCGCTCCATTGACCTCCCAAAGGAGCACTTAACAGGAATGAAACCAAAAGGTAAACTGCTCTAAGTGAGCCTAGATCTGGTTCCAATAAATTGCCCCAGCAAGCCACCACAGCAGCCATACATTGGGAACATCTCACCATGAAGGAACAAGGGAGGTGTTTTCGATGTGCAGCTGTAGTGGCTTGTTGGGACCAGATCCGAACTCGCTCTAATAGGCATAAGAATACCATACAACCAACTGAACCAAGCCTTGGGAGCTCTGACCATGAGTCTTCTCCTCACCCCTAAACGTAAAATTGTTTGTATGCAGGTATCCTTTCCTTCGTTTGCATATTTCACTCCTTTCTGATATCATCTAAAGAACAATATCTGTTAAGCAGAATGCCCTAAGAACCGCGAGGAATAGCTTGGAGAGACCACTCATGCATTTATCAAAGCTGTAGTGGAGTTTGGTCTCATGGTCTGTCGCTCTTCTCATCAGCTTGGATGACCTATTTGAGAGGAGGTTCACAAAAGTTTCAACAGATAATTGGTGAACTGGCTCGTTGGTGTATTAATTAGTTTATTCCAGCGTTGACCTAGGATCAAATCCCGCTTTGGAGAAAAAGGGGGCAAGGGGAAGTTATCAATGGTGCATGGCACCAAATACCAAAATGCCAAAAAAAACCTGGTTTGACAGTTTGCACTGAATCCAGATTTTATCCTCACACCGTCCTGAGTCTCCTGACAATACTTTAGTCATGCATTGGGCACATCTTCCCATCACATGTCAACAAAATTCGTTCTAACACCCTACTGATATCTGACACTGTACATCTCACTATAAAACTTGTTTTGTTGGTAGGTGATCCTTGTTGTGAATATGGTGGTGACTTCAGAAGCACCATCGTAAAGATTTGAGGGGCAACTGGTGTGGTCTATCCTTTGCGTTTGATCATTTTGGGCACGAAAATATCACTTTTGACTCTTCTTCTGATGAATAGAACGACAGAAAATGTGGTTCCGTCCGCCCTTTCTTTAACCATGTAGAACTCTTGACTCTTGAGAATTATTTGAGTTAAGTTTTCACTCTTCAGCTCCATTTGTTTCAAGCTGAAGAGTTGAGTTACAATTCCACCCCTTTTTACAATGAAAACTTTGTTTCCCTTAACATTTACATCAAGACAATGGTTGAACCTAAAATATTTCAGACTGAAAATTTTTACGGAGAAACAAACGCAGCCCTTGCAATAAGGAATACCAAAAAAACAAAGGTCAATTAAGGAAAATTGGAGGAAAAGAATAAAAAGATTTGACACTCAAGTAGATCTGATTTTTCAACATAAATATGATAAATGACAAGCAAGAAGAAACCTCACAATCAAAATTTCTCTTTTTATTCTGATTTTATCCAAATGAAATGACCAAATATACCAATATAACTATTACATTTTTTATGTAGTTTTTCCAATGGCCACTCCTGCACTTAATTTATCATGAAATGAATAAAATACCCATAATATTACTTGGAATTGTTTCTATATATATTAATCCCCTGTTCCTTGGTCCACCTACGAGTTCCTAAAGGCTAAAGAATTATCGAACCAGTCAGCACAGCCCGTTCAACAGCACAGAACCAAGGGACGATCTTACAAATAACAAACAAAACAGAAATATCATGCTCACTTAGAAGATAATACCGGAAAGCACATAGGTTGAAGGCTACAAGTATCTACAAATCCAAACTCTAGAGCCGATGTTCTTGTCACAATTAGACAAGCCGATTGATGTCGCTTTGAACTAGTCAAGCTTGACATTAGAATATAGGAGAGTATCCCTCGTGAGAGGCATATTGAGAAGAAAGTGTACCTGCATATAAATAAAATCATCCAACAAACAATGAAAATGTCAGACCTTTTGATCCAGAATATGATCTATCTAATAATGAAAACAAGAACAATAAATGTTATTGATCAAAAAAAAAAAAAGATAACAAGAACAATTAGTGACAAGTCGCAGGGATGCAAGACATGATATCGAATACCCTCCTCCCTCTTGGTCATAACATAAAGATATTGTAAGCTTTACAATAAGAGGGAGCATCAGAGTCCATGAAGAGGGAATATCTGAAAGGCTCACTAGGCTCATTCTCCAACACAGACGAAATCTCATACCAGATAAATAAATAAATGAAATATACCAGCAACCACAACTCTTCATTATGCACAGTTTCCAATAAAATTGAAGCCAACATTCCACCAAATGAGAAAAACCAAAGGACACCATAAATCACGTTAGAGTTATCTACCTCCACTCTATACCCCTTGAGATCAGAATTTTCAACATCAAAAACCCACCAAGGAATTGCAAAGGCGAACAGCATAAGGCTAGGCACAATCCACATCTCTGACTTCGTAAATCACAACAGAGATGACAGGCCTATTCTCCAAATTGGCCCATAATACTATAGCAGAAATAAATAAAGCATACAACCAACCAAATCTCTTCATAATGCACACAGTCTCACAGAGCTTCCAAAATAGACTGAAGCCAATGTTCTGACACAGTACACCAAGTCAGAGTTATCCACCTCCAAATATACCCCTTTAGATCAGAATTGTCAGCCTCAGAAAAAATGGGGGAAAAAACACCACCTAGGAAGTGCAAATGCAAACAGTGTCAAGTCATAAGTGAGGCTAGCACAATCCAGATCTGACTTTACAACAGACACAAGTAGAGGTTTCAATGGTCAACTTGAATCACATTTTAAGGGAGGGAAACCAGGTGGCTGACCTTCTGGCAGTCTTGAGCATAGTTGTCAAGGCGACGCCTAGGCGACAAGGCGCCCTTGGAGGCTCGCCTCGCCCAGTCGCCTAGCAGTTTTGTATACTGTCTTATAAAATACTTTTATATTGTTACTTTTTTGAGATTATAATTATAAAATAGACATCAGTAAACAAACATATTCATTTTTTGTGTTTATAAACTAATTTCTTTTTATTATTTTCTTATTTTTTAGGGTTTAATCAACACAAGCATCGCTAACTGCTGTATTGAACCCTCAAAGACTTCAGAATTTGAACCAATTAGTAAAGGGAAAAACTTAAAGTTTTGTCTAATCATAAATATGTTGATTTTCTAGACAAACATGAAGTTTATAATTTTCTTATAAAAACTATGGATAGTTATTAAGGAAAGATGGTTATGGAACCTAGAAAACTACCTAGGATATGTATTTTTCACTTAAAAAAATCCATCACCTAGGCGACTAGGCGACAAGGCGGCCCCTTGTCACCTAGCCTTGCCTTGGCGCCTTGAAAACTATGGCCTTGAGCCACACAGACCAGCCCATGAGAAAAAACAATGCTAGACGGCTCCCCCACCCACATGCGTAAACCTTTCCTTATGTAACCCTCACCACCATCCCAGAAAAGAATGAATGAAAAAATTTCACATCTATGCCAGGATTTGAACTGCAGTTTCTCCAAATCAGTAGGTAAGTTTCACGAAATCATTCAATAAAATTAAAACCCACATTTCATTCTTCTGTCATAACTCAGTCACTTGCACTCCACCCATATGCTCTCATTGAGACACAAACCTGCACAACCCCAACCAGCCATCCAATAAAAACTGACACCGACTAGAAGAAGTTGGACAAAACTGAATCAAAAACTTCCCAAATGGGAGGATCACCCACTCCCTGGCAATAGAGCATCCTAAACAGCTCTAAATTTTCCTCTCCTGCCTCTGGTACTTTTTTTTTTTTTAAAGGTAAAAAAAAAAAGATTATAAAATCAATTCCTACCTCTGGTACTTTACCCCCCACCTTTACCTTTCCCACCTGCTCCAAAAATGAATTTCAATTCCTACCTCCTCTTCTCTGACCTCTATATTTGACTTAGTTGCCCCTTCCTCATGAAACAAATGCTCTTTGCCCTTCTAATGCTTTTTGCCGATGTAATAAAATCAAATCAAATAAAAAAAAATGAAATCCTTAGCCCCATTCTGTCCAAACCAAGGAAGACCAAGCCAACCTTCTTATCTACCTTCAGTGTGGTTAATAACCACTAATAAAGTGGCTCTGTCCTTGGTCTCACATCTATCACTTCATCCAACATCTATGATGACCCTAAGACTTCAACTTTCTCAACCAGCTCTCTCCATCTTTGAGTGAGAACATAAAACCCATGAATCAACTTTGTGTGGGGTGGAAGAAAGGAAAGAATTCATGGAAGATGAAATCAAGATTTTTAATATTCTTAAACCAGTGGCAATTTTGTAATTCCTGAGTGATTTGGATTTTGGTATGTTTGAGTTTTTTATGTCAATTTTATTTTCTACTTTGTTTGTATTTTTTATTGGAAACGTAACTTTCATTCAAACATTATATTAAGTGGTACAACTGTCAACCACCCACAAAAAGTGTTGACCCCTTGGTTTATCTCATTGTCTACGACACAGCCCAAAGAGAATTTCCCCAAGGCTCCCTGCTTTGCCAGAGTATCAGCTAGACCCTTGGCTGACCTCCTGGACCACTTGAAGATTGCCCCCACTTCCCTTGCTAAGCAGAAAATTTCCCTCATTGGCTGTCTATAATTCCAGGCCCCCAGGCTGTTTGTTTGCATCCAGCCTAATAGTAACTTAGCTCAAGTGTTTTCAGCGAGTGTATAATCTTGATAGTTATGATGTCAATCACTTGTTCCATGGATCTTTTAGTCCCTTGAAAAATTCTGTTATTTCTTTCTTCCCAAATAGGCCAGAGGATAGTTGCTCTTGTGGCTTCCCTTTTTTACTTTTACTTTGTTAGTATCATAGGAATAACATTAGTTAACTTAAAGGATCAAATTAGTTCAAAGAGTTTCATTTGTGAGTTTTAGAATTTTGAAAAGTAAAGATAAAATCAAGTCGCTTTCTTTCATCCTATTATCAAGAGTCAATTTTTCTATTTTACAGGATTTTAGTATCACAAGTTAGGCTATTTAGCTATCTATCCAACAAGACCAAGATCAATTCAACATGTTTCAAGTGAGTTATAACAATTTACTTGTAGAGTCCTAGTTTTAACAGGATTTAAGGCTTTCTATTTCTTTGGGTCACTCTTGGAATTGTTTTTGTGTAATTTATTTTTATTAGGATCAGTATAGGATATCCAGAGTTGTTTTAGGAGTTGAGAATCCTTATTTAAGTGTCCATAAGGGTAAATGGGATTGTTTTAATTCTAATGCAATTAGGAGTCAATTCTAGTTGAATTGAGTCACTAAAGGGAGATACAAACCCTTATATTTAATATAGAAATAGAGTCATTTAAATTGGATTTTTTTTTGAAGAATCAGAATAAAAGATTTCAATAAAATAAAGGGAGAATGACCAATCAGCCCAGATCAGAATTTTATAGCCCCAAAGTACAGGGGGAATGCATCCTGACCGTGAAATAGGGGGGAGAGGGCTAGTAGTAGGGGGGGGCTGGAATTCAGAATTCTGCATCGGGTGTATCAGTACTTCTCCGTAAAATAAAGAGTCATACAACCCGAGGGTGTTAAGATAACACCAAGGATTTGCCGACAAAGACCTCCCTCTCTACCAGCTTGTCAATTTCAACAACACCATTTCGGACCAGATCTGAATCCTGGACTATCCCCCCTCCGACCTCCCCCTCTTCCTGTATTTCCCCTCTCTTCCCCTCCAAACACCCTTCTCGTCCTACCTCCCTTACTTCCACTCCTTCCGCCCCCTGAGAAGAATCAAGAACTCTCTCTTTTCTGTGGTATACCTTTTCTTTTCTCTCATTCCCTCCTAACTCCCCAAATAGCCTTTTTTTGACCCCCAGGAGATTCTGCCTCTTCCACAAGCTCCTTTCCTTGTCCCTCCTTCAACCTATGTTCAAACCTTCGACCAACATCCGAGACAAGGTTGCTTATCTCTTGGTCGATCCACTTGTCACTAAACTCAAAAGCACCATCAGTAGCTTCTTCCCTGTCCTTTGTTAAACAAATCAGTGGGTCCGAGGTCCTATCTTCTTCCCCTGCTGAGAAATGTGTCGGAGCCAAGGAAACTATGGTCACCTATTGGGAAACGTCAGGCTTTGACTTCCCCCGACAAAACTCAGTCCTTAACCTTCCTTCCTCTCCCAACTTCAGACCCTGGCCGTTAGCCTCACGGCAAGCTCCCTCCTCTTCGGACGATGAAGCAACTCAGGTGGCACTTGAAGCTCTTTCAAGGTCCTATTTCCTCTCCTTCGCTGAAACTCCACCGTCTTTTTGCCTTCTCCATATTTAGTAGCCATCCAAATCCAAACATCCGTTTGGTCCTTACCTTTTGAAATACCTTTCAAGAAACCCCTCTTAAACTACCTTTTACCAATAATGCCCCCTTCCCCCCTCCTATGGGCCCCACCTATAGGAGATTCGAAGTTAATTCCTCCTGCCACGCGTGTCCCTCTAACTTCCCCTTCTACCATGTGCAAACCAAGCTCCCCCTCCTTATCTTCCTCCCTCCGCCATCTGTCCTTCCCTGTTTAAATCTGAACCCTTCTCTCCATCTAAGATTCCATTACTGCCCTTCCCATCATCCACCTCACAATCGTCTTCCTCCAACCAACCGTTCATCTTCCTTTCCTAGAAACTGCTCCCCTGAGACCCAAGGCGACATCCTTCTTAGTCTCTTCATTTCCCTCTATAACTAATCTCAGATTGTATTTCTCCCCAGCAAAAAGCAACTCTATCTCTTGTGGTGAGACCCTTCTGTTCTTTTGTGCATCGAATATGGGAATTCTTTTGTACTCTCTTTCGCTATGCAGGTGGGTTCCTTCTCAAGATGTGGCAAGACTCTTCAACCATGGTTTCTTGAGACAGAGAAAGAAAAGAGGGATGGTAATGTACAAAGCAACAAAGGCAGCAATTTGCTAGGTAACATGGGAAGAGAGGAACAACAGAATTTTCTTGGAAAAAAGTATAACAATAAAGGAAGTGATTGATAGTATCAAGGTGAAAGTAGCCCATTGGGTAAAACCCTTGGACTGCTTTCAAGTCTTTTCAGTTGCAGATATTCTAAGAACATGGTCCGAAGTAGCACAATCTTCGAGAGTAAGAGATAAAGTAAGGCTGAAGTGGAAACCACCTGAAGTCAATAAAATAAAGCTGAATTTTGATGGGTGCTCATATGGAAATCCAGGCATCTCAGGATTCAGGAATAGGAGGAGTATTAAGAAACTCTGACAGGAGGATATTGGGTATGTTCTCAGGACCGATTGGCAACATGCAGACATGTTGAAGTGGAAGGGGACTCAAAAGTAGTAATTTCATGGGCAATAAATAGCAGCCACACCCATGGACGTTTAAACATGTGATTAGGGAAATGGAGAAGATTGCAAAGAAGGTTGAGGCTGAATTTAAATGGGTCTGAAGAAGTGCAAATGAGCTAGCTGATGGATTACCAAAACAGGGGGCATTGAGACAGCATATTTTGGGCTACACTGTAATGAGGGGTGAATAGAGTGATTAAAGGAGATAAACAGTCCCATCATCAAGTTGTATAAACTGCTTACAATCTGAATTTTAATAAAAAAAAGCACTCTATCTCTTTCGGTAAGTTTGAGACGTTCACACACTTCTACCAACAATCTAGCAGAGTCCAACTTATTCCAAGTCCTATTCCTATCGTCAAATTTGAGACAACCACCACAAGCTTTTCCAATTTCTTCAAATGTAGCTCCAGGCTTGTAGTGGGATCCCATAAACTGCAACCCACGCAGCTCTTCTCCTCCTCCCTTCTTCTCCCAACACCCCGACCGCCGGGAACCACCACCCAAGCCAAAGGTCCAAATCCCTCCGTTTATGGGATTCCTCTTCTAACACCTTCTCCACCCACTCTCTCCTGTAGATCATTAAGAGAAATAGGCCACCATTTAGCCGTCTGACTCTCATGATCCTCTCTTCTCCCCACTCCAACCTCACCCATGCTTCAACCTTCTCAACGTCCAGCTCTGTGCCAACGAACCTACCCACTAGACTTGCCTTCAACATCAATAACCTCTCTTCCATTCTACCAATCTTCTCTACCTCCATGCGAACGCTCTTCATCTCCATTGCATAGGGCTTCGTCTCGGCTCTTACCCAATGGAATAAAAAGGTTTTTCTAGAGTCAACTGTGGGTAAGAGTGATCTTTTTTCTCTCTTTGCTCCCTTTTCTTGATCTCTAAAATTGCAATATTTCTCTTCTCCATTTCATATATGAATCACTTTCTTTCATAAACTATATCCTTAATTCCCCTTCTTTACCCATCAGATAAACCCTAGAAGGCCCTTTCTTCTTCCCATCCTATATTAAAGCTCTTTAATCTGCACATTGCCCACTACCATGAACCAGACCCAACCAGATGGCATGAACCCTAATCTTAAAGTGGAACCATCTGAAGGTCAAAACTTAGATATTCCTAACTCCTGCTAACCGTGGCAACTGCCAATTCCTCTATCACCAACTTGATTGACAAGACCATTTAGGTCCCCATTTTCTAGCCCATGAACAAATCCTCCTCATTCCTTGAGATTCTGCCCCCACATAATCCAACCAGAGGTTGCCTAGATGCATAACAGGTTCTATGAGGTAAAATAACTAAAAGAAATGGTCTAAATAAGAAAGAAGAAACAAATAAAACAAATGTCTTCTGGATTTCTTAATCCTCTGTTGTGCCAGTCAATAAGAATAAATATTTAGTATCATTTTTTTGGGGTATGGGTGTCATTAAATAATGATTAAGGAAACCTTTATCTGTAGTTCATATGAGCACATGTGCTTCTGCATGAGAGTTGCATTTAAAAGAACCAGGTGCTTTCTTTTCTTCTCTCTATTTCCTTTCTTTCCCATTTCATCAGTAGATACAACTACCATGGATCACATACAGCAATCTTTAGGCATACTCGCCAAAAATTTCCCAATCCTAAATGCACAGGACTATTGTTTAGAGATTTCATGAATATCTTGGAGTCTGTTGTAAATAAAATAAGAATGCAAGTTGACAAGTCATTTGAGCATGACAACCAGATTAATGTTTATTCTCACCCCAAGCAAGGTAGATATGAGGAAAATGATTCCTGTTATCCAAGCAAGACTCCATCTAACCAGCTGCACCTCAGAAGTGGTGGTAGAATTAGTTGAGCCTGCCACTTCCTTCAACGACCGAGAAGAAGACTGAGAAGTAAAGTTCACATTCAACAGTGAACTGGACTCTGGATCATATTTTCCACCGAAGGAGAAGACTCCAACAATTTGACCTGGCCAAGAGATACAAACCACCGATTTTTAAGATGGAAAAGAAAGCTGAGTTAGCAAGAAAAAACCCATTCATAACAAGAAAGTCAAGAATGTTTTATGTTAATAGCTAAAAACAATTATAATAAATCCTTAAGAGAGAGAAAAAGAATGATGCATCAATGGAGTATAACCAGCTTCACAAGGCCCTATGTACCCAAGTAAAAGGGGGCATCAGTGTTGATTGGTTTATTTCATATGATGAACTATTAAAAGATCTATAAAACAAATTTACGTTTATAAAAGATTCTGTCCTCTGATCCAGAAACATTGCATGGTTCATCCTTATAAAATGTCTTTACACACTGGGGATAAACATAATGGTTTTTTTTTTTTTTTTTGAAAAATCAAAAGAGCAACTATATTGTCTTCAAGAATGCTTTAGTTTCTCTCACTCAGCAGGAATCCAGCATAGAAAAGGAGGTGTAAGTTCCAAAGATGTAGCTTTATAGGCCAAAAGAGTGAGCAAGAAAGGTTGTCAGGTAATCCTTCGCATTCCCACTGGAAGAGTAAGCCACAAAAGTGCAATGAACTGATAGGTGGTAAGTCATCTGTCAGCCAATTAAAAATTGCATATAAATAATGTGTCTTTTTAATTTTCCCTCTTTTGAGATAAATTCATACACAGAGTGATAAATCCTCCATTGGGACCAAATTATTAAGGGTGTCAATTGGATTGGATTTGGTCCAATCCAATCCAGTCCAATATGAGTCCATTAATCCAATCCAATGAACATTTTGGACGTCCAATCTGTTCAAATTTGTTTTAATGTAGATTGTTTTATAAATATTTTAATTTAGATTAATTCTAAACCAAACCTGGTCCATTGACACCTATATTCTTATCTTCTATGAATGGACCAGATATTGACTCAATCCAACCCAATCCAATATAAATTCATTACAGATGGACCATGTCCAATCCAATCCAATAAATACTTTGGACCATTAAGTATGGACTGGTCTAATTCAATATGTCTTGTTGGATGGGTGCAATCCAAAATTGACACCCCTACAAATTATCATCGGCTAAGGATTTATTAATATATGATGTCCAGATGGGGAAAAGACAATTTTGCAGGATGGAGATTTCCGAATTATTGCATTAAAAATGGACCCCCTTCTGCCACAAGGGAGAAGTCAAGTCATAACGAGTCCCCCATATCACTATTCTACTCAATAAAGCCTTATCCACTATATGGGGCCAACTACATTTTTATTGTTTTATATGGAGTCAGCCACATGAACCCTATTTTGCCATCCCACTATCAAGGGCCACATCCATTGTTAATGATATTCCTCAAATCATTTTTCACTACCCCACCCATGTCCCTTTTGGCCTAACCGTAGGCCCTAGGTTATCTAGATTCTAGACCATTCATCTTGCAATATAGTAAGTGATCTTCCAATGCACAGGCCCAAACCTTCTTATAACATATTTTCCCACATTTTATCACCAATTGAGGCTATTCTTAGATTCCCACAGAAAAGCTAACTTATAATCCTACCCATTCTGGTTTTTCCACTCACCTATCTCAACATTCACATCTCTGCCAATACTTGTTTCTTCAACATGCTTGTTGACTATTGAACACTTTTCCCCAATATCTGCACCCTAATAATACATTTTATTGTTTGCTTAATTTGATATGGAGCTTATAGAGCCAATGGTTCTCCTAGGATAAGATTGATCTCTAGTGTCTAGAGGGTTTAGGCAACACCACATTCATAATTGACTAGGCAAATAATGGATAAGACGCTAATAGGATTGTCTCGAGGGGGTAGGGATGGCTGTATTTATGGGACCATATTCCAAGCACATATTGAGTACATGGATACAATTTATGCCTTGGAATTCCACTTTGTCTACAAACAAGGAAGCTATAAGTAATGCAACTATGAACCTCATAGAGTTCAATCCTGGCTAAAGATGAATTTGAGTGGCATGCTTCACACTTGAAAGTCAAATAGGAAATGGTATTTCCAGTGATGGAGGGTGAAAAACACATAATAAACTACCTGTGAGGGTTAATAATCTAAGGTAGTGAAGCAATAGCCTACCAAGGCAACAATCAATAACTTGTCCAAGAGGACGAGTGGTCAGACTACTGAGACATGGCCCAAACACCTTTAATTTGCAAAATGGGATTTTTTTTATCAGCAAAACAGAAAAGCAATTCACTCATTAATTTCTTGAAATAAAAAGATTACAACAAGGAGTTGTGAAAGTCTGAAACAACCCAATACAAAGCATACACACCCACCACCCTATTACAATTGTGCCCAATACATTTGTTGTTTGTGAACTCCTTGCCACTTGAAGCATCAAATCTCATTTTTAAATTGCCAAACCACCCCCTCACCATTTTTCAGCCACCTCATTACTATCTTTGAGTCCCCTTTAATAACCAATCTTGCAATTCCCATTTCTTTAGCTTTCTATACACCAAAAAATGCTGCCAAAATTTCTGCCTTTACTGAATCACCTTGCCTCTATTGGACCTGAAAACAAAGAACATATATTACCACCCTCATCTCTTATGAACCCCCCCCCCCCTTCCTGAGGGACCACGATTGCCCAAACTATTGCCATCAAAGTTTAATTTCATCCAACCACCAATTGGGGGCGATCAAACCTCAAGGATTTACTATAAAGTCTGAGAAAAGCTTCAATGTTGTCACCCAATGTGCAACTCTTAGGGCTATGATCTCAAAAACTGTCTCCTTACTCTTCTCCTTCTCCCTAAAAATTCTTGTTGGGAGATGGAGAAGAATGTTGCATGGAGGAAAAAAGCTCAAGGGACATCAACTAATTTTCCTGTAAAAGAATCAATGGCACTATATAAAGAAAAGCATCAAATAACTATGTGCCAACAGTTGTAGTAATACAGAGGATGAAAGCATTATCAAAAATAATTGTGCCTAAATGATGTCCACTAATATGTTAGGACACTTAAAGGAGCCAACCCAACATTGGCCAAGTTTTGAGATCTATTGTAGAAATCATCATCATCCATTCCTTAACACAACTATATGGGGTCATCTACATGAATCCAACATTGGCCAAGTTTTGAGATCCATTGTAGAAATATTTGGCAACAAAGCTACTTGGAAGAAGAGGAGGCTCATTTCCTTGGGTAGAAGATTACCATCATTAAATCTGCAAAAACCTCCCCATCCATTCTTTAGTTTTATAGGGTCTAGCAATGCACTAAAGAGAAAGAAACTAAAGTAGAGCAACTTTGGTGCGACATTGGGGCATAAAAGGCATTTGACCTTTGTATGATGTCTGTAATGATTTAAATAGCTTGCTTAGTGTAGTGAAGAAGAGCTCAAGTCCTTGCTGAGTGATGCCATCAGGTCCATATTGTTCTTGCAATGCCTGCACCATATTAAAGGAACTCATCAAATGATGAGTATATGCATCATAGAGTAGAGATTAACATGGAAAATATGAATTGGACAAATAGACAACAAAAGTATTTACCTAACAACCAATCAAATACTTGTGTTATACATTTGGAACTCAGATTACATATTCTCTCTGAAACTGTCTTAAGTAATCATAGGCTTGTGCAAATTATGTACTTTCTTATGAGATTTACTATTTTACTAAACACATTTTTCCATTTTAAGCAGTTATTAGTTAGCTTAGGAGTTTTAGTTTTTTTCGTAGGGATTTATCTGTTTTACTTCTGAATATGACCCCATCCCAACATCTTCAATCATCTAACCGGATTCTTTCCATCATGGCCGATCTATGCTTTTACCAGATATTACATGTTGATTTTTTATGAGTAGTAGGATATCTTACATGATGGTTTGACGAAGAACCCTTATTTCACACCTTACATCTGATCTAGCAAGCACGGCTTACATCTTGTACTTGATAAAATGGTAAATTAGTTGTTTCCTACATCTCACGGTGATAGAAATCGATCAGCATCCTTGAAGACTTATTCTATAAAGAAGAAGACCTTACAACAGGTCCTGATAATGGCATAGTGGTGGTACTTGGAATTTGGACTGAATTGGACACCAAGGGTTTTTTTTTTTACAACTTTTCTGTAGGGTCCAATAAAAGGGTTTGATTGTCTATTTATACTTTTATAGTTTGTTTATGTTTAAGATTTCATAGTCATTGCATAAGTAGGACTAGAGTTATTGAGTCTTCTTTGAATTGAAATAGGATATGACAGCCTAGTTTGAGTCCTACTAGAATTATTGAGTCTAACAGTTTGACTCCTATGACTATTATGAGTCTATCAGTTTGACTCCTAGGATTATTATGAGTTTAGAGTCTATAAATATGTATGGACGTTGTACACAAAGATCAATGAAGTTCATTAGAGTTTTCTTCAGCTTATGCTAATTATGGTGAGTGATTCCCATACCCTAAAGTGATTCTAGGCACCCCGTTAGTGATTCCAGGTATTTTCTATCTTCTTTCTATTCCTATTTTCTTTCTTGTTCCTTCAAGAAGCCATTACAGCCATCAACAACCACAAATTTCTGATCAAAGAAGACCATTCAACATTCTCTAAGGACTAGAATTGAGCTTGTCCTACATCGCATGGTCACACCTTATTTGAAGACCTTTGAGCGTTAGAACTAGTACCGTTTATGTTTCTATGAGATTTATATGCATATCCATGCCAATATTGATTTATTGTATCCAAGTGGATACATGATGCTCATCTTAAAATTAGCACATGTATTGATACTCAGTTACTTGATACTAACTAATTTGAAATAATTTCAAGAAAGCTTCATTAAGTTCAATGTAGTTGTATTGCAATGATAGACACCTCTTTTTATCAGCAACAGAATTTACTTTCATAAATTGAGAAATTTTTTTGGGCAAATTAAAACATTACATTTGATGCTGGAGAACAATCCGACAACCCGTTCATTTGTAACTCATATTACAATTTTGCCCAAAACAACTGTTCCCTATAAACTCCTTGCTTTGCTAGGACATCAGCCAATCCATTTGCAATGATAGACACCTTGATGTAGGCCCAGCCCAAAATGCCTACACCTTTTTAGGAGAAAAGGTAGGGTTCTGCCAGAGTAGTTGTAATTTGTAAATTTTCAACCAGTAAGGAACAAAAACTTCCAACAGAGGCTTATATAGGACTGGAAGGCAAGTGTTAAGGGAGCTCTGAAAATTTTCAAATATTTACCAAATACACGTAAATGCAAGGTTGTAGACTTACAGTTACAGTGATAGGTATTTTCTTTTCTACCGGTATAGATATGGAAGAGAAAAGAATTCATCAGTCATCACCTTAATGCCAGTGAAACAACCTGTCATTAATTCCGCTGGACTATGCGTACTTCCAGAAAAATCTTCATGCATCTCCATTGCCCATCTAACATTATGGATCAGAGAAAGAAGGCTCATGATAAATTCCCTATCTGCATTCTGAAGAATAGATGCAAACCACTAATTAAACCTCCACATATAAGATAATAGGTTTTGGCTGAATAGCCTTGTGTTTTCCAGTAAAAAATTAAGTACGTATTAATAGAGGACAAGGATGCAGGGCCTAAGGAAGACCTTTGACATATGAAGTTTCAAAGAGGATACAGTGGTCAATGGAACAGACAGTTCCCCATTCGATGTCTCAAAGGCATCACTAAGATATGATCCACCCATCCATGATGCCTAATAAACAACAAATACATCCATGATCAAACATATGAACATGATAAAAAGATGCTAAGAAGTTATCAATGTCAAGTCGTTAACATGAAAAGGAAATGGTAGGATATATGACTAACAAGATCATGGAGTTCTTTGTCAGTGCAAGCTGCATCACAGTCAAAACCCAAGGGTTCATCCAGTGAGACTACAGAAACATCATTTTCATCTGCAGGAAAAAAAACATAAGAATTATTTAAAAAAAATCTCGACAAATCCTTCACATTTTAGCAAGAAAATGCTTGGCGTAGCATAATAGCATGTAGCCAAATCACTGACAAAGGTTAGGTCAGCATTCAAACTATCTCTCCTAAGACCCCAGATAGCTGGGACCAACACTGGCTAATGGCCTTTTATGTAGCCAAATTACATAAATCAGCCAGTCAAGAAGAAATCCTTAAATGTTGGAGTACCTGGAAGTTGGATATCAGCATTACTTGAATCAATAAGAACCTTGCTCCTAAAGACACTGCCAATTTGGGCATTATCCAGGTAATCAACCAATTGCTGTGAATCTGCAAACAATGAAACACTTTAGTGAATGGTTCACAAAATCCTGACAACTTAAGGCAGGTAGATCTGGTGGAAGTTAATGGATCAAATTCAGCAACCTTCTATTCCTTTGATTTCCAGCATTAGAACAGCACGAGGCCTATCAAATGGATTGGGCAGAAGAACCTCATTCAACTGCAAATACAGAAAGCATTAGTAAGCATCACAAGTTTGTAATATCAATATGATAATACCTAACTAAATATACCTCGAATTAGTGATAACTCATCTGACCTTGGATGAACTATCTGCTGAAAGAGAAGGTGGTGGTGCAAAACCGAGCAATACTGACACGGCAGCAGCAACATCAGAGAGCACCATCGAATCACTCTATGACAAAAGAATGGATTATCAATCAATTACAAAAGGTAGTTTGCAGTATAAAATGCAGAGATGCACAATATAATTCTATTGTCGATTATTAATAATGATGTCTGGTCTTCATCAAGGTTTAGAAATTAAGCATCCCACCATCCCTCCCTCACAATCATATTATTTTTTAATAAAAATTCAAAACCGAGAATTTGTTCATCCCGAATATCCCAGCAGCAAAGCAAAGCAAAAAAAAAAAAAACTACAAAACAAATAAATAAATTACCTCAACGGCAACATCTGAAGAACGAGAAAGAATAAACCGATGACTAGGGCTATCGAGGAATAAGATCGAACCAGTCCTGCTCTCGGCCTAGATCGAAATCCAATAGAGACAAACAAGATAAGTCGCAGATCTAATATCAATTTCGTGGATATTTCGAATAATCCAATAGAAAGAAAAAACAATACTCAAGTAGATGAATTAGCAGAGATTTCCATAAAAAATAAGCAATTTTTTTAGCTCAAGAAGGGAATTGAGTACAAACCCTAATCTGCACGCAGAGAAAGGACAGCAAAATCAGCACGCGGAGGTCCATTGCAGGACGACGAGAGCTCCAGCCTCCAGGTAGCTCTACGATAGTTTCGAATTCGTCTCTGTTCAGAATCTTCAGATACAGAATCAAGAATTTGCAGAGGACTACGAGATGGCCAGGAAGTCTCTCTTCTCGTTACTAATGTTTTCGTATTTCGTTGTGGTGTGCTGTACTGTGTTTCCGTAAGGATTTTGATTAGAAGCGACTCTTTGATGTCGGATTAGGATCTTGTTGAATATATCTACCCCACCGAATATTGCTCTGATCCCATCTGAAACCGATCCAATGATCTTCAATACGAGGGTGTTCGCTATCATAGCGTTCGGTTCCGTAAGGCTGCGTTTGGAAACAATGCAAATGAGTATGGTTGCAAATATGTAGAGTATAAAACAGTTCATATAAATTATAAAGTTCGGTTAATTTTGCATTTACAAATTTATCTTCTTATCAAATAGGCTTTTAGCTGTAATGGATGCAAATATGAATTTCAATAAAGCACTAAAGCATATATTTTTTTATCCAAAGGGCATTTGAATGCAAATTTATTTCTTTTTTATTGATGTACTTTTTACATCTTATTATTAATGTAAATATGCATTAGTCTATCATTTGTCAATGCATAAATGTAATGTTGCCAAATACATGCAAAAGTGAACCAAAGTGCAAATTTACCCTGAACTGAGATTTACACTCATTTACATCTCCAAATGCAGCCTAAGTGTTTCCCATTTATAAGCATTTTTCCATCTGAACAATTACCCCTTTTAACTTTCATTTGCGACAAAGACTTCCTTGAACTTTGGCTTTGCAATGAATAATTCATCTGTTAGAGTTCTCCAAATTACCAAAAAAAAAATCATCTGTTTTTTAATCAAAACAAAGGAGATTCATTCATTTATAGGTTCAATATGTGCATAGCTGTGATGACCATATGCTATGTCTTTCTGATTTTTACAAGCAAAGTAAGTTAAATTATGAGCTAGAATATTTAGGTCCCTTTTTATTTGCTAAATATTTACAGCTGGAAAAGAGTCCCATAGCTCCCATGATTGATCCATCCGCATTTGGAAATGCCAAGGATTATCCAATGTACGATCCTTGATTCTTTTGATTAGGGCTTCTGCATCTGAGAATACAAACACCTTTGACACAAACAGCCTTCTAGCATGATGTAGAACTTGTATGAGTCCCCACAGCTCTGCATCTTCAGCTCCAACTGCATAACATTTCCTGCCTTCTGCTGCAATTGTTTGAAAGCCATGAGTTAAGATTGTGTATCCAACACCTGCTTTGCAACTAAGTGGCATAAATGAGCCAACCACAAAGATCAAGAACTGATCAGTTGATGATGCCCCATCTGTGCACGGAATTTGTGCTAGATGTAGAGGATTGCAACTTGAGTTGTTTATATAAAAATGAGAAATTTGAGATAGAATCTTCTGAGGATTAGGCTTAGCACCGCGGTATATGATGCCATTCCTAGCTTCCCAGATTAATATCTAAATATTATCATGAGAGTGGTCCAATAATGGAGTTGAGTTTCTTTTGGCAGCTTATCAATTTTAGTTTTCATCCATTGTTCAACCGTATGGATGAATGGGCCTTGTGTTATGCTCTCGGGATAGATGCCTATTTGTGCCAGGAGCCATATTACTCTAGTAAATGGACACTTGAAAAATAAGTGAGTGCTTGACTCCTTTGTCTCCTTGCAAAAAAACGCATGTGATTGATTTGCTTTTAAGGCTACTGAGTTGATGCTGTTGTTTGGGTAATATTTCTTCTTGATATATTCAGCCCAAAATGCTTCTGGATGGCTCATTACATGCCACACTTGTTTGTTAAATAAAACAAAATTAAAATCTTTATTTCTCTTCAAACCTAAATGTTATGGTCACACCATCCGGCAGTGCATTGTGCGCACAGTCATAGGTAGCAACACGCACAGCAACCCGCACAACAGCAGGCACCACCTGGCAGTGCCGCACAGCAGCACGTACCGTTGAAGCGCACAGCACACACCGCCAGGCAACAGCACGCACCGCATGCACCGCATGGCAGCACGCACCGCGCACACGCCCGGCACCGCACGGCAGCACGCGCGGGACCATAACACTAAACCCCAACTTGTTTAGGTCTACACAATTTATCCCATGCTATTCTTCTTTGATGATCATGTTTCCACCAAAAGTTTCTATTTATAACATCAATTTCTTTAGTAACTACTGATGGCATGATGGCTACCCCCATTGTATAGGACGGTATGGCTTGTTGTACAGCTTGAACTAGAGTATTCCTGACTGCTTGAGAGAGAAGTTTTGCTTTCCAGCATGTTAGTCTATCTTAGACTTTTTGGATGATCTCCTTATAATCTGCTTTCAATCTCCTATCCATACAAAGCAGGATGCCTAAATACTTTGATCTAGGATGCATCTTAACAATCTTCAATAACTTTGAAAATCATCTTTTGGTGTCTTGGATGTAAATTATTACTAAACATGAGCCCAGATTTGGAGTGATTTATGAGTTGACCAGAAACTTTCTCGAAATTACTTATAATTTGCTTGAGATTTCTTAGCATTCCTAAATCCGCCTTACAAAAAAGGATACAATCATCCAAAAGTTACCCCTTGAATTTCATTGTTTGCTTCTGCTTTATAAAGCATTTGAGAGAATACCTCCATGCCGAGAATAAACAAATAAGGTCACAAGGGGTCCCCTTGTCTTAGTCCCCTCGCCAAATTAAACTGATCTCCTGCCTCCCCATTTATTTTAACTACAAACGAAGGAGAATTTATGCATTGATTGATTAACTTTATCCCTTTCTAAGGAAAATCCATTCTACATAGCACCTCATTGATAAATTGCCATCCCATATGGTCATAAGCTTTAGACATATCCAATTTGAGTGCTATATAACCCTTCTTTTCATGTTTGAGTTGATGAACTACCTCTTGGGCAAGTACCACATTATCTAATGTTTGCCTTCCTTTAACAAATCCTGCTTGATTAGGAGAGACCATGTCTGGAATTAGTGGTTGTAGTCTCATCACCAACCATTTGGCAATAATTTTATTGCAAACATTGCAAAGACTGATGGGCCGATACGGATGTGGGCCTTCAGAAATTTTGTCCTTCGAAATGAAAATAATGTTAGTGCAATTCACTTGTTTTAACAAAGACTGATTCAAAGAAATTAACCACCATGGAGAAAACATCTTGTCCAATCTGATCCCAATATCTTTGATAAAAAAAATGTTGTGAAACCATCTGGGGCTGAAGATTTATGTGGATTTATAAACACAATTTCTTTAATTTCTTGCTCTCTTGGTGGAGTGAGTAAAGTCTGCTTTTGTGCCTCACTTAATTTAGGCAAATTAAGATGTTCTAAAAGGCCAACTTCCAACTTCTCTTCAACATCTTCAACACTTAGTATATACTTCTGAAAGATTCTCTTTATTTCTTGAGAGTTTGTGGTCCAATTACCGTTGGCATCCTTTACCCTACTTAGAGTATTAAATCTCCTCTTAAATTTTGTCATATGATGAAAATATTTAGTGTTACTATCACCCTCCCTTGGCTATAATTCCCTAGATTTTAGTCTCCACACTTGTTCATCGCAGGCCAACCAACAATCAAACTGCTTCTTGCAATTTTGCAATTCCTCCATCACAGTGGGATCATCTTGTTTGGCTTGTAAATCTAAAATTTTCATTTCCAGTTCTTTCAATTTGTCCGTCGTGTCACCAAATTTGCCTTTGTTCCACCCTACAAGTACCTTTTTACACTTATGAAGCTTGGTGGTTAGCGTGAAAGCTGGAGTACCTTGCACTTTTTGTTCCCATACCTCTCTTATTATTTCCTTACATTCCTTCTCTTCTGACCAGATAGGTAAAAAATGAAATTGGGATTTCCTTTTACGATTTGTTTGATCCAAATGAAGTAGAATTGGGTTATGATCTGATTGAAGCACAAGTAGATGTTGAACCCAAGCATTAGGAAAGAGATCGAGCCATGTCATTAGTATCACCCATCAATAACCATGGATAGCCAAATAGATGTGGTATACTTTGAATGGTTTGCCACAGCTCACTCCTACTAGCTCTCTAAGGATGCCCATAAACTAATAACTAGGAATGGCAACAGGGTACCCGTGCAAATTGCCCTACCCATTCTCAAACCCGCCTATGTATCCCTGATTCCAAACCAGTCTCAAATCCATCTAACTTTTCCTTTCAATTTCCCAAATCCATCCTAACCCAAACCTGTTAAACCCGTCCAACCCGTCCCACCCGTTAAACCCCTGGACCAAACGTTTTCTACTATAAAAAATTCTTAATGGTTATAATGTGACTTGAACTTGGATTAATTAGCGATAGTGTCAAATCTCTTAACACTACTTTAAGCCACTAAGCCATCTTGCTTTTTATATTTTTTACTGAAATAAAATAGATTTAATTAACTTTTGTGTTCATCAAAACAATCAATACATGTATATGATTAACAATTCCAATTAAAAATTAAAAGAAATAATATTTAAAATTAGCATTATATAACTAAATGAAATAAACAATCTATCAAATCCAAATCTACACCAAATGATGATTTAATCCCAAGAAATTTATACAAATCAAATATTAATAATAGAATAATTATCTTAGTACTTAAAATTTATAAATTTATGCATGATATATAATATAACAGGTTCATATTATAGCATCCTGGGTATCGAGTATCGGATACCCTAAGGTCAAAACCCAAACCCTATAGGATTTTATCTAAAATCTCAAACCCGTCCCAAACCCTATAGGGTTTTGATAAACGGGTCATATTAGGGTCGAGATGGGTCGGATACCCGAAAATTCCCGCGAAATTGCCATCCCTACTAATAACAGTTGTCACTTTAGTCCAGGAGAAAAATTATTAATTTGAAGATGGAATAGACATTGTGAAGTACTGATGATTGCCACTTCCAACCCTGATCTCCATCCACATATTAAGCCACCTAACAAACCCTAAGCACCTAGAACTTCAAACTCGCTATATTCGATCTTACAAAGTAGTTTTGGGCTCTATCTTGAGACATTTTTGTTTCTGAGGTAAAGATAGATCTAGGTTTTGTTTTTTGCATAAATATTTTAGATAATTTTGTGATTTCAAATTATTGGCACCACAAATATTCCAAGCAAGGAGTTTTAACATTTTGAATAATGAACAAAACACAAACTAAAAATTAAGATTTTAGAAGATGAGCCAAGAGCTGTAAGAGTATGCGCCGGTCAAGAGGCCTAGCCCACTTGTTCAAAAGTGTGATGTGTTGTCCATTTTATAGATGAGGGCAAAAAAGATAGCCACTCGTTATGTGAGTATGATGCATGTTGGATACGTGGCGCCTGTACCCCAAATAGAGTGCATATTGTTCACCTTCCGAGTTGGGTAGAATATCTGAAATCGCTTCAGCATGTAGTTGACTCGTTCATGCCTTTTCTAATAATCACTTAGTAATTAAGATCAGTAATAGAGAAATACCAACTAGTGTTGACTTGTTCATATTTTCCTTGTTCATGAGCCTGAAAAGCTACTCATCCTCATACAATTGTTGTTGTTGAATGAGATGAAAGTAAGCACAACTCTGGATGCGAATGCCGGGACCTACTAGCTTGAAGAAGATAGAGGCTACCAAAAATTTCTAACTAAAACTACAAGCTTGACACTGACAAACAACTTCTACTGAAACTACAAGCTTGATGCCAACCAACGACCATTATACTCTGAACCTCTGAGTATGAACGTGTCAGGCTTGATGCCGACAAATGGATATAAGTGGACTACCGCACCATGAGTTTCCAAAGATTGCAGTGATTTTCTCCCTCTAAACGGTGGGAAAGATCAAGGTTGGATTAACTTAATCATCAGTTCCCCAATATTTTTCGAACCTTGCACAAAAGTTCCCTATGAAGGGGTTGAAAAAAAAAATAAAAAAAACAATATATATATATATACAGTTCTCTCACTTGAAAAAATCTCATTCAACTATTCAAAATTTTTCAATTTCCAAAATACCATTTTCTTATTTATTGGAATAATTTATGATTCAATTAGTTTTATAAATATTATATTGTAGCCTTTTCACTTGCTCTAATACATCCTTGCAAATTTTTTGCTAGATTTAGTATTCAAATAAAATGGCAAAGGTTTCTTTCAAATGGATATAAATTTAAGGTGTTGTTTGATTTTTCTTAATTAATTGGAGGAGTGGATAATTTTAAGTATAGATGCAGGCTGGTTAGGCATTTAAAGTGTTTTGACTTATTATAGTATATTTATAATGATAACCTATGACATCTTAGAAAAGGTTAAAGCTTTATCAAATTTCAATGTGCCACATCACCTTCATGATTTGAATCACCAAGGTGATTCAAATTTGTCAATTTTGACAACTCAAGAAACACTTCTTTTCCCAAAGTTAATCATTGTAACAATGTTTTGTCAAAAAATAATGTGCCAAATTCGATCTTCTATCATTTATGTTCTAACTAATGTAGCTACCTCGTGAAAACAAAACATTTGTGAAACATTATGGTGCTAGACACAACTACAACATACTTTATTACGATTTCATCCCATGGGCCTATTCAAAAAATACTATAATGATACATCGAGAACATTTAATTATTTCAAGACCTTGGATTTGCTACCCACAAGACACTATAGCCCACATTAAAAACATCTCAAGGCAAGATCTACTACAAACAACCCTATCCACAAGACACTATAGCCACTCATTGGGAACACCTTAAGACAAGGTTCAAAGTATCAACATGATACGCCCAATACGGGGCGTATCGTATCACACCTTTGGGTGTCGATACAACTATTACAAGTGTTTTCACGAAAATCTTTTTCATTAAATAATATATAAAATTTCTGTTAAAACTAAAATTTGAAAAAAAAATAAAAAACTAAAAAAATGTGTATTAGTTAAAGTATTAATACGCCTTTACCGATACACAAAAGTGTATCGATCTTGTCAAGTTGAACCACGTGTAGCACTAGCAAAAACCATTCGGTGATACGATTGTCCATCTCACCAACCCTAGCAAGAAGTGTGACCTAGGCTCTTCCCACATGTTCTGAGTTATGTAGTGCCCGAGTACCATATGGTTAAACAACTTGGTATCGAGTGCCACGAGGAAAAGATTCCTCATGTCCTATTCAGTCCAATGAAGGACAATACCCTAATTTTCTTAGTTTATAGGTAATTTCATGGTTGTTGATCTAATCGTCACTCTAACATCTCCGCCAGGGATTCCAAAAAGGAGTCTTCTTGGCAGGAATATATATAATCTCATCTACATGAGCTGCCATGAGGAAAAGATTCCTCATGTCCTATTCAGTCCAATGAAGGACAATACCCTAATTTTCTTAGTTTATAGGTAATTTCATTGTTGTTGATCTAATCGTCACTCTAACATCTCCGCCAGGGATTCCAAAAAGGAATCTTCTTGGCAGGAATATATATAATCTCATCTACATGAGCCTCAAAAATACTAGTCTCATGCAAAATGATAGTGGATGTATGAAAGGGAACTTGAGAACCTCTAACTACATAAGGTGCCACCTATTCGGATCTCGCCATTATTAGCACACTAATATCAATAGAAATAATGTCAGAAGTACAAGATAAAGGAGTGGGAGCTTGCGTCTCGGCAACACATAAAACTCTATCCTTAGTCAACTTCCTCTTCTTCACCCTAGATACTCAAAGAAATAAGGCACACCATTAGATCAATAAAAACGTTAAACTAAATTAAGAAAAAATGGGGGATAAAGAAACAAGCTTCCTTAATAACTTAGGCACAGGCTTGCCCTCACCAGTGCAGCTTTAGTCATGTAGTCTGAGGCTCAACTTTGTTAAGACTATGTCCTTAACCCACTCCTCTTTCCAAAATAGCACATTGGTCATGTAGTGATTCATTAAGTTATGTCAGGAAATCAGCAAAAATCACATTACGTCGTTATGCAATTAAAATAAAAAGCAAATAATGATAAAAAGTGCATTATGCCATGGTGCAATAAGAAATTCACTGTATGTCGAAAAATCAATTAAAACCCATGTTATGTCGTTATACAACTAGGAATAAAACATAAACGATGATAAAAAAACATGTTATGCTATGGTGCAAATGAAAATCTACTATATGTTTTAAAATCAACAAAACTTATGTTATGTCATGATGTAGTCAGAAATAAAACATAGACGTTTACAAAAAATGAGTTATAGTGTAATGCAATTGAAAATCCACTATATGCCAAAACACCAGCTAAAACCCACATTATGTCGTGATACAATTACAAATAAAACACAAATAATGATAAAAATCACATTATGCCATAGTGCAATTTAAAATCCACTATATGTGTAAAAATAAGCAAAACGCATATTATGTTGTGATGTAATTAGAAATAAAACATAAACAATGATAAAAAGCATATTATGTTACGATACAATAAAAAATCCATTATATATTGAAAAATCAGCAAAACTCATGTAATACCATGACACAGATAAAAGTAAAATATAAACGATGATAAAAATCACATTATGCCACGGTGTAATGAAAAATCCACCATATGTCAGAAAATCAGAAAAACCTATATTATGTCGTGATATAATCAATAATAAAACATAAATGATGATAAAAGTGGCATTATATTGCAATACAATCAATAATCTACTAGATATCGAAATTTTAGTGAATCTCACTATTGACACAAATTTTGTGTATTTGATTAATACAAAATATGAAGACAACTTACAAAAAAAAAATTGTAATAAAGAAAAATAAACAAGGGAATGAACTCTCTTTGATTTCTACTCTATGGCGTGAGCAACCTCTAATTAACGATCGTATTTGATTAACACAAAGTTTCCCTTCTTTCTTCTTTCTTGATATCGAATTGTTAAACTTTGTAGGAACTTGTAGTTGCTTGCAATCCTCAAGTGTTGGTGTGTGAAAGTTTCTTGCAATGTAATTCTCTAAAAGGAAGAAAATGAACCATCTTTCTTCCTAGACAATGCTATTTATAGCCAAGGCTTAAGTCTACCACCTCATCCCACTTAGTTAACCAATCCCATGTGAGTGGGGTGTTGGATTAATATTAACTCCTATACATGCACCATTATGTAGGAGTTAGTGGTCTGGCCAATAGGACCACCTATTACAATAGGAGATGGGCCATAATGGACTTAATACACTTGGATACTTAGGCTACCAAGGCATATTTATGTATACTAGAACTTTGGGCCCATCGAGGTCAAGGGATGAGAAATCCATCATATGGATAGCCAAACTCTACAAGTAAGTTGGGCGAAATTTCAAAAATTTATCTATCTCACATGTGGGAATCACATTCCCTATTTTAAAAAACTGCACTTTCAATGATCAATCTAGAACTTAAACCAGACCAGATCTGAAACCAAAAGGTAGGAGACGGATATACCTGATACGGATTACTAGTAACCCCCAACGAAGGTGTTCACACCCAAGGAGATTACCAAATACTGCTCCCACAGTAATGACACAGCGTAGGGTGGAGCAGAATCAGCAGGATGGCTCTTCAGCAAGAACCTGATTCTTCACCAAGAATCAGATGGAGGGCGAGTGAGCACGACTTTAGATCACCTTTTTCGCCAAAAGGTGATATCAATAACCCTTTCTTGATCGCTCCTACAAGTGGAGATCGAACTAGTAATGGCGGAAATAGCAAGAGAAGGCAAGAGCAGAAAATGGCATCAGTCCAACTGTATGTTGTCTTCTCTCTTGAATCAGTAATACTGAAAGATGATTTTGGGGTTCGCCCTTCTCCTCTATTTATAACCTTAAAGAGAAGTTCTCCAAATCTCATTAGGAGTTTCCTAATCCAAATCTTGTATTTGGATCTGGATTCTCTTTAAGAGATAAGGATAATCCCTTATCTTATCTACAGATAAATATCAGCCCTCCTAATATAATTAGGAGTTTCCTGATCTAAATCTTTATTTGGATCTGGATTCTCCGAGTGGATAGGGATAATCCCTTATCCTATCTGCTGATCTAAATCCCAAAACCGCCTCTCTTTAATTAATCTCATTAAGCTAGTTCGAATTGGGCTTTAGCCCCATTAAGTTCATGTGCTCGCTTATGTTCCAAACTGTTGCCCAGTTGGATATCCTTGTATGGCGTGGGGCTCAAACATTGATCTACACATCAGCCACATGGGTTCAGCCCAGCCTCTATTACAAGGCCTGGCCGAATTCATTGTAAGAGACAATGAACCCCTGAGTCCGTCACCATGGGCTCTTAATGGACCCAACATTTACACTAAATGGTCATTGGGTCAAGCCACCTTATAAAAACCCAAGGACTGTGGGCAGATGCAAAATTAGCCCATCAGGTATTACCCCCAATGGTCTTACACTTAACCTCTCAGCCCATAATGATCAAACACTGCCCGACAAGAGAGGATCTCTCCCTCGGCTGCAAAGTATAGTGCTGCACTCTGTATTCACATGGATCCCGGGAATTAAAACCTTTTGCAAATATTTTGAAACCATAATATATATATATATATATGTATGTATGTATATCTCTATATAAATCTATTTTGCAAAACAAATTTCAATGGTTGAAATCAACTGCCGACAGTTTTGGTTTCTATCAGAGAAAGTGCATCCCTGATCATTCACTTTGTTCGGCAAAGGGGTTGATCCCGTCACTATGATCACCCACTCAAATGAATTCTCGGACTATCCCAACATACCTAGGTTTTGACACCTAGTGCAGTATCATAATCGAGTCTAAGGGTCAAGTGTAACATTCCAGTTTTGCCCATCTATCTCCAAGGTCCATGGCAATACTGGAATTCTGGTCCGGTTTAGGGTTTCAAGAAAACCCACACTACATGTACCTCAGGTCTCACCCTGGCAGCTGAGACAAGCCACCCCAACCAATTTGGCGACACATCAGTGTCAGCCTTGGCAGGATAAATCTCCCATATCTATCCAATGGCTGTGAAGATTCTAAACTAACACGAGTCTCATATGTGTCCAATTTAAGGGTATTACACAGAAACACACCATAATAACATGAATCAAATTTATATTTTATTCATTTACATTAAATGTTATAATGTACATCATTATGATTGGAGCTAAGGGCATACACTGTCTAACACAAGGCCCATATTAATTTGAGAGAATGTCGTGTAAATTAAGCTTATTTATTTGGCTTAAAATTTCACATATCTACACTCACATTATGTCGTGATACAATCATAAAAAAAATACAAATAATGATAAAAAAGCGTGTTATACCACAATGCAAGTGAAAATCCCCTATATATCAAAAAATCAGCTAAAACCCACATTATGTCATGAAGTAGTTAAAACAAAATACAAATGATGGCAAAAAGTGTATTATGACATGATAAAATAAAAAATCCACTATATGCCAAGAAATCAACAAAACACACGTTATGCTGAGACTATGTCTTGACCCGCTAGTCATTTTTTCGAGATAGTGCATTATCATTTAAATTACTAACGGCGACATGCCACATGTTTTCAAATGACCAACCCCCTCTCGTTTTACAAAAAAAATCACTTCTACTCTAGGATCTTAGATGGAAGAACACCTAATATCCTCTACTTGTACCGGAAAGAAAAATAGTAAAGCTTAACCAGTATAACTTGCATTTAATTTCGCATTGGGACCGAGACACCTTAATGCTAACAAAAGTTTCAAATGTTGTGACATTTCGCTAATGTCGTCCAATATATATTAGTGTCAAAATTCATTGACATGAAGTTTGAGAGTAATATAAAAATACAATATTCCGGTTGACATTTTTTGTACTTTGAAAATGTTGACTAAGTTGGTCAAAGAACAAAAAAAAATCATTTTTTCCTATCATGTCAACCAACGTATAGAATATTGTTTCAAATCTAAGTAGAAAAAAAAAAGAGAGAGATATCTAAAAAGTAAAAAGCAAATCGTATGATTAATTATAATTTATAGATAAGCATTTGTACAATCATTCAAGCTTAAAAGAAACATAGAGACAAAAGGGTTTCACACAAGCTTAACGAAAGAAGGGGAAAAAAGGGTTTTTCGTTTGCATACCTGAAAACGAAAGCTAAAAAAGTTTAAAACAATAAATTTTATCATAATTGAAGCCTTTTTGGAGAAAGACCTTGGTTTTGGAATTTGAATCAGAAACCAAAAACTTGCTTGGAGGTTCGAGATTTGAAGCAACAATAAAAAATATTGGTTTCTCATAATCTCAACTTAACCATTTTCAAGTACGACAACAAATACTTCTTTCAAGTTTCAACAAACCCTCTTCTAGATTTTTTTTTTCAGAGTAAAAAAAAATTAGGGAAAAAATCTTTTCGTTGGAACTTGAATTTTGTTAAATCTGATCTGAATTTTCATACTTTCAAGATTTTCATTATTGTGAAATTCTATTGTACAGCACTCTCACAATCTCACTCAGCTTTCTCTCTCACTCTCTTGAGAATTATGTAATGTTAAATTAAATCTTCCCTCTTAAGCCAATATGAGTTTTACTATAATATCTAATTTTCTATGAAAAGTCCATAGATTATCACAACAAATAGTTGATAATTTTACTACAATAGATGATCTACCATAATATTGTAGACCTTCAAAAAACCTAACAAATAAAATGTTAATATATTAATATATAATACATTAGTATATTATATTAATATAAAACAATATATTAATATAAACTAGGGAGAATGACGGTTCAACGCAGCGTCAAAATTCTTAGGCCCAACGTATAGTTGGTGTAGGTGCTAACTCGGAACTGATGCCAATTCCCAGGCGGTCATTGGTGTATAGGGTGGGGGTATTTGATATTTTGAATTATTATAGGTCTGCGGTGGAATTTAGAATTTTGTAGCAAGCTGCAACGTACTTTTTTGTATAAATTATTCCATTAACAATTTAAATTAAATATTTAACAAAAGAATAAATTAATTACTTTGTAATATAAAATAAGCATACATATAAAATATTTTTCAAGTAATAAAATATTAACTAGTTAACATTTTTAATACTTGTTGAAAATAAAAAAAAAAGGTTTACTAAATTTTACAATAAATCATAATTTATATTAAATTTAATATTAAAAATAGAATAAATTTATTAAATTTATAAGAAATCAAAATTTATTAAAACCTTAATGCTAGAAAATGAGAATTACTTTATTAAATTTATAATAAAACATAATGTATTATTATTTAATATTAGAAAAGTTAAAATAAATGTAGTACTATTTACTAATGTGAAATTAATAAGAAATATACTAAAATTGTACATATAATTATATAAATAAGTTTAAAAAAATTAATATCCATGATATTAATATAAATTACTCATATTGACATATAAATATGGATACATATAAAATGTTTATTTATAATAATAAAAATATTAAACGGTTAACCTATAATTTAATTCTTACCATTACACACACACACACACTAAGAAAACTAAAAAATATTAAATGGTTAACATATAATTTAATTCTTATTATTGATTAAAATTTATATTAAATTAGAATTAAACATAAAAAATAAGATAGCCTTATAACATAACAAAATTTATAATATATCATTATATAATTCAAAATTTATTAAAATAGATAAATATATTATTTAATTAAATAAATAATTAAGTTTATAATAAACTTATTCATGTAAAATAACCTTATAGATATGTAAAAATTCATAATAAATTTAGAAAATTGTAATATTTTATCTAAAGAAACTTTAGTAATTATGGAAAAATGATTATGTTTGTCTAAAAAATAATGATATTTTAATAAACTAATAACTAATCATAAAACTTGTATTATAATATTTAATTTTTCTTTATATAGTTTCAAACATTTAAAATGCCAAACTATATGATATTAGGTGAGGACATGAAAAACCTATAAAAGGTGATACAAATAAGTCCAATTATAATTATTGTGGTAAAGTAAATGGAAGTATTGGTGTTTTTAGATGTGAGTTTGGTTATACATAAATTACTTTGAGAACAAAAAGCACCTAAGCAAAAAAAAGCAAAACGTGTAAAAGATTTTCAAAATTCACTCTTCTAACCATCAAAATGCCAAAACTATATAAGGTGATATAAATAAGTCCATTTATAATTATTGTGGTAAAGTAATTGGAAGTGCTGGTGTTTTTAGATGTGAATTTGGCTATGCATAAAGTACTATGAGAACAAAAGGCACCTAAACAAGAAAAAGCAAAATGTGTGAAAGATTTTCAATATTCACTCTTCTAACCATCACATGAATATGACTAATATGATCGGGTGATGATGAAAATAATATAACATACCTAGATGTTTATGTGACAAAAATAGACAAAATAAACAAGGGTCTAGTATATGATCATAACAAACCTAGAAAATAACATAGCAAACGTGTGAAAGTATTAAACAACAATCAGTTATGAAGATTTATTTCAAGTAGACTAAGTATTGGTAGTGGCGATCAGGAATCTAATGCTGGTACTAATATTAAACAAGGGTTTACTATACGGGATCCAGAAATTCCTATAAACCTACACCTATATCGACAAAAAAATACAAGTTGAAAGAAATTGAAATCAATGTTTATTAGTAATAATTTGTGAAAAAACTAAGAAAAAAATGACAAAGTTCTTTGATTTCAAACATATTCCTACCAATGCCACAAACTCTCATATTTATAGAACAAGTGATAAAGTGGCAAGATGTGGCCCAAGTGTAAAACCACGCCACCTACCCCTTATGAGATAATGATATATTATTTTGATAAAGAAGAAAATGAAATAAAAGTGTATATAAAATCTCTTAAAATAAATTACCCTATATATGAGATAATAATTATATGTAATTGTTGGACATATCATACAATGTTATATATTATCAATTGTATAGTGTATTTCAATCGAAATACGATATTTTACATATATAATGACACATCAATAGATAAAAATATGCATAATATATGAACACGTTTATGGCACATGTTGTTAATGAAGTATGACTTGAAAATATGGTGTAAATTCCTACAAGCATTACAATAATTATTTAAAAATAAAAAAAGAATAATGAATAAGTATAATATATTTTGGGCTCCATGTGTTACACATTGCATTGACTTAATGATAAAAGATACTGTAAAAACAAATATAATAAAGAATTCACAATGATAGTGCAAAAAAAGTAATAAATTTTATTTACAACTATGATGTGCTTCTTGATATGGTGATATAATTGATGTGAATAAAAATTATCATATTCTTATCTCGGATATGCAGTCTTTTTACACTTAATTAACACTTAATTGGACTCATTACTCTTGTATTTTGATTCAGGGCAAGGAAAAAATTCGTCAGAAGTAAGACAAGGCTAACCGGATGATTTTTTATAGTTTTGGCACTGTCTAGTAATCTGAGCATAACTCCCAAATCCGGACTCCGATTGAGCTGATTCTAGATTCACTAGAAAGATAAGAGAGAACTCTACAACTTTCATGTTTTGAGTTTTGACAGATTCGGCCTACATCGAGGTCAAAATCGGAACCAAAGTTGAAACAAATCCGTAGTGAAGCCCAGTTCACAACTGAAGCCCAGTTCACAGAAAAGCCTTGTAGCAGCCCAAGTTATTAAAACAGTCCAACTCGAATTCAAGAATCCAGAGTCTTCTTAGATTTGAATTTCAAATGTAATTCTAAAAAGTTAAAGAAAATTGAGATCACTAGTTAAGAGATAAGATAGGATAGGATTAATTTAGAACTAACTTGGATTACCCATTCTTGAGATAACTCCAAATAGTTGTAACAGTCCCTCTCCCTAAAACTATATAAAGGATTGGGCGGACCAGCTCTAGGCATTCAAGCTCTTTGAAACAATCAAAAAGACAATCAAGAAAGTTTCAAAAAGGAGATCAACAAGGCAAGAAGGCTTCAAGAAGGAGGTGGCGGCAAGGAGAAGACAAGATCTCAGCTCCAAGGGTGACATCATGAGTTCTTTCTTTCCTCTTGTTTGTCTTATTTCCTCTATCATGAATTAATTTATTTGTAGCTAGGGCTGTGGAAAGCCTAACCATGACAATGAATTGATTTATATTATGATTTATCCAAAATTGTTATTTTCATTTAGCCTATGAGTTATTATGCATAATGCGATTAGGAGTTTAAGTAACTCTTAATTGATTGGGTTTATATGAATGAATCGGGAGAGGATTTCATATAATGAACTGAATAATTCATGGTGTGAATTGAATGGTATATAGGGATATATATACATGATTCATCTGAATGTATAAGTTTTTCTTTGAACTTGATGCATTTCTATCTTGAGAACTCTAGTCGAGAGATCGAAGGGTTATTTGATAGAAATAGATTTGATATATCTTAAGAAAGATTATTAAATAAATTTGGAAAAACGCCAGCTTATAGAAATGATAAATTATCTTGGTTAATCTCATCCATTAATATTCATTGGAATGGTTAAGCGGACCAATGGTCCTAGTGATTTTAATTAATCGTTGCATATTCAGCTATTGATCATCATTGTCTTTATTTTCTTTTTCTATTTTTAATTCTCAGTAGTTCTTATTGTTGGATCTAAATTTCGGTTGTCCAAATAATTAAGGAAGACTGTAATTCTAATGCTTATTTTGTTAAATCCTCGTGGGAACGATATCTTTATAGTACTTGATAACTAGTGCACTTGCTAAGGTTATAATCATAGCTATCAATAATAGTGTAGAAATTATCAAATAACAATATTTGAGGAGTGGCATGATTTGCTACAAACTTCAGCTCTATTTAGTGCATCTTTTCGTAATATTTATTAGTTTTTAGAAGCCTCACAGCCTGCGTTTTGGTCTTTTCCCGTTCGATCAGGAAAAGATCTAGCCACTGAAAGTCATAGCCTATGAAAGACGTGGGAAGCCCATTTTGGGCTATTTTTGGTAAGCTCTAAATAGTGTTTTTCGCATTTTTTCAACTCATCTTTGTGCAGACAAACGCACCTTAACCAAACTGTCATAAAACTATTAAGATCTCGATGCAAAAGTTCACATCATTTTTTGACTATAAGAACTTCTACAAGATCTTTGAAAGACGTGGAAAGCCCATTTTTGGTTATTTTTGGGAAGTTCCAAATATAGTTTTTCGCCTTTTTTCAACTCATCTTTGTGCAGACAGACGCACTTTAACCAAACGGTCTTTAAGATATTAAGATCTCGATGCAAAAGTTTATATCGTTTTTTGAGTATTAGAGCTTCTACAAGATCTTTCACAAAAGACTTGTCAAACGACCATTTCATTGCTTTTTAAAGCATCAACAAACATAAGCAAGGTATTAAAAATTTATTTTGACTTTAGAGAATAAGAAAAATGTGATTTAGTAAAAAGTTCAAAAGTAAAAAAAAAATAACTTGTAATAACTCAGTTTGGAATTCAGTGCTTACTATGATTCATATCTTAAAAGCCTATGTATAAGGTTTTGAAACAGGTTGATACATAGTCAATCATGACAATTTATAAGATCATAATACTTATGAATGTGTTTATTAGAGTCGTTATTTCAATATCTTATTAGAGTTATTAAAAAATCATAGGCAAGAGATGGATAAAACAACTTAAACGCCCTATTCATTAAACATTTACATATTTTACTTCTATCATTTTATTTATTTTTTATAATTCTATCAAAATTTATATTTTAATTTTTAATGCATGTCAACTTATTTTTTTTAACCCAAAATATCAATACAAATATAAGTTTAGAGGTCGTTCTAATGGGCAAGTCGATTGCATAATAAATGTAATACATGTAAATTGTGAAAATTAAATATTTACATGTATGTGTATAAATATATTTACATATATATCATATCTTTTAATATTATTATTATCAACTATTTGTCACTTTTCGTGTCTTTGTAGGTGTTAAAATTTAGCTTTAGAACAAAAAATACACTCAATTAGATGATATCATAATCCTAAAGCTAAAAGCTTAATAAAAGACTATCTATTTAATTTTTCAAATTAAACTTCATGATTTTGTTTATACAAATAGTTGAACAATTAAATTAACATAAAAAATTAATATCTACAACTGAATGATGGATAATGTATGAATTTCATGCCCCTACTTTGAAACATATATTGTATGTATTGTCTCAAATAACTATACCATCAAGATGTGAACAAAATTGGAGCATGTCCTCTTTTATCTAAATAAAACAATGAAACTGCTTAAGTCATTAAAAACTCAAAATATTAGCTTTTATTCACAATAACTTGAAGTTCAAGACAAAACATCTTAAAGGTGATGAAGAAAAAATTATGTTAGTCATTTAGGTTTTCTAAATGTACTAGTATGTATACATGCTTTTCACATGACAAATTTTGTGATGACAGTAATAATATATAATATGTTTCCAAATTTTTGTACAATGTTTTTATATTTCTATATTTATAACAATTATTTTTTATTTGGCAAACTTATTTTGGTTCAGTAATTAGGGGTGTTAATGGGTCGGGTTAGGTTGGTGTGGATATCCCATTGAATTTTGGGCTTTATTTCCATGGCAACGTGAGAACATGTATGAGCCGCCACTGATGAGAATGAAAATTATCATATTTTTATCCCTTAATATTTAGTATTTTATTCTTATTTAATGCCTAAATTGACTCACTATTCTTATATTTTCATTTAGGACACGAAATGATGCGTTAAGTGAAAAACAAGGCTAATCGGGTAATTCTGGAAAGTTTCGGCACCGTGTCATAATTTGGGTATAATTCTCTCATCCGGACTCCGATTGAGATGATTCAAGATGCGTTGGAAAAATAAGAAAACTTTCTACAACTTTCATGTTTTGAGCTTTGATAGATACAGACTGAATCGAGGTCAATATTGGGCCCGAATTATCTGCAACCGCACTACTGACGTGATGGAGTCATTCCTTAGCCTGCAAGTTTTCATTCAGGAATTCACCACTCTCCCACTTACACGAGAACTTGGTTTTTGAACTCTTTCTTGATGAATTAGACTTGGATGTTGTGATCTGGAGAAATTTTAGGAGATTTTGTAGGCTTCTCTTGGAGGCTAAAGAGAAGAATATAAAAAGAAAAGAAAAAGAAAGAATGAGGGTTCGAACCCCTGGAAAAAATTGGAGAAGAAGGACTGCTAGGGGGAAGAAAAGGCTGCTAAATGCGAACTAGAGAAGGATCACAACAAGGAGATCGAAGTTTGATGCCAAGATTCATAAGTGTCTTCCTCTTTGGTTCTACAATTTGGTAACCTAGATTCGATTAGGGTTCTTGAGGTTTCTCTATTGAATATTTCTTCTTTCTTTCTTTTATGCGAACCATGATGAGTTTTAATTCTGATTTGTAATTAATTTTTAGTAGATCCGATTGAGTGTGATTTAGTCTTGGGATTCTTGATTAGGGTTTTGATTTATAGAACAATCTTGGCTGAATTGTTCTTGCATCTGTGATTACTTGAATTGCTTGAGAAAGAGTTAGGTAATTAGATCATCTAATCAAGAAATGAATTCAATGCACCTTAGAAATAAGTTGCATGGTTCGGTTGGCAATCATTCATATACCTGAATTGATGACCTGCAAATTTTGTGTTCTTAATGCATCTATGGTGATTCAATTTCTGATAGAGATATAGGAATTGTCATCGTAGATAGGGTGGGCTGTGCTCGAGAGAGGCTGCTCATAAATTAGGGTTTCGCCAACCCAAGACCAAATTCACTTCGGTTAGACAGCTTAAAGATTTGATTGTTGAATCAATTCTGTCAATTCTTGTATGTAATGACACTTCTTATCATTAAGAGTGGTTTGATCCGAAAGTAATTAGGGTAGTTTGCTTGTTCTTGATTATATCATGAAAGGCTAAGTTTTATTGTTAGGAACTAATACTTGATCATGCATTGAATTTCATTCATTAATAAAATCGATGTGGTTCTTGTTATATTGTGTTATTTGAGCTGATTACATGTCATTGGCTGATCACCAATGATTCATTCCTTGATCAAGATTATTCATTGAGAGATGATAATTAAGGTGGAACTAATAACACTTGTTCGGCTAATAATTAGGTAGAGATATCAATTGTTGGTAGGATTTCCGTATAGGTGTATTGACAGCTTGTGTTTATGTAAAGAGGATTTCGATTAAAAGAATGAGAATTCATTGATTGTAATTCCCTTTAATTGAACATAGGTTTAGCTAATCGACTCTTGAGAAAGATCGACTAGTGCTTTTAGGAAACACCTTGGAATATAACAACCCTCGTGAGATTTTATTGATGTTGAACCCTGATGATTGTGATAGGATTATTCCCTACCAACGTTGTTATTGACTTTGTTCAAGGTACTTGTTTTTGTTATTTAATTTCCTTAATCAGTAGCGCTAGTTTGAATTCCTAAATCATAAACCAAATTGATTATTGCTTTAAACAAGTTGAGAAAAAATTAATAGATGGTTAAATAATCCATTCCTCGTGGGAACGATTATGAACTCTCTACTATATTACTTGCACGACTATCTACTCTTGCGGATAGTTGACAGCCACCCATCATGAACCGGAAAAGGGGAGTGATGTGTCTCCCTTATTAGAATGCATTTGTTAGACAGTGTATGCCCTTAGCTCCAATCAGAATGATGTATATTATGATATTTAAAGTAAATGAATAAAGTCCATATTTGATTCATGTTATTATAGTGTGTTTCTATGTAATACCCTTAAACTTGACACATATGAGACTCATGTTAGTTTAAAATCTTCACAGTCATTGGATAGATCTGGGGAGATTTATCTTGCCAAGGCTAACACTGATGTGCCGCCAAGTTGGTTGGAGTGGCTTGTCTCAGATGCCAGGGTGAGACCCGAGGTACATGTAGTGTGTGTTTTCTTGAAACCCTGAACCGGACTACAATTCCAATATTGCCCTGGACCTGGGAGATAGATGGGCAAAACTAGAATGTTACACCTGACCCAAGACTCAATTATGATACTACACTAGGTGTCGGATTGGGCTGTCTTTGACATGTCAATCAGTGAAATGCTTAGAGGGGGTCAAAACCTAGGTATGTTGGGACAGTCCGAGAATAAATCTGAGTAGGTGATCATAGTGACAGGATCAACCCCTTTGTCGGACAAAGTGAATGATCAGGGATGCACTCTCTCTGATGGAAACCTAAACTGCCGGTAGTTAATTTCAACCGTTGAAATTTGTTTTGCAAAATATATTTATATAGAGATAAACACACACACACACACACACATATATATATATATTATGGTTCCAAAATGTTTGCAAAAGGTTTTAATTTCCGTGATCCATGTGAGTAGAGACTACAGCACTATACCTTGCAGCCAAAGGAGAGGTCCTCTCTTGTCGAATAGTATTTGATCATTTTGGGCTGAGAGGTTAAGTGTAAGACCATTGAGGGTAATACCTGATAGGCTAATCTTGCATCTGCCCATAGTCTTTGAGTTTTCATAAGGTGGCTGGACTCAATGGCCATTTAGTGTAAATGTTGGGCCCATTAAGAGCCCATGGTGATGGACTCAGGGGTTCACTGTCTCTTACAGTGAATTTGGCCAGGCCTTATAACAGAGGCTCGGTTGAACCCATATGGTTGATGTGTTGATCAATGTTTGGGTCTCACGCCATACATGGATAGCCAACTGGTTAGCAGTTTGAAAGTTAAGTGAGCACATAGACTTAATGGGCCTAAAGCCTAATTCGAACTGGCTTAATAAGATTAATTAAATAGGAGCAGTTTTGGGATTTAGCTCAACAGATAGGATGAGGGATTATCCCTATCCACTTAGAGAGTCCAGATCCAAATAAAGATTTGGATCAGGAAACTCCTAATTTGATTAGGAAGGTTGATCTTTATCTGCAGATAAGATAAGGTATTATCCTTATCTCTTAAAGAGAGTCCAGATCCAAATACAAGATTTGGATTAAGAAACTCCTAATGGGATTAGGAGATGCTCTCTTTAAAGGCTATAAATATAGGAGCAGGGCGAACCTCCAAAATACAATACTCATTTCGCAGATTACACAAAGAGAAGAATCTATAGTTTGAATGCTCCTTTCTTCTACTCTTCCCTGCTCTTGCCGCCCCTGTCAGTTCAATCTCCACCTATGGGAGTGATCAAGAAAGGTTCTTGATATCACCTTTTGGCAGAAAAGGTAATATGAAGTCGTGCTCACCAGCCCTCCATCACATTCTTGCTGAAGGATTCGGTTCTTGCTGAAAAGTCGTCATGTTGATTCTGCTTCATCCTGCACCGTGTCATCTTCGGTGGAAGCGGTCTTTGGATTTCTCCTTGGGCGTGAACACCTTCATTAGGGGTTTACCATTACTCCGTATCAGGTATATCCCTCTCCTCCCTTTTGGTTTTAAATCTGGTCTAGTTTGTTTCAATATTGATCTTTGAAAATGCAGTTTTCTAAAATAGGGAATGCGATTCTCACATGGAAGAGAGAAAAATTTTTGAAAATTCGCCCAACCTTCCTGTAGGATTCGCCCATCCATATGATGGACCTCTCATCCCTTCAGCATTAACTCTAGAACTGGTATCAAGTGAGATTCTAGGCAGTCAAGGGAGGGAGAGGGAAGGTGTTAAGCACCTCTCTCCCATTCTTGTATTATGAATGCCAAAAAAATAAGAAGAAGAAAAGTAAAGGTATAAGAGTATTCCTCCAACTCTGATGAGGGTTGTACCATAAGGAGGATATCTTCGCATGAGAGCCAATCCCCTCCTCTTCTTATTTTCGGGCATGGAAGACTCTTGGAGGAGCAAAGGGGCATTTTATTACATGACCACCCCTCCTTTATCCAAAGTCTTCCATGTTCCTACTCATGGAGATGATGAAGATTGACTTCTCATGAAATCTATCCCATGGTCATCTCTTTAACATGGATTGAAGTGGGTCAAGCATTACAAAGGCTAAATAATAAGTAAATAAATGAGGACTAGCAATTCCAATAAATAAATACACTTAGCTCTATGACCAAAAGACTAGAGAAGAACTTAGAGTTTAGCACACACGGATTCAAGAGTAAGCTTCCTAAACAACAACCTAACCGGCTTTCCCCAACATTACGTAAAGGAGAAAAAAATTCTATACCTAAGTCCAATTAAGTGCTATTGGTTAATTGCTAAAGCCGAACCAAAGGAAGCCACAACAACAATAAGAAAAAAAAACGGATTTAAAACTATTTGTTTTAAATGATCTTTCTTACAAAATAGACATGAAGAAAAAAGAAAACACAAAAAAAGGCCTAAAAAGGGTTTAGATGACTGTGGCTAATCTTAAACCAGTGAGGGGAGATCACCTTTGTATGGATTTTTCTTACGGCTAAGGATGAAGATGTTAGGAGTTCTGATGGACAATGTGATTAGAAAAACTCTTTGTTTCTTGTGTCACACAGCCTTCCATTCCATGTGCTTGCATCTGTCATGGAACATCATGGTGGAGCGTTGTCTCCACACTTTTGGGCCTGACTTTAGATGAAGAAGGTGATGGGGAAGGAGTATAGAGTGATGGCAGGTTTCAATGGGTATGGAACAACCTTAAAGTTGTTTTTTTTTTGTGTTTTCACTAAAAAAGACAAGGGAAAAAGAAAAAGTTAGAATGGAGATTAGGGAGAGTGGTGTATTTTCGGTTGAAAAAGGAGGGGAGAGTGAATGAAGTGAAGAGCATTTGGTTGAAGATGGGTGAGTTTCAAATCTTGGAGAGAGAGAGAGAGAGAGAGAGAGCTTTATAGAGCGACAATAACTCTTTTTAAGTGAAGTGGACTTCTAATTTTCGTCAAAAAAAGCAATTCGGTTGGAAGCTAGCTAAAATGGATACAAAGGAGGAGAGGGAACATCTAAAAACCCTTTGGGTTATTAGGAGCCTCCCATATTGGTCTCATACGAATAAAGTCTTATTTCCTTTCTTTTTCCAAAAAATCTCTTTATTTCTTAAAGAACAAGAAAAATGTCTTTCTTGTACATGACTTTTCTTTGAAGGAAAAGTTGCATGGTTTTTTTAGGAAGCAAAAGGGGGATCTTCCAAAAATGGTAAGGGCGCCTAGATCTTGCTAAAAAAAAAGAAAGCAATCTATGGTTGGGATTAAACGAGGCTGGAGACAAGGAGATCCAATGGTTGGGGTTTTGACACATTGCGAGGACCTCCTTGCAAATATTTTAAACAAGATTATGAATAGGAACTAGGCTGTAATTTTCAAAAGCAAAGAAAGGACATGGACGCCCTTGATTGAATTTGGGAGGTTTTAAGTAGATCTAATGGCTAGGTGGGTGACAAGTGTCAAGAGAGCTATTGCAAAAAGAAAACCAAAAGAGATTTAGTGGGGAGGGACTAGAAAAGTAATTTTGGGAATTTGAGAGGGGTGGAAACAAATGGACGTTTCAGATTTAACCCAACAGATGAGATTACGGAAACATCCTCAATGGGAGGGTGAAACGGACATTTTATGGCCTGCATTTTCTAGATCATCGATTAAAAGGATGACAACGGGTTTGACGATGATGGTCGGTGGTGTTTTCTTAGATGGAGGGCAAATTGGTTATTTCAAGGTTCAAAGTTTGACTAATCGTCGATCAGGAGGCTGATAAAGGTTTGGATGAGGTTTGATGGTGTTTTGTAGTGCCGATCTTAAATTCGGCGAGTATCGGGTGATAGGAGTGGTTAATTTAGAATCTTTCTAGATGAAGGGTAAAATTGTAATTTCAAGGTCCAAAATTGGACGGATCATCGATCGGGAGGTTGATAAAGGTTTAGATGAGGTTTGATGATGGGGAATTTTGTTTCATAATGCAAATCTTGAGTTCGAAGGATATCGTGTGGTTGATTCAGAGTCTTTCTAGATGAAGGGTAAAATCATTATTTCAAGGTTCAAAATTGGGCGTATCGTCGATCAGGGGGTTGACAAAGGTTTGGATGAGGTTTGATGGTGTTTTTGCAGTGTCGATCTTGAATTCGGAGAGTATTAGGTGTTAGGGATGGTTGATTCAGAGTCTATCTAGATGAAGGGTAAAATTGCCATTTCAAGGTCCAAAATTGGATGAATCGTTGATCAGGGGTTGACAAAGGTTTATATGAGGTTTGATGGTGGGGAATGGTGTTTTGTAGTGTAGATCTTGAGTTCAGCGGGTATCGAGCGATATGAGTGATTCATTCAAAATCTTTTTGGATGAAGGGTAAAATCATCATTTTGAGGTTCAAAATTGGATGGGTCATCGATCGGGGGGTTAATAAGGGTTTGGATAAGGTTTGGTGGTGTTTCATAGTGCAAATATTGAGTTCGAAGGATATCGTGTAGTTAATTCGGAGTCTTTCTAGATGAAGGGTAAAATCATCATTTCAAGATTCAAAATTGGACGTATTGTCGATCAGGGGTTGACAAAGGTTTGATGGTGGGGAATAGTGTTTCATAGTGTAGATCTTGAGTTCAGCGAGTATCGGGCGATGTGAGTGGTTCATTTAGAATCTTTTTTATGAAGGGTAAAATCATCATTTTGAGGTTCAAAATTGGATGGATCGTCGATCGTGGGATTAATAAGGGTTTGGATTAGGTTCGATCTTGAATTCAGAGAGTATCGAGTGATAGGGGTGGTTGATTTAGAATCTTTCCAAATGAATGGTAAAACTATCATTTCAAGGTCCAAAATTAGACGGATCGTCAATCAGGGGTTGACAAAGGTTTAGGTGAGATTTGATGGTGGGGAATGGTGTTTCATAGTGTAGATCTTGAGTTCAGCGGGTATCAGGTGATGTGAGTGGTTCATTTGGAATCTTTTTGGATGAAAGGTAAAATCGTCATTTTGAGGTTCAAAATTGGATGGGTCGTCGATCGGGGGGTTAATAAGGGTTTGGATGAGGTTTGGTGGTATTTCATAGTGCAAATCTTGAGTTCAGAGGATATCGTGTGGTTAATTCAGAGTCTTTCTAGATAAAGGGTAAAATCATCATTTCAAGGTTCAAAATTGGATATATCGTCGATCAGGGGGTTGATAAAGATTTAGAAGAGGTTTGATAGTGGGGAATGGTGTTTCATAGTGCAAATCTCGAGTTTGGTGCGTATCGGGTGATGTAAGTGGCTCATTCAAAATTTTTCTGGATGGAGGGTAAGATCGTCATTTTGAAGTTCAAAATTAGATGGATCATTGATCAAGGGATTAATAAAGGTTTGGATGAGGTTTAGTGGTGTTTCATAGTGCAAATGAGTTCGGAGGATACTGAACGATGTAAATGGTTCATTTAGAATCTTTTTGGATGAATGACAATATAGGCTTTTTGGATCTAAAATTCAATGGGTGGTTGATCAGGGTATTTGGAGTTCAATTGGTATGTTTCATGTCTTTGGAGGCATTGGAATCGCAGGCCAATAAAGTAGCTTAAAATGGAATCTTATCTTGATGAATGGTTAAAGGAGAGGATGTCTTGTTGAATTTTGGTGGAACGATATTTTTTCGAAGTACAATGCTATTGGGAGGATTTGATTCCATCCAGGACACGTGGATCGTAGGTTTTTTTGTTCGGGAAAAGTCATGGAACTGAATGCATCAAAACTGAATCTCTTACAGATGAACAACAAAAATCAAGGAATTTAGGATCGAAACGTGGTGTGATTGGATGTTAAAAGGTTTTGTTTCATATGGTGAGGTTTGATCGTGGGGTGGAAGTGGTGATGTGTCGCGACCATGGTCGTCGAAAGGGAATAGTATAGGTTAAGGGTGGATTTGAGGGTATTCGAGTTGAAATTTGATGTCATCGGATTTTAGCGTGTTCTAAAGTTATTGGCGAGGTCCGATCGGGCCCTTGGGGTATGAGAGGTGGGATTGAGCAAAAATCGTGTGCTGATAGTCAGTTTGAGTCATTTTCTTCAACCGACTTGACCTAGCCGATTTATTTATTGACTAAACTGAAACCGATCGACCTTGAAGCAAAACTGACCCAAACATGAAGGGTCGATTTATCGGTTTAGTCAGTTTATTTAACCTCTTTTTTCAAAACTAAAGAATGAAGAATCCAACAGTTGTCTCTCCATTCCAATTTGTAAGAGTCTTTGACAGTAATGCTTGCTAAACCCCAAAAGGTAATAAATAACTTTACTAAACCTCTCTTTTTTTTCTTTTTCCAAAATTGAAGAGTGAAGACTCCAACAATACAACATGTATGTCCATTCCAATTTCCAAGACTCTTTCACATCAATGCTTGCTAAACCCAAAAAGGTAATAAATAACTTTACTTAAATTTAAAGTTAACTATGATAGGGAGTAGAGCTGAGTAGGGACTACTTAGTAATTACTTAAAACATATAGGACCGGTTCGGTTTTGGTTTTCATACATGAAAGCCAAAACCGAACTGAGTTGTCGGTTTATTTTCTCACATAAATCGGAATCGACCGATAGCTTTGAAAAAACCGATTAACTCGGGTTGGGTCGGGCCAGTTTGGTCAGTTTGACATTTAATGTGAACACCCCTATCATTAATATAGGGATATGCCCAAATGTTTTCTACATAATTTATATATTTGTGTATATTTATATTTTTAAAATTTTATTATTTAATTATAATTTCACAAGTTCACACATTTGGCATGAAATGTTGAATCGATCCACCACCAAACAAGAAAATAATTTCAAATTTGGGCTAGTTTTGAATTTTGTAACTTATTTATATCATTAATAAAAAAGTTAAAAGCAATTCTTGTTTATCGTGTCTAATTTCTAATATGATTAATATAAAATATTGGAGATGTGTTCAAATGTTTTATATGGAGTCTCTACCTTTTTCATATTTTTAATTTTTTAATTTTTATTATTTAGTTGTGAAATCAAAGGTTCACACATGTGACACGAAAGGTTGAACTATTGATTCACCACTAGGAAAACAATTTCATTTTTGGGTTGGTTCTAAATTTTATATTTTATTTCCAACATCAACAAAGCAATTTTATATATTATTACATAATATCTTTTGTGTTTTTATATTTTTCCATTTTTTATTAATTATGATATCAAGGGTTTACACATTTAACTTAAAAGGTTGAATTGTTGACCCGCCACCACAAAAATAATTTTTATTTCGGTTTGGATTGACTTTAAATTTATATTTCATTCCAACATTAATAAAACAATTATTATTTATCACACTTATTTTTCATTACTATGATTAATATAAAATATTAGATAGGTGCCTAAATGTTTTTTACAAAACCTTGTATTATTACATAATATTTTTGGGTGTTTATATTTTGCCACTTTTTTATTTAATTATGATATCAATGTTTGACACATTTAACTCAAAAGGTTGAATTGTTGACCTATGCCACCACAAAAAATAAATTTTATTTTTGGATTATCTTTACTTTTATATTTCATTCCGACATTAATAAGAATTATTTATCACACTTAATTTTATTTAATATGATATATATATATATATATATATAAAACATTAGAGATGTGCCCATTTTTTCTATATTTGTTATTTATTTATACTCTAAAAGTTTAATTTTCAGTTAATTATGACATCATTGATTAACTCACTTGACCTAAATGGTTGAATTGCTTACTTACCACCAAGATTGAAAAAAAGTTCCATTTTTTGATAAATTTTAAAAAATATGTATTTTATAACGTTAAAAGTATTGAATGTAGATCTAATTTATAGAACTAATTTGTTTTTATTTTGTGAAAATAATGTCTTAAATATCGGATTCAATAAAAGAATTGAAATTAATACCTTAAGATAAGACTTAATGAGAGGGAATTGAACGAGAAAAAATGTAGTAGTTCAAATTACATGTTGTGCCCTCACAATTAAAGATGGGCTAAATTTAAAAATAGGGGTATTCTAGTCAAGAAAAGGATTCAACGTTTGTTAATGGAAAATAATAATTTAAAAATGAAGAGAAAAGTGGTTTTTCAAATTGTATTTCCCATCCTTAAAATTAGACAATGACCAAATTAAAAAATTGGGGTAATTTAGTCAAACAAAAGGTCAATACCATTATCCACACTTTTAAAAATAATATAAATAACCATTAAATGAAAAAAGAAAATGACAATTTTGTCACAGCTTATTTTCCGATTATTGAATAAAATAAGTAATTTTGTGTCTTTTTTTATCAAATAAGCAATACTAAATGAAGATGTAAAATAATAATTCTATCTTTGCTTGTTTTCCAATTCAAACTTTAGAGAGGAGCATTTGTCGTCCAATGAGAAATCTAGAAGCCAACGACACCCATTCTCACTTTTATAGATAATATAGATAGATATGTTAAGGAGGATGAAGAGAACCCGCTCTACGAATGTATAAAATATCCCGATGCTTTGTTAGATGAACTAAGGGAAAGGCCAAATTCTTGGATAGTCGATGAAATGGACATTAATGTTAATGATTTTATGGCTTCTCAAAATCAAAGGCAACAACAAATTAAGGAAAATGAAGATAAATATTAGTTTGATGAATTTATAACCCCAAGCAACACAAGAAGTAAAGTGTTGGGGATATTGATAATGATGATGATGGTGGTGGTGGTAGTGATGATAATGGGGGTAATATCCAATAACATAATATGAGTCAAAGTCAAAGACATTTGGGCCCAAATATTGGATGATCAATGTTAGATCATGGTCAGGCTTCGCATGTTACAACTTAATACAAATGAACCAAGAAAGCAATATCAATGACAAAGGAAGAGAACAAAAACTGATTATGAGCAACCAATACTAGAAAACCTAAGCTCAATGTGAATAGGCATTTAGATCTTATAAGTGGGGCATTATTGGTTCTACATCATTATATAACAATGAGCATACCACTTCAAGCCAAGATAGCCAAACTCAACCACATGCATCTGGGATTTGAACCCAAAATTATAACTATAGGCTCTTTAGACGAACTATTATCATGATCTCTTATGGTTATAGATATGAATAATACCCTCATATAGGAGGCTCCCAAATAATTAACCAAGAAACAATGAACACTTTGTAAAGGAGTATAAGAGGTGGTATTATCAGAATATAATGAGTTAGAAACAACATTTTAAACAATTAGAACAACAGTATTATCGACCATCTAATGGAGATGAAGACCACCTTCAGCCACTTAAAAGTTCTTTTTAGATGTGATTTTAATTTGAATTTTTGTTTTTGTAATAAATCATACAGTTTAACTATTAATGTTAACTCTTGAAGCTTGTAGGATTATTTCACTTAGTTTTTTGGCTTTGTATAATGGTTTGAATGTGATGCTAAATCTTATTTTTATTTATATAATAAATTATGCAGTTTAAGTGTTAATTATTTACTTTTGAAATATGTAGGATACCTTTGTGGTTACTAATTTGTTATTGATCTTAATTTCTTAGCTTTATGTAATGATTGGGAATGAGATAATAGTCTAAAAATATGTATCAATGCTTCTTTTACCATTTTATAAAATATCATTACGTATTTCCACATATTTCATAATATTTCTACAATGCCTCTAATTTTTACAATATTTTCCCTCAACTTTTCTGACATTTCCGATATATGTCCTATATTTTGGTAAGCAACATTTCCATTGACATCGACATTTTAAACCTTAATGCTAACCATTAGATTTTTGCCAACTTTTTGCCAAGGCTGCCCCGATAGCTATTCTAAAGACAATTGGGGAGAGTTACCCTAGGGTAATCATATAATGTTTTAAAATATCAATTATAAGGGTTGAAAAGGGAAACCTTAAATTAGCCTTGAAATCTTGCTCATAAACGTAAACATCATCTATACCATGATTCCAATGAGCTACAAATGGAGATGGGAGCCTAAATCTCTACGAATCAGGGACACGGTACTTAGCCCTAATGCATTGTAGATCAATCATTAATAGTTGCATGGGGACAAACAACTATTTGGGGACCAAGGTCTAGCAACCAAACTTCCTATGCTTGAAAGAGGTTGAGTCAGGGAGCTCCTCCTCTTCTATGCATACCACTCTATGCTTTTCCTGTAGCTTATTAGACTAAAAAAAAAACCAACATAATTGAAAATAATGAGAAAAGAAAAAAAGGGCTAAACAAAGGAATTCACTCAAAAAGAAGAAAGAAAAACCACTTAAGACTAAACTAAAAATGATAAATGGTAAATGGATCCCTCCACCCTTGATATTTATAAACAACTCCAACAACCAAGATTAATCCTGGATCAACAGTTGAGATTGACAATGATTGGTTTTCTCAAGAAATGAAATCACTTAAGTGCATTTTTTATGTCCACCTATGAATTAATGAAGTATGTGGAGTTCACACATAAGGGAAATGTGACAAGTCAAAATGGTTCTAAATTGATATTCCAATGGGTGTATGAATTTGAAAACTTGGAGAAACCTTGCATTGGAGAATTTGATAAGAACCATTCAAGGCCGATCTACCTCCTTCACCTTAGCTAACATTGACACACCTTGGCTTTGGAAGTGGGGGGAAGTGATGTGGGTCAAACTAACCACCGACAAGATCCTAACATGTGGCAATACTCAAAGCCAATGTAACACCTTGGATACTGCCAACTAAATCAACTTTGAGTTTAATGTTTATTGAAGTCCAACTAGGTAAAAACGCATCTTGTTGAGTTGAACCATGTATAGCACTGGCATCAACCACTCGGTGATATGATCATCCACCTCACCAACCCTAGTAAGAAGTGATACCTAGGCTCTTCCTGTATGTATTGAGATGTGTCACTCTTCTCGAACATGTGTCTCATAGAATGCTACCACATGTCAACCAATCAAGATAAGCATTTTCACCTATATAAAGGTAATTTCCAAAACTTAAAGGAAATTAAGACGTATTTACTACCTTCAAGTCACCTTGAATAGATTTTACCCTCATTTTTGTTACTAACTTAAACTCCATTTTCTTTTGTTTACCCAGACAACCCATACAATTGCACATTGGGAACATATCCCATACTTGTGTGTTATCATTTATATGGATGGCAATGGAGCAACTTCGTTAACCCTCCCAACCTGTAGTGGGTTGGATTTTCAAATACCAAACCCTCTCCACACATAAAAATTCAAAACCCTCCCTAACCTTACCATCCCTATACATGAAAATGCAAAACCCTCCCCAACCCTATCCTCTTCGCATTTGAGGGTGGGATGAGTCAAGTCTAGGACCTATATATCTAATTTAAAGCAATATTGAACAAACATCAAATTTTCCAATTATTTGATCGAAATGTGTACAAAACACAATCTATCAATTATCCTTCACATAATATTCAAAACATTATTAAATTCAACACATAATAGAAAAACTGTCCTGTTAGGGAAGATGGGGGTTGATGCCTACTAGATAAGGTGGAAATTTCGATCCCTAGTCATTCATGAAGAGATATTCCTAATGTATGGTTGTAGTGTCTTATAGGTAGTAAGGGTAGCATTACAATTATCATTCATAGAGACTTATAGAGATCTTCCCACTATGTTGTTGTAGTGTCTTGTATGAGTTGTTTAACCCACCAATATTTAAATACTAACAGTTGGTTGATTTTATTTCTTTTAGATGTTATTATATGATGTGTCATATCCATGAACAAAAATCATTCTAAAAAGAATACAAAAAATACGTCAATAGAATGAAACTTTCAATGTGCAAATTTTACACAGAAATTGGGATTTAATACCTTAGGTACAAGACTTAGTGAGAGGGGGTGGGATTAAATGAGGTGGAAAGTAATAATTGAGATTAGATTTTCAATCCTTACAATTAGAGATGAATTTAATACACAAATATGGCTATTCTAGTAGCTGTTAAAGCTGGTATTAAAGCTATAATAAAATGATGTTTATACCCTTTCTCAAACAAAGAAATGGTGGGTAATTTTAGTCTAGAGAAAGTTTCACACTATATCCACACTTTTATATATAGTATTAATAAGTGTACACGTGCTTTGCACGTGGCAATTCTAGATGATGACAATTATATAGTAATAATATATCCAAAATTTTCTATAAATTTTATGTATTTTTTATTTTTTGTTTTTTTATTATTAATCAGATGCAGATTACAAAAATCCAAATCTAATTACATAAACACTTCATCCAAATATGTGATAATCAGATCGAACTATGAAGTCTCAAGTATCATTGATATGCCATTTGCTTGGCTAGACTCTCCTTTTTATAGCGTTTTATCTTTTTGGTGCATCTTTTTTCTTTTGTTGATTTATCAAAAAAATGTAAGATTTAAATAGAGGAAATTGAATGAGGTGAAAACAGTAGTTTAATTTACAATTTAGACCTTACAATTAAATAGGGACTAAATTCAAAAATGAATATTTTAGTCATTGTTTTAAAAACCAGACTAGACCGGATGGTTAAATCGTTTGGCTTGGAAACTAGTAAGGTCACCAATTTCGTTTAGGCCTTGAACCATTATTTTACAGAAAAGCCATTGAAATGGTAAGAGAACCACTGACATGGGTGATTTAATTGTTAAAATGTTTGACCCGATTAATGGTCTTCAGGTTGCTTTCAAACTAATTCTAAATTTTTTAGTTATTTTTAAAATATAAATTAGAAAATAAAAAAATTGAAAAAGAAACTTTCATATCTCATAATCTTGTTCGATTATTCCTAGTGGCCAAAATTAGTTAGGGTTTTTAGTTTTTCCATTTTAATTTTGAATTTTCATTTATGTGATTCTTTTTAAGTTGTAATAACAAAAAAAATGTAGCTCCAATGCAGAAATAAAAAAACAATGATACAAAAGATGACAAATTAAACAAGGGTCTTATTTTAAAATATGAGATACACCAATGAAGCAAACGATCTAGATTTTGGGAGATATTTACAGAGATGTAAGAAGAGGGCAAACGGTGTTGTAGTGGTGGTGATTATGAACATGAAAATAGTCACTAGTAGTAGTTCCTTCTTATTCTCAAGACAAAACAGTTCTGCAACTACAACCGATGAACAAGGTGACAACCACATCTAATGACACTTCCTTCTCTTTTTCTTCTTCTATTTTTTTCTTACACTCCCCTCTCATAATTATGTATATAAATGGTGGACTTTAACCTAATCATAATCTAATGGTAAAAAAAATTACATTATATTTTACATCTTACTAGTTTGACCTACTCAAATTAGACGATTGAACTATTGATCCATAAACCATATGACAAAGCGGTTATGTTTCTAGACCGGTTTTTCAAACCTTGATTTTAGTTGAAAGAAAGTTCGACAATCTTATTCATATTTTTAATAATAGTGTGAATATAAAATTATAAATGTGTTCAATTTTCTCTATAATTTTTTGGTATTTTTGTGTGTAAAAATAATTCAGATATATCACACTTACTTTTTGTTTAATGTGATAAATACATGATATTACACATGTGCCTAAATGATTTTTTTTGCAAAATTTAAGTATTTTTTCATTTTTGTTTTTTTATGTTTTATTAATTTTTATTATTTATTTATGTCATTAAAGGTTAACACATTTAACAAAAAAGTTGAACTATTTATTATTAATTTTTATATTTCATTTTTGGTTAGTTCTAAATTATGTATTTCATTTTCATTATCAATAAAAATAATTATTGTTTATTACACTTATTTTTTAATTTGATTTATAAAGATATCATAAATGTGTCTATTTTTTCTACATTTTTTTGTTAATTTCTATATTTATTTCTATTTTAAAAATTTTATTACCTAACCATGTCTTCCTAGGTTAATCAATTTGATTCAAATGCTTGAATTGCTTAGCCACCACTTGGAATAAGAATGGATTTCTTTTTTAATCATTTTTAAAATATGTGGGTTTATATTGTTAAAAATATTGACATTGATCTAATCAGTTGCATTTATTAGTGAAAAATAACTTACAAGTATAGGATTTAATAAGAGAAAATGGGATTTAATACCTTAAGTATAATAATGAGAGGGGATTAAATTAGGTGGAGAGTAATAATTGAAGTTACATTTTCAACCCTTATAATTAGAGATAGATTAAATACACAAATATGACCATTATAGTAGCCATTAAAGTTGGCATTAAAACTATAATAAAATGACTTTTATACCCTTTCTCAAACAAAGAAATAGGTGGTCATTTTAGTAAAAAAAGTTTTACATTGCATCCACACTTTTGTACATATTACAGATAAATAGATATGAAATAAAATAATATATATGTGTGTGTATGTGTAATATATAAATATATTGCAGGACAAACCATTTCTAGAATTGGGCTTAGACAAGGCTTGAATACAAAGCCTATGTGCAGAAGTTTGTAGGCTAGTCGGCTAGGTTAGGCCCAACACGAATTTATCAAGTCCAGATCTACTCACAACAAAAATATGTTCCAATGTGTTTGAACATGATTTATGTTTGCACATAGGACTGTTAGTGGGCTGTGTCTAGGTAGAGCCAATCCCAAACCAATTATTATTCGAGACCAAATCACAAACCCATAATTGTCTCGGTTAATAATTAGGTCTATTGGGTCCAAATTTGATAGACCCGATTATACTGAAAACTATATGTATATTTAAATAATAACTTAAAGTTTAAGCTTAAATACTAAATTATTTATATGTTAATAAATTAAACATTTTTAAATTGCTTATCTGGGTCGGGACCAAACACTTATTGGTGTTTGGGAAATAAGCCCAAAATAAGTGCTTATACAATAATCACTTGTTCAATATTTTTTCTTCCAAAATTATCACTAGTTAAGTTTTAAAATACCACTTATAAAACTATCCCTAGTTGTTTATAAGGGCAAATTTCTTAAAGTACCCCAATGGTTTAGGAAATTAACTAACTTTATCCTTACTGTTTACATATTTTCTTAAAGTACCCTAAGTTTTCTGACAATTGACATAGTTGTTAAGCACTAACAAAGAAAAATAAAGTGTCGAATTTACCCTTCACTATTCTTCAAATTTTCAAAATAAAACCCAACTAATGAAAATTTTCAAGAAGATGAAGTGGAACGTGGAAATTAACTAGTATAGCAAAACTAGGGTTTTATTTTCAATCTATCTGTGATTGTATACTTTTCGGATAAATGTTATGATTATGTTTGGTGATTTACAGGACAAGATCACAATTGTGCCTTGGAGGAACTCTCTGTTAGTCCTAGTTTCACCTTGATCATCGTAGGGTTGAAGCATTCGTTTTCCAATTTGATCTTCCTAGAAATTAATTAATGAAGATGAATGTAGTTTCTTTTTGAGTTATTTTTTTTTTAGATTAAATGATCAATTAAATGGTGTAGATTATGGGTTTATGGCTAAAAGCCAATTGATGTGACCTGTGAGTAAAGTAGTCGGAAAAAGCAAAGATTCGAATTCTCTGGTAGGGGTGGCCACGAGCCAAGCTTCTTACGAGCTATTTGAGCTCGATTCATGAAAAGCTCGACTTGACTCGGTTTAAACCAAGCTTTGAGACAAGCTCGAGCCTAATATGTAGGTTTGTTTGCTAATCGAGCCGAGCTCAAGCCTAGAGAAGCTCGACTTGTGAGGCTTGTGAGCCTAGTATAATAAATAAATAAATTTTTATTATTTATGCATATGCATATACATATACATATACATATATAATAAATAATGTTTTATTTTATATATAATATTTTTATTTTTTATGTATAATAGTAAATAATTTTTATAATTCTTAATTTTTTGTATGTAAAATAAAAAAATAATTTTATATGTATATTTTTTATTTTTTAGAAAAAAACTTAGCTTGCAGTCGAGCTCAAACTTGCGAGCTTTGAACCGAGCCGAGCTCGAGTCTAACACAATTTCAACGAGCCGAGCTCGAATAGCTAAGTATTTATCTTGGCTCGACTCGAATCCACCCCTATTCTCTGGGCATAATTTGCCAAGTATTATGATTGAGTTTGAATTTGTACGGTTCTATTCTTAAATCATGACTCACAATATCAGCTTTATAGTTAATTTCTACCTCTCTTAGGGTATGCTCATTTGCTTTGAAGTTTGACATTTGAAAGTGCAAAAATTACATTAAGAGGTACATTGGTATTGGTGAACTTTTCTTTCCTTTGAACTTTGAATGTAGAGAATGTTGTTTTGAATTCTAAAAATTATCAAATATCCATTTTGACCCCATATATGAGAGCTTTTGTTTGTCTTTTTGGGGGTATCATTGAAAAAAAGTTGTATGATTGCACTTTAAGAGATAAGAGATAAGAGATAAGAGGAAATGAATAACCATATTTCTCTTAAAATTAAAAGATTCCTCTTAAGAGATAAGAGTTAAGAGGAAAACATGCTCTTAGTCCTGAATTTAGTCAGTTTTAAGGGAGGTAATGATTTAAGGACCTCAAGGGTTCGTTACTAAGAAGAAACGTGAAATATAACCAAAAGATGAAAAAAAAAAGATAAAGAGTATTTTGATCTTTATATAGTTGGCTGCATTGTTTTGGCTCCTTGGTTTGCAGTAGCTCATCAGTGATCTATGAGCATGCCTCTCACCAAATAAGTCATGAGAACCTTATTGTTTTCATCTTTTTTTGGCTAGGAAATAGAGACAATAAAAATTTAGTAAGGAAAAATGGAACAGAGGGCTTGCATGGAACAATGAGCTTTGTTTTCGGGTTTTGACAAAGAAAGGTAAAAAGGGTTTGTCAGGGGATAGCTCTTCTAGGGAATAAAGCCCTTGGATTGTAGGCCCATTCTAGTAGATAAATCATTTGAACTTTAAATTAACATTGAAAAATCAAGAGGAACAGTTTGACACTGACACCATACAAGGGTATTTTAGGAATTTTTAAAAAATATATCAACCACATGATGTCACATATGAACAGAGTGTGACAGAAAATTAAAGGCAAGGGAGGTTTTAGACGATTGTCAGAAAACTTAAGGGTACTTTAAGACAACATGTAAACATTAATGGTAGAGTTAGTCAATTTCTTAAATCATAGGGGTACTTTAAGAGATTTGCCCATTTTATAAAAGTGCTTTTATAAAAAGTACATTTGTAAAAATGCTTTCATAAAAGTGTTTTTATAAAAGTACTTTCGTAAAAGTATTTTTATAAAAATACTTTTATAAAAGTTATTTCATAAAAACTTTTGTAAAAGTACTCTTATAAAAGTGCTTTGTGGTTTTACTAATTTATATTCAGAAAAGTGCTTTTATAAAAGTGTTTTCGTAAAATTTGAAAAAAAATAAAGGACAAAATAGTCACAAATGATTATTTAAGTGCTTGTTGGAGAAAAAGACTACCAAACACCCAATATGAAATAAATACTTATTTTAAAAAAACAAATACCTGAAAAAGTTGGATGCCAAGTGTTTTAACACAATCACTCCAAAACATGGCCTTAATTAATATTGCCTTATTTATTATCTATCAAATTTACTATTCAAACATAAATATAATAAAAATCACAAAAAATTAAGAAAATATTATATATATAATAAAATAATAGATTCTCGGTCTGAATCGATCCATCACAGGCAAGAACCCGAGTCGACCTAATTATTAATCGGGACAAAAAATCATGGAACCAACCCTAATAATCGGTTTGGCCGCTACGAATCCATTGGATAGATCCGACCCATTAACAGCACTATCCGCACATTGCAGGACTCCGGATCTCCTGAGTCCTGCCCATAAAAATTCTACCCACATAATACTATTGGGAACATCTCCTGTTATATGGGAGGAGGATGAGATGTTCTCCATATGTATCTGCGATGTTATGTGGGTAGACGTGGACAGGAGATCCGAACTCCATTGCAGTAACTGTAGGTCGCGGTCTCATGCTCCTGTTGTGAGCAGATCCCATCCCGAATTCCCTCCCTAGTCCCTACACATTGTCTTGCCTGTTGCCGTACAAGTTGGGAGTTCTTAGGGAGTTGGGACGAAGGCAAAGCCAAAGAAGGCTCCCTTAACTTCAAGTCTTTAATCCGGATTTGAAGCCTGTGGCGACAAAGAAAATCTAGCCGTCCATCCCATCACTAGTGTTCTACTTTTTCCAAGTCGCTCTTGCCATGTTGGACGTCGAGCCACCAGGGGCGGGCTGACTGCTGAGGGCTGGGAGCCATCTCGGCTGCAATATCTTCTCTCAGTTCCCAGTTCCACACTGTGTCCCTATTCGCCGTGTGTGTGTGTGTGAGAGAGAGAGGTTGGTTAAAAAAGGAATAAAACCAGGGACGCACAAATCCAATCCTCATCTTCATCAGTTTGGAATCATATGCTCCTTTGCCAAAGCTCAAGCTTAACCCTAGAGTAAGCTTGCATTTTCATTTTCATTGTATCTCCTGATCTAGGGTTTCACTCTTCTTCTTCATTTGTTGTTTTCTTCACATGCATTCCTGTATCTTCTTAATAGATTGAGTAGCCATTCTCGTCCCTCGGATCGGGTTGTCTGGAAAGAAGCATGGTCGTCCTGTTATCAGGTTAGTCATAGTCTCTTATTGCTATATTAGATCATTTAATGCTCATTGTTGTTTCTCTGACAGTTTTTTGTTGATTACTTTGGTAGTGGTAGTGGCAGAGTCGAAAAAGACAAGATATTACATTTACTCACCCCACCCATTTTTCCTTTTTTTTTGGAGGTTGAATTTTATGTTCCCATTTTTTATACGTAGATGTGGTTAGCTTTATTAGGGATCATTCATTCTTTATTGGATCACTGAAGAAGCCATCTTTTTGGTGAAATGTGGATGGCAATTGTGTCCCGAGCACTTAGTTGCTTTCTGTTGAATACTTATTCAGTTGGAATCTTGAGTTCTGAAACTGTTATTCCACTGTTTCATTAATAATGCGACTGGAGTAGTGGTGGACACGTAAATGTGTGTTATGCAGCTTCATTGCCTCCTTTTAGTTGTCAGTTACAAATGTAGTTTACTGCTTAGTTTTAATGGAGTCAAGTGCTGATCAGGGTATCCTATACCAATGGCCGTGCCTTACATATGTTACATTAGTGCAAAAACACCAGATGAGTTATCTTATTTTGTTATCCAAAGATGGGAATGGGATTTTCCGTTTATTTATTTATTTTTTTCTGTTCACCTTGTTTGTTAAACTTGTGTAGTCTTAGTAAGTGGGCTGGTCTTCTAATTCTTAGTATCAAAAAGAAAAAAAAAGGCGAAAGAAAAATTACTAACAAGCTTGTGTTTGTTGCAGAACCTATTTGGCATCCTCTTAATATTCTTGCAAGTTTCCACATTGGCAAGAGAATGCATTGATCAAGGGAAACCATACACTTTATTGAATGGCGGAATGTGCAACAGTATCATCATATGCCAAGTTACGACTGCAAAGAAGGGGCTTTACAGCAAGCAACTTTACACCTGGGAATGCGCTTCCTAGAATAAGGCAGAGGTCCCTCTCTCTCTCTCTCAATTAGATGATAAAAGGAAATCTTGATTTCTATATCCATTCAACGTACAAGTTTCTGGAATGAAAATGATGCCAATTTTCAAGGCCTATATAACACACACATAGGTTCTAGGGGCATCTTTTATTTTTGGTAAACAGGTTATTGTGGAATCTAAACTAATAAAATACATTTCTTTGACCCTTGTTTGTTTATGTTGTTCTAGAAAGAATTGCTATCGGAACTGGAAAATTGTTGTTTGGCTTACATCAAGGGAAATCTGTGAAGTTAGTGCTCCCATTGCAACAATTTCAAAAGGAAGTTTCCATCTCCGGAGGAGCTCATCCAGGTTTTGTTGCTTGGGAACTTTAATAAGTGATGAGAATCTATCACCCTCAAATTTGGTGTCTGTAGTGGATCAGATGCTTTTAATGGCCAGCATAGTCTTAACATATATGGCTGGAGCATTGCCCTCCGGGAGGGCTTGTTTTGGTTCTAGAAAAAACATCTTGGACCACAATGCAGTCCCTGCAGATACAACCTCTTCTGGTAGGTAAGGGTAAGGGTATTAATCTTTTATAAGGTAAAAGTGTCTTCTATGTTCAGATTAGGAATTTCTCAACTCTAATAAGATACCGTTACAATTTGTTATTTTGAACTTCACTTTGATGCTTAATTAATTTAGGCATATCTTTTTCTTCTGTTGTCAATTGCAGTGCCACTAATAATGGTCAACAGGTCAACTCTGAGTATGCTTGGGATGCAGTGGAAAGGAAACTTATGGGTGCCCTGAATTCTGTTGGAAATGCTAATAATTTGGATAACACAGCTATTGAATGTGAAAATTACAGCACCAAGCGTCCTTTAAGTTTGTATGGCATCTCTGAGGGTCCCAGGTTACGGTTGCTTTGGGCTACTTTGAAGCAACTCAAGAAAGAGGCAGGCACTGTATTCATCATCTATTTATCTAATTGACGATATTGCATATCCTTTGGTTATTTCTCCTAAATGAAGTAGTGGCTAGGCTGGATTGTAAAGTTCAACAATTTCAAAGAATAACAAAAGGAATGCTGAATAAGCATTGGGATGTACTGGTAGATATCATATCTTCAATGGAAATACATGATTATGCGATTAAGTTCAGAATAGACAGATTGTTGCAATTTAACTTCTGTGGTTATCTAAATCCTAATAATTGAATTCTTATGATGACCAAAGTAGTGCTGAATAGAAATTGAAAAGGTTCTAGAACTTGAAGATACAACTTAGTCCATTTATCAAAAAAAAAAAAAAAAGAGACAACTTTGTCATCCTGATTAAATGCTAGTGATTTTTCAGATCATCTGTATATTAATTAATACCACAAGACACATAAATTAACTGATTTGGATTTTGGAATCCTTCACAATATGGGGAAATTAGTGTAAAGAGGAGCAAGGTTGCTTATGTGCTTCTGTATGGAAACAGTTGATTTTTCTCCATTTTCAACTGTCGTTGCATTTTTTGTAAAACAAAACACAGAGTAAACCACAAAACAGGTAAATACACACAGACAGAAGACAAAATTCGATGTGGGTCAGCAATAGTTCCCTGCATCCATGGATTGTGAAATTCACCATAATCACACTGGTATTACAAAATGTTACAATCCAAACTCCTCCTGCTAGTTCGCCAAGAATAATGCTTCTCTCATAAGATTTTATAAGAGTCCATGTTACAATTCAAACCCTTAGAATACCAGGCATCTATACAACAATTTCTTCTCAATTCTTAAGATTTTATAAGAGTCCATGTATTGCAAATTGTTGTTTTCTTTCAATTAAGTGCACTAAAAAGAAAAGGTCAAATGGGTTGTTGGTTCTTGCTGATTCTTATGATTATTTGACAGTGTTCATGTAGAGTATTGGAATGAAACATCTAACTTGCTAATAAGTCCAATCAGTGTATAACACAACATGCTATTATAATCAATGTATCAAAACAAAGGCAATTCAGAAGCATGTATATCTGGCTAAAGATTGCATAAATTGGTTCTACAGGTTAGTTATATATCAGGAAATTATGATGTCTCCAGAAGGGAGAATTGGTTGGAAGTTTCATCCAAAATTATTCAGACGTCCTGTCTGCCAGTATGTCTGGCATGGCTAGAAGAGGAGCTCCAACTAGAAAACAAGAGAGCAGAGAAGGTATCTTGCGTAATTTGGTTCATTATCTTTACACTTTTGCTGCGACTAATGTGTTAAATTGGTACTTGTTTTCTTTGCAGGCGATTATTTCTCTTTTGTCTGAGAAGTTGAAAGGTGATACAATTTTGCAGAACATCAAAAAGTCAGGCAAGGAGGATCTCTATGCAGATTTACTGTTTTTTCTTCGATTTGGTTTCCTTGGGTAATCAATTATGACTTTCACTTCTTTTAGTTGTGCTGCTACTTGATCTTTTCTGAGCTAGTCAATAATCATTCTTGTTTTAGTTGTTTACTGTCTAAACCCTGGTTAAATTCTAATCATGGTTTTATGTGTCACTAGAAGCAATCTTCAATTTCTGTGGTGAAATTTGTAGGCAGAATCCTCATAATAATCCTGTGTAGTGTTATGAAAGCACTAATTAACTAGTCAGTTGGGAACTATATCGATTGCATTGTTGACTAGTTGGTTGGTATCCATGATGGGATCCTCTAGGATTCCTAAGCATTGACTAGGTTAACTAGATTGACCGCCTTCATTGTAAATGTTGTGTAATATATTAAATACATTCATATAATATATTTAACAATGGATATGGCATTAAAAAGAGTGGAAAGGCAAAATAAGATTCATGTAGCTGATCTCATATAGTTAGGATAAGGCTTGGATGATGATGAGACCTTTAGATGCCAAAATAAAATTCCTATGTTTGGTACCCCAAATTTATTTATTTATTTTTATCAATAGCAATTACTTTATCAATATCTCTTTTTGATAAGCAACAAAAAATGTAATTCATTAATAGAAGAAAAGCCTGTTCGCTTCCAAACAGCAGCAGTACAATAGCTAACTCCAAACTTGGAGCATAATTCAAAGCAAACAAAAAATTAATAAGTGAAATTCCAACTATTAGCTTTTTACAAATTCTCCCTGGCCCAGGACATCCCCATTATAATTGATTTTTTGCCACCCCAGCCCTTGCTAAAGTATCTGCTACACCGTTGGCACTCATCAACACCAGTTGGACAAACTATTCAAAGTGGCAGCCATAGCTTGTGTTTGTCTTACCATTGGTCTGAACTCCCAAGGGAATATGTCCTGTGATCTCATCCAACATGTTGAGAGATATATTGTATTTGGTTGTATTTGTAATATTGAGAAGTTATGGGGACCTATATGTATTTATGTTAGAAAAGGGGTTTATGTGTAATTCTGATGTATTTCGTTTTTTTGCTTATTTATGCAAGTGGTTGTGTGAGAATAGGGAGTGAGGAAGAGAGTAAGAGTGTGTGTGTGAGAGAGAGAGTTGTATCTCTTGTTCTCATTAGTGGATATGTTTCCTCTCCTCCCATGGATGTAGGCTACCAAGCCAAACCTTGTTAAACCTTGGTGTTTTTCTATTTCTTCTTGTTTCCTCATTGAGTTGTTATTCTATTTTATGTTGGTTGGCATGGTATCAGAGCTATTTTGTGTTGTTTAACACGGTGATTTAAAAGGCGCGCCTAGGTGCACAGGCGAGGTGCATTATAGGGTTGGCGCCTTCCACCTCTATATGTTAAACCAACATATTATAGTTTGGCAGTCTGTTTCCACCTCTACTTCCCTCATGCCCTATGCAATAATCAGTTTTAAACCTAGTTTCCAGGGTTCCAAAGGCTGCAACCATCAAAATTGAACTTGCTCTTGCCCTTCATTGGAGCCGAGGAAGCCACCACCCACTTGTTCTTTTTATTTTTTAAAGCTTGTGATCCCTTTAGTTACAACCGCCCTATTAAGGGCTTTATGGTCTTTGTACCTTTCAGTTGAGTATAAACAATAAGAGAGGAGGCGTCTAGAGAACATTTTTGCTCTCTTCTCATTAGTTTTTGATTAGCAACACAGAAATTCATTCATTCATTAACAAAAAAGAAAGAGTACAACCAGAAGTTGTGAAAACATTGTCCAACCCAAAACAAGATAGACCCACCTGGCTGAATTACAGAATACAGCCTATATTACAATTGAGCCCAATACATATGCTGTCTTTGAACTGCTAGGCCATCTGCTAAACTATTGACAGATCTCCTAACCCACTTGGTTTGAATTGTAATTTCTCTTGAAAGGCATTTGAAATGCCTGAATTCATTCCTATGCTTCCAGATCACCCCTTCACCTTTCTTTAGCCATCCCACTATCAGCTTCAAATCACCTTCAAGAATCAGTCTTGCAACTCCCATATCTCTAGCCATCTTAACCCTAAACACTGCAGCAAAGAATTCTGCACTTACTGAATCACCTTTCTCAATTGGTCCTGAAAACAAAGCACGTATAGTGCCACCCTCTCTTCTCATTATTTTCTCATTCTCTCTCATTCTTTCTCTTCTTCTTCTTCACAAGAACACTTGCTCTCTTAATTTTTTAGCCGTTTTTCTTTGATTCTTCAGTTTCTACTTTGTTAACGGGATGGAGAAACTAGAAAGGTGTTTCTAGGAAAAACATAAAATTATCTTCTCACAAAAAATGTATTAATTTTAAAAATAAGTTAGTAATTCCTGTTGAAGGAAGGAACTATAGAAAGTAAAGGTTCAGGTGTTAATTGATATCTGTTATCCCGTGTGACTAATATAACGTAGAACTCCAGCATTTTTCCCTTTCTTTTGTCAGTAATGGAACTCTTTTTGCTTGTAATATGTCATGATTGCCTTCAACTTTCCCTATATTTCATGATCTATTTGAGGCTTTAGTGGACATGTTAGTCCACTAATCTTCTGATTTCACATGCATAGTTCAATTTGATGATAAGTGAAATGATTTTGCTTGGTTGGTCTATATTTTGGTGGGTTAAGAGAATGCTTGTAGTACCTATGCATTTACATTTACTAGATTTTCTTCGACAACTAAGGATTTCATGATTTCAAAGTTATTGATAAAAAAAAACTAAGGATTTCATGATCCCCTTTTCAACTCCAGAAATTCATTTCCCTGTTACTGTAATGAGCAAAAGTTCCAGTTTTCAACTGAACTTTACCAAACTGCATATATAAACTCAGTATCTCATTGTTTTTGTTTGGCAGCAACACTGTTGTCAGCAAACTAGTGAGATACAACATAAAGGACTGACTTGTGAGTTTGGAAGATGGACTTGTAAAAGGATTATCGTCTCTTCCTACTTCCTCAAACTTGTTCATCTAGGATGATATGGGAAAGATCTTAGGTTGGGAGCTTCTGTCTCTTAACTCCCCCAAAAAGCTAAAAAAATACATATAAGCCCAGAATAAATGATTTCTTCCCACCCCTTGTTTAGTCAATGCATCTGCAAAGGAATTAACACACCTCTTGACCCATTGTAACCTCACTATCATATCCTGAGTGAAGCATTTAAAGATTCTTTTTTTCATTTAAGTAACTCCACATGCTGCTGTCCTTTTTCAGCCAGTCTATTACCAATTTAGAGTCTCCCTCAATAATCAAACTTCTTATGGTGAGCTATGTAGCCTTTTTGACTCCTTACAAGGCAGCCATAATTTCAGCTTGGAGAGAATCTCCTTCCCCAGTTGGGCCTGAAAACTTAGCAATAATCTCATCCTCCTTATTCCTAAAGACTCCTCCAATGCCTAAAGGGCCGGGGTTTCCTTCATTGCTATCATCAAAATTCAGCTTTATGAATCCAGGATCTGGAATAGTCTACAATGGATGAGGAGCATTCTTGTTAGGAGCTGAAGCTGCTGAACAAACCACTTTCTTCCAATTGTTTAGTAGAGATGATGTAGAAATTACTTCAAATAACTTCAAAAATTTCACTTATTGTATTACCCTTGTAGTGATTACTTTGATTATTGTCCCTCTATTCCTTTCCTTGTCAGCAAATGTCTTCCGATTGTTTTCCTCCCATATTGTCCAACAAACTGCATCCCTTGTGCATCTCCACAAAACCTTCCCCCTCTTCTTTGTCCAGCTACCAACAAAGAATCAAAGAGACTTCGTACATTTGGTGGAGTCCATCTGCAACCAAACAAAGAAAGAAACCATTCCCAAATAGAAGAAACAAATGAACAAGAAATTAATAAGTGAAAGCAAGACTTACCATCAACTTTACAAAGAACACACCAGTTAGGAGATAAGCGCCAAGGAGGCTTCTTTCTTTGAAGGAGATCATCAATGTTAATCCTTACCAAGATAGCTTCCCAACAGATAGCCCCAATCCTAGGTGGAATCGATTTGCCCCAAACTACCTTAACTGGAAAGGTTTGCTCAACACTATCAGAAGGCAATGTTAAAGCTTTGAAGAAGGAAGCACAGGTAAAAGTACCAGTTGGAGACGGGATCCACATACATGAGTCCAACTTTTAAGGGCCCAAGAAAATTCCTTGTAAAATTTGAAGTAGAGACAAAAGACTGTTTAGATTCAAATCCCTGGCTCCCCTTCTGAAATCCAAATCCCAAGCAACCTCAAGACCCTCAAACAGGAGAAGAGAGGAAAGTGGAAATTGGCTCATTTTTGTAGTCAGACAAAGCAAAGAGAGGGAAATCAATCTTTCAAGGGCAAGCCTCCCACCCACAGAGGTTATTCATAATAAAAGGAAGGTAGGATGACATGTATAGACTTCCAAGAAGAAGCAGTAGTAGCTCGAACCAATGCTCCCGAATCCTTGTCCTCAGCTGTCAACCCATGAACACTCAAGATCACCTTAGCCTATAACCTGTTGATGCAGCAAAATATAAAAACCAGTAGAAAACCTCATTACTGCAACAAGAAGTGTTAAAATTTTGAGGTGAAACTGTATAGTTGAAGCTGGAATGAAGAACACCCCACTTTTAGGTGAATCACCTGTCCTTTATCAATAGCCTCCACAACCACTTTCCTAATAAAGCCATATTTCTTTTTTGAAGATTTCCAATTCCTAAGCCTCCAAAATTCATGCTTTTAATTACAATTTCCCAACTGACCCTGTGATCCTTTCTTTCCTCCCCTAGTTCCCACCAAAAGTTCCTAATTATTTTCTCTAGGCTTTTGGAAACCCCAACTAGAATTTTGAATGCCGATAAAAAGTAGACAGGCAAATTAGCCAAGGTTGACTTGATTAAGTTTATCCTCCCTCCCAAAGATAGGTAGTTTCTCTTTTGGGAAGCTAGTCTCTTTGTAACTCTGTCCACCACCGGGTTCCAAAAATTACCATTTTCCGGATTGTCTCCCAAGGGAAGGCCCAAGTAATTCATAGGCCAACGTGATGCTTCACAACCCAAGATAGCTGCAATTCTGACATCTCTCTTTCATCCATGCTCACTCCAATTACTCAACTCTTGTTAAAATTGATTTTCGAATTTGACGTTGCTTAAAGAGTTGAACCACTAACTTCAGATTTCTCACCCATCTAAGATCATCATCTATCAACAAATTGCAAATGGGTGATAGTCACCCTATCCCTTCCCTCTCTCCACCCTCTTACAACTCTCTTGAATCTGCCTTTTGGATTAATCTCCCCATGACATCAGCTACCAAGGTAAAAGGAAAGGGGGAGAGAGGGCCACCCTATCTAATCCATCTAATAACTGGAAAGTGATATGCTACAGTTCCATTCACCAAAATTGAAGTGGCAAGTTTTCATACAACCTTGAATCCATTTGCACCATTTCTCCCCAAATCCAAAATTTTCCATTACTTCCAATCAAATAGACCAGTCCTCCAAATCATAAGCCTTCTCCAGATCAAGTTTACAAACTAGTACCCTTCTTTCTATTCCTTTTGAAATCTTCAACATTCTCACTAGCAATTAAGATCTGATCAATAATCTGTCTCTCCTTTACTAAAGCTCCTTCATTTGGGGAGATGATAAAAGGAAGCACAAATCTAATTTTCCGAGACAACACCTTTGCAATGATTTTATCAAAACTATTAACCAGGCTGATGGGTCTAAACTCTAAACTCTCTTGGGTGGTTTGCCTCCATCTTTTTTGGGACCAAATCAATTAAAGTGGAATTCAACCCAGGATTTATTATATATCTTCTAAAAAATTCATTGAAGACCCTCAATAAATCTTCTTTTAAGAAGTCCCAACAGTCTTGATAGAAAGCCATTGTAAACCCATCCGACTTTGATGCTTTAGCTCTATCCATCGAGAAAACCACCTTTATTTCTTCCAAGTCAAATCTCCTTTCCTGCCAATCCTTGTGAACTTTGGACAACCTTGGCCTCTCTAACCCTTACACTCAGTCTCCCCATTAATGGTTTTCTAAAGATAGATTTGAAGTGATACACAAAAGCTCCAACAATTTCACTTTGTTGGGTGAATGTTACTCCATCCAGCTCTAGCTTTGATATGAAAAATTTCCTTTTACCACTTGCTAGAGCATGGACGAATTTTGTGTTTCTATCCTTTCCGTGTCTAGATTTTTGTCTCCATCTTCTCTCTTCTTTAAGCAAGATATCCTCCAATTGTTTCCTTAGAGACCATCTTTGCTCCTTATCACCTTCCCCAAAAGTGCCCTCAACTTCTTTAGCATCCAAGGCTTCAATCTGATTGATCACCTCTTGTTTTCTCTCCTCGAATCTCCCAAACTATAGAAAATTCCATTCTTTTATTTTAACTTCCAATTCCTTTAACTTTTGATGGAAGTTCATTCCCTCCCAATTAACCCTTGGATTGCTTTCTTCCCACCATTCCTTAACTTTCTCCTTAAAACTAGGGTGACAAATCCACATATTCTCAAATCAAAATGGAGTTGGACCCACCTTTATTTTGGTATCTGGTAAAAGTAAAACATTAGAGATTCCAAATAAGATTTCCATTATTTGCCAAAAGTGCAACTGCTTTTATATGAACATCTTTTAATACAGTTGCAAATTTAGCCATGTTTAGTTGGTAATATAAGGAATGTGTTGGTCAAAGGAAATCGTGATTGGAGCAAAGAAATTCAGTTTGGCAGAGTTGAGATGCGATGGGTTGGATTATCTAGAGCTCAAGGAGGAAATCTGGCCCTCAATTATCTTGTTGGAGATGCAGTAACTTGGTCCAAAGAATTCCTGGACGTGGCTGTTAATGCTATTAGGATTCTAGAATGGAGAAACAGTTTCAATAAGGAGGGAAGAGTTTATGATGCAGTGATGAAGAGAAATTAGAAAGGCTGGTTTATTGCTTTCACAGAATAAGGCAAATCTGTGTTCCAATGGGATACCAGGGAAGGGGCTGGGCCATGATTGCAGAGGTGCTTCAGGAGTATCTTTTGAGGAAGGAAAAGTTGAAGCTCGAAGGGGAAGATTTGAATAAATGGTTTTGAAAGGGTATGAAGTTGAAGAAGAGAATGGCAAGATCTCGATGGTGGCGAGACTGACGGGGCTCTGAGGATGGTTGTAAATGATGAAAAAGAAAGCTGGAATAAAAAATTGGTATTAACAGCCGCAGAGGAAGTTGGTGACGGGAAGCCGGTTCTGGAGATTCTTAGGACCAAATTAAATATTCATGCCTCTTTATCAATCAAGCCTTTTGATAGCAGAAAGGCAATTGTTGAAGTCAAAAGAAGATATAGTTGATTTGCAGACCTTAGAAACTAGTGTTGGTGCAATTACAGTGGAGTATTGGTTCCCAAATTGTAACAGTAATCTTATTTCGATCAATACATTTTTGCTGAAGCTGTTGGGCCTTCCTTTTAACCAATGGGTGGAGAGAGTGTTTGAAAACATCGTGAAGGCCATTGGAGGAACGCTGGTCGATCTGGATTTACAGGATCTTCATGCTGTAATAATAAGAAAATCGGGGGTGCGTCCTGAAGCTATCCCTAGATCAGTGGAGTTGCAGGCTGATGGCCACTAGCACAGAGTGTGGATCGCGTCAGAAGCTGAAGTGACACTATGGAGAAATTTTGACGTGTCTGAGGAAGATGATGGCATGTCTAAAGTCTAATTGGTTCCCAGGTGGAAGAAGAGGAGAAGGAGGAGGAGGAGCTTGAGAACAGGGAAGTGGAACTGACTCTGAGTGCTGGAAACCATTGAACAGGGACTGTTTATTTCAAAACAAATTTAAGGAAGATGAAAGGGCGGTGATGCCAATAAATGGGTGGGGTGGCTCTGGACACTTGGGTTGTTAGTTTGGGCTGAATGGGTCAGGTGATCCAAAAGAAATGACCTTTGTAAACATCCATACTTCTGCCCACATGATATCTAAAGCCTCGAGTTTTAGGGACGCTAATCCTGGTCTATCTTCGTCTTTGAAGCCTGCTCGCATTTTGTGTATGAATCACGCGAGACCATAAATGAAATCTGTTTGGAGATGGTTGTTCAAGGGAGAAAGAATGGTGAGGAATGATACATATTTGCGGCTGAGGGCAAAGAAGGTAACAGGTTTTAAAAAAATTGCTTTGAGATCTTTTGACGTCCAAGGCAAGAGGAAGAAGGAGCTTTCGGAGTGGGTGATTATGAAGTTCGTGAGACCGGAAGAATCAAACATTTCTGAGCATCCAGAGGGTGAAACAACTTTAGAGAAGATAGTTTCCAAAGCACTTCCATGGATTTTTAAAGAAGGTGATGCACAAGAAAGAGTTTTCGCCAAGGACTCAGCCGTTCATACAGTGAAAGAAATGACCAAAGTTCCAGATGGGGCAAAGGATGGCGTTGGAGTGGCAGAAAGAGTTGGAATGAGTGGAGTTGAAAGTGCAATAAATCTGATCTGGTTTGAAATTTGTGATAAAAAGAAGAAAAGCAAAAGTTTGTGCAGAGAAGAGAAGAAGAGAAAGGTTGAAGAGAATATGGAGAAGCCAAAAGAACTGATCTGGCCGCCCCTTTCATTATCTTATTTACTCATAATTAAAAATGGATACAATGACAAGTATACCTTTAGTAAGTCGACTATTACTAAAAATACAAGTAAACACTCTTAACTAAACATAAACTAATGGGCCTTGGGCCCAATAGCTCTCTAGCTAAACTTTAAAAATAAAAACAAATGTTATTAGCCCAATCTCAACACTCCCTCTCAAGTTGGGAATAGATGTCACACATTCCCAACTTGCATAGATCATGCTCAAGCTTGTTTCTTGCAACACAATTTGTAAGAACATTAGCTAGTTGTAAGTCAGATGCAACATATGGTAAGCACACTTCTCCGGATGTCACCCTCTCCCTTATAAAGTGTCTATCCACTTTTATATGCTTCGTCCTATCATGCTAAACTAGGTTGTGGGCAATGTTAATTGCTACTTGATATAACATTATAGGTTCTTTTGCTTCAATTCCAATCTATCCCAACATGGACTTGACCTAGAGGAGCTCTGAGACACCATGTGTCATGGTTCTGTATTCAGCTTCTACACTTGATCTTGCTACAATAGATTGTTTTTTACTCTAAGGGGGCGTTCGTTTTTTGGATTTCGAGAGGGGGGAAAGTTGGTCAATGGGATTTTGGTTCCCATTGACCAAAAATACCATGTTCTTTTTCCAGATTTATGTGGGGACCAGCGGAAGTTTATTTTTCCTGGGTATCACTTACCCGAGAAAGGGATACCCATCTCCTAGGTGGGTAGATAACTTCAGGGGGAAAGTTGCCAACACTTGAATGGGACAAAAATGCCCCTTTTAATAATGGATTTTTATGGCTAAAATGGTCATTGCTTTATTTACATGAGAAATAAAAGAACATGGGTAAATGCACTTACCCATATAAGTGTTTCCCAGGAAAAACTTACCCAGGTAACTGCATTTACCCGGGTAAGTGACATACCGAAAAGCGAACGAGGCCTAACATGAAACTAGATTACCTTGATCTCTTGTCATCTAGGCACCTTGCCCAATTGACATCTGTGTAAGCCTCTAACTTCAAATGTCCAGGATCAACAAACAATATGCCTCTACTTGGGTGTCCTTTTAAATAGGCAAGTATCCTATCAATAGCTTCCCAATGTTGAACTCGTGGGGCATGCATGCATTGACTCACCACACTCACTGCATACGAGATATATGGTCGTGTCATGCATAAGTACAACAACCGACCCACCAATCTTTGATACCTTTCAACATCCTTCACTAGCTCACCGTTTAAAGCATTCATCCTGTGATTCTGATCAATAGGTGTATTAGGTTCCCTTGCCCCTAGTTTTCTTGTCTCCTTTGTGAAATGAGAATCTCATGCTTGGACCTTTCCACCTCAATGCTCAAAAAATACTTCATCTTTCCAAGGTCCTTAATCTTCAAGGTATCAATATCGCTTAGATCATTTCTTGTGACTACATTGTCATTCACATACACTATCAACACGGACACCAGTGATCCCCTCCTTTTTCACAAATAGAGTATGATCAGATTGAGTTTGAGTATAGCCAAACAATCAATGTACTTCTAAACCTGTCAAACCAAGCTCTGGGTAATTGCTTCAAATCGTATAAAGGCTTCTTTAGTCTACATACCTTCCCTTTAGCCACATCATTGTAAAAACCAACTAGAAGATCTATGTACACCTCCTCTTGCAGGTCATCATTAAGAAAATCATTCTTCACATCAAGTTGGAAGAGGGTCCAAGAGTAGGTGCTAGTGATAGGAGAATCTGAACTGAAATTATCTTTGCCATTGGTGCGAAGGTCTCCAAGTAATCTATCCCATAAGTCTGAGTGTACCCTTTTGCAACTAGCCTTGCCTTGTACCTTTCTATGCTTCCATCAGCCCTGCACTGTATAATCCTATCTACATCAAACTATTTCCTTGCCACTAGGTAAATCCACAATTTCCCATGTTTGATTTTTCATCAATGCTTACATTTCCTCTTGCATAGCTATCTTTCGTTCAGGTTTGGAGTGAGCCTCACTAACACTACTGGGTATAGACATAGAGTCAAGGGAGGAAAGGAAGGCCCGATAAGATGGAGACAACACACTGTAGGAAAGATAGTGTGAGATGTAATGAGTAGTACACTTTCTCTTCCCTTTTTGGAGTGCAATAGGAAGATTTAAGTCATCTGCAATAGTGTTAGAAACAGGGGTGGTAGTATCAACAAGAACTAAACCATCAGAGGAAACAAGAGGCATACCTGGGTTTGTGTCAGTTGAACTTGGAATCTTGGATAAGCCGATAGGGAGTGACGTGGGTTCCTTTGCTGTAGAATCAACCTCCCTATGTTGTCGTAGGCGCTGTCATGTAAAACACTGAGAGGTAGGACGCAATGGAGGTGGCAAAGTGGGTGGAGTAGGTGGGTCAGACACAGGAGTGGACAAAGGAGTTGGAATAGGAAGTGGTATAAATTGCTCACTTCCTTCCCCAAAAACACTCTCCCTGAGAGGAACTCCCCAAGAAAAAAGGTGTGGACTCAAAAAAGGTGAAATCCATAGTAGCATACCGACTCCTTGAGACTGATTGGATCATAACAACAATACCCCTTCTGATTTTTTGCATACCGAAGGAAGACAAACTTCTTTTCCTCAGGGTCTAGATTTGAGCGGTGAGGGCCAAGAATATGGACAAAACATACACATCCAAACACTCTTAAAGAAGATGGGACATCTCATCCTTGGGAAAAAGAAGGCTAAACGGAGTATTGTATCCAAGAACACGAGAGGGTACCCAATTAATCAAGAAAATTGCTATAAGGGTTGCATCACCCCAAAAATGAACTGGAATTGCAGATCTCACCATTGTACTTTGTGCTACTTCCACAATATGTCTGCTCTCTTTGCTGCTACACCATTCTGTTGTAGAGTGTACGTACAACTACTCTGGTGGACTACTCCATGCTCCAACAAGTATGATGTCAGGTTTTTCTCAAAGTATTCTCTGGCATTATCTGATCTAAACACTTTCACTCGTACCCGAAATTGCGTCAATACCATCTGATGGAACTGTTGTACCAAAGAAGGTATCTTGTCATGGGATCTCATCAAATATATCCAAGAGTATTGAGAATAGTCATTCACAAACAAAAGAATACTGATAGCCACCCATAGAAGAGATATGATATGGTCCCCACACATCAATATGAACAGTATAAAAAATGGAAGAACATCTTTTATTACTTGCTTTAAATGAATGCCTACAATGCTTTCCAAGTTGACAACCCTCACATTCTAAGTTGGACAAACTAACATACTCAAACAACTTTGGAAATAAAAAACGCAAATAAGCAAAAGATAAATGTTCTAACCGATTATGCCAAAGCATAATCTGACCCATTGACTCTGACTCATTATCCCTACTGACATGATGACTTTGATGATTGGGAAGCACATCAAGAAGATAGATTTCATTCACCTGACGACCACTCCCAATCGTTCTCTTTGATTCTAGATCATGCAAAACGCAATGACTAGGACAAAAAACCACTAAAAAACTCAAATTCTTTATCAAACTACTAATAAATAAATGATTAGTGCTCAGTCTATGGACATGAAGTATAGAAGGCAGGGTAATGGTATCGGTTATCTTGACAGACCCTTTCCCAGCAATGGGAACATGTGATCCATTAACTGTGGAAACTCTATTTTTACTAGAGCATAGGTGGTATGAGGAGGATATAGTGGAAACATTGGTCATATGTTTTGAGGCTCCTGAGTCTATAATCCAGGGAGGTCCCCCCTTATCTGTAGTGGATGCATAATTTGTAGTGGCATGCGAACTACCTCCTGATCCACCTGGACCTTGTTGTCCACCTAATGATGAGCTGGAACTGGTTGTATCCCTCAAACTTAGAAACTACCCATATCTCTCCAACTCGACCTTAATTACAGCTGTTGCAATGTACTCTAGAGAAGCTGTAGTAGGTGGTCTCGATAAATCATTAGTCACTGCCATATTAAAATTTCCTTTGTTTCTGAGTCGGCTCAGTATAAGGTGTGGGGAAAGCTTCTAGCAGGTATCTAGTATGTTTGGGTTTTTTTATAGTAGTCATAAATCAAGTCCTTGTTCTCCTTCCTAGATTCATTGCCAACCTTATCCTCGCTTCACCGTGCTAACCATAGCCGAGTGCTCAAGGCTTGGGTTTCTCATCATCACATTCCTCCTACTCTCCTCTCCAGACACAAAGGCATATGCCCAAGAGAGAGTTACACTTTCTCGGGAAAGAATATGTTGTCATGCAATGTCATATTCAGGGTTGAGTCCTGCTAGAAACTTGAATACCCTTTCTTCTCTACTAGCTTCTGATAAGTTGTTGCATCTTTACTACTCTCTCAAACCATAGTCTCCAAATGATCTATCTCCTGCCATAAGGTTTTGATGGCTGAAAAATAAATTGCAACAAACTTATTTCCTTGCCTAATAGCAATCACTTGATTTCTCAACTGGTAGGCTCTAGCAACATTCTAACTTTGTGAATAAGTTTTTGCTACTCCATCCCAAATCTGCTTAGCTGTGTTGGCCCATAGAAAGTTTTGACTTATATGGGGTAACATGGAAGTGCATAGCCAGGTCATCACCATGTAGTTCTCCTATACCCACTGGGAGTAGTTAGTCTTAGGTTTCTTCTTTTCACCAATGACATACCCCAATTTTCCATGAGCTCCAATGGCCATCTTTGCAGATTGTGACCATTCTAAATAGTTTGTACCGTCCAACTTGATTGTAGTGATGGTCCTTAGGTTTCTTCTTTTCACCAATGACATACCCCAATTTTCCATGAGCTCCAATGACCATCTTTGCAGATTGTGACCATTCTAAATAGTCTGTACCATCCAACTTGACTGTAGTGATGGTCCTTGCCCCGAAAGGGGTCATTAGCACGTCCTCCACCTGGTCCCATTTCACCTGTAGATAATCGAGTCTAGGGGTCAGGTGTAACATTCCAGTTTTGCCCATCTATCTCCAAGGCCCAGGGCAATACTGGAAATTTGGTCCGGTTCAGGGTTTCAAGAAAACCCACACTGCATGTACCTCAGGTCTCACCTTGGCAGCTGAGACCAACTACCCCAACCAACTTGGCGGCACATCAGTGTTAGCCTTGGCAGGATAAATCTCCCCAGATCTATCCAACGGCTGTGAAGATTCTAAACTAACACGAGTCTCATATGTGTCCAGTTTAAGGGTATTACACAAAAACACACCATAATAACATTAATCAAATATGTACTTTATTCATTTACATTAAATGTTATAATGCACGTCATTCTAATTGGAGCTAAGGGCATACATTGTCTAACATTAATTGTATTCATTATCAACTGGTTTTTCACCATACTGAGGATCTAGAGTGTATGTAAATTACAATTATTATTATTATTTTTTCTGATGAATGCTTTTCCTTTGTCTGTTTTTCAAAAAAAAGTTGACGCGTCTGAGAGTGGCCACTTCATGCAAACAAAAAAAAAGGATAGGTCCATGTCCAGTCTACCCCTCAGAAGTGTATAATGGCCTTTTTATATGCTTAAAGATTTTTGCATGTCTTCTACCATTTTTTTTGAGGAAAGTCCTAAGTGTAGCATTTTTTCATTAAACAAAAAGCCTAGTACAACTATGAGCTATACACGGGGAATATACAAAAACTGCTATACAAGACTAAAGCACTATACTTGGCTGTTTTTAAAAGGATTTTTTGCATGTCTTCTACCAATTTAGGTAGGGTATAGACGGCTTTATTTTCTAAGGAGCAAAGGTTTATATGCTGATAAAAAAAAAAGGAAAACAAGGAGTAAAGGTTTGTATGTAATAAAAAAGTATGGGGGTATAGAATATTAACCGTCTCAGCTTGTTGTGAATAAAAAGTAAAAAGAAAAAGAACAAGGAGAAAATGTCTGACATGTAGAATTTCGGCTAGAAACTATTATGTACATTAAGTGCGTTTTTTTATAGTTTTTGTAATTAGAAATTTCTGTAGATTGTCCTCTTCTTCGCTTGGGGTTTTGAATTGCATATCACTTAAACCTTACATAAGCATATCATGCATGTCTCATACTCGTAGACTCAGACATCAATCATGGTCTTTATTTTGGCATTCTAAAATCGGTCATGTTCAACATGACATGACTACGCCATTTTTGCTTGACAGGGAGGGTTTCTGTTACGAAAATAAATTGCTTACTGGACATGGAGTTGACATATTGGAAGATTTGATGATTACTTTAGCAGATGGAGTCATAGGCATGTATTTAGAGCTTATTTCCGTTGACAGTAACATGTCTAGTGAAATTAATAGCTTGGATTTGATTTTATGTCGTTTGTCAACCCGAGCACTTCAACGATTACGTAATGAGGTTAGCTTCTTCCTTTGTCCTGCTTCTTAAGCCAGTAATTAAACTATTCACTTCTCTGTTCCTGTCTATTATTTACATTTTTTTTTTACAAGTAACAATGTCCAAAGGGATTTTTATTAAGAGTAAGGGAGATAAACCCCTGTTGTTACCAAGTCTAACATCAGGGAAGGTGTAAAATCATTGTCAAAATATAAAAGAGAATAATCAGAAGCTTGCTCTGAAGGCAGAGCCTTTGGCATTGCATTATTGCTTACCTTGAATTTATTGGCAACAGGTGGCACTGAACCAGTGGCTGCATCAAAACATGGAATCAGTTGTTTCAATGTATGAAGATCGCTTTGACTTGTATATACTTTGTGTCCAACCAACGGTGGAACCAAAGAAGAGCGAGACAAATAAATTTTGTTGGTGGAAGAAGCTTATGCTTTGGAAGTCTGAACCAACATTATCGCCACTTTGTTATGTTGTGATTGGCCAGTTATCCATGCCTGTGAAAAGGACCATGGAACTAAGGGCTTTGACTGGGTGGTACACAATCCTTCCCTGTCCAATGCATACATTCCACACATACACACACACAAAGACATCATGCACCAACACAAACAGTATATGATTTTCTTTTCAAATTTTGGATAAACTGGTTATTGCATCCATTATTTTCTTAGTCATCTAGATCCAAAATGTTAGGGAACTAGGGGCCCGAATTTCAGTTCTCAGCTTCTCTAGATCAAATGATTAATTCTTCTATATATCTTGGTAGTGTTTACATGCACAAATACATGCTTCCTTTTTTGTTTTATTTTTTTTTGGGGTGGGGGGTGGAAGGGGACCTGAATGCTGGTTTATTGTTTTATTCCTAACAGTTAGAAACTTGACCTAGTGAGGCTGGCTATTTTTACTTGCAGGAGGTACTATTTCAGCCTATTTCTTGAGTTCTCTGATATTGCGATGCCCTTGGTTAGAGCCGTTATTGCGAAGATTAGCAATGCAATCTCCTTCTTTCTCGTATGCTTGATTGGAAGGTCCTTAGGACTTATTTACACTGGAATAAGACAATCACTTGGGTGGAGATGAGATATAATGTCCTGGTTCATTGGATTTTCTTATATATTTTCATTCTATCTTTTTTTTTGGGTACTTCCTTTTTTGCATTGATCAATTTAAAGAACATGGCATGTAATGTTGTCATGACGAGTTTTCATCTAAAATTTGATTTTTCATTGTATTTTCTGAGTCGTATTATTTATTTATTTATTTTTTTTGCATTGCTATTGCATATTTGCCTTGCTTTTGCTACTTTTTTCCTGGGTCAAGTTTATGGTAGTCATTCTGTTTAGTCATATACGTGGTGTTGTATCTAGTTTAGCCATGTTGGACAACAGAGCTATACATACTTATATATGTTCATTGCGACTAAATGGACAATGTTGATTTAAACTGCCACTTGGGCACATCAGCACCCGGAAGATTCGCATGTAGAGCCTGAAAGTTATGGGTTCGAATATGATGTCAGAATGATATGATATTGGAAAAGCTTACAGCCAATCAACTGGTATCATAATAGAGGTGACCAATCAGGTGGTATTAATCAAGATTCAGGGGGGGGGGGTGCTTTGATTGGTCAAAGCTTTTCTGGTACCCGGTATCATAGATTTTCCCAAAATTAAAAGTGCACAAATCTATTGCCTCTTCATCTTGGGTCATGTTTTTTGACATACCTGGTGATGTTGCACTTCATCATAAATAGCTTCCAATATATTTTCAGCATTCAAGAAGCCTAGTACTTTCCATATGCCTTTTGGAATGGAGATCTACGTTGGAAGACTATGAATTCGCGGATCCATTGGCAGCATAACTAGAAAAAAAGAAAAGAGCTTGGTGGTTGTGTCAGTTTAAATCCTCATCTTGGCCTCCTGTCTTACGAAGAGGTAATGGGCTCTTCTATTTGAAAAAGTTTGTAATATCACCTTTTTTAGTAGTTAGTAGTGGAACTGTGAAGAATAATTAAAAAGTTGGACAAAGTTTCACTTGATAATAAAATATGTTTACATACGGATCAGTTAACAGGGTCATGTCGCATGTGGCCTTCGGTGGACATTATGATAGGTTTATTAATATAATCTTTTTTCAATCGAGAACTTGTCCTCTGAGTACTAAAACAACCGAACTCTTTTATGTTATTTAATTTGATTTGTCCTGTGTTGTTTTATCTAATAAATTAATAATTTACTGCCAATTATTTGGTGCATGATGACTTTTCTCCTGCAAGCTTCAAATGCCACAAAATATTACAGCTTGAAAATTTTCGAGGGAATGGTTGACATTGTTGAGTTTATTGTAATATGGGCTCAGTTTGGAAGCAGTACAAATACAAATATGTAGAGTGTAAATCCATACAAAATATAAGGTTTTGCACTCTACAATCTGTATACAGCCATATATGGATTTTGTTAACCCTATGAGAATTCTAGAAGAATTATTATTTTGTTTTTGTATAATTTTCTTTTAGCTGTCTATGTAATCACATCCTTGATCTTGTATTGATCAATGATGACCCAGACACCAGTACTTGATATGGTTACTCGGCATCCCTCCAAATATTGAGGCACGGGGTCAAATCCATGTAACTACAGGCTCTCCATGGTAAGGTCAGTGAATATCACGTGCATCCTGTTGCTCTGACTTCACCCCTTAATCTCCTGTAATGTGTAATATATAATACCAAAAAAATTTGTATTGGTCCAATTTTTTAATTTTTATATTTTGCATCCCCATCTTTCTGATACAATGTGAATTTGACAAGGCTAAAGTCATGCCCACTTGAGAAAAAAAGCCAGATGCTTTTGTATGATGCAGGATGTCCATGTCCAAAACTTTCAATGTATCCATACTATGCCCTTCTTCAAAGAGTGCTACTTTATTTTGGGGGCATTATTCTATCTATTAGAGCTAGAATATACTCGCAATAGAGTAGATTTTCTTTTATTTATCTCCACCCCTCCCCTTATGGGACATGTTATTTGTTTGAGAGGCACATCAGTGAGATCAGAAATGATTCAACTACACCTTTATTTATTAAATTGCCTCGTAGTTACACGTGAATCAATATATTTCTCAAGGAAATGGGAACACAAGCATTAGAAAACAATAGGCAAAGAGCTGATAATACTTTTCAAAAGATCAGAAAAGGCAAAAGTACATCTTTTAAGATCCCCCTGATGTGTCCTTGTGCCCTACCATCTTTTGCAATGCTAATTTCCTTTGCTAAGAAAGAAACTTCTTATTATACACTAACCATTTCATGGTTGTCCACACCTTTCTATAAAGCTTAGGCTCCACTTAGAACTGTATACCCTTTTATTTTTGTACCTTCGAAGCATTAATTAAGCTAAGCAAGAGCCCCAAGATGACAAGATGGGGAAGTCAGACAACATAATGAGAGTAGAAGTAGGCCCCATAAATTAGAAGTTGATGTAGATCTATCATTCATGAAAATACCTGAAACCCATGTCAAGGCTGCATTGGTCTTTCCATGTCTGGTGATCATTGCCCTTATTATACTGTATGAGAAAAGCAAGGGATGAGGAAATGACTGATCTGGTTGCATGAATGAAGACCACTACCCAGAATAACCAGTCAGGGTGATGGTGCAGCACAGGTATGTGAGTCTGATATTGAAATTTGGTTGAGCAGGTAGAAAGGTTAAGCCGCTCTTTCTTTTTCTTTCTTGTGTTCATTTGTAGTTTTCACTTTTGAAGTCGGGTCGGGGATTGAATACCTATGTTGTGAGTCTCATGGAACATGCTACTTTTGGTGATCTGGATGTTCCAAATCAAGGTCTATAAAGATTGGATGGTAAATTGGTAATAAACATTCCAATAAGTGAATACTAGGCCGGATGGTCTGACCATCAGAATAGAGAACTGGCAGCCAAAACGATTCTTACTTCTTAGAAATGTTGACTTGATCAAACCTACCTTAAAGTGACTTATAGTATTTATTTGTTTTCACTTGTTTTGATATCAAAAAATTTTAATATGACTATTTGTTGTTTGTTTTTTATTTTTTATTTCTATTTGGGTGAATCAAATGGTTGAACCGGATGATTGGACCGTTTGACCCAGAACCCAGTGATCAGAACAGCTGTGTCCTGGTCCGAGCAGAGCAATATTGCTATGAACATTGGAGGTTTGTATGTAATGTGGTCCTCTCTGTGCATGTGCCATTTTTTCTATGTAGGCCTGTAGCCACAGAGCATGGTACGATAAAAACCATCTTTCACATATCTTTCTCTTTTGCTTTCTTCTTTGAAATTCAAACAGACCAAGCGGCAAGTAGAAAAGGGTTTCCAACAAGTATTATATTTATATATTTTAATCAAGCTTTCATAGGGTTAGCTTAGGGTGCCTACAACTAGAAGTAGAAAGGAAACTAGGCATGAAGAAGGCTTAAATTTATACTATTCGTTTTTATGTCATGTGTATATGTTGCCAATGAGAGGAAACATCTGGGTTATCCACTGCCAACCAACTTTTGGCTAATTTTAGGGCTTCAAAGGGTTCTGTAGCTTTTATGTATTTGATTAACTATACCTCGTAAGTTTCTGTTTCTGCTTTATATATTTAATTATAATTGTTTGACTGTTTCCTAAGGTTGGAAGACTTTATTAGAAGGCAAATCACTGAAAAAGGTGGGATAATTGCTTAAAAACGAGCCTAATTACAATGACCAAATATTCCTCTCTTTCCTGATCCCCTTGAGCATTTATTTTAGAACCCACCCAATTACAGTTTACACAAAGAATGGTACTGATCAGAACGGAGGGCTAGAGTTGGGATTCAGCAGTATTGAGCTGATTAACTGAACCAGATTTAATCAACCAAAAATGATCAGACATGGGTTTGATTTGTACCTTATAACATGTTCATATCTGAACCAAGTGGAGTTCAGTAACATGGTTTTTAAAACCGACCCAGATACCGAATCAGTCAGGGGTCTTGTTATCGGGTCGAATGGTTGGATCAAAACCATTCGAATGATTAATTGCCCGGATCAGCAGTTTTCTGACCAAAATCAATAGTTTTGAGGGAAAATCTGGTTTTGGGGAAAACCGAAATTGGTCACCTGACCGGTTTCCGGTTTTTCTGGTCCAACCGTCCAATCCGGTCTGGTTTTGAAAACCATGATATACATATAAGAAATAACCTAGTAAAAATCAGTTGGTTCATTCATTCATGAATCAAAATCAATTACAAACAGATTCTAATGAGTAAATCAGAAAGAAATATCACTTGTGCAAGGGGAGAGCCCCATCAGTCTGTTGTTCCAACCCGACAACCAATCCATTCCTAGTGAAGTAAGAGATCTAAGTCCAACAATTTCTGTAGTTCTAAACCCACGGTTTCAGTACCATAAGCTGTGTTAATTTACAGCATCCGTAGGCATGCATCAGATCCTGTCCGAGACTGTAATAGGGATAGTGAGTGGGTGGGGTTGGGAAAAGAGAAAAAAAGCTGATGGGTAGGTGATATTATATGCTTTCCTAAGCGATTCGTTAGACCAAAACACCGTTCCTTTAGACCTTTACAGTTCTTGGGCTGCCTGAAAATGGGAAATCGATCTTGTTGCACCAAGAAAAAGAGGCAAAAGATGCATTGAATAGCTGCATCACAGAATTGGAAAGTTTACGTGGACTTGCCATGAACAATTTTATCTTTCCTCAGAAAAAAAAAGGCTTCCTTCATCCATACCCCACAGACAAAGATGCGCAATGCGCACCATGGGATTTTCTTTGAGTCATCATCCACATCTTTGTACGACCTAAAGCGTTGCACTTAAACATAACAGACCTTAACATGTCTCCCGGCTTTCCCCCAATCTCTTTCTTTTATTTCACAAGTCACAAACAGTATTCCAGTGACTGGGAAAGCATCATGTAAAAGGACTAAAATATCCTTTTTGACATGGATAGTGCCCTGTTCTCCATGAGGATGAATCCCTCCTTGGGTCCTTGGAGTTGGGTCTTATTTGGAATTGGCAAGGTGTGAACTTTGAGAAGCATCTTTTGCTGTAAACCTAAAGAGAACACCATTATAACTTCTTTCAAGAATCAGGTTTGAATGCTTAGTTCAATTGTTGACATTTTGCATCCCAACAAGTATGAATTTGTTGTTGGGTAGCCTTTCATAAGACAAAAGGAAAACAACAATATACTAGCTGGTATCCTAGTTAGGGTTCTTTTAGAATAGAGATGTAGAATCACTCTTGACTGTTCCTAGGTTCTTATCCTTTCAAAAAAAAAAAAAAAAATACTACAATGTCTAGGGACAATGCCATTTAACCTTTAATATATAGCATGTCTTAAGGAATAATTTGTGGTTTGCTTATTTAAGGCTGAGGGGCTGTTTGATAACAGCTAAAGTTTCTGAGCTGAAAGACTTGTTGCTTTGTCCTTTGATGGATAAAATGATTAAATAATAAAATATTCTAAGAGTATAGTAGTCTACCCAACTTTCACTTCAGCTGTTACCAAATGTTCCCTTACTTATAGCTCCAAAGCCCAACTTCAGGGTAGACATTTAGGACACCTTGAAGGTAGGCCAATTTTTTATTTCCATTTCTATTTTATTTTCTTGGTAAATTAAACCACATTTGAGGGGGTAGTTCAGCATTTCTACTTGTTTCAGAAAAGCACTTCATGATACAATTATTATGAATTTCTTCTGTTTTTTGAGCCAATGAGTGAAGATCATTCTCATCTGCTCATCCATATATCTTTTTAATTCATGTTGTCATTTGAAAGGCAACAGTTCAAAATTTCTGATTGATCTTGCATTGTGTACTTGAGACAAAGGGAAAGGGTATAGATGACAATCTTTCTTTTTTCCCCCATAACAATGTATTGAATGTATTATTGCCTTTTGGAGGCTTAATAGGACACCTGAACATGCAACAGTAGTGTAGCACAATTCACACAAGTATAATCCAGATTCTATAAAGTCTCAAAGGGAAAGGGTATAGATGACAATCTTTCTTTGTATTGAATGTATTATTGCATGCCTTTTGGAGGCCTAATAGGACCCTTAGACATGCAACAGTAGTGTAGCACAATTCACACAAGTATAATCAAGATTCAATTAAACAAGAAGTAAAGAAAAGAAACCTGGTGTAAGCATTCACCAGTGTGCAGGTTAAAGCAGATAAAGCAAAAATCTGCCACTAAAAGATAAAGGACCCATTAGTGTGAAATGACTGGAGGACCCTTAACGTACAATCTCTGTCTTGACCAATTCACAATAAGCTCGGTGGGGACCCATGCAACCCATCATGGAGACATGTCCATGGCCTTTCACAAGGAGAGGAGCAGTGATAGGGAATAGGATGCTTTGCTTTACGTGTATTACATTTATTTATCTATTTTCAAACTGAGCTAGAAAACAACGACTCCATTAATTTTTAGTTTATTGATATTTAGGGTTCTTTAGGTCAAAGAAGAGAAGAGAGATTTCTTGGGGAACCGGCCAAGCAAGAAAAAGCCACCACCCCTCCCTAGCTAGCCCCTTGCCTCTTCTTTCTATCTCTTTCTTACTTTCTCTCTTCCTATATATAATACATTGGCTTTACCGTTGGAGATTCTTTATTGCCTAAATTACGGGATTACCCGACTCCCATATGGCCATATGGGTGCTTTTGAGTTTAGGGTATTACTTAAAGGGTCCTGTGAAAATTACCAATTTACCCCTAAACTTTTTTTATGCCTCATCATCCCAACTGAACTTTGTTCTGTTACCTAGTTAATAGTCATTATACCTATAACTTTAACAAGAAAATGCAGTTCAACTCCATTATTAAACCATCTACTAACTCACTAAAGTCAAAATTTTTAAAAATCTGAAAACACCAATTTTAGAGGGTGTTCCCCATTGTGATTTCAAGAAAATTGGGCAACCACAAATGGTTCTTTTATGTTTTACTTTTTCTTCGAAAGTTAAAATCAGAAATATGCATATTTCTTTATAGGAATTCTGATCAAATGAATATTATATATATATATATATATCTATATATATCAATTCGCCTTTATTATTTATGTTTCATGTATATATATCATTTTATTTATACTTCAAACCCAAGTTCAATGTGGGTTGGTATGATCAATAGGAGCTTTAAATAAAAGTGTTTGTGTGTGTCTTACCAAATGGTAAGTAATCTCTTCAGTCTTCTTAAAATGAAAACATGTTTCTTTTTGGAAGTATCCTTTTGTTGGTTATGGAAAAAAAAGGCTGTTTTCTGAATTATACTGAAAATATTTCTGCTTGTTTTAGGTGTGAGAGTACTGTTTTCTTTTCTTTTTCTTTTCTTAACTAAAAGGTGACATATACATGGATACATACAAGCAATCATCTTAACGAAGACCCCAAAAATCCTGAACAATTTTTCCTCAACTATCGGTTTCTCTTTATTTTTTATCAAACCCAACACGACATTAAATCCTAACAAAGGAAAATATACTGTTGTTATGCATATGATCATCATCATCATCAAAGACTTGTTCATGGGCTGGGGCTTTACCAGAAAATGTTAGGTCCTAGCCCAAAGCTAGCCCTAATATAAAGCTCGAAGCCTGATGTATGTTATGCAATATCTTAGTTTTATTTTCTAACATTATATTTTTTAACTTGTTCTTCTTTTGAAGCCAATTTATTCCTATCCAATCATGCATTTTGCACATTTAAAATATTGCTGCTCAAGATACAATTATACACCTAAGTTCAAACAAAAAAAAAATCACACATAATTAAGATTAATTTGGAACTAGGTTTAAAATATCAATATGTGAGATATGCAAAAATTGCATAGCATGCAACTCAAAGGGGTATAAATAATTGTTCGGTTTAGTATTAGGCTTCAAGATTTGAACTAGAGAATGCTTATAGAAAGGTTATCAATGACAGGAAATGGGTTTTTTTCACTCTTAATATTTGATATTTCTTGGGTTAAAAACCTAATATGTAATACACACTTATACATTGCGATATTTTGAACCTTTATTTGAAATATAAATTCTTCATTGAAATCAAGGTAGTCATTGTTATTAATCCTATAAAATAATAGAAAACCATATCATCATAATTTGTTCAGTACACAAATATGCTTGATAACTATTTGGTATCTGATTTTCTCCACATATAGGACAACATATTATCAAAGTACTTGATAATAGGACAGCATATTTGTCCGAGAATCCACCCTAACTAAGCATAAGTTGTTGGGGGGAGGAACCTATCTGGTCACCAGGTTCAAAATTTTCCGAACCCTCTCCTTGATTTTTTCCAAAGTAGGGATAGCAGTCTTTCTTGAAAAAAGGGTAATTTAGTAACTTAACATTAGGGTTCCAAGACTTTCCTTATATACATCCATGTGGTTCACTTGGTGTGCTGGTTCCAATCATCAACATATGCGGTTCGAATTTCAAGACTTCCTTTCCACACGCTTTTGTTGAAGCTTCTTCTTCTCCTTCCTTCCTTCTTAGCTTTGGTGGTCCAATTGGTTCATGGATTTTGACCTCTTGTGGGATCTCGGGGGGTGGTTTCTTGGTCTCGATTGCATGGCAGCTTCAACAGCAATTGATGGAAGCTCTTCGAAATCACAAGCTTTTCTGCTCTTTGTCAGCCTCCTCTTCATGCTTCTTCTGTTAGCTCGCCCTGCAGACCAGCTGAGAATGTCCATGGCCTCATCATTTCCATCCAAGAAGCTTCTTTCCGAATCATCCACCACCACTCAATCCACCATGAAGTTGCATCCTCAACAGACTAAAACTCCTCATCACACTTCATCATCCTCCACTTCTACCAGTACCAGACAGTTTGAAGCAAGCGCCCATGAGGTCCCCAGTGGTCCAAATCCAATCTCCAACAGGTAGGAAGGAAACCCCCCCCCCCCCCCCCCCCCCCCCCCTCCCCCCCACCAGTGGTCTTTTCTGTGATTTATGGAGAATCGTGAGATTAATTACCACCATTAATACTAGTTTTCAAGGAGAGGTTTGTTCTCGCCATGAATATCAGCTTTAGCATCATTTGTCACCATTTTCTGTTTTCTGTTTTCTGTTTCTTCTTCTAGAAATGTATATCAATGTTAAGTAATTATACTTAATTTTTATCTTGATGCATGAGTGGTAGTACCCGCCTATATGTATAGATGATGATGATATGATGGTTTTGTCATTTAAGAGAGGAAAAAGAATTGAAGTGATGTAGAAGAACAAAGTTTAGTTATGTGATTGTCTGATTGATGGGAGTGTTGCTCATGTGGGTTAATTATATCTCTTAAGGTGGATTAATTGCCTTTTTTTTAGTTTGTTTTAATGTATTTTTTTCCATGTATGATTGGATATTGTTATTTAAGGGAAGGCTTGAAAGTAGTCAACAAGAACAAATAAATAATTTGGGAAGTAGATGGATGATATAGCTGGGAGCTTCTTTTCTTATACAATTAGCTTGAAAACTCAGGAGAGAAAGGGAGGAAGAGAAATGGGTAAGATTGGGATCTGACCCACACCGGCAGTGGTGTCAGATCTTTGCAGAATGGCGCCGATTATCAATTGAACACTTTTGTTTTGATTGAGAAATAATTTGGGAAGTAGATGGATCATGCTCTTGTCTTCTTGTCTTCTTGGACACGTCATCCGAGAGCAAAAGTAGTCATGAACCATGATTTAGTAATAATAGTATCACTCCCTCTATTATTCAATTAAATGCACCTACTGAAAGCTATATATATATATATATATATATATATATAATTTTGTTATCATTCTTGATGGTATTATTCATTCTAATTTATATTTTCTTTATTTTTTCTGCTTCTGTTTAGGCATAATTTTTTTTTTTTTTTTTTTTGGGGGGGGGGGAGATTAAGTTAGTGTTGATATGAAATATTTCAATTTTCAGCCATGTTTTCCCTGCTTCTCAAGCAAATTAAAGCTTTGCTTTCTGACCCTTCTACATAGAAACAATTGCAGCCCAAAAACAAACTAGAGAGGTCTATATATCTTTCAGTTGATCATTCACAGGGAAAGAATTAATCAATTTAGCTTAATATATATATATATACTTCCAGTTCCAGACCAAGAAGGGACGGTGATGGAAGTCTTGCATGGTTCAGTGAGGGCACCTCATGTGAGACTCTTGATTGAAATCATGCTCTTTTGTTCTTTTCCGTTAGGCTCCATTTGAATATTTTCAACATACGGGTGGAAAACTTTTCTGGCTGAAAACGTATAAGCTTTCCTTGCCATTTATGTCGAAACAATTTAGTGATTAAATTGGGTGGGAAATAATGTTTTCTTTGCTCAAGAAGGGACAAAAATAATAGCTAAAGTATTTCAACCGGAGAATCTTGCTTAAAATGGTTGAATTAGTTTGCAGAAGAGGGTGTGAAGTTTCTTCAAATAGGACAGTAAATTCCAATGGCTTCCATTAAGTATGTTTGCAAAACAAAAATATCAGAATCTGTTGAGGGAAATTGCATATTCATACAGGTGTAATATATGGGTACATCATAATTTGGATAGCTAATGATCATGAGTCTGAAACTGTGAGTTTACTATAGCTAGGGGAGAGTAGGGGTGTCAATTGGACTGGATTTGGTTTAATCCGATCCAGATGTACCAGGTCCAATCCAATCCAATGAATATTTTAGATTAATTTGGATTGGTCTAATTTAATATTTGAACCGTTCAATCTGTTTAAATTCATTTTGATTTAGATTGGTTTCAACCCATATCTGATCACATATTCTTATCTTATATCAATGGACTATCCAATCCAATCCAATATAAATTTATTACAGATGGACTAGGTCCAATCCAATCTAATAAACATTTTGGACCGGATTAATACAATCCAATATATCTTGTTGGTCCATCTGATCCATCCAAATTGATTTTGGGCTGGACGGGATCCAATCCAAAACCGACCATTTGACACCCTTAGGGGGGAGAGAGATGACTAGTGTAGTAACTGGTTTTCAGAACTATGAGAGAAATTAAACCAGGTGGTTTACGGTTAATATTCATAGCTGGGGCTCTTGCTTTCCAGTTTGGCAGTTGAGAGATAAGAGTCGTCCAGCTAGTGCAGTAATGCATATGCCACCCATATGCAAGGAAGGAAGGTACTCGATTCCAACAACTATGGAGGCAGCTCATCACTAGTAGCTCACTCGGTTTACAAAGTTTCTACTTTTTTTTTCTTTCTCTTTCTTAGGTATAATGGCAACGTATTGAATCTGATTCCCAGACGATAAAAAGCTAATTTGATGGTGTTAAGAAACGTAGCTGTGATATTATTTTAGGGATCAATTGGAATATATATTAGTCTATGCATCTTTGGTTTGAATTGTGATGGTCTGTTGACTTAATCAAAAAGCACAAGAATGATATATAGTACGCTAGTCATTGTTCATATTAGCTTAAGTCTGAGGCAAGCTAATGAAAGTAAAATATTGGATATGGACTGTTTGAGGGAAGAGGAAGGAAGATGCTTGCTTAATGCGACCAATAGTTGTCCACGTGTCACAAAGCCCCTTTTTACTGGACAAAGGGCTAGAGCCACAAGGGATGGAAAGACAATTTATTTGAGGCTTGTATCTTCTATCCTCTCAAATCTATCCGATTCAACTCATTGATATCTCTTAAACTTAACAAGAAACGAATATTTATTTCATAACCCCAAGTAATGTTAGGCCACGTGTATTGGTTCTCAAGGAGAGAGAGATGTTATCAACATCGAAGCACATACAAACTATAGCACAACATCACTGGTAGTCATGAACAGGTTGGTTCTGGGTTAATCAATTCGAATTAGGGTCCAGAAAAAATTTTGGCTGGACCAACTAATGGTGCTGATGCTATCCGATCCGATGTATACCAAGCCGAATACATAGTAGATAAGATCCTACCTATTGGATGAGGCCAAGGTGGAAGAATGAAGATGTGCATGGATGAAAGCGTGCATCGAGGTCTGCAAGTACAGTAAGATATCAGAGGCCCAAAGTGACTTTTTCTGAGAATAGTTGTTTAAGATGACCCAAAAAAAACAGATTGGTCCGAACCATAATGGATGCTATGGATGCAATAATGAGTTGAGAACCAAAAGTCTTTTACTTCGAGGAGGAGATGCTTTTAAATAGACGAGTGTCTGTGTTGTAGTCGGACAAGGACTTCGTGGAGTAATTGTGATGGAATCATCTGTTGAGGTTTTCGGGAGGCTACGCCCTCTTCAGCCAATTTGGATCAGGTAGGCACAACATTGTAAGCACGTTAAATGAGCACTTAGAAATTATTTTGACACTTGTTCCTTAAAATATTCCTAGCCTGCCCTTGAAAAAGATTAACACCCACTTTTGACATTTGTCAAACAATTTATCAAATGTTAGTAGAAAACAGAACGGACACAAAAACCGCACTTAGGGATGGTGAATTTGCATCAGCACCCCACAAAGCACGCCTGACAGCCTATGAGGTTGTGGCCTGTGGGTAAGAGACCGTGAGTGATGGGTTCCCCCAACCCTCTTCCCCGTGTATTCTGGGTAGGTGTGGGTAGGATTCTTGTGTGGGGATGGGATATCTCTGGTCGAATGCCAATTTAGTATTCGAACTTTAAAATGCGATAATCTAGTACCTAAACTTTCATTTTGCGACAATTTAGTATCTAGCGTTAATTGTTAAGTGTCATGGGAAAAGACACAAATACCCCTTAAGTTAACCTAAATTTTTACTGTTCATTGTCTCCTTCGTTGAACAGCGGCGGCATTCCTTCTCTTCTCCCAGCAATACTCCTCTGATCCCTTCACCCCTCATCGTTTTCCTGCTTTCTTCCATCGAGCAAGAATCAGAAACTCCATTTTAATTTGCTAATTCGAACCCGAATTCACTGATCACCTTCTTCGATTCGACACAGCGGCGGCGGCTAACACTCAATCAGCTCACAACGGTGAAATCCAACTACTTTTTTAAGCCACATTCTAGTGGCTCCTGATCTTGGGGGTAAATCTTCATACATAATGCTTCATCGGTCTCCCCCGTCATCGTTGACTCCTCAAACACATCGAAAGCCATTATCTAAAGACAAAAAATCAAAACAGAGCTAATAGAATCGTCTCTTGTCGCATCGTCTAAGTTCAGGTTATGAGATAACCCAGATGCATTTTAATTCAACCTGCTGAAAGTGGTGCACCAAAGACCAACCGAGCTGATGAAGCAAGCAACCATCGGAAGGGCTTAAACGCAGTAAGTGAGGCCACGTAATATACATAACTGATGGTCCATTAACGGTAGGTATTAGATTGTTGCAAAATGAAAATTCGGGTATTAGATTGTTGCATTTTAAAGTTCGGGTATTAAATTGGCACTCAACCTAAAATTCAGGGTACCGATTGAGAATTTTCCCAAAAACAACAAAAGAAAAATGGAGAAGTACAGACAGGCTCAATGCAGATTTCTGAATTCTACTGCAGAACTAACTGTACTTTAGTCAATTTTTAAGTCCAAAATATCAAAAACTCCCACTCTATACACCAATGCCTGCCTGTACTTTGAGTCTAGAAATTCTAACCCTAGACTGAACCGTCATTCTCCCATAATTGGATTAGGCTTGCATAGGGCCAAGGCAACCAACCCAAGTTCTTCCCATTTTCTATATATTAACTAGAAGACGAGGCCATGTCGAGTACGGGCAAGGGAAAAATAGAAAAATGGTAGATCATCTACATAAAATTATGTCAAATAGCAGGAAAAAAGAATAAACAAAAACATATATAATAAAGTCATTTCTTTATTATAAAATCAAGTCAGTAAAATATAATCAAAAGAATGATTTTGAGGGTACAATCCATTGTCATTAATCACCATTAAATCAAGGTTAAGCATGGCAAAAAAAAGGCATAAAAAATAAGTAATTCCCAAGTACCATTCAAGAGAAAATAATTATATATAATTTAATTAATTTAATTAAAAGGTCCAATTATGGTACCGAAAAAACTTGTAACCAAATTTCAATATCTATTGTGTTGTATATATGCTCCCTTTCCAAATTTCATTCCAATATCACCAATGGAAATTGTCGAAACGAGGAGAGTGGTCATCTAAGTTCCTTAGTTGAACCAAAAAACCTGTAACAAAAGAAGAGTTTAACTAATTTAACAATTAGCCAATTGAGTGGTGGTTCAGTTGGCATGTTAGTTGGGTGGTTCCAGTAAAAGACGTGAATTTGAGTCCCGCTATTTTCACCTACGTTGAAAAGTTAGTGTGTTGTGTTAAATACTAAAAAAATTAATTTAACAATTCATTAAAATAATTGGATAAAATATAAAAACCTCCCCTAAGTTTTCTGACAATCATAAAAACTTTCCCTGTATTTTTTAATAAGTGAACAGTTATCTCCCTTCCTTTACCTACAGAAAAAGAAAAAGCTAAAGTTTCACATTTGTTTTTAAATAATTGGTTAAAATGTAAAAACCTCTCCTAAGTTTTCTGACAATCATAAAAACTTCCCCTGTATTTTTGAATAATTTAACAACTGAAATTTTAGATTTGTTTTTAAATAATTGGATAAAATATAAAAACATCCCCTAGATATTCTGACAATCATAAAAACTTTGCCTGTATCTTTGAATAAGTTAACCGTTACCCCCCTTCCTTTACCTACGGAAAAAACTGACGTTTCTCATTTGTTTTTTAAATACCAATTTTACCCCTTAGAACTATCCGTTAAGTTGTTGATTTACTAAAATCCCTTGAAATAATTTTAACCTTGCTCCACTTCCCACTCTTGAAACTTCATCAACTCTAGAAACCTAACAATATTCGTCCATAGTAGATAACATCAAGAGCTTGGCCATCGAAAAGTTAAAAAAGCACACAGTTGACTGGAAACATAAACACATTCAACAGTTGTTTTGATTGGATGCAAGTAAGGGTGAGTGTATACAAAAAGAATTTAAATGGTAATAGGGGCAACTTTGTAATTTTCTTGTCTCCATTATTGGCTAGATGACCGAAGGGAAGAAATTAACAATTTATTTTTAAATCTACAGGGGAGGTTTTTGTTGTAATCAAAATATAAGAGAGGTTTTATGATTGTCAGAAAACTCAAGGGAGGTTTTTATATTTTACCCAAAATAATTAATAAAAATTCTAAAGTTAAAAAAAAAGTTAGTCTTTGTAACTGTTATAACAAAAGTGGCATCAATAGAACTATGGAAACTCATAGAAGCATTGCAAAACTATGGAAACCCTTGAAAAAGAACAAACTATTTAACATATAGAAGCATTTGATTTCAGCTTTCAAATAGAGAGAATTGATTAAAAATATAAGAATTACTAACACCCAGAATTCAGATGCAATCAAGAAATTGATTAAAAAAACTACTACATTAAGTATTCCTTTTTTTTTTTCTTTCAATTGTAAAACTAAGAGTAGACTTATTCCAAAATTGGCCTTACTTTTAGTTCAAAGTTTAAATGAAAAACCTTAACAAACCCTGACATGGAGAAAACCCTAACACAACAAACCAAGAGAATAACCCGAGATCAAAAGAAACCAAAACCACCGGGAAACACCAGAGACGTAACAACGAAACGTTACGAGGAGGAGCACCGCTACTTCTTCTTGGTTCAAGACGTTGATTTGAGATGGTTGACTACTTCTTTCCTGGTTTGAAGGGGAAGGAGGGGAATAAGGAAGTAGCTTTTCTTTGGTGTGAGAGAGAGAGAGAGACATATTTTAAACGCAATTACAAGGGTATGCATGAAGACAAGAGACATACAAATTAAGGTGCAGTTTGGCAATTCTATATAAAGATCTTCCAGTAGTTTAGATGGATCAAAAGATATATTGAGCTTTCGGGGTCTTGTCTTTAAAGACAAAGACCATTTGGTAAGTAACTCGATTTGCCGGGCTTTTAAAAACACGTTTAGAGGTTATATATAATGTAGAAAGATCAGAAAGCTTCATTTGAAGCTTCCCAAAATTTAGTGTTTTCAATATTTTTCAGGTCTTTCTGTGCACACGTCTTCTCATCTTTCCAGTTTTTGTTTACCAAACCGAAAAGACTGAATTTTGGTCTTTCAAATTTGTTGAAGCCCAAAAGACCATGTAGAAAGATTTGCAAAACGCCGCCTAAGATTCCAATTTCCAAATATTCCATTCCCAGCTTTCGAACTCCATTCCCAACTTCCATATAGATAGCATCTTTATATTCACATTTTGTATTTATATATTTATCTATATACACTATTATGTACATTTAAAACTATATTTATAATGAGTTCGACTATCATAAAAGTGGTAACCAATCAACTAGTATTCATCCAAATTCAATGGGGGGTTATCATATATAGTTTTTTTTTTATAGATTGAAACAAAAAGGTTATTATATATATAGACACTGGTATCACTTGTATTAAGCATAGAAAGGGCCATTACTTGGTATAATGTTGAAATCTTGGGGTGCTAAGCATGACAATGCAGATTTCAATATGATAGCAACCACTTTGTGCAAAAAATGTCAAAGGTTAGGAAATCTAATCTATCCTTTCAAAGAAACTCGGGTTTTTGACCTCAAGTCAGGCCATGTTTAAGGCCGACCAGGCTCAACTAGGGCTGTCAAATGAACGGTTTTGAGTTGGATCCAAACCGATCCAAATCTTATCAAATTGATTTTGGACAATCCATTATAGTTATTGGGTTGGGCCAACTCAAAATAAAATCGCCCCTATTATTATTGGTTTGAGTCGGCCCAAAACCAAAACCCAATAGTTCAATCGCCATTTCGCCAAACCTACTGATTTGAATCAAAATCAAATGATCTGTTAAATTGTTCACTCCCTCTATTTCTATCGAAGCATGTGAGAGAGGGTTATCTCTACCAATGACTCCCTTCGAGGTGTCTTCTCTCTCTCCGGCAGTATATCATAGAGCGTTCTAAGACTTTTTTAACCGGTGGCATATTACAAACTCTCTCTCTCTCTGTCCGACAGTATTTCAGAGAGCGTTTTCGAAAGCAACGATCTCTCTTTCAATGTTACATAGCATTTATCTCCGGCAATGATTCCAGTCCGAGGTGCTCTCTCTCCCTCCGGCAATATATCGGAGAGTGTTTTTAGACGATCTTGTCTTTAACCACGAACGATATATTACAGAGCAATCCAACAAGTTGGTAAAACTAATTGATTATTCCCTTTTTTCTCTTTTTTTTTTATTTTTTATTTTTGCAACTGAAACAATCATTGAATCCCACCTTAATTCGTCTTTCTTAATGTTTTAAGATTCAATGCATCTGGTTTTATGAGGAGGAATTTATTGCAGAAGTTTCGGATTTGATTGAAAAATATGGTTTATTGTGATTTGCGAAAAATTATTTTCTTTTAATCTTTTTATTTTCTATTTTGGTAAATTTTTATATTTTGTGAAAATTTTAATCAATGTTTTAAAAACCCAGTCAGAACCGGAATTGCTTTGGCCACCAATTTTTGGGTTAGCGGTTCGATCATTTGGTTTGATTGGATGATTCGTTCCAATGTAAAAAAATAAAAATAAAAATGACCAAAAACCATTGTTCAGATTAAATGGGTTGACGGTTCAACCACCTTGGTCAATGGTTGTTGACCAAATCAACGGTTTTATGGCCAAGATACAACGAATTAAGGGTGAAATAGTATCGGTCATGGTTTAAAAAAAAACAACCCGAAAATAGAACCGTTCTGGCCACCGATTTCCGAGTTGACGGTTCGACTGTCTTGTTCGAACGGATGGTCCGTTCTGATAATAAAAAATAAAAAATAAAAAATAACAATTAAAAATAAAAATGGCCAAAAAATGTTGAATGGGGCTGAATGGTCCAACTGTTCGGGTCAACGGCGGCTCGAAAACCATGTACCAGTTGCCTTGTCCAACCATCTGGGTCAGTGACAGTTCAAAAACTATGGTTTTAATATATTTCTATAATTTTTTATATTTTTTAAAATTTTATATAATTTTGTTTATGTTTCATTCAATTTGGACTGAATTGGACCCAATCCGATCCATTTGCATTTAATTGGATTGTATTGGATTGCAACAGGTGTTGTAGTTTTTAGGGCTGTTCACGGGTCGAGTTGGATCGGGTTGGGTCGGTTTACTGAAGTTTTTCCAACCGACTCGACCTAGTTGGGTTACCTAAAATTGAAACCGAAATCGACCCTGTGTTAAGCAAAACCGACCTGATTGGTTTGAGTCGGTTTGGGTCGGTTTCGGCTCTACTTAGTTGCTGTACAACCTAACTTAAACCAATCAGGATAGAGACAACATAGTTAAGTAGGAACTAAGTAGGTTGTAACTACTAAGTCGGTTCGGTTTGGGTCGGTTTTGATTTTCACACATGAAAACCAAAACCGAACCGAATAATCGGTTTATGATTTTTTATAACCCGAAACCGATCGGTGTTGAAGAAAACCCGACCGACTCAGGTTGGGTCGATCCGGGTTGGTCGGTTTGGGTCTTCTTATGAACAACCCTAGTAGTTTTTTATATATTTTCTGGATTTCTCATGTTATTTTGGTGTTCAATTCAATTTGGATTGGATTGGACCCAATCTGGTCCATTTGCATTTAATTGGATTGGATTGGATTGCAACGGGTGTTGTAGTTTTTTATAAATTTTCTGGATTTCTCATGTTATTTTGGTGTTTGATTCAATTTGGATTGGATTGGACCCAATCTGGTCCAGTTGCATTTTAATTGGACTGGATAGAATTGCAACAGGTGTGGTAGTTTTTTATATATATTTTTTGGATTTTCCATGTTATTTTGGTGTTTTATTCAATTTGGATGGATTGGACCCAATTCGATCCATTTGCATTTTAATTGGGCCGAATTAGATTGCAGTAGGTGTTGTAATTTTTTTATATGTTTTTTTTTTGGATTTCTCATATTACTTTAGTGTTTGATTCAATTTGGATTGGATTGGATCCAATTTGATCCATTTACATTTTAATTGGATTGGATTGAATTGCAATAGTTGTTGTATATATATATTCCTGGATTTCTCATGTTATTTTGGAGTTTGATTCAATTTGGATTGGATTGGACCTGATCTGGTCCATTTGCATTTTAATTGGATTGGATTGGATTTCAGCAGATGTTGTAGTCTTTATATATATATATATATATATATCTGGATTTTCATGTTATTTTGGTGTTTGATTCAATTTGGATTGGACTGGACTCAATCTGGTCCATTTGCATTTTCTTTGGACCGGATTAGATTGCAGCAAGTGTTAATAGTTTTTTTTATATATTTTTCTAGATTTTTCATATTATTTTGGTATTTGATTCAATTTGGATTGGATTGGACCCAATCTGGTCCATTTGCATTTTATTTGGACCGGATTGGACTTGGTTTGTATGGATTTGGACTGAATTTGGTCCAATCCATTTATAAATGGACCAATATTAGATTGGACCAGATTGGACCAAATCCAGTCCAATTGACAGCCGTAGGCTCAACCATTGAAGTTGTACCCCTTCTCGTACTAGATTAGGGATTAGATCTCAAGTCAAATTTGATAGTATGTTGAACCTTTTTAATGGATACTATGGGATTGTTAAGACTTTCTTTAAAAGCAAAATATATAATGACATCTTTAAGATGATTAATTGAAATTTTTACATAATATGCCATAAAAATTTCAAAATGCATTACAATTGAACTCTTATTTAAAAGTTAAAACATGAATTGTTTCCAAACCTCCTAAATACATATCATAAATGTGGGATCGGATGAATTTTAGGTTAGAGCTACTCCAAGTCTCCAATTCATGTTCTACCCAGAAGCCCAAGCATGGTTGGAGAGAGGGAGGAGAGTTGTGTGGTTTATTTAAGCTCTTTTTGTTCTATTTATAATTGTTGGGGAGAAAATTGGCAAATGACATTTTATTCCTAGATGGGAATTATATCCGGTTTCATTTCCATTTTTTATTAAACATACAAACAGTAGAAAATGAATTAATATATGCTAACACATTTTCATCACTTTCGATTTCGATTCCATTGCTATCCAAAATGGCTTAATTCTAAGGCCCTGTTCATTTAGGGGTAAGTTTGGGAGGGGGGAATTGGTTAATGGGAAAGTTGATCAATTTTTCCAAGGGAAAGTTCTACCCATGAAAACAAAACTTTCCCCAAGGTAAATTTTTGACAATTTATTTGGGGAAAGTTTTACCCACCCAGGAGGTGAGTAAATTACTTACCCATGGAGGAGAAAATTGACCAAACTTTGTAGAACTAAAATGTCCTTGCTAGAATAAAAGTAATAATGGATCTTTTAAGAACTTTTCTCACTTATCCATCTGGCAAAAGAACATGGATAAATGTACCTACTTAGGTAACACTTCTTCATGTAAATGCATTTATCCAGATAAATAACTTATTGCCAAATGGATGGGGCCTAAATGTAAGATTAATGAAAAATATATTACACCAGAACTGTATTATGAATGAAAAACATTATATTATACAAATCAAAATTTGGAGATGTAGTGGTATGTACCATAAGACATCACTAATGACTAAGATCTAGTGCATTGTATGGGGTCCAGGGCATTTTCTACTTTGGTTTTAATCATTACTAGTTAGTACATAGGCTTTGTCATCAAGGGAAATAGAAGCAAAAGGAGCTCAGTGATGATCTTTATTTTGCTCCTTCTATGGTTGAACAAATGCATCCAACCACCTCATGATTTACAAAAAAAAAATGTTATTTTTGCAAACCTAAACCTTGAATCTGAAACCTTAAATCCCTAAACCCCAAGTCCTATACACTAAATTCTAAACCCTAAACCCTAAAATTAATGTGTATAAGTGTTCAATGGAACACATTCTGTTGAACAAGTTAGACCTATTGTTTTGAGTCCTGTGACATTCCCAGTTAGGTTGAGTTGATCCCATTTCCAACCCAAGCATTATTTTTAGGTGGCTTACCGGTCTATGGTGCTATTTAACTTTTAAATTTTTATTATTTGATTTTAAAATTTAAAATTAATGCAATCGTTTCATTAAATTCCATTTAATTTATTATACTTTCATTTATATTAACTAAATTTAAAATTTATAGCAGTTTATTTTTAAATTAAAGATTTTAGAAGTATTGTTTTTATAATTTAAAGTTTGAAAGTTATTAATTTGTATTAATTCATTTTAAAACTTAATTATTTGCAAAAATAATTATGCTTAAAATTAGTTTATTAGTTATTTTAAAATTGAATTTAAAATTTTATAATTTCATTATTTAAATGTATATAAATGGATTCTAAATCAATAATAATGAAATTTAAATTAATTAACTTTTATTTTAAATGAAAATTTTATGAATAATTATAGGGATTTTTAATTTACCCAAGTGATAATTAATTATAATTATTATAATACATTTAATCCAATCTTACCATTATTTATGATACATCTAATAAAAAATTACTATTTTATATATTAATCAATAAGTAATGTCACAACTCTTATTGTTTCCATGTTAATTTCCATATAAAACAGTCAAAATTAAGCTGCAACATTTGGTAAACCACATGAAGAGATCTAAATCGATTAGTCCTAATTGCAACATTTGGTAACGTTCTTTGGAATATTTCTGATATTCCAAAGACCAAAAAATTGTTGTTTTATGCTCTAGGATTTAAGGAAAAAAAGGAAAAAAAAATACAAACAATGTAATAAAATTCCACATACACGCTGATGACCTAGTAGCCGAGTTGGTCACTCGGTGTTCTTCTGAAAATGGATGGTACGGGATCAAACCCGCATACATGCATTTATAGGTTCTCCAATCTCCGTAATATGGTTAGGGGACCTTACCTTCATGTAGCCAATCAGGTGTTATTTATCAAAATTCATGGGTGTATTTTGATTGATCAAAACTCTTCCGATACCATATCTTTCCCGCATCATAGATTTTTCATTATATTTAATATACTTTTAATAATTTTTTACAATACAAGAATAACAATAATTAAAATAAGCTAGGGTTGTTTATCAAACTGATGCCCAACCTGATTAGGTTGGATCGATATATATATATATATCATTATAATAATGCCACTGTAATTTTTAAATTTAAATTTAATTTTTTAAGTTTAAATCTTTTGAACCGACTGATTAAATAAAAAATCAATTGGTTTTGGGTGACCAACTCCCTAACCTACGCAGGTTGATTTGGTTAGCCAAACAGCCTACAGCCAAGCCGAGCCAACCCATGGACACTCCTAACTTCATTTAAATTAATAGTCTAATCTCTAATAAATAACAATAGTTTAATCTCCAATAATAATTGAAAATTTATAGAGAAAATACACAATTATTGAAAATATATTGATAATGAAAATAGAATAAATAAAATAATTAAAAAACACAATAAATACTAAAAATATATTAAATTAGTCAATAAATTGTGTAATCTCAAATAATAGTTTAATCTCTAATAAATGTTAATTAATAAATTATAAAAAAAATACAATAAATACAATACATTAAACTTAAAAAGTAAAATAACAGTAGTTTAATCTCTAATAATTACTGAAATTTTTTTGTTAAATAACAAAACAAAAATAGATTTATACATAATTATTGATAATATGTTTATCACAAAAAACAATAAATAATTACTTAAAGTGCAATAAATATTAATTTTAGTATATACATAAATATATAATAAACATAGATTAAGATTTTAAAATTATTATTAGTAAATATTAATTTTTTGAAAATTATTTTCTAGAATTATTAATTGATATAAGTGAAATTAGTTATTTACAATATTGTTTAATTGTTTAAATAATATCATTATTTAAAATTTAAAATATTAATTATTTATTGCATTTAATAATCCATATAATAATAATTTATACTATTATAACGTAATTTCGTAATTAATTTTGTAGATTATTAAATTATTATTAATTTAAATATTATTTTATAATTACTTTTCTAGTTTTAAGAAAAAAAATTAAATTTATTACATAATTTCGTTATGTTAACTATTTAAAATCTAGTTATGTTAAATATTTCATTAGTTAAAATGTTTATTTATTTAAATAATATATAAAATATTTAAAGTTTTTTCGTTATTTGAATTTTATTTATTTTAAAGTTATTACATAATATTAATATTTTTTATATAATTATTTTATCTATTTTTATTATTTTATTATTTAAGATATTTAGTTATTGACATATTTAAATAATAATTTATTTTTAATGTTAAATTTGTATTATTTGAATAACATCTAGATTGAATAATCTAGAAAACCATAATTTATGCTTTTACTACATAATTTTGTGATGAATTTTGTAAAAATATAAAACTATTAATATTATGAATATTATTAATTCTATTATAATTAATTTTTGTGTTTTTATAAATATTTTAAAGTTATTCTATAATTTTGTTAGAATATTTAAATAATTTTTAATTTTTTTAGTTCAAACTTTCTTTAAATAGATATGTGTGGGAGAGAGAGAGAGAGAGAGAGAGAGAGAGATTTTAGGTAATTTTTTTATGGGAAGGAGAGCATCTCATTGGTTGTTTAAACATGACATCGAGTGAAAAAAATATGGTTCAAAATATTCTGGGCTTTATTAACATTTTTTTATTTTTTGTTACTTTTACATAAAGTCATATTATTTACAATATTCTTAAATGAAGTTTAAATTAATTAAAATTTAAAATTAATTTTTACTAATTTCAATTTTAATTAATATATAATTAATTAGTATGAATATTATTAATAGTCAGTTTTATTCAAGTAATTAATTACTACTATCATATTTAAATAAATAATTCTAAAAAAATTTAAATCATAAAATTGCCATATTGATCTAATAACAATGATTATATTACGAATGACAAAATTGGGCTACATTTGTCCAATTTCAACTGAAATTAATACTTATTAATCAATGAATTGGATTTATCAACTTTGATAGATATGAATTAAAATAAGATTAATAAGTTTGGATAAACGGTTGGGCTTCATACAAAGTAGATTGTCAAGAGTGGGTTAATTACTGAGATTTTTTTTTCATTGCAATGAGAAAGATTAATAAAAAAATATAAGACGAAATGCAAACAAACAATCACCCAACTCTGTGTAGGGATGGCAAGTTTGGCAACAGTTGGATTCACGGAGGGTTTTGTAAATTTTAGACCCTACCTGCCTCCTTAAACCTCCAACCAATATTTGCCCCAAAACCTATATCAGGTTGGATTTTGAGAATCCAAACCTCCTCATACATGAAAATGTAAAACCCTCTTTGAACCTATCCTCCCCGCATTTAAGGGTAGGGCAGGTTGGATTTAGAGTCCGCATCTAATTTCCTATTATTTCTTATTATATATAGGCAATAAATAAGTAAAATAACATGTACAAAAAGTAAAATTTCCAATTATTTGATTAAGACATGTAAAAAATTGAACACATAAACTATTAATTATCCTTCACATAAGATTCAAAATACTATTAAATTCAACACCTAATAGGTGTTGTCTCATGTGGTTCATATGCTTTCCAACAATATGTGGGTAAGGAAGAGTCAGGTTTAGCCTAATAACATACCCTACCAGTATCCATATAGATTGTAGAATCCCAAAACCGGTTCTCACCCCAAAATCCGTCCTACAAACAAAAAAACTCGCCCCAACAGGGTGGGTAGGAACAGGTACCCACAGGATAGGGTATAAATTGTCATCCCTAACCCAGTCTTTGAAAACATTAGACACTAGAGACCATTTAAATAATTTTTGTGCTAGGACATTTAGTTCCCGTGGGATACAAGAGAAGTAGAGAACGGCATTTAGTTTTTACTGCCACCGAGCTTCCTCCGCAAGGCCAACCACATGAGACAACACCATCCGTTGACTTTGCATGTTGAAACTTGAAACCTTCCACCGTAGTTTTTAAAACCGGACCGGACCGGACGGTTGCACCGAAAAAATCGGGAACCGGTTTAGTTTTCCCCCAAAATCGTTTTTTTTTCCTAAAATTATTGATTTTGGTCAACAAACTATTGAACCAGCTGGTTAATCGTTCGAACTGTTTTGACCGTTTTTCAATTTTTTTATTTTTTAAAATTTTTTATTTTTGTCAAAACGGGCCGACCGTTCGAACCGGTAACCGGGTTCCTGACTGGTTCGATCACCGGTTCGGTTTCAACAACCATGCCTTCCACCGACTCTAATAACAATTAACAACACAAGATGCTACACCCTATCCTTGCTTAAATGCCCCTATCAAAGAAAGTGTGTACTTTCCAATAGAAGGCGTGCACATCAATCTCTTTCAAGTAAGGTTTAAAATATTAATACCAAGGTTCAAAGTATCGACACGTATCGGTCGATATGCACTGTTCCGAAACCCCACCGGTACGCCCCTATATTAGTAGTCTTTTCTAGTTTATTTTTTTTTTAATCCGATTCAAAGGAGCCGATTTAAAGTCCATCCACCCCCTGAACTGGTCATACATCCTCTATCTTCTCGATACAATACGTATCAATACTTTTAACCTTGCTTTGAGCTAACATGCAAATAACGGCAACCTCCCATTAAGTTTGATTTGTGGTTGAATCAGACACTAAAAGACAAAATCTTTAAAGTCCTCCCTTTTTGGAGTGATTTGGAAGCTCATTTGAACTCCCATCCCATTTCTCTCATTCGATTTCCAACCCCTTAGTAGACAACCAGTGATTTCTCTATGCAACTGAAGTCCAACGGTGGTGAATAAATCGGCGGTAAGCACTTTCCTCTCTTCCTCCTCTTTCTTCTTTCTTCTTCTTCTTCTTCATATTTGTTTACAACCTAACATAGCTTATTATTATTTGTTGTCTCATTTTTTCCCTTCTTCCAACCAAAGATGGAGTTATCGGTGGTATCTTGGTCAAAGGGTACAAAAAATTAACTCTAATCTCTATCTGGAGCAATTATTCGACGGTCTATTAATACAACCTTAAAGAAAGAGATAATCGGCCTTCTCATTTATTTAATACAACCAGACAATCAGCCTTCTCATTTATTTAATTCATACTGGAATTCTTAGACAGTATGAAACAGTCTAAGAATCTCACTGAATAGAGCTTGCCCTTCTTAGTCTAACAATCCAATCTGGGCAGTCAAAAATAAAGATTCCTCTATCAGTGAGACCTCGTTGAGCTAGAGAGTGCACAACACTATGAAGTTCCCTATTTACAAAAATGAAAGAACCCCCCAAATTTTCAATCACTTAAGAGATATCCCACACCAAGGACAGGTCTACTACAAAATCACTATTAAGCACATCAACTAAGGAATGACAGTCTGATTTGATCACACACTTCCCGATTCTGGCAAGCTCCGCAAGAACAACTCTTTGCTTGATCACAAAAGCCTCCGCTTGGGCTGGTGAGGACACCACCATCGAACCAAAACAAGCTGCAATGCTATCGCCAGCATTATCTTTGATTATGACTCTAAAACTGCCTTTACCATTCTTAAAGCCCCCATCTATATTCACTTTGAAGGTCCCATATGAAGAACGAAGGAGAGCTGATCACCTGAAGAGGATTGACAATCTTAGCATCACCAGATTAAGACATGTGAAAAACACATGTCTTTCTGTGCGTCTTTCCGTGTCTCTACGCACAAGAATAATATGCGAAAGACGTGAAAAACTTCATTTAGGGCTTCTCGAAATCAGCCCAAAATGAGTTTATCGTGTCTTTTCGGTGCTCCAACTTTTGGCAGCTATATCTTTTGCGAACCAAACGAGAATAAACCAAAAATTGTAATGGACGCCGAAAAACTGCACAGAATTAAAGATGCACTAAATGGGCCCATTATCTATGTCGATCTTCGGACATCGGTGAAAGAATGGTATGATCCATCTAATGGACGCCATGAAGGTTGCGGAATGGGTGGGCGAATTTCAAAAAATTTTTCTACCTTCTTCCAACTATGAATCATATTCCCTAATTTAAGAATACAATATTCAAGGATCCTACTTGAACCATAATCGAACCAGATCTGAACCAAAAGGGATGGGAGGAATTATACCTGATCCAGAGATACAGTATCTCCCAAAGTTGGTGTTCACGCCCAAAGAGGATACCAAGATCTGCTTCTGCTGAAGATGACACACCTGTATGTGAAACGGAACGAACAGGGTGCGTCCTACACACTGAATCCTTCGCAAGAATCCACTGGAAACTCTGAGCACCAAATCTTTTCAGTATTTTCTGCAAAACTGCTGTTAAGAACCAATTTCTTGATTTCTTTCTTCTTCAAAGATCGAATCTTGTAAGAAAGAATGGCGGCGGCTGGAGGAGAACTCCTGGGACGAAGATGGCTGAATTGCTTCTCTTCTCTCTGGAATGTGTATGAGATCTGATATCAATTTGTAGGATGATTTCTTGCACACAACCCTAGGTTCAAAATCTGATTGTTTTTTTCTTAGGGTTTCTCCTCCTTTCTTCTTGATTAAAAAACCTCATAATTAGGAGTTATCCCAATCCAAATCAGTATTTGGATAGGGGATGATCTTAATCCTATCTGTAGATTAGGTTAGCTTATTCCTGATCTTATCAGGAGGTTACCAGATTCAAATCTAATTTGAATTTGGTCTCCCATAGTGGATAAGGTTAAAGGCCTAATCCTTTTGCTAACTTTAATCCCAAATTCGCCCCATAAATGGGTGATCATATCAGCCCAGCTCGAAATGAGCTTTCGGCCCATTAAATGTTTAGTGCTTAACTAGTTTCCAATTTGTTGCCCAGTTGGGCTTCTTTGTATGGCATGGGACCCAAGCATTGATCTACACACCAGCCACATGGGTTCGGCCCAGCCGAATTCATTGAAAAGCTCAATAAACCCCTGAGCCCATCACATGGACCCTATGGGCCTAACACTTACATTAAGTGGTCCCTGGGCCAAGTCATCTTATAAAAACCCAGGGACTGTGGGCAGGTGCAAGATTAGCCCATCAGGTACTATCCTAAATGGTCTTACACTTAACCTCTCAGCCCTTAATGATCAAGCACTGCCCGACAAGAGATGATCTCTCCCTCGGTTGTAAGGAACAATGCCGCACTCTCTACTCACATGGATCCTGGGAATTAAAATCATTTGCAAACATTTTGAAACCATACAAATATATATATATATATATATATATATATATATATATATTCAAAACAAAATTCCAACGATTGAAATCAACTGTCGGCAGTTTAGTTTCCATCAGAGAGAGTGCATTTTCGATCATTACCTTTGTCCGACAAAGGGGCTGATCCTGTCACTGTGATCACCCATTCAGATGAATTCTCAGACTGTCCCAACATACCCAGGTTTTGATCCTTGCAAAGGAACTCACTGATTGGCATATCAAAGACAGCCCGATCCGACACCTAGTGAAGTGTCATAATCGAGTCTAGGGGTCAGGTGTAACTTTCCAGTTTTTCCCATCTATCTCCAAGGTCCAGGGCAATACTGGAAATCTGGTCCGATTCAAGTATTCGAGTAATCCCATACTGCATGTGCCTTGGGTCTTACCCTGGTGGCCAAGACAGACCATCCCAACACTTGGTGGCACACCAGTATCAGCCTTGGTAGGATAAATCTCCCCAAACTTATCCAATGGTTGTGAACATTTAAAACTAACACGAGCCTCAATAAGTGTCCAGTTTTAGGGTCTTATACAAAATTATACCAAACAACACGAATCAAACATGCACTTTATTTATTTACACTAAATGTCAAAAGTACATCAAATCGAATTGAAGCTAAGGGCATACAAAACTGTCTAACAAGCGGATGATACACTATACTAGATCACTTATAAAAGAAATGAAATTGCTTGAATGAGAATGAAATTACATAAATGATGAGAATGGAGTGAAAGAATGTGAAAGCAAAAAGCTCAAATACGCAGAGGTGAAAGATATAATACGCAGAGGTGACTTGGCATGATGTTTAAATTTCGACCAGCTCTCATTGCAACTCTCATGCACCCTATTACCAAATGGAAATCCTTTATAAGGCTTCCTTTGCTCCTAGACGTTTTGAAACTTGCAAGTTCTGGTTATGTAGCCTAGTAAATGAAAAGAAAGTGCTGCTGAAGATTATGCTGCTTTCAACTGCATCTTTTCGGCTTCAAGCATGCTTCAAATTTTTCTTGATGTATGCACTACATCAAAGATCGTTTGTGCATTAAGTTGCTCGTCTGCTAATACTTTGCCATAAAGTCCATTCATACAAAGGGTTTCCAAGGTGTTCGTATGTTCATCATCCATTCCGATTGGGCTATCATCACAGCCTTCCATCCAACTCTACTTCTTTCTAGAAACAAAGTTAACTTACAGAACGAGATCTCCACCTAAGGAAGAGAAAGCTCTACCGGAGGAGAGCACTGAGAAACTCTACCTACCTGCCAGAGGAGATTACTGGGTGTTCAGTATCACACAACACAAGATACTTTGCATATGAAACTTCATACGTTTCTGCGATAATAGGAGACAAACTCAACGATGAATATCAAGGAGAAAATGAAAATTTTACTCTTTCAATGACTCATCAATTATTTGTGCTTTACAAAGGGACAACATTGGTGGAGACACCTCATTTTCGTGTTCTTCAGTATTTTTGCAGCAATTCAAGCATGCTTCAGCTAATCTCTTAGTTGACCCAGGGGTATTTTTAGAATTTTATAAAAGTTGGTGCCTCAAGGGTCCAAGACCATAGGTATGAGCCCAAAAATCTGAATTTGATGAACATACACCAAGATCACCCAAATCCAACATCAGAACCATTTACCCTTCTTCTTTAAACCCAAAGCCAGAACCGATTCCGATTGTTCAATCGGAGTCATTTTGACCCTGAACCTTATTTCACACCAAACCAGCAATCCAAAACCACAGGTACATAGAGCCCGAAAATCCAAATCCAAGATCACCCAAATCCAACACCGTTTACCCCTTTATCTTAACACCCAAAGCCGGAACTGATTCTGATCGTCCAATCGGGATCATTTTGATTCTGAACTTCATTTCACATCAAATCAGAAATCCAAAACCATGGTATGTAAAGCCCAAAAATCCAAATCCAACGACATCAAGATCACCCAAATCCAACACTGTTTACCCCTTCATCCTAAGACCTGAAGTCGAAACCAATTCTGATCATTCAATCGAAGTCATTTTGATCCTAAACCTCATTTCACATCAAATTCAAAATTCGAGACCATAGATATATAGAGCCCAAAAATCTAAATCCAACAACACCAAGATCACTTGAGTCTGACGCTATTTATCCCTTCATCTTAAGACCCAAAGCTGAAACCAATTCTGATCGTCCGATCGGAGTCATTTTGATCCTGAACCTCATTTCACATCAAATCAGAAATCCATAATCATAGGTATGTCTATCCTGAAAATCCATTTCTGATAACACCAATATCACCAAAACCTGACACTGTTTTCCCCTTCATCTCAAGACTCGAAACCGATTCTGATCATCCTATCAAGATCATCTTTGATCTTGAACACTTTGCCTCATGGAATCTGAAATTCAACCTTTTAAATGGATGGAACTCAAAATTCCGAGTCCAAAGGTACCAAGATCGACTAATTCCGACATCGTTAACCCCTCAATCTTGAGACCCGACGTCAAACTCAATTCAAGCATTCTGTTTGGAATCCCTTTCAATACAACTTCAAGCCTAGGGCAACACATGACCAAACCTTTCTCATAGCCTGTAGAACAATCTTAAAATCCAAAATTTGACCATATAGGAACCTCTAATCAATCAAGCCAATCACCTAAACTTGGAATGTCCAATTTAGGTAAATTTCCATCCAAAAATCCATCTAAACCTCAACCTTTCATGTCCCTTGTCTCACAATCTCAGCCCTTCATACCCTTCTAGAATCCTCCCCAAAAATCTATAAATACCCCCCTCCTTTCTCACATTCTAGACACACAATCTCGCTTAGGTTGAGAACTCTACCCCCATTAGCCTAGAGAATAGCCCTTTCATGTCCCAAGCAGCCCTAAGCTTCCCTAACCCACATCCAAACTATGAGAACACCTCCATCACATCCATTGAACCCCCTAGGTCAAGCCTACAAACATCCTAACCTAGACACACACAATTTAGCTTAGGGAGAGAAATCTACCCCCATTAGCAAAGAGAATACATGTTTGAAGCCCAAGAACCCCCCAAGTCTAGCTACCTTGAAGAAGAAAGCCAAAGTATTCTTAAAGTCTAAAGTTACTGCAGGCACGTCTTTCTGTGTCTTTTCGCACGAGAATAAAACACGAAAGACGCGAAAAACTTCATTTAGAGCTTCTCAAAATCAGCCCAAAATGAGCTTCTCGCGTCTTTTCGGACCTTCGGCTTTTGGCGGCTATATCTTTCGTGAACCAAATGAGAATGAATAAAAAATCGGCTAGCCTGGCTTGTAAACAGCCGAAAGACTGCACGGAATTAAAGACGCCCCAAACGGGCCCATTATCTATGTTGATCTTCGGGTAGCGGATGACACACTATACTAGATCACTTATAAAAAAATGAAATTGCTTGAATGAGAATGAAATTACCTAAATGATGAGAATGGAGTGAAAGAATTTGAAAGCAGAAAGCTCAAAAGATATCATACCTCTTTGAATGCATAAATACGCAAGGGTGACTTGGCATGATGTGCTTTGTCGCTTTTTAAATTTCGACCAGCTCTCATTGCAACTCTTATGCACCCTTTTACCAACTAGAAATCCTTTATAAGGCTTCCTTTGCACCCAAACATTTTGAAACTCGCAAGTTCTGGTAGCCCAGTAAATGAAAAGAAAGAACTACTGAAGATTATGATGAAGGGAAGGGAGATCCATCATATGGATGGCCGAACTAGGCAGGGTGGCTGAGAGTAGTGTTAACTAGAGCAGTTTGCCCTCCCCTTTTTATAGCCCTTAAAGAGTTGGTCTCCTAATCCAATTAGGAGCTTCCTAATCCAAATCTTTATTTGGATTTTGACTCTTTAAGTGGATAAGACTTATCCTCTTATCCTTATTTGCTGACCCAAACCCAGATCCATTCTCATATTCGCCTTGTGTCACATGACAACTCACATGACTGGTTAAGCAGTCATGTGACACCCTGATTAATTATATTAATCTTGGGCCTTAGGCCAATTAAGTAAGTGACTCATGACCCTTATTGATTGCCAACCAATTTGGCTCTCTTTGTATGACGTGGGACCCTAACATTGACCTCACAAAAGCCCACATGGGTTCAACCCAACTTCTGTAATAAAACCTGGCCGATTTCACTGTTGACACAATGAACCCCTGAGTCCATCAGCATGGGCTCTTAATAGGCCCAACATTTACATTAAATGATCCCTGGGTCAAGCCACCCTATGAAGGCCCAAGGACAATGAACTTAAGTGAGATATAGCCCATTAGGTATAAAAGCCCTAAATGATCTTACACTCAACCTCTCAACCCTTAATGATCAAACACTGCCCGGCAAAAGAGTGAAGGGATGAGAGATCCATCCTATGAACACCCAAAGATTGCGGAATAAGGGGCGAATTTCAAAAATTTTATCTCTCCCTTCAACTGGGAATCGTATTCCCTATTTAGAAAATCATATTTTCAAGGATCAATCTTGAACCATAAACTGAACCAGATCTGAACCAAAAGGAGTGGGAGAGGATTATACCTGATACGGAGAAATACTATCTCCCAATGGAGGTGTTCACGCCCAAGGAAGGATCCAAAATCTGCTCCCACTGAAGATGGCGCAGTGAAGGATGGAGCAGAATCAACAATGTTCTTCAAAAGAACTTGACCCTTTGCAAGAATCAACTGGACGGCTTGTGAGTATAGTTCCAATCAATCTTTTCCCAAAAGATTGAAATGAAGATCCAATCTTGATTGCTCCCAAGAACTGGAGATCGAACTGAAGGAATGGCAATGGCAGGAAGGTGGCGGCAGAAGAGAATTCGCAGTATGTAGGAAATCTCTTAATCTCTCTTTCTTAAAGAGAAGAATGCTATTGATGTTATTGTTTTTTTCAAGGCTGCCGCCCCCTTCCCCTTTTATAATCTTAAAGGATTAGGAGTTGCTAATCCAAATCATATTTGGGTTAGAAGTCCCTTAGTGATAAGGGATAATCCTTATCTTATCTGCAGATCAGATCAACTGTCTCCTAATCTAATTAGGAGGTTTCCATATCTAAATCTTATTTAGATCTTGGACTCTCTGAGTGGATAGGGTCTAAGCCCAATCCTTTTAGCTGACCCACTTCAGAATTCGCCCCTTTAGATGACTGATCAAATCAGCCCAGTTCGAAATGGGCTTAAGGCCCATTTAGGTTATGTACTCAAAAAACCTTTCAAATTGCTGCCCAGTTGGGCTTCCTTGTATGGCGTGGGACCCAAGCATTGATCTACACATCAGCCACATGGGTTCAGCCTAGCATTTGTTACAAGGCCTGGCCGAATGCACTGCTGAAGACAGTGTACCCCCTGAAACCCATCAAATGAGCTCTATGGGTCCAACACTTACGCTAAGTGGTCCCTGGGCCAAGCCACCTTGTAACACCCAGGGACTGTGGGCAGATGCAAGATTAGCCCATCAGGCATTATCCTCAATGGTTTTACACTTAACCTCTCAGCCTATAATGATCATACACTGCCCGACAAGAGAGGACCTCTCCCTCGGCTGCAAGGAACAGTGTTGCACTCTCCACTCATATGGATCCCGAGAATTAAAACCTTCTTGCAAACATTTTGGAAACCATAATATATATACTTTTATATTTTATATAAAGTATATTTTGCAAAACAAATCTCAACGGTTGAAATCGGCTGCCGGCAGTCTTGGTTTCCATCAGTGAGAGTGCATCCCCGATCATTACCTTTGTCCGACAAAGGGGCTGATCCTGTCACTATGATCACCCACTCAGATGAATTCTCAGACTGTCCCAACATACCCAGGTTTTGACCCCCGCTAAGGATCTCACTGATTGGTACATCAAAGACAACCCAATCCAACACCTAGTGTAGTATCATAATCGAGTCTAGGGGTTGGGTGTAACTTTCCAGTTTTGCCCATCAATCTCCAAGGTCCAGGGCAATACTGGAAATCTGGTCCAGTTCAAAGATTCAATTAATCCTACACTGTATGTGCCTAGGGTCTCACCCTGGCAGCTGAGACAGGCCACCCCAACCGACTTGGTGGCACCACAGTGTCAGCCTTGTCAGGATAGGTCTCCCCAGACCGACCCACTGGCTGTGAACATTCTAAACTAACACGAGTCTCATTACGTGTCCAGTTTAAGGGTATTACACAGAAACATACCAAGGGAACATGAATCAAATATGTATCTTTATTCATTTACAATAAACTCATAAAGTACATCATTCTGATTGAAGCTAAGGGCATACAAAACTGTCTAACAAAGAGAACCTCTCCCTTGGCTGCAAGGTGCAGTGTTGCACTCTCTACTCGGGTGGATATCGGGAATTAAAACCTTTTGCAAACCTTTTTCATAAAACATAATTTATATATATACATATAAATATATTTTACAAAGCATATCTCAAACAAGTTTGAAATCAACTGCCGGCAGTTTAGTTTTCCATAAGAGAGAGTGCAGTTCCCGATCATTCACTTTATCCAACAAAGGGGCTGATTCTGTTACCATGATCACCCACTCAAGTGAATCCTCAAACTGCCCCAAAATACTCAGGTTTTGACCCCTGAAGGATCTCATTGATTGCTATATCAAAGACAGCCTAATCCGAAACCTAGTGTTGTACTATAATCGAGTGTACGGGTATGTGTAACTTTCCAATTTTTTCTAACTATCTCCAAGGTTCAGAGCATAACTGGAAATTGGTCCGGGTTAAGCGCTTCAAACAAGCACATACTACATGTGCTTTGGGTCTAACCCTGGCAGCTGAGACAAGCCACCCTAATAGACTTGGTAGCACATTAGTGTCAGCCTTGGCAGGATAAACTTCCCAAGTCTATCCAATGGCTGAGAACATTCTAAACTAGCACAAGTCTCATCAATGTCCAATTTAAGGAGGGCTATTTATAGATTTTTGAGAAAGGATTTAGAGAGAAATGAAGGATTGAAATTGGGAGACAAGGAAGATCAGAGGCTAAGGCTTAAAAGGGTCTTTAAAGGGAGATTGATTGAGAGAATGGGCTGTCAAGACAGCTTTGGGAGAGATCCTCTCAATCAATCAAGGCAATGAGTGGAATATTTTACTAGTTTACCTAAATTGGACATTCTAAGTTTATGTGATTGGCTTGATTGATTAGAGTCTTCTAGCTGGTCAAATCATGGATTTTAGGATGATTCTAGAGGCTGAGAGAAAGGTTTGGTCGTGGGATGCCCTATACTCGAAGTTGTAGTGAAAGAGATTCCAAATGGAAGGCCCAAATTGAATCTAGCATCGGGTCTCAAGATGGAGGAGTTAACGGTGTTAGAATTGGACGATCTTGGTACCGTTTGACACTGAATTTCGAAATCTATCCATCTATAAGGTTGGATTTCAAATTTCATGAGCGACAGGGTTCAGGGTCAAAGATGATCCCAATCAAACGGTTGGAATCAATTCCAACTTCGGGTCTTGAAATGAAGGGGTAAACGATGTCGATTTGGGTGATCGTGGTGTTGTTAGATTTGGATTTTTGGGCTCTACATACCTATGGTTTTGGATTTCTGATTTGTTGTGAAATAAGGTTCAAGATCAAAGATGAACCTAATCAAACAATGGGAATCGGTTCCGGCTTCAGGTCTTAAGATAACGTGGTAAACGGTGTCAAACTCCAATGGTCTTGGTGTCATTGGATTTGGATTTTTGGGCTCTATAGACCTATGATCTCAGATTTGGAATCTGATGTGATGTGAGGTTCATGATCAAAATGACTCTGATCGAAAAATCGAAATCGGTTTTAGCTTTAGGTCTTAGGATGAAGGGGTAAACGGTGTTGGATTTGGATGATCTTGATGCCACTAGATTTGGATTTTTGGCCCCATGTACCTATGTGTTTGGGTTTTTGATTTCATGTGAAATGAGGTTTAAGATCAAAATGATCCCGATCGGACGATCGGAATCGGTTCTGGCTTCAGGTGTTAAGATGAAGGGGTAAACAATGTTGGATTTGGGTGATCTTGGTGTTGTTGGATTTATATTTTAGGGCTCTACATACTTTTGGTTTTTGATTTCTGATTTGATGTGAAATGAGGTTTAGGATCAAAATGATCCCGGATAGGACGATTGAAACCGTTTCTAACTTCGGGGATTAAGATAAAGTGGTAAACCGCGTTGGATTTGGGTGATTTTGGTGTAATTGGGTTTGGTTTTCTAGGCTCTACGTACCTATAGTCTTGGATCCTTGAGGCCCTAACTTCTGTAAAATTCCAAAAATACCCCCAAATTGGCTAAAAGTTTAGGTGAAGTATAATTGAAGCTTAAAGTGCTGCATAAAGACTAAGGGGTGCAAAAATGGGGTGTGTACAATCGTCACTTGATGAGTTGCTCTCGTCAATGGATTTCTTCACCCACATCAACCGAGCAGTTTTTCTCCACATGTCCCAATATCCTGCACCAGTAGCAAATCATCGAAAGCTTTTCATATTGGAAGGCATACCACATGGTCCTCTCAGAGGGGTTGTTTCCAAGTTACTTGTGGTTAGGGGCTTCGAAACATCTATTCTAACCATTACCCTTAGGAAATGGTTCCAACAATGGTTGTTCCAAACTTCGTATCTTCCTAAAAACACTTCCTGAAAACACTTTCCAAGATACCTGCCCAATTGTTTGATTGCATCTCAACAGACATTATAGATTCTAATTATTGTTATGTCCAGCTCACTGAAGCTCAGCCCTCTGAGGATCACGCTAGGTCCCCATCTCCTAAACAAGATCTGGAACTCTTTTACCAGCCACGACCCTCATTCCAGAACCAATTCAAGTGTTGAACATCCTCAAACTTTTGGAAAGAAGTCTAAAGGACGTCTACCATCTACCACTCTACTTCATACCTTAACGTCCTACTCCACATACAACACACAACATCCAAGATCATTTGTGCATTAAGTTACATGTCTGCTAATACTTTCCACAAAGTCCATTCATACAAAGGATTTCCAAGGTGTTCTTATGTTCATCATCCATTCCGGTTGGGCTATCATCACAGCCTTCCATCCAACTCTACTTCTTTCTAGAAACAAAGTTAGCTTACAGATCAAGATCTCCACCAAAGGAAGATTGAGAGCTCCACCCAAGGAAGAGAAAGCTCTATCAGAGGAGAGCCCGGCGAAACTCTACCTACCTGCCAGAGGAGAGTACTGAGTATTCAGTATCACACAACACAAGATACTTTGCATACAAAACTTCGTATGTTTATGCGATAATAGGAGACAAACTCAATGATGAATATCAAGGAGAATTTTAAAATTTTACACTTTCAACGACTCATCAATTCTTTGTGCTTTACAAAGGGACAACAGTGGTGGAGACACCTCATTTTTGCGTTCTTCAGTATTTCTGTAAAACTTCAAGCATGCTTCAACAAATCTCTTAGTCGACCCAGGGGTATTTTTATAATTTCAAAAAAGTTGGGGCCTCAAGGATCCAACACCATAGGTATGAGCCCAAAAATCTGAATTTGATGACGTACACCAAGATCACCCAAATCCAACGCCATTTACCCCTTCTTTATACCCAATGCCAGAATCTATTCTGATCGTTCGATCAGAGTCATTTTGACCCTACACCTCATTTCACACCAAATCAGAAATCCAAAACCACAGGTACGTAGAGCCCAAAAATCCAAATCCAAGATCACACAAATCCAATACCGTTTACTCTTTTATTTTGACACCTGAAGTCGGAACCGATTTTGATCGTTCGATCGGGATCATTTTGATCCTTAAACACATTTGACATCAAATCAAATCCAAAACTATAGGTACGTAGAGCCCAAAAGTTGAAATCCAATGACACCAAGCTCACCCAAATCCAACATTGTTTACCCCTTCATCCTCATTTCACATCAAATCCAGAATCCGAGACCATAGATACGTAGAGCCCTAAAATCCAAATTCAACGACACCAAGACCATTGAGTAAGAAACTGTTTATCCCATCTCAGGACCCAAACTTGAAACTGATTTCGATCGTCCGATTGGAGTCATTTTGATCATGAACCTCATTTCACATCAAATCAGAAATCTAGAATCAGAGGTAAATAAACCCCGAAAATCCATTTCTGACAACACCAATATCACCAAAATCCGACACCGTTTACCCTTTCATCTCAAGACCCAAAACTGAAACCGATTCCGATCGTCCGATCGAGATCATCTTTGATCATGAATGCTTTGCCTCATGAAATCTGAAATCCAACCTTTTGGATGGATGAAATCTGAAATCTGAAATCCCTCCATCTTGAGACCTAACGTTAAACTCAATTCGGGCATTCCGTTTGAAATCCCTTACACTACAACTTCAAGCCTAGGGAAACCCACAACCAAACCTTTCTCCCAGTCTTTAGAACAATCTTAATATCCAAGATTTGACCAATTAGGAGCCTCTAATCAATCAAGCCAATCACCTAAACTTGGAATGTCCAATTTAGGTAAATTGGTAAAATCTTCATCTCATTGTATTAATTGATTGAGAGGATCTCTCCCAAAGCTATCTTGGCAGCCCATTCTCTCAATTAATTTCCCTCCAAAAACCCTTCTAAACCTCATCCTTTGATCTCCCATGTCTTACAATCGTTGCCCTTCATTCCCTTCTAAAATCCTCCCTAGAAATCTACAAATACCCCCCTCCTTTCTCACATTCTAGACATACAATCTAGCTTAGGAGAGAAGTCTACCCTCATTACCCTAGAGAATACCCCTTTCACGGTCCAAGCAGCCCCAAGCTGTCCTAACCCACGTCCAAACTATGAGAACACCTCCATCACATCCAAAGAACCCCCCTAGGTCAAGCCTACAAACATCCTAACCTAGACACACACAGTCTAGCGTAGGGAGAGAAATCTACCACATTAGCCAAGATAATACCCTCTTCACGTCCCAAGAACTTACCCACTCACTCTCCAACGTTCCAAGAATCCCCCATACATGTTTGAAGTCCAAGATCCCCCTAGGTCAAGCTACCTTGAAGAAGAAAGCCAAAGTATTCTTAAAATCTAAAGTTATTGCAGACACATGCCTTTTCGTGTCTTTCGGCACGAGAATAAAACATGAAAGACGCGAAAAACTTCATCTAGAGCTTCTCGAAATCTGCTCAAAATGGGATTTTCGTGTATTTTCGACGCTCTGGCTTTTGGCGGATTGATATTCCGCGAGCCAAACGAGAATAAACCGAAAATCGGTTTGCCCGGTTTGTAAACAGCCGAAAGATTGCACGGAATTAAAGACCTGCTAAACGAGCCCATTATCTATGTTGATCTTCGGGCAGCGGATGACACACTATACTAGATCACTTATAATAAAAATGAAATTGCTTGAATTAGAATGAAATTACCTAAATGATTAGAATGGAGTGAAAGAATTTGAAAGCAGAAAGCTCAAAAGATATCATACCCCCTTGAATGCATAAATACACAGAGGTGACATGGCATGATGTGCTTTGCCACTTTTTAAATTTCGACCAGCTCTGATTGCAACTTTCATGCATCCTTTTACCAATTGAAAATACTTTAGAAGTTTTCCTTTGCTCCCAGACATTTTGAAACTCGCAACTTCTGTTTATGTAGCCCAGTAAATGAAAAGAAAGCACCGTTGAAGATTATGTTGCTTTCAATTGCATCTTTCCGGCTTCAAGAATACTTCAAATTTTTCTTGATGTATGCACGACCCTATAGGACTATAGACTTCAAAATGACATTGGAGGGAGCCTAAGGATGTGAGAGATGATGCAGAGGGGTTATTGAACGTGAAAGGAGTATTCTCTAGGCTATTGAGGGTAGAGTTGTCTCCCCAAGTTAGATTGTGTCTAGAATATGAGAAAGGGGGCTACTTACCGATTTTTGAGAAGGGTTTTAGAGGGGAATGGATGGTTGAGATTGGGAGACAAGGGAGATCAAAGGCTGAGGTTTAAAAGGGTTTTTGGAGGGAGATTGATTGAGAGAATGGGCTGTCAAGACAGCTTTGGAAGAGATCCTCTGAATCAATCAAGACAATGAGTGGAAGATTTTACCAATTTGCCTAAATTTGACATTCCAAGTTTAGGTGATTGGCTTGACTGATTGGAGGCTCCTAACTGGTCAAATCTTGGATTTTAAGAAAGTCTAGAGGCTGGGAGAAAGGTTTGGTCGTGGGATCCCCTAGGCTCGAAGTTGTAATGAAATATATTCCAAACGGAAGGCCCAAATTGAGTCTAGCAACGCGTCGCAAGATGGAGGGGTTAACGGTGTTGGAATTGGACGATCTTGGTACCGTTGAACAGAAAATTTTGATATCTATCCATCAATAAGGTTGGATTTCAAATTTCAAGAGGTATAGGGTTCATGATCAAAGATGATCCCAATCGGACGATTAGAATCGATTCCAGCTTTAGGGCTTCAAATGAAGGGGTAAATGGTGTCGAATTTGGGTGTTCTTAGTGTTGTTGGATTTGGATTTTCGGGCTCTACGTACCTATGGTTTTGGATTTCTGATTTAATGTAAAATAAGGTTCAAGATCAAAGATGATCCTGATCAGACGATCGGAATCGGTTTTGGATTCGTGTCTTAAGATAACGGGGTAAACGGTGTCGAACTCGGGTGATCTTGGTGTCGTTGGATTTGGATTTTTTGGCTCTATGTACCTATGGTCTTAGATTTTGAATCTGATGTAAAATGAAGTGCATGATCAAAATGACTCCAATCGAACCATCAGAATTGGTTTCAGCTTTAGGTCTTAGGATGAAGGGGTAAACGGTGTTGGATTTGGGTGATTTTGATGTCATTAGATTTGGACTTTTGGCCCTATGTACCTATGGGTTTGGATTTCTGATTTGATGTGAAATGAGGTTTAGGAACAAAATGATCCTGATTGGACGATCGAAATCATTTCCGGCTTTGGGTGTTAAGATGAAAGGAGTAAATAGTGTTGGATTTGGGTGATGTTGGTGTCGTTGGATCAAGATTTTTAGGCTCTACGTACTTTTGGTTTTGGATTTCTGATTTGATGTGAAATGAGGCATAGGACCAAAATGATCCCGATCGAACGATTGAAATCGGTTCCGATTCAGGTGTTAAGACAAGGGGCAAACGGTGTTGGATTTGTGTGATCTTAGTGTCATTGGGTTTGGTTTTGTAGGCTCTATGTACCTATGGTTTTGGATCCTTGAGGCCCTGACTTTTGTAAAATTCCAAAAATACCCCCAAATCGGCTAAAAGTTTAATTGAAGTATGCTTGAAGCTATAAGTGCTGCATAAAGACTAAGGGGGCGCAAAAATGGGGTGTATACACCTGTCACATGATGGGTTGCTAATTTTTCAGCTAGGTCGTCAATGGATTTCTTCGCCGACATCAACCAAGCAGTTTTTCTCCACATTTCCCAATATCCCTCACAAAATTGTTCCAACAATGGTTGTTCCAATCTTCGTATCTTCCTGAATACACATTGATCAACTTCCTCGTTTTCCTTGCCAGTTTGCCTTCCCAATTGTTTGATTGCTCCTCAACCGAGACATCATTGATTCCAATTATTGTTTTGTCCAGCTCACTGAAGCTCAACTCTCTGAGGGTCATGCTAGGTTCCCATCTCCTAAACTAGATCTGGAACTCTTTTACCAGCCACGACCCTCATCCCAAAACCCATTCAAGTGTTGAACATCCTCAAACTTTTGGAAAGAAATCCAAAGGGCGTCTCCCATCTGCCACGCTACTTCATACCTTAACGTCCTACTCCACATACAACGCACTACATCCAGGATAATTTGTGCATTAAGTTCCTTGTCTGCTAATACTTTGCCATACAGTCCATTCATACAAAGGGTTTCCAAGGTGTACGTATGCTCATCATCCATTCTAGTTGGGCTATCATCATAGCCTTCCATCCAACTCTACTTCCTTCTAGAAACAAAGTTAACTTACAGAACGAGATATCCACTAAAGGAAGATCGAGAGCTCCACCTAAGGAAGAGAAAGCTTTACCGGAGGAGAGCACTGGGAAACTCTACCTACCTGCCGAAGGAGAGTGTTGAATGTTCAGTATCACATAACACAAGATACTTTGCAATGAAACTTTGTACGTTTATGCGATAATAGGAGACAAACTCAATGATGAATATCAAGGAGAAAATGAAAATTTTACTCTTTCAACAACTAATCAATTATTTGTGCTTTACAAAGGGACAACAGTGGTGGAGACACCTCATTTTTGCGTTCTTCAGTATTTCTGTAGCACTTCAAGCATACTTCAAATAATCTCTTAGTCGACCCTGGGGTATTTTTACAATTTTAAAAAAGTTGAGGCCTCAAGGATCCAAGACCATAGGTATGAGCCCAAAAATCTGAATTTGATGATTTACACCAAGATCACCCAAATCCAACACCAGAACCATTTACCCCTTCTTCTTTAAACCCAAAACGAAAACTGATTTCAACCGTTCGATCGGAATCATTTTGACCCTGAACCTCATTTCGCACCAAATCAGAAATCCAAAACAACTGGTACGTATAGCCCAAAAATCCAAATCCAAGATCACCCAAATCCAACATCGTTTACCCCTTTATCATAACACCCGAATCCGGAACTGATTTCGATCATCCGATCGGAATCATTTTGATCCTAAACCTCATTTAACATCAAATCAAAAATCTAAAACCATAAGTACGTAGAGCCCAAAAATCCAAATCAAACACTGTTTAACCCTTCATCCTAAGACTCGTAGTCAACACCAATTCCGATTGTTTAATTGGAGTCATTTTTATCCTAAACCTCATTTCGCATCAATTCAGGCATTTCGTTTGGAATCCCCTTCATTACAATTTCAAGCCTAGGGCAGCACACAACCAAATGTTTCTCCTAGCCTTTAGAACAATCTTAAAATCCAAGATTTGACCAGCTATGAGACTAATCAAACAAGCCAATCACCTAAACTTGGAATGTCCAATTTAGGTAAATTGGTAAAATCTTCCACTCATTGTCTTGATTGATTAAGAAGATCTCTCCCAAAGCTGTCTTGACGTCCGACTCTCAATTAATCTCCTTTCAAAAGCCCTTCTAAACCTCAACCTTTGATCTCTCTTGTCTCACAATCTCAGCCCTTCATTCCCTTCTAGAATCCTCCCCAAAAATCTAAAGAAGAAATGAAATTGCTTGAATGAGAATCAAATTACCTAAATGATGAGAATGGAGTGAAAGAATTTGAAAGCAGAAAGCTCAAAAGATAATAATACTTCTTTGAATGCATAAATACGCAGAGGTGACTTGGCATGATGTGCTTTGCCGCTTTTTAAATTTTGACCAGCTCTCATTGCAACTCTCATGCACCCTTTTACCAACTAGAAATCCTTTATAAGGCTTTCTTTGCTCCTAGATGTTTTGAAACTCGCAAGTTCTAGTTATGTAGCCCAGTAAATGAAAAGAAAGTGCTGCTGAAGATTATGGTGCTTTCAACCGCATCTTTTCGTATGCTTCAAATTTTTCTTGATCTATCCATGACCCTATAGGATTATGGACTTCAAGATGACATAGGAGGGAGCCTAAGGATGTGAGAGATGATGGAGAATGTGAGGGGTATTCTCTAGGCTAATGGGGGTAGAGTTCTCTCCCTAAGTTAGATTGTGTCTAGAATGTGAGAAAGGAGGGCTATTTATAGATTTTTGATAAGGCTTTTAGAGGAGAATCAAGGGTTGAGATTGAGAGACAAGGGATATCAAAGGCTGAGGTTTAAAAGGGTTTTTGGAGGGAGATTGATTGAGAGAATGGACTGTCAAGACAGCTTTAGGAGAGATCCTCTCAATCAATCAAGACGATGAATGGACGATTTTACCAATTTACCTAAATTGGACATTCCAAGCTTAGGTGATTGGCTTGATTGATTGGAGGCTCCTAACCAGTCAAATCTTGGGTTTTAAGATGGTTCTAGATGCTGGGAGAAAGGTTTAGTCGTGGGATGCCCTAGGCTTGAAGTTGTAGTGAAGGGGATTCCTGAGTCTAGCATAGGGTCTCAAGATGGAGGGGCTAATGGTGTTGGAATTGGACGATCTATAAGGTTGGACACAGAATTTCGAGATCTATCCATCTATAAGGTTGGATTTCGAATTTCATGAGGTATAGGGTTCAGGATCAAAGATGATCCCAATCGGACGGTTAGAGTCGATCCAGCTTTGGGTGTTGAGATAAATGGGTAAACGGTGGTGAATTTGGGTGATCTTGGTGTTGTTAGATTTGGATTTTCGGGCTCTACGTACCTATGGTTTATGATTTCTGATTTAATGTGAAATAAAGTTCAGGCTCAACGATGATCCTGATCAGACGATCGAAATCGGTTCCGACTTCGGATCTTAAGATAATGGGGTAAACGGTGTGAAACTCGGGTGATCTTGGTGTCATTGGATGTGGATTTTTTGGATCTATGTACCTATGGTCTCAGATTTTGAATCTGATGTAAAATGAGGTTCATGTCAAAATGACTCTTGCCGAACGATCGGAATTGGTTTTAGCTTTAGGAATTAGGATGAAGGGGTAAAAGGTGTTGGATTTGGGTGATCTTGGTGTCGTTGGATTTACATTTTTGGGCTCCACGTAGTTTTGGTTTTAGATTTCTGATTTGATGTGAAATGAGGTTTAGGATCAAAATGATCCCGATCGGACGATTGGATCGGTTTCGATTAGAGTGTTAAGATAAAGGGGTAAACGGTGCTGGATTTTGGTGATCTTGGTGTCATTGGGTTTGGTTTTCTAGGATCTACGTACCAATGGTCTTGGATCCTTAAGACCCTGACTTTTTCAAAATTCCAAAAATACCCCCAAGTCGGCTAAAAGTTTAGCTGAAGTATGCTTGAAGCTTGAAGTCCTGCATAAAGACTAAGGGGCACAAAAATGGGGTGTATACATCCATCACTTGATGGGTTGCTAATTTTTAGGCCAGCTTGTCAATGGATTTCTTCGCCGACATGAACCAAGCAGTTTTTCTCAACATGTCCCAATATCCCGCACTAGTGGCAAACCATTGAAAGCTTTTCATATTCGTAGGCATACCACATGGTCCTCCCGGAAGGGTAGCATAGAGTGTACAGTATCACACAGTATCACACAACACAAGAGACTTTGCATATGAAACTTCGTACGTTTATGCGATAATAGGAGACAAACTCAATGATGAATATCAATGAGAAAATGAAATTTTTACTCCTTCAATGACTCATCAATTATTTGTGCTTTACAAAGGTACAAAAGTGGTGGAGACAATTCATTTTCGCGTTCTTCAATATTTCTGCAACACTTCAAGCACGCTTCAGCTAATCTCTTAGTCGACCTAGGGGTATTTTTTGAATTTTAAAAAAGTTGAGGCCTCAAGAATCTAAAACCATAGTTATGAGCCCAAAAATCTGAATTTGATGAGGTACACCAAGATCACCCAAATCCAACACCATTTTTCACTTTTTCTTTAGACCAAAATCCAGAACCGATTCCGAACGTTCAATCAGAGTCATTTTGACCCTAAACCTCATTTCACACCAAGTCAGAAATCCAAAACCACAGGTACGTAGAGCCCGAAAATCCAAATCCAAGATCACCCAAATCCAACACCGTTTACCCCTTTAACTTAATGCCCGTGATAGAAACCGATTTTGATCGTCCGATCGGGATTATTTTGATCCTAAACCTCATCTTACATCAAATCAGAAAACCAAAACCGTAGGTACATAGAGCCAAAAAATCCAAATCCAATGACATCACGATCACCCAAATCAAATATTGTTTTCCCCTTCATCCTAAGACCCTAAGTCGCAACCGATTTCGGTCATTCAATCGAATTCATTTTGATCCTAAACCTCATTTCACCTCAAATCCAAAATCCGAGACCATAGATACGTAGAGCCCAAATATCCAAATCCAACAACACCAAGATCACTTGAGCCCAACGCTATTTATCCCTTCATCTTAAGACCCAAAGTTGAAACCGATTCCGATCGTTCGGTCGGAGTCATTTTGATCTTGAACCTCTTTTCACATCAAATCAGAAATCCATAATCATAGGTACGTATACCCTGAAAATCCATTTCTGACAACACCAATATCACCAAAAATCTGACACCGTTTTCCCCTTTATCTCAAGACCCAAAACCGAAATCGGTTCCGATCATCCTATCAAGATCATCTTTGATCTTGAACACTTTGCCTCATGAAATCTGAAATTCTACCTTTTAGATGGATGGAAATCAAAATTCTGAGTCCGAAGGTACCAAGATCGATTAATTCATGCCTAGGGCAACCAACGACCAAACATTTTTCCCAGCATCTAGAACAATTTTAAAATCCATGATTTGACCACCTAGGAGCCTGTAATAAATCAAGCCAATCATATAAACTTGGAATGTCCAATTTAGGTAAACTGTTAAAATCTTCCACTCATTGTCTTGATTGATTGAGAGGACCTTTCCCAAAGCTGTATTGACAGCCCATTCTCTCAATGAATCTCAGTCCAAAAACCCTTCTAAACCTCAGCCTTTGATCTCCCTTGTCTCATAATTTCAACCCTTCATTCCCTTCTAGAATCCTCCCCAAAAATCTATAAATGCCCCCCTCCTTTATCACATTCTAGACACACAATCTAGTTTAGAGAGAGAACTCTACCCCTATTACCCTAGAGAATACCCCTTTCATGTCCCAAGCAGCCCCAAGCTTCCCTAACCCACGTTCAAACTATAAGAACACCTTCATCACATCCAAAGACCCCCCTAGGTCAAGCCTACAAACATCCTAACCTAGAAACACACAATCTAGCTTAGGGAGAGAAATCTACCCCCATTAGCAAAGAGAATACCCCCTTCACATCCCAAGACCTTACCCACTCACTCTCCAATGTTCCTAGAAACCCCCATACATGTTTGAAGTCCATGAACCCCCTAGATCTAGCTACCTTGAAGAAGAAAGCCAAAGTATTCTTAAAATCTAATGTTATTGCAAACACATGTCTTCCTATGCGTCTTTACGTGTCTTTCCACACGAGAATAAAATGCAAAAGACGAAAAAAACTTCATTTAGAGCTTCTCAAAATCAGCCCAACGAGAATAAACCAAAAACCGGTTTGCCCGGCTTGTAAACAACCGAAAGATTGCGCAGAATTAGAGACACGCTAATTAAGGCCACACTAACTTACCCATCTTCTTCATGTCGGTGTTTAAAATCCCAGTGAAGATTGTTAACAGATTAGAGAAGTTAATGAGAGATTTCCTATGGGAGCCGGGAGAAGAGAAGAGGGATCATAGAGTTAGCTAGGAAATAGTGTGCAGGAGTAAGTCGTGTGGTGGTTTGGGGCTTGGGAGTATTAGGAGAAGGAATATGACTCTGTTGGGGAAGTGGTTGTGGAGGTTTCCTATGGAGAAGGAGAAGCTATGGGCTAGAATAGTGGCAAGTATTCATGGGCTGGAGCACAACGGATGGGATGCTAGAATTAGAGCTAGGATCACAAGCAATTCTCTTTGGAAAGCCATTCATGACCTGCGACCAGTTTTCATTCCTAATATCAGGTATGACTTGAATTCCGGTAATTCCATAAAAATTTGGGAACAAACCTGGGTGGGGAGCGCCCCTCTAAAGGATCAGTTTCCGTCTTTGTACGCTCTTTTTGATTTGAAAAATGAGTCGATCTCGTCTTCCACCCCGTCATCTTCCACTTCTGGGATTGGGTGGAACTTGGGTCTAAAAAGGGATTTGAGGGATTCAGACTTCGACTGTATTTCGAGCCTTCTTTCAATTCTTGATAACGTTGTCTTCGACCCCACTAGGGTGGATTCTAGAATTTGGACACCTAACCCCAATGGCATTTTCTCTTGTGCTTCTTTCTTCAAAGTCTTAAGTCAGTCCACCAGTCCTGCCCTGTCCCCTTTTCTTGTTGGTGAGGTTTGGTGCAGAGCTATACCTCCTTGGGTTGGTAGTTTTTGTTGGGAAGCCTATCTGGAAAGAATCAACATTGGTGATCTACTCCAAAAGAAGAGACCCAATACTTGCTTGTCACCTCAGTGGTGTGTTATGTGCAAAGCAGATGGGGAGACTGGTTTTCACCTCACTTCGCGAGGTCGTTGTGGGATTGGGCTTTCTCCTTGTTTGGAGGCAGCTGGAATCCCCCATCAGACATGTAGGGCCTTTTCGCCCCCCCCCCCCCCCCCCATTCTTTAGGTGGCAGTTAAAAAGGGGAAGGACAATGTGGAGAGGACTAAGGGTTGCAGTATGTTGGACACTGTGGGAAGAAAGGAACTCTAGGATATTCTCAGAAACTTAGAGAGGGACAACAGATTTGAGTACTATCATACAGTTTAGGGCGGTACAGTGGCTGAAATCTCTGGAAATATTCACAGATTACACTGTGGATGACATGTTGAGGAAGTGGGGTGAAATTGCAAGTTGCACGTAGACCAAGTCAGTACTGACTGTGGCTTGGACCCCCCCACCTAGTGGATTCTTGAAATTAAACTTTGATGGATGCAGTAGGGGAAACCCGGGATAATCAGGGATCGGGGGTGTTTTTAGAGATGAAAATGGGGCCATTTCTGCTATGTTCTCAGGCCCAATTGGAGTGGGTGACTCCCTTAGAGCTGAGATATGTGCAGTTATGGAAGGAGCCCGGAAAGCTAAGGAATTGAACATCAAGAAACTTATAATTGAAGGGGATTCAGAGGTGGTGATAGGGTGGCTGACCAAAGAACAAAATGATCTTTGGAAGTATAACAATGAGAAGAGGAAATTCAAATGGCTGGTGCGGGAGATGGAAGTTAAGACATGCTGTTTGCTACTACAGCTAGCAAGATCCTATATACATAGGAATATATAATTGTTTTATATTTTAACCTTTTAATAACCATTCCGATCGAACTTGACCCAAGTTTGTCGGTTTTCTAGTATTTTTGATCGTCTTTGGTTTAGCAATTTTCTAACTCAACCAAGTTATGTCAGTTTCAATTTGACCATTTGTAAACCGACCAAAATTGAACCAATCCAATCATAGATATATTAATATTTTATATTTTAAATATATTTTTTTAATATAGGAAAGTGGGAAATTTCCATATTTCTTAATCTAAAATATTTTATATCATAAATTTACTTTTTTAATATATTTTTTAATAATACAACTGTAATTTATTAAATTTAAATTTAATTTTTAAGTTTAAATCTTTTGAATAAACAAACCAAACCGCAAATAGGCCCAAATTGATACAACTCGAGTTGGTGGGTTTTCACTAATGGTCAATCAGTTTTGAGTGACAAATTCCGGACCTAACTAGGTCGATTTGGTTGGCGAAACAGTCTATAGTCGAACTGAACCAATTCTTGAACACTCATAATTTTAGCTAATTAAATTAATAGTCTAATCTCTAACAAATAATAATAGTTTAATCTCCAACAATTATTGAAAATTTATAGCAAAAATACACAACTATTTAAAATAAATTTATAATGAAAATAAAATAGATATTTAATAAAAATACAATAATTACAAAAGTACAATAAATACTGAAAATATATTAAGTTAGTCAATAAATAGTGTAATCTCAAATTATAGTTTAATCTCTAATAAATATTAATCAATACATTATAAAAATACATAATTACTAAAAATAAATTTATAACAAAAATACACTAAATACGATAAATTAAATTTCAAAAGTTAAATAATAGTTGTTTATTCTTCAATAATTATTGATAATTTACTGTTAAATAAAAAACAAAAATAGATTTATAAACCATTATTGAAAACATATTTATCAAGAAATACAATAAATAGTTTGTAAAAATAAAGTAAACATTATTTTTTGTATATATAAATATATAATGAATATACACTATTATTGTAAATTTATTACTAATAAATATTATTTTTTTGAAAGTTTTTTTCTATAATAATTAATTGATATAAGTAAAATTAGATACTTACAATATTATTTACTGAATTTTATAATCTGTAAAATTATAATTAGTAATATTATTACATAATTCGTTATTAAATTTTTAATATATTAAATTATTGTTAATATGAATGTTATGAAATCTATTATAATTGTTTTTCTACTTTTAAGATTTTTTATTAAATTTATTACATAATTTTGCTATTTAAATATTTAAATATTATGTAAAATATTTAAAAATTTTCATCATTTGAATTTTATTTATTTTAATGTTATTGTGTAATATTATATATTTTGTCATATAATTATTTAGATACTCTTAATGTTTTGTTATTTAAGATATTTAGTTATTGAAATATCTAAATAATGTTTTATTTTTTAATGTTAATTTTTTATTATTTGAAACATTTAAGTTGAATAATTTGTAAAATTATAATTTATATTGTTACTACATAATTTCATGATGAATTTTGTAAAAATATAGAATTATTAATAATATAAATATTATTTAATATATTATAATTATTTTTTGTATTTTTAATAAGTATTTTAAAGTTAGTATATAATTTTGTTATAATATTTAAATAATTATGAAAAATTTTAATTGAAACTTTCTTTAGATAGATGTAGGTAAAAGGTGTGGGTGAGGATAAATAGGAATTAGAGATAATTTAGGAGGGAATCTCTCTACTAAATTAGAGATAATTTAAGAGATAAATTGGAATTAGAGATAATTGAAGCGATAAATAGGAATTAGAGACAAATTAGGAGAAAGTGGGGGAAAGTAGTGCCACTTGTCTACACATTAGAAAAGCAAATCTCTCTTTTTTATGTTTATTTGAAATAGTTAAGTCTATGTTATTTTCTCATTGGTTTAATGGGTAATTATGTGGAATTAAAAAATAAAAAATTCAAAAGAACAAGAAAGTAGGAAGGGGGGTTTGGAGCAAGGAGAGGCATGGTGACATGGATTGTCTTGGTATATATGTAGATAGATAGATAAATGTGACATGTAAATTCAAATTGAATTATATGATCATTATCTATTATCTTTCAAGTTATAAACCTGTGGCTACCCGACCTGGAGGGGAAACAGAATGAGAGTATGGATATGGATGGAGTCACCACCTTAATTTTTGGAATTGGGAATTTAGGAAAATCTGAGATTTTTTAAGAAAACAATTTGTTTTCTTAGTGACTTGTTGTTCAATGGGTATGAGATTCTTAGGGTCCGGGGAACAAGGTACGGTGTGGGAAGGTGTTAGGCACCCCATACACACACGATTGAACCGGCCTCTACTTCACCAATATTCCAAGGAAGACTTAGCGTTTGTTTGGAACCGTTGCTGTTGCTCTAGAAAACGACACCACATCAACGCCATGTAGGAGAAAACGGTACTACAGAAAATAGCTACCTGTTTGGAACCGTTTTTCCATAGAAAACGGTGCTCCAAGCCACACCTTGAAAATCGGGAATGCATGGCTTGGAGCAATGCTAAATTTGGCGTTTCCTGGAACTGTAGCACGTTGCTGCCAACAGGGCAGTAATGTGGTAGTGGATAATGGGTAAAAGTGCAGAAAACGTTTCCTGGAGCATTGGTACCAAATAGAAAAAATTGTTGTTTCTCCAAGAAACATCCTACTTGGCAGCAACAATTCCAAACAAAAAAAAATGCATCGTTTTTCTGAGAAAACGATACTCCAAATCACACATCAGCAGCACCGTTTTCTAAAAACGGTGCTGCAACTGTAGCATTGATGCCAAACATATACTTAATAAATTCGGGCTTAAAAAGATAAAATACCTAACTAATAGTAGGAAAAAAAGGTTTAGCCATAAACAACAAGATAATGCTAGAAAGGAGAAAAGCAATTAAGAAAAGGATGGATAAAATAAATTATTTAATTAAACTAACGATCCAAACAATTTCCAAATTGCAAGAAAAAAGACTAAGTCAACAAAAACTAATTAATGAACTAAGACAAAGATTTGAAAACTACTGAAACTAGCTAGCTATATATGTTAGAATTGTGAGAAGCAATATAAAAAAGCAGATATACAAATATTCTAAAACATGTATTGGATTGTGTGCCTAAGTATCCAATGACTATGTGAATGGTGACCATGGATGGAGGGATTTGGAATGAACTCACTTGTGAGATTGTCCTATTACTAAATGTTTGATGCATGGTATGAATGGTGAGGACATCTAATAAATCTTTATCTACCATGGTGGACTTTAAAATGGTTCTAATGCAAACTTCCAATGGTGGGACTAATTGTTAAAAGGACGAAAAAAAATAATATCTTATTATGATAAGCAAATACACAAACATAATTAATAAGTGCAAAGGGCTAAACGACATGCTATGAACTAACATTAAGTGTAATCAATTAAAACCACAAGATATTAAAAAAAAAGACATAAAACAAGAAAATAGATTAGATTAAATTTCTATTCGTCTTCAGATACCTAATAGTTTACTCTATTATACTATTTAGAGAAAGAAAAAAAAAAGAAAATAAATCAGAAATTGACAAGAAAATGGAAGAAGAATAACCATGTTGCGGTTAAAACTTGAAACAATTAGCATGCGTAGCTGTTGGTTAAAAAGAAAAAAAAAACAATTCTATAACCAACATAGTCCTATGATCTGCAAAGGGTATCCATTCAAATAAAGAAAACGCATCTTGGAAATGACTTACTATTCCAAATGTAACATTCAACAGTTTTCAAACATGCGACCAAAACCATTGACCTCTAATATTGCCACTCTTGTTGCACTTCTTTGGATGCTTTATTCTCCTTTAGTGATCCCCAAGCTTTATAATGAACTTTGATTTCAAGGACGTTGGTTATGTAGCTCAAATGATGCGGAACAACCGCTGAATGCTTGTAAATTTCTGCTACACTAATATTGCTTCAACATGGTTTCATACTTCTTCTCTTGAATTGTGGCACGACCCAAGAGTGTTTTTTGGCTTCAAATTAATTGATATGGAAGGATTCTAGGGACTCTGTATAGTGAGTGGGGGAGGCTTTGAGACATAGGTAATGGTTGTGGGAGTTGAGCTCTTTCCCTAAGCTAGCTCGTGTCTAGGTTAGATTGTGTGATTAGGATATGAGAAGGAGTGATATTTATATATTTTTGGGGAGAAGGGAATGAAGGGATGAGATTGGGAGACTAGGAAGATCAATGGTTGAGGTTTAAAGGGTTTTTGGAGGGAGATTGATTAAGAGAATGGTACAAAGAGTGGAAGATTTCACCAATTTACCTAAATTAGACATTCCAAGTTTAGGTGATTGGATTGATTGATTGGAGGCTCCTAACTGGTCAAATCTTGGATTTTTAAGATGGTTATAGAGGCTGAGAGGAAGTTTTGGCCGTGGGATGCCATAGGCTCGAAGTTGTTGTGAAGAGGATTCCAAACGGAGGGCCCATATCGAGTCTAGCTTCAGGTCTCAAGATGGAGGGGTTAACGGTGTTGGAATTGAACGATATTAGTACTGTTGGACTTGGAATTTTGAGCTTTATCCATCTAAAATGTTGGATTTCAGATTTCATGAGGCATAGGGTTCAGGATCAAAGATGATCCTGACCGAACAATCGGAACCGGTTCCAGCTTCGTGCCTTGAGATGAAGGGGTAAACGGTATCAGATTTGGGTGATCTTGGTGTCATTAGATTTGGATTTTTAGGATCTAAGTACCTATGGTTTTGAATTTCTAATTTGATCTTAAATGAATTTTAGGATCAAAATGACTCCGATCAGACGATCGAAATCGATTTTGGCTTCGGGTCTTGGGATGAAGAGGTAAGCAGTGTTGGAATCGGGTGATCTTGGTTTCGTTGGATTTGGATTTCTAGGCTCTACGTACCTATGGTTTTGGATTTCTGATTTAGTGTGAAATGAGGTTTAGGGTCAAAATGACTTCGATCGGACGATCGAAATCGGTTCCGGCTTTGGGTATAAAGATAAAGGGGTAAATAGTGTCGGATTTGGGTGATATTGGTGTCATTGGGTTTGGTTTTCTAGGCTCTACGTACATATGGTCTTGTATTTCTGGTTTGGTGTAAAATGAGGTTCAAGGTCAAAATGACTCCGATTGGATGATCGGAATCGATTCTGACTTCGGCTCTAAAGATGAAGGGATAAACGGTACCGGATTTAGGTGATCTTGATTTCATTGGGTTTGATTTTTCGGTCTCTATGTACTTATGATCTTGGATCCTTGAGGCCCACCTTTTGTAAAATTCCAAAAATACTCCCGATTCGATTAAACGGTTAACTGAAGCATATTTGAAACTTAAAAATATTGTAGATAGACTGAATAGCGAAAAAATGGGGTATCTACAAAACCATAATATAAAGTACATCCACATTAATAATCTCTTCCTCATCTATCCTCATGCCACTACTTAGCACGACCCCCTTCGGCTAATTAGGCTCAGTTTAGAAAGAGTACAAATGCAAATACAAACTGAGCATTAGGATTTGCAGTCTACATATTTATATTTGTACTCCTTCCACACTGAGCCTCAGGATTTTAGAGAAATGGGCAAAACAAAATATAAAGAAGGAAAGAAGGTTCAGGTATGTATTTTGATAATTTATTGCATTCCATTATCTAATTTAATTACACAAGGGCAAAGTGAAAGTCCAGGGATCACTGTGCAGAGTGGATGCTCGGGACACTAATCACTTTTTTGAATTACGTTCATGTGTAACAAAAACCAAGCATTAACTTGAGAAATGGAGAGCGCATGTCGGGCTAAACTGTGAGCTGCCCTGTTCCCATTTCTGTTAATGAATGGATACGCAAGGACGAGAAATATGATCTTCCCTCAAGGTTTTAGCATTCATCCGTGCATCTCCTTCTAGTTCAATAGCATTCAGGCCTAGTTCCTAGGCTCGTTTCAAATTGGCTTCAGCTTCCTCTACAGAGAAACCGCTTGAGAGGCCAACAACGAAGACACCATCAGAAATTCTCAGAAATTATAATCTCCCCAGCTCCGGCCTTACAGAAATTGCCAAAGCCTCGTCCACATTTACATTGAAGGTCCACGGCCAACTTCAGGATGAACTACGGTGCCCTGAGGTTGATCCGCCTCATTATTCGTTTTAAGCGTTCTGTCTCTCCTTAACATTTAAGTAGAGAAGGTCTGAAACCCTCTCTCTCTCTCTCATTTTTATCAGGTATACTTCTTTCAAATTCTCCCTCCAACTCCCCTTGCTTCTGGTGATCTTTTCTGTTATTGTATCAAAGGAGTTTTTATTTTTTCATCTAGTTAATCGTTTTGATTCGGATGTGATGTTTCGATCTCTGAGGAGAATGGATCCGAATCCACACTCATAGTGTGTTCCTTTTCTTCCTTAGAGGAAATGTGGCTATCTGTTTGAAACCCGAGCCTTGAGTGGAGATTTCTTTACAACTTTGCCCTCATCATGATTAGAAAAAGAGAAGAGATGTCCTAGTGTTATTGCATTGTCAAGGCAAAAGGTAGTTACAGACTTGGAGGGGAAGACAGCAGCTCTCCATGTATGCTATTTGCAGAGAAGACAGCTGTTTCGAGCAATTTACAGGAGGACTGGTGATTCGTATCTCCTTTGGCCACACCGACAAGCAAAATGTGAATAAGACAGCTGCCAGTTGGCATACCCATCACTGAAGTTAGTTATGATAAAGTCAGGACCAGTGGCAAAACAATAGTTAAGGGGAATCTTAAGGTTATTGCTGATATCATTATAATCATTGGTATGATTTGGATGTATCGGCTCTCAGCCTTGTAAATATCAATGTGTGAATAAAGAATGAGGGGATGATTAAACTACTTTGTTCTTCTTCTCTTCAGCATTCTTTTGATCGCTGAGTCCTCCGTGAGCGGTGCTCTGGCATTATAGCTTGGGGAATCGTGTCATTTTCTGTTTATAGAGAAAGACACGTAACATTTAGTATCAAAGCCATCCAGATCCATGGATGCACGGATGACAAGGCTTGAAGACCGTCACAGTCGTCTTGAGAGAAATCAGAGGATTCAGGAAGGGATTTTGGCCAAGCCGAAGATGATTTTAGACAAGCTTGACACAATGGCCGGTTCTTTAGAAGAGCGTAGTTGCCGAGCTCCTTTCGTCAACACTCATTCCGGAGAAGATGGAGGATCGAAGCTGACAAAGAGCATTGGAAAACCAATAACAATACCAAGATCATCAACAGAAGTTGAGGCTTCAACCCTAGCACCGAGCTCAGTGATGTTAGGTGACAGAATAGGGGAGGTGGTTTAGAAGGGCAGTGTGAAGATTATACCCTCAACCAAGATCTACCAGCATCCCAACCCTAGTCAATTTGTAACCCCATCCACGGCTATCCATGTAGCTCGACTCCTGGTCCCTGTTCTGTCCCCTCTCACACTCTCCCTTAAACCGAGCCTGTCCATACCCAGCAAAGGGCCGTCTCAGTTGCTCAACCTCTAGTCATCATTTTCGTTGGCAGCAACCATAACTCGACCCCATCTCACCCTCTAATTTTACAGATCCCTGTTCTTTTCTCCTTCCATTTCAATGGGTGGGACCCTCCTTTGTATAGCGTTCCTTGGCATCCTTCGGTTACACTCACAACCACGAATTATTATTTCCAATACAATTCAAGCAAACCTTATCAGATGCAAGGTAAGGAGATTGCTTAATGACATATCAGTGATGATGAAGGCACCTTTGCTCCCTAGTGACAACCACGAGTTCTGGTTCATTGTTGGAGTGTTCTTGCTCCGGTCAAGATGTTATGATGTTGGAAGATTCTTTCGATCATTGACAGTGATATCAAAATAGCTAAGGCGGATTCAATGATTTGGGTTTTGGTTATGGCTGTTCATAACAAGATTCAAACCGACCAATTTGAGTTGGCCGGTTTTTCTGCAGTATCGGTCAAAAACATGGTTTGGTTCGGTTTTGATTTTAATATGTGAAAATTCAAATCGAATCGACTTAGATATTATATATATATATATTATATAATTTTTGATATATAAAATTTCAACTTTAATCCATCAAGTTTTCACTTCTTAGACTTGAATCCTTTAAGTTCACACTGAGAGAATTATTCACAAAATCGACCCAAACTGACTTAAACTGATTAGGTTGGTTTTACTTAGTACTGGGTCGGTTTTGATTTCATTTTTAGGTAAACCGACCAGGTCGAATTAGTTGAAAAAATTCAATAAACCAACTCAACCCGACCCGTGAACAGCTAATTTTGATTCCAACAGAACAATAAGTCAACAACGAAAGGATGAAATGATAGGTAATGGTGAGAATCCAAGCGTTATTAACGTAGTCGTTATTCACCTTGTCCATTCTAGCATCTCCGGTGGTGCCATATCCTATATCTTGGTGGATGTTGTTGTTGTGAGTATGATCATACAGTTTGGAGTTGGATTAATTAGTGCTCATCTATAAAGAAGAGATTTGTCATTGTCGTAATTGTCCCTACCTCAGCTACACCCTCACAAAAGAAGGTAATTCGAGTCCCTTTCTCTTTTATTTTTTGGGAGTTGGATATTTTCCTATGTGTGTGGTTCCTCACTTCCTTGCAACCAAGAAACCAGCAACTTGCAAAGAGGTGGGCAAGTAGGACCAGCTATTGAGATAAGTAAAGGCCTGTTTGTCCACAATGTCTTGAGGAACCCAAAAACTCTTGGTCGCATACGCCAGTTCTTAGAGTTGGCCCTCGCTATTTTGAAGGAAGTTCCTTCTAATGACATCAAAGAAAACCCACCCATTTGTTCTTCAGTTTCAAATGTTTTCAATGATTTTGGGGAATATGAAGAGGACATTCAAATCAAACATGTTTATGGGGCCCACATTGGGTAGTATGTGCCTACAAGTTTTCTGTCTTAACCTTTATCGGTGGCTGTTCGGTGAATTGCACACTAGAAGTTTTTCAACAGCTAAATTGCTTTCGATAGTTAATGGGATGTCAATGGGTCGGGTTCGGAATGGGTTTGCCTCAACCCTAACCCGGCCCTCCACTACTTTCACCCGAACCTGCCCCACCTCGAGTGGATAATACCAATTTTCCGAGCCCGCCCCAATCCTATAGGGTTGAACCTGATACAAACATGACTAATGACTTGAGGTGGAGGATGACAATCTGAAGTGCTTTGGTGTTGAAAATGAAACCATCCCGGACAGCACCGAATTAAATTATTGTAGCATTGTGTGATCGAACGTCAACCTATTTAATAATTTAAGAATAGAAAAAAAAAAGAAAATTGGCTAAAAGAACTATATTTTGAGATAGAAATAAAATAATACAAGTAACTAGAGTAAGGCAAATGGTGCTGGTGACAGAGACTCCACTAATGTTAAGTCAAGAACAACGCCAAATATGGAATTCACGTAACAGTTGCTAAATTGATATGCTCGAGAATATTGGTCTTGCACAGTTGTTCAAAATATTTAAAATTCAAAATCAGTGTATATTTATTACAGCCAACTTTTGTGTCTGTATATGTACAGAACCATTAATTTGAAAGAATCAATGAAAAAAATTTCCCTTTCTTTCACTCTGTTCTTTCATGGTATCAGAGCCAACTTGAGACTATCGTCACTTCCTTGATCATTCTACTCTCCTTCTCCATGGCAAACTCTCAAAACTTAGATGCTACCCCTCCCTCAAGTTACCTCATCTCATGATGATTCCAGCCCTGATTCTTCTTCATCTGTTCCCAAAATCTCCCTCTCATCTCACAAACTTAATCTCTGTCAAACTTGACAGAACAAATTTTTTGCTTTAGCTCACTCAAACAGTTCTTATGTTGAAAGGACATCGAATTTTTGGGTATGTTGATGGTTCTTTTATTTGTCCAGTTTGGTAAATCGCTGATGACAATGGCCAGCGCACTATCAATCCCTCTTATGATCTTTGGCAAGAACAGGATCAGTTAATCTTAAGTTGGCTGTTATCCTCTCTTTCTGAACTCGTACAGGCTCAAGTTGTTGGCTGCTCTTTTTCACAATCACTATGGGAGACGCTTCATCGTCTTTTTTCATCTTCAAACAGAGCCCGAATCCATGATCCTAAACTTGAACTTGCACATGCAAAGAAGGGTAATTTATTTATGATTGAATATATTCAACACATTGAAGGTATTTCTGACTCTCTTGCAGCTTCAAATTACTCTGATCTTGCTCATTATCTTCTTGGTGGACTACTAAATTGGATGAATTGACAACAAAGGATATTTAGAGTCTTCTTCTTACCTATGAAAAACAGCTAGAACGAAATGCCTCCTTCACTCTTTCAGCCAATATGTCAAATCACAACAAAGATAAAGACTCTTATTACTATGGACCCTCTTACTCTAGATTCACTTCAAACCGGTCAAAGCAACCTGCCAACAATATTGCTCGTCCAAAACAACAACAACAGCAACCTAACTTCCACTATAACAATAATGGGCGGCGTCTAAACAATAAGGAGGGATATCACAAACCTGGTGTTACCTGTCAACTCTGTGGGTATACTGGTCATATTGCTGCAACTTGTCATAAATATCTCAGTCTTATTGGTGCTTCATCTCGACACAAGAATATGCATTTATGGAATCTACACCATCATCAAGAAATGACTCAAACTAGTACCCTGATTCTGGTGCAACCAGCCACCTTACTTATGATCTGTAGAATCTCTCGATTTATGATGAATACCAAGGTTTGATCAAATTGTTGTAGGAAACGGGGAAGGTTTGCATATCTCTCATGTTGGATCTTGTGTGTTAAATACTTCAAATGGATCATTCCCCCTCCAAAATATTTTTCATGTTCCCAACATTACTAAGAACCTTATCTCTGTAAGTCATTTTTGTTGTGACAATAATGCAGTCTTTGAGTTTAATGCTCGTGGTTTTCTTGTTAAGGACACACTGACGGGGAAGATACTCTTTCAAGGCTCACTTAAAAATGACCTCTATCAATTTTCACTTTCCAGTTCATCTTCAACCAAAGGCAGTTGTGCATTGGTTGGGGAACGCAACACAACTTCAGTTTGGCACCAAAGACTCGGCCATCTGAGTTCCAAAATCACAAACCACATTCTCAACAAGTCTACTAGTTTCTAATAAACACATAGACTTATGCGACTCTTGTTAGCTAGGGAAAAGCCATCGGCTTCCATTTCCTATTGGCTCTACTTCAGTTTCACACCTGTTGGAGATCATCTACTCAGATGTTTGGGGACTTTCTCCCTACCAATCTAGTAATGGAACCCGATACTATCTCTTGTTTGTTGATGGATTCAGTAGATTTTCATGGATTCTTCCCTTGGCATCTAAATCACAAGTTCCATCTATTTTTCTTCATTTCAAAGCTTACATTGAAAACAAGCTGAATTGTCACACTAAGAACCTCCACACTGATGGAGGGGCTGAATATCGCCTTTGGCACATTTTCTTCGTGAAGATGGTATTATGCACTGTCTCACATGCCCCAATGCACCAGAACAAAATGGTGTCTCGAAACGCCGCCACCGACATATTGTAGGAACAGGGCTCACACTTTTAGCTGTTTCTTCGGTACCTAAATCATATTGGATGGATGCATTTGAAGCTGCTATACACCTCATTAACTACATGTCGTCTCCAACCATTAACATGTTGTCTCCATGGGAGAAGCTTTTTGGCTCTCCACCAAATTACAACACATTATGTGTGTTCGAGTGCTCTTGTTTTCCCTATATTAGACCCTATCAGCAAAATAAACTTGATTATCGGGCCTCCCATTGTGTGTTTCTTAGCTATTGCAATAATCGTCGGGGTTACAAGTGCCTAGACCTTACCACTAAGAGAATTTTTATCTCCAAGCATGTTGTCTTTAATGAAAGCCATTTTCCCTTTGACAAGCAAAACACTCTTACCAATCTGATCTCCACCTCAACTTTACCTTCTATACTTGGACCGCCCGCAATTCGTTTTCCTTGCTCTACTCCCCCATCTAACCCACATCCTTCTCAGGTATTAAACCAGCCCAGACTATGTGCACCTCTTGACCCACCCCCCGATTCCAACTCTCCTAATGAACGCATTATCAATAGCCCAACACCTAATCCCACTTCTTCACTCAACCCACTTAATGACCCAAACCCCTCTACAACCACAACAACCCATCCATGCTTACCCCAAATATGCCCAAATATGTTATGTTAGCTAGCCCACTTGATGAAGTTGAGCCCACAAGCTACTCCACTGCTCATAACAATCCACGTTGGATGTTGGCCATGGCTGATGAATACAAGGCCTTAATGCACAATCAAACTTGGAGTTTAGTCCCACCATCCCCTAAGCGCACTATGGTAACAACTGGGTCTAAAAAATTGAGTGCAATCCTGATGGTTCTATTAATCGGTTCAAGGCTCGTTTAGTTGCAAAAGAGTATCACCAAGAAGCAGGCTTGGATTATGATGAAACCTTTAGCCCAGTGGTGAAGCCCACCACTACTAGAATTATTCTTACTATTGCCATGTTTCTTTAGTGGGAAACTCGCCAACTTGACATAAGTAATGCCTTCCTTCATGGCTACCTCGTGGATGACATTTACATGCGTCAACCATTTGGATTCTTGGACCCAAAGCATCCTACATACGTGTGTAAACTACACAAGTCTCTTTATGGGCTTAAACATGCCCCACCTACCTATCATCTCTTGCACGTTGGATTTCAGGACTCCAAAGATGACATGTCTCTGTTCATTCAGCGAACTTCTACAGATCTCACCTTCCATCTCATATATGTTGATGGCATCTTGATTACAAGCTCCAATTCCTCCACCATACAACAAGTAATCACTGAACTCAGTACCCCTTTTGCTCTCAAGGATCTTGGGCCAGCCCATTATTTTTTGGGAATTGAAGTGCACAAGACAACTCATGGTATTCACTTGTTGCAACACAAATATACTCAAGATCTTTTGGTTCGTGCCAGCATGCATGAGTGTAAACCTTGTCACACCCCAATGTTGTCTTCTTCTAAGCTCATCTTCACCTCAGGTGATCCACTACCCAATGCAACTGAATACCGTAGCATTGTATGGGCTCTACAGTATCTTACTATCACCCGCTCCGATATTGCCTTCTCAATCAATAAGATGTGCCAATTTTTGGCAAAACCGACCACTGAACATTGGTTGGCAGTCAAAAGAATACTCCGGTATCTCAAGGCTACCATTACTCATGGACTTCTCATACAACGATCTAACGATCTTACACTTGAAGCATTTTCTAATGTAGATTGGACTGGATACCCTGAAGATAGATGTTCACATGTAGGTTTTTGCATATTCTTTGGCCCTAACCTTGTCACATGGAGCTCTAAGAAATAGTCTATAGTCTCCCACTCTAGCACTGAGAGCGAATATCAAAGTATTGCCTCTGTTGTAGCTGATCTCTCATGGATTCACATGCTTCACACCGAATTGGGTTTCCCTCCTAACTCCCCCTATCCTATGGTGTGACAACTTAGGGGCAACCTACCTATCTTCTAACCCCATTACTCATGCAAGAAACAAACACATACATCTGGACATCCACTTTGTAAGGGAAAAAGTTGCAAATCAACTATTACAGGTCAAGTTCCTTCCTACTGCTCAACAGATTGTAGACATCTTCACTAAACCACTTCTTGGGCCCAGGTTCACTTCCTTGAGAGACAAGCTCACTATGTTTCCCCCCACGTTTCGCTTGAGGGGGGCTGATAGAGACTCCACTAATGTTAAGTCAAGAACAATGGAAAATCTAGAATTCACGTAATAGTTGCTAAATTGATGGCAGATCTCATGCTCGAGAATATTGGTCTTGCACAGTTGTTCAAAATATTTAAAATTCAAAATCTTTGTATATTTATTACAGTCAACTTTTGTATCTATATATGTACGGAACCATCCATTTGAAAGAATCAAGGAAAAGAATTTCCCTTTCTTTCACTCTATTCTTTCAATTATCCGAAAAGGAAAAACAAATGGTGTTCAAATTAAAGAAGAACAAATTAAGAAATAACAAGTAATAACCGTTGCACCCATTGAAACCTATTGAAAGAACTTCATTTAAATGTAAAATGTAACCATTCAAGTTTAAAACAAGGCAAAAGCTTTTAATCTTTTACATTTGCATGAGTACAGAGTACTATTTGGGTAAAGGAAGAAATAAAAAAGATAAAATAATACAATCGTACAACACAAGATGACAAGAACAAAAAGAAAGAAAAGAAAAATAAAAACTAAATATAAGAAGAGAACTAAAAAGGGAAAAAGATTAATGTAAATACCTTGAGCTTGCCTTAAAACAATGGTATGTGTGACTGTATCTCTGATCTACAGACTGCAATGTCAGTTTGGTCTGTGCATCTCTCTTCGAAGAGTTCTTTTCGATTTCAAAAAAAGTGAAGGGGAAAAATGCTTTAGGGTTTTCACCTTATTAGGTTAGTCTTAGTCTCTTAAAGTTGTAGATAATTACAACCATATCCCTAATGGTGTGGTGGTCCCTTACATATTATAAGAGAGGCATTATGACTCAATGGGTTGGATTGCTATAAACCTGACACCGACCTGAACCGACTTGGTTAGAGTTCCAGAACCCTAACCCGACCCTAAACCCTACTCAACTGCCCCGAACCTGATCCATTAGGGTCGGGTCAAGCCGGATTTACCATTTAACCCAGTCCACTGACGCCCCTAGTTGATGGTGTTGACAAAATGGTTTTTCTTGAATTCAATTCAAAGCTGCTTGTTGAGCCGATCAGTTTGAGAAGAAGAATGGTTATCAATTTCAAGAGTTGAAAACTTCTGATGAGGAATTTCTAAGGACCTTTCACTCTGATAAGGTGCAGCCTATTGTGAGTCCAATTCAAAGGGAGGTTCCATGGGAAGAGTGTGCTTCTCTCCATAAGCCACTGACCAACTACTGGGTCGATCATCTTTCAGTCGAGCTCTTCTCCAACAATGGACAATCTGAATTCAAAACCATTCTCCTGTCATTGAAAAGAATATTTCTTGACCTCTTTGATATGTGGAAGGAATTGAGCAACATTAAACTCTATGCTCATGGGATCCTTATGGAGAACAACTCTGTTGGTGCAAGGAGGCACAAGTTTTTATAGAATAACCTGGAACCTAACTACCAAAAGGTTTCCTCTGTTTGGATTCAGACAGAAAGATTGATTGAGTTGAGTTTTGAAGACAATGACCTAAGGACAAATGTTGGCTTATCTCGCAAGGTGTATTGGTCATTGGAAGACAAGTGGTATTCAGTTGGCATTGCTGGCTACAGTTCAAAGACCAAGCAACATATGGTCAAACATAAAAATGGTGAAAAGACAAGATTCTATATTACTAGAGAAGAAAAATGACAATTATATTTGAGGTTCAGCATTAAAAGTACAATTATCAATGGTGGAGGTTATGGTGATATGGTTATACTAGCTATTAGTTGGGATGACTGCCAAGAACAACCTGGAGATATCTTGTGGGCAAAACTTACAATGCACACAAATTGGCCAACAACTATAGAGAAGGGATCACATTTGGGTAAGCATAAAAGCTTGAAGTCATTTTCTAGTGAAATATCTGCCCATGTGCAATGTTCTGGAGCTCATGATCTTGCAAGAAAATTTTCAATTGCTGGCTCTAGGGACCCTGTTCAATTGCTAACAGAATGCAACAGCTGCCAGCTGGCATTCTGTTACGAGCCTTTTACAGGAGGATTGGTGATTCGTATCTCCTTTGACCACACCGACAGGCAAAACGTGAATGCAACAGCTGCCAGCTGGCATACCTAGCACTGAAGTTAGTTATGATAAAGTCAGGACCAGTGGCAAAACAATTGTTAAGGGGAATCTTACGGTTATGCTGATATTATTGTAATCATTGGTATGATTTGGATGTATCGGCTCTCAACCTTATAAATATCAATGTGTGAATAAATATTGAGGGGATGGCTACACTATTTTATTCTTCTTCTTCTTCGGTATTCTTTTGATCGCTGATCGCTGAGTCCTCTGTGAGTGGTTCTCTAACACTATAGCTTGGGGAACCGTGTCCTTTTCTGTTTATATAGAAAGACACGTAACAACATCAGCTTCAAGTGGTGGATAGTGGCGTTTTTGGCTGCAGCTCTATCTTCTTCACCACTAACAATCTCTCTCCCCTCCAAGTCAGTGTTCCTCTTAGGCTACTGTCTCTGATTTTCTATTCCAACCCCCATATGCCTTGCAAAAAAGAGCTAGGGAACTGGTTTCATCCACAGGTACAAAGAAAATTTTGAAGGAGGAACAGTGGAGTCCTATTAAAAGTTTCTATTGTGATTGCTTGATCTTGTCTTCTCAAAGAATCAATTTTGACCTGTTCAACAGGGATATTCCCAGTCTATCAATGGGATTGATTTTATTTCCACTCAATTGTTGATATTTGGAGATTCTGAACATTTTTTTTTGTTGTCTCCTTAAAATGTTAATGGACTATTCACATTTTATTGCTTTTAATTGGTACTTGCAATATAATTTACTTTTAGTTATTCACTAATATTAACTGCTTTTACTTTATTGTTTAGTGATTTTGGTTGCTAATGAGATTTCCTTAGTAGGTGATAAGATTGATGAATGGGTTATGGGGAGATTATACTTGTTTATGCTAGCCTGTGGAGGGAAGGCATGGAAATACAAGCTTTTTTTCTAAGAGAAGAGATGAGAGAGACAGAAAGCATGGTTTCAGCAGCAGCATAACAAGTATAGTTAGAAAAAAAAACAGAGAGAAGAAAGAATTTTTCTCTAGGAATGAGGATTTGCTCTAGGAATATTAGGGGATTTAGGGGTAGGAGTCCAAGGAAGACAGTAAGGAATCTAGTGAGGTGCTATAGAGTGGAGTTGCTTTTATTACAAGAAACGAAGTTGGTAGGGGTGGATGGGAAGATAATTAGTGAAGTTTGGGGTTCTAGTAATGGGGACTAGGTGGCGTTGGATTCAGAAGGTCTTTTGGGGGGTTTACTCTCAACTTGGGACCTGGGAGTGTTTAAAAAGGTGGGTGGTGAAAGCTGAAGTGTTGTAGTTGAAGTAGCAGAAGAGAGAAGAAGACCAAGAGATGATGAGACTGTCGAACTGAATAACCCAGTCGACAGTACTATTATTAATATTAGTGTATAGTATAATGTTATAGAAAAAGACTGGAATGCCCTTGAATAGTGATGGGACACCCAGACAACTTAAAACACTAAACAAACTTAAGCCCATTAACACAGGCCCAGTACATAATAACTTAAACTCAAATACAAGCTAATAAGAACTCTTATCAGCCGAACCATCAATACATAAAAAACATTCAACCTAACACTCCCCCTCAAGCGAAGCATGGATGTTAATCATGTTTAGCTTGCCAAGAAGGTCCATGAACTTTGTTGCAGCCAACCCTTTAGTCAGTGCATCTGCAATTTGCATCTTAGATGGAGTGTAAGGAATGCAGAGTTCTTCCGAGACTATTCTCTCTCTAACAAAATGTCGATCAATTTCAATATGTTTTGTCATGTCATGTTGCACAGGGTTACTTGCAATGTTGATGGCAGCCTTGTTGTCACAATACAATCTGAGAGGACCCTCAGCTTTAATACCAAGCTCATTAAGAAGGGTCCTGCGCCATAGGAGTTCAGCAACCCTGTGAGCCATAGCTCGATATTCTGCTTCCGCACTTGATCTAGGAACTACATTCTGCTTCTTACTGCGCCATGTGACCAGGTTCCCTCCCACAAATGTACAATATCCTGAAGTTGATTTTCTGTCTCCAACAGAACCAGCCCAATCTGCATCAGTATAAGCTTCAATTTCAATTCTATTGTTTTTCCTAAATAGAATTCCCTTTCCTAGGTAAGTCTTCAAGTACTTGAGAATCCTTTCAACTGTTTTCATATGAGGGATCTTTGGAGAGTGCATGAACTGACTGACAACATGCACAGCATAAGCAATATTTGGCCGAGTGACGGATAAGTATATCAGCTTCCCTACCAATTTCTGGTATCTCTCTCTATCACAGTAGTCCTCCCCTACTGATTCCTGTAGGCCATGATTCTGTTCTATTGGAGTATCTACTGGCCTACACCCCATCATGCCTGTTTCTTCTAAGAGGTCAAGAACATACTTTCGCTGACATATGTAGATTCCCTCTCTTGACCTAACAACTTCAATCCCAAGAAAATATCTCAAATGGCCCAAGTCTTTGATCTCAAATTCCGAAGCTAGAAACTCCTTCAGTCTTTTTATCTCTTCCAAGTCATTCCCGGTAATTACCATATCATCCACATAAACAATGAGTGCAGTAAGTTTGCTATCCTGTCTCCTTATGAACAAGGTATGGTTTGCACCACTCTGAGTGTACCCCACTTTCTTCATGGCCCCACAAAACCTCTCAAACCATGCACGGGGAGATTGTTTCAACCCATATAATGCTTTCCTCAGTTTGCACACCTTTCTACCAAAGTCATAGCCTGGTGGAAGTTCCATAAATACCTCTTTATGAAGGTCACCATTTAGGAAGGCTTCCATACTCATGACCTGAACCGATGTCTGCATCGATGTCTGAATCGAAGCCAATAACTATAGAGAAGGGATCACCATTTAGGAAGGCCTCAATACCTCAGTTTGCACACCTTTCTACTAAAGTCATAGCTTGAACCGATGTCTGCATCAAAATAGTAGAGGCCTCCATACTCATGACCGCTCCCAATCGTTCTCCTCGTCAATCTGTCCTGGAAGACACAATAAGTAGGAAAAAAAGTTATACTATAATTCAAATTTTTGGTAAGTTTTGAAACAGACAAAATATTTGAGGTAAGACTGGGAACATGTAAAACTGATTTAAGAGCGAGGTCCTTGCTTAGGTCAACCACCCCCTTTCCAGAGATGGTGGAGAAAGACCCGTCAGCAACTCTCATCTTATCCTGACCAGATAACAGATGATATGAAGAGAATAGGGATGACATATGTGTCATGTGGTTAGTACACCAGAATCAATTATCCAAGAAGTAGAGTCAATAGAGCTAGTGGCACTGAAGGCAGAGACTGTACCTAATCTGGCAAGAGATGTGGAAGCAAAAGAATTATCCCTTAAACGGGCTAATGCCCTGCTAAGGACCTCTACCTCACTAGCAGTGAAGCCCAAAGTACCAGTTACAGAGGAATCATCAACCTGTCCCATAGGAGAAGAAGACACTGTTGGTATATTCTGTGAGTTGTCACCATTGTTGCTGGTGACAAGATTCCCACTTGCCGCATGACCCTTCTGTTGTTTCTTGTCCTTTCTTAATGCAGCTGGCTTCAGGTGAGGGTATAGGACCCAACACTTTTCTTTTACATGTCTCTCACCACCACAATGAGTACACTTGAGGTGCTTCTTGTCTGGATGTCTGTTTCCCTTAGTAGAAACCAGGGCTGAATGTTCTCCAAATTGTTCAGTTGGTTGAGTCTGGGAGTTAACTTGCATCTCCTTTCTCCTGACTTCTTCATTCCTCACCATATAATAAACATGGTGTAACTCGGGTAATTCATCTCTCCCCAGAATTTGTGACCTTATACCCTCATACACTAGGTCTAGACCAGCCAAGAACTTGAAGGCTCTGCTCTCTTCAATCTGCTTATCATGTCTCTCCTTGTCCCTGGCATTTTCCCAATCTAGTATCAAGTGATGGTCAAGTTCCTCCCAAAGACCTTCCAGAGTTGAAAAGTATGTGGCAACTGTCATATCACCTTGCCTTAAGGCAGCAATGTCTTGATTCAATCTGTAGATTCTAGCATTCCTTTTCTTTTGTCCATATGTCTTAGACACCTTTTCCCAAATCTTGGTTGTTGTAGGAAAGTGATGAACAGTCCTGGCAACTCGAGGAATCATAGAGGCAAGCAACCAGGACATAACTGTGGCATTCTCTTTGCGCCACACAGCATACTCTGTACTGCCAACTTCAGGTTCCTTCTTTCTCCCATCTAGGTAGCCTGTGAGATCATGGGAAGTAATAAACAACATTGTGGAAACTGACCACTCCCTGAAGTTGTATTCATCCAGCAGCACACTTGTAATCTGCAAGCTGTGCAGATTAGGGTTTTCCAGATTTGAAGACCTTGCCGCAGGTCTGTTATCCCTAGAAGAAACCTCTCTGGATATTGAAGACATCTTGATTGCAGCCTCTGTGTAGATGACACTGATTAAGACTAGCCAAAGCAATTCTGAAGGTTCTGAACCAGTTCTGGAGCAGGTTCTGATAGCTCTCAACACAGTTTTAGGCTTGCCGAGACTGTCACAGTTCTGAAGCAGTTTAGTTACAGCAGCAAGTGAGGAGTTCTAGGCTAGTAACCAACCTGGAACTAAGGGCTCTCCACTATTGCTATGCAGACTCCACTTGAACTTCGAGTACTACAACTGTAAAGAGAGTGCCCCTCCTTACGACCAATACTAGGACTGCTGAAATCAGTCCTTAACTAGGTTTGTCCTATACAGACCTCTCTTAGCAGTCGAATAGCTGCTAACTACTAGAAATAGTCTAGTAGGACATCAACTTCTGGGTCTTACTTCCCTTGCGCCCTACAACCAAGGGAAACCCTAGGTTTGAACTTTGTGTTGTTCTCCTAGAACCCTAGAGTTTCACAGCAACAACCAAGATGACAAAAAAAGAAGAAGAAAGACAGCAGGAGAGAGGAGATGGCATCGACTGTAACCAGGAAGGTGCTCAATGCTCTGATACCATGAAAGCTGAAGTGTTGTAGTCGAAGTAGCAGAAGAGAGAAGAAGACCAAGAGATGATGAGACTGTCGAACTGAATAACCTAGTCGACAACACTATTATTTATATTAGTGTATAGTACAATGTTACAAAAAAAGACTGGAATGCCCCTGATTAGTGATGGGACACCTAGACAACTTAAAACACTAAACAAACTTAGGCCCATTAACACAGGCCCAGTACATAATAACTTAAACTCAAATACAGGCTAATAAGAACTCTTATCAGCCGAACCATCAATACATAAAAAACCTTCAACCTAACAGGTGGTTTAAAGGGATTTTCTCCGTATCTGTAGTGTCGGAGTTAGTAAATTCATCAGAGAAAGCTATGGTGTCAAACGTCTATGAACCACATCTGGATAGTGAAAGAGATGAGATGTGAGAGGAATTGGAAGGATTTCACAAGGCAGGAGTGAAGCTATGGCTATTAGGGGGTGATTTCAATGTGGTCAAGAAGATAGGGGAAATGAAGGGGGGAAGGGATAGGTAGGTGCCAAGTGCGGTGAGAAGTTTTGGGTATTTTTCTAGACGAAATGAGCTGGTTTGGCAACATTGGTCATTGGTGGGATCGAAATTTACTTGGTCAAATGGGCAAGATCCGCCGGTTTTTAGAAGGGTGGGCAAATTTCTTTTTGAATGGGGATGGGAGGAATTAACCGCAAACTTGAAGCAAGAAACCTTGGTGCTTTCTATTTCAGATCATAAAGCAGTGTTATTAATGGAATTTGTTAGGCTTGAGGGTCCTAAACCATTTGGATTTGAAAATATGTGGCTAGGGCACAAATTTTTTAGAGTTTTGTGGAAGATAAATGGAATAGTTGTTAAGGGGGGATTTGAAGATCTAGAGTCAATCAGTGTTTGGGATTGTGACTGAAAGGAAGAAAAAGGTGTGGGGCAAGATGGCAAGGCTGGACAAATTTGAGGAAGACAACAAATTGATAAAGGAAGGATGGGAGGAAAGGGAGAAACTCAAGGTGGAATTAGATAGACTTATTCATTTATTTGACCTTGGACAGAATTGAAGAAGATGTAAGAGAGTGGTTGGGAGAGGGAGTTTGATGAAAGGGAGGTTTGAGGAGCTATGAAGAAAACGAAAGGGAATAAAGCGCTAAGTCTAGATGGTCTTAGCATCTCTTTTTTCAAAGCTTTTTAGAAAATAGTGAAGGGGCAGATGATGGGGATGTTCAAGGAGGTGTGGGTAGATGAAAAAATGGTGAGTGCTACCTTTATTTATTTGATATCAGAGGTGGATGGAACTGTGAGTGAGGGTGAATGATTTCAGACCTAGGTTATTTATCTTAGATTGAATATGGTATTACATTTGGTGGTGGGCCCAACACAAGTGGCCTTTATTCAAGGAAGACAAATATTGGATGGGTTGGTGATTGCTGGTGACTATGTATATTCAATATTAAGGAGTGGTATTCCGTGAGTAGTTTGTAAAATTGATATGGAGAAGGGTTATGATCATGTGGAATGGGGTTTTTTTAGAAGAGGTGGTGAGTTAAATGGATTTTGGAGGGAAATGGAGAAGCTGGGCATTTGCTTCACAAGTGTTTATTCGGTGTTAAGACAAGTGGATCCATTATCTCCATTACATTTTGTGTTGGTGGTGGAAGTGTTGAATAGGTTGTTAAATAAAGGTGTAGAGGCAGGTTTGTTTAGGGGCTTTGAGGTGGGGATCGAGAGGCTGAATATTTCTCATCTACAATATGCTGAATTGCTGATGATATGTTGATCTTTGTGGATGCAATAGCAAAGTAAGTTCTGAAATTGAGGGGGTCCTCAAAGGTTTTGAAATGCTATCGAGGCTGAAAATTAACTAACTTAAACAGAAGTGTTATGATTGGGGTAGGAAATGTGCAGCAGGAAACTTTGGAAGAGTGTGCAGCTTCATTGGGTTGTTTGATAGGTGAATTCCCTTTTACATATTTGGGATTACCTATTGGCACAAAAACTTCAGCCCTATCTACTTCTACTTGGCATCTGGTTTTGAATAGAATTGAGCAAAGGCTAATAGGGTGGAAGGGGAAATATCTATCATTTGGGGGGAAGATTATCATCATAAATTGTCCTTTCAAACTTTCCAATTTATTATTTGTCACTGTTAAAAGTTCTAGTAGTAGTGAGTCAAGAAATTGAAAGGCCTCAGAGGGAGTTTTTGTGGAATGTTAAAGTGGCTCAAAAAAGTTTCATTTGGTGAGATGAGAGTGGGTATGTAGGGAAAGGAAAAATGGAGGTTTGGGGATTAGAAGGGTGAAGAGTTTTAATCAAGCTCTTTTGGGGAGGAAGGTTCTAACTTGCAAGTATGGAGTTGTGAATCTTGGGTGGGATCCAAGGGAGATTAACTCTTTATATGAGGTGAGTGTGTGGAAAGAATTATGAAATTTCAATCAATTGTAAACTCTTGTATATCTTGGAAAGTAGGGGATGGCCCTAGCATCATATTTTGGGAGGATGAGTGATTAAGCATGGTAAAGTTGTGTGAGGTCTGTCCAAGACTGTATAGGCTAGTAGATCTAATATCACAACTTCAAAAGGTCTTTGCTTGATAGGGAAATGGAAGAGTGTGTGATGTTGTTATCTACACTGCAGGATGTGGTGATTCTTCCAAATTCCAAGGCCTCGAATGCTAGGTGGTAGAAGGGAAATAAGAGCGGTAAATTTTCATAAAATCCTGGCTCAAAATCAGATGGAGAGACATCATGTAGGAGAAGTGTGGGGCAATCCAATTCCTCCTAGAGTTAAGGCTTTTGCTTGGCTGGTGGTGATAGACAACATTCTTAACACAAGATCATTTGAAGAAAAGAGGCTTCATCTTTGCAAATAGGTGTGTATTAAGCAAAGATATTGACAATGTTATGCATTTGATGGTGGATTGCATTTACACAAGTATTTGGTTAGTCTCTTCAAGAAGGGGAGATGGGATTATCATTTTCCCAAGAAATTTTTGAGAAGTGGCCAGTGGTGAATGGTAGCAAGAAAACATAAGTCGTGGAGTTGTATTCCTTTTGCAGTTTGTTGGGAGGTTTGGAAAGAATGAAATAGAATAATATTTATGAACAAGATGAGCATGGAAAGACTTTGTGTTGTCATTGGTTGGAGATTGCTTGACTGGGTATTGATTCTTCCGGAGTTTGAGGGTCTCAAGAAGGAAAATTTTGGAGCTACTTTTTGGTCCTCATTAAACTTATCTTAATTGGATCAAAGGCATATGTATTTGAAGGTTGATAGTCTCTATTTTATTGTTTATTTCTTTTATTTTCTTTGTATTTTGGGCGATGCCTCATCACCTATTATCTAATACCTTTTTTCATTTAATGAATTTTTTTGTCTTTATTTTTCTCAAAAAAAAATAAAAGAAGCAACTGGGATAAAGGCAAATTGAAGTGGAAGGTGAAGGAATGGAAAGATCCATCGTATGGACGCCCAGATAAAGCGGAATGGAATGGGCGAATTTCAAAAATTTCTTTCCTTCCTACAACTGGGAATCGCATTCCCTATTTTAGAAAACTGATTTTCAAGGATCAATCTTGAATCAAGAACCGAACCAGATCTGAAACAAAACAGTAGGAGAGGGAAATACCTGATACGGAGAATTAGTATCCCCTAACGAAAGTGTTCACGCCTAGAAAAATCACCAAAGACTGCTCCCACTGAATATGGCGCAGTGTAGGACGTAACAGAATCAACAATGTTCTTCACAAGAACTGGTTCCTTCGCAAGAACCCACTGGACGGCAGGTGAGCACAACCTCTTTTTAATTCTTTCACAAAGAACTGAAACCAAGAACGCGTCTTGATGACTCCCACGCGAGTGGAGACGAACTGCTAATGGTGGCGGCGGCAGGAAAGAGGCGGCAGAGAGAAATTGGCGCAGTCTCACTATATGTTGATTTCTCTCTTCTGTGTTGTATATGTATCTCAGATGAGTGTGTTTTGAGGCTGCCGCCCCCTCCACCTTTTATAATCCTAAAGGGATCAGCTCCTAATCCTATTAGGAGATGTTGATCCCCTTAAGTGATAAGGCAGAGTCCTTATCTAATCTGCAGATCTTGGTCAGCCCTCCTAATCTGATTAAGAGTTTTCAGTTTTGAATCAAATTCAAATCTGGACTCTTACTGAGTGGATAGGGACTTTCCCTTATCATTTAAGGCAGGTCCACATCTCAGATCCGCCCCATTCAAGCTAATCTAATCAGCCAGGTCGTATTGGGCTTTTGGCCCATTAAATGTATGTACTCACTTAAGCCTTCCAAATTGTTGCCTAGTTGGGCTTTCTCTGTATGGCGTGGGACCCAAACATTGATCTATACAGCAGCCACAAGGGTTTGGCCCAGCATCCGTCACAAGGCTTGGCCAAATTCACTAGAAAGCCCAGTGAACCCCTTGAGCCCATCATATGAACTCTATGGGCCCAACACTTACACTAAGTGGTCCTTGGGCCAAGCCACCTTATAACACCCAAGGACTGTGGGCAGATGCAAGATTAGCCCATCAGATTTAACCCTCAATGGCCTTATACTTAACTTCTCAGCCCATAATGATTAAACACTGCCCGACAAGGGAGGACCTCTCCCCCGACTGCAAGGTACAGTGTTGCACTCTCCTCTTACATGGACCTCGGGGATTAAAACCTTTTGCAAACAATTTTGGAAACCTATATATATATATATATATATATATATAGATATTGTCCGACAGTTTTGGTTTGCATCAGAGAGAGTGCATTTTCCCGATCATTACCTTTGTCCGACAAAGGGGTTAATCCTGTCACTATGATTACCCACTCATATGGGTTCATGGACCATCTCAACATACCCAAGTTTTGACCCCCTCTAAGGGTCTCACTAATTGGCATATCAAAGATGGTCCAATCCGCCATCTAGTGTGGTACCATAATTGAGTCTAGGGGTCAGGTGTAACATTCCAGTTTTGCCCACTAATCACCAAGGTCTAGGGCAATTCTAGAATTCTGGTCCGGTTCAATGTCTCAAGTTGATCCCACATTGCATGTGCCTCGGGTCTCACCCTGGTGGCAGAGACAGGTCACCCCAACCGACTTAGCAGCACATCCTTGTCAGCCTTATCAGGATGGGTCTCCCTAGACCGACCCACTGGCTATGAACGTTATAAACCAACACAAGTCTCATAAGTGTTCGGTTTTAAGGGTATTATACAGAAACACACCACATGACATGAATCAAATATGCACTTTATTCATTTACAATAAATGTCATAAGTACATCAAACTGATTGGAGATAAGGGCATGCAAAACTGTCTAATAGAAGGAGACTCTAAATTAGTTGTGGGTTGGATATACAAATAGACAATTTGGGAATATGGAGTCATAGTTAAGCCATGAGTGAGGTGCAGTGCTCAACAAGGAAAGTTAGTGCTAGAAATGGGTTACAAATGGGGAATTTGGAAATATGGAGTCATAGTTAAACCATAAGTGAGGTGAAGTGCTCAGCAAGGGAAGTTAGTGCTAGAAATGGGTTAGAAGATCAGAAAATGTATTAGTTGATTCTTTGGCCAAACAAGGGGTTAACAGGGAAATTCTATTTTGAGTTGTTTAGTATGTTTAGCTTATACATTTGGTCTTTTGCCCATTTCTGTTAATGGGCTTTGTTCTTTGTAATCTTGTTTTAATTAATAAAACTTGTTTCTTATCAATGAGAAAAAGTTATGTAGTGGTTCATAGTGGCAAGATATTCTTCCTTCTAGAGAAGAGACTGCTCAGGAATTTTCACCTTTATGAATTCCAGTCTAGCTAACCAACTGAAGTATCTAGTGGTTCATAGTGGCAAGATGTCTCATCCTAAGAAATTTATGCCCATTAGCTTGGTAAATATCCTGTATAAAATTGTTGCAAAGGTGTTGTCTCAGAGAATTAAGTCAGTGCTTCCAACCATTATCTCCCCAAATCAAAGAGCTTTTGTCATGAACAGGAAGATCATTGATCAAATCCTTATTGCGAATGAGAGTGTGGAGGAGATGAAAAGAATGGGAAAGAAGGGGATAATTTATAAACTTGACTTGGAGAAAGCATGTGACTTGGTGAATTCATGGATTGGCACTTCCTATTAAGCAACTATAGGTTATGAGACAAGTGATGAAAAGTGGATTAAAGACTATGTGAAAATTTGTCACTATTCAATCTTGATTAATGGTACAATTGTGGACCACTTTCTAGCTATTGGAGGAATTAGACAAGGGAACCCCTTATCACCTTTTTTATTCACCTTAGTAGTTAATGTGCTGGGCATTCTAATCTAGAGAGTAGATTTGAAGGGTTTGCTGAGAGGGTGGTGAGTGGGTAAGGAAAGAATGCCTATTACCCATCTGTAGTTTGCTAATGATACCATACCCTTTTGTGAAAGAGATGATATGGCTTGGGTAAGAATTTTGAAAATGGTGATCCAAGTGTTTGAGAGGATGTCAAACATGAAAATAAATTTCAATAAGAGTTGTGTGGTGGGGATCAATCTGGATGAAAGAGAGGTAGAGTGTGTAACTATTTTGGGTTATGAAGTTTGCTAGTGGCTAATGAATTACTTGGGATTACCTTCGAGAGGGTACCTAAGAAATGTGACTTTCTAGAAACTGATGGTGGACAAGTTTACAAAAAGATTAACCTCTTGGAAAATGAACCATCTCTCACTAGTTGAGAAGAATAACATCGATCTAGTCAACATAGCTAATTTGACCATCTAATTTTTTCCAATTTAGATGCCTATCAGGATTTGTAGAAGCTTAGAGAAGTCAACGAGGGACTTCTTGTGGGAACCCGGAGAGGAGAGGGTGGACCATAGGATTAGGTGTGAAGTGGTAAGTAGAAGAAAGGAATATGGTGGCTTAGGGAATGGGAACATCCAAAAGAGGAGTATGGTGTTGTTAGGAAAATGGTTGTGGAGATTGCCAAGGGATAAGGATAAACTGTGGACGAAACTTGTGAGGACTCTAGTGTGGACAAAATCTTAGATCTAGTCTTTAGTAACTTGTTTGTTTTACTAGAAGAGGAAAGAGAATCAGGGGAGAACAAGGCACTAGATGCCCATGATAAGAAATCACAGAACTGAAAAGCAAGAAAGGATTGGCTCAAGGGGAAGAGGTAGTAGTATTTGAACTTGAGAATGTTAAAGTGTATTCAAGAACAAGAAAGGGAAGGGCAAAAGGAAAGAATACTAAAAAGAAAAAGAAGAGTGAAGTGGACAAATTGGTTTATAGGATCTCTTATGATAAGGGGGAGAATAAGAAGAGGGGGAAAAGGAAGGTGAGATAAGAGGGAGGAGGGTGTTAGGGTCCTTGACATGTTTAGGGAATGCAAAGAAGAGAAGATTGATTAGGAGTGTACTATGAAAAGAGAAGTCAGATATGATCCTAATCCAAGAGAACAAACTCTCAAAAATAAATAGAAGATGGATTTGAAATATTTGAGGAATTAAAGGTTTAAGTTGCACTTTCACACCTTGGGGAGCTTCATGGGGTATTTGGAAAAATGAGGAAATGGACTGCTAGAGGCACTCATTGGGAATTTTTGGTCTCCATTAAAATTAGAAGAGCAATTAATGGAAGGGAGTGGGTACTAACCAATTTGTATGGCCCTAATTCTTATAGAGAAAGAGAACAATTCTGAGAGGAGTTGAGTTCCGTAAGAGGATTGTGGGAGGGGCCTTGGTGTCTAAGAGGAGACTTGAATGTCCGTAGATTCTCCAGGGAAACAAACGAACTAAACCAGGGTATTACTCTTACATTGAGGAAATTTAACAACTTGATTGATTCTTTTAACCTGAAAGAACCACCACTCTAGGCTAGATAGGTTCCTCTTTTCGGTAGACTAGGAAGACTTGTGGAAAAACCTCATAGCTAGGCCCTTTCTTAGGGTAACCTCAGACCATTGCCCTATTTCTTTAGGATAGTAGTCATTGTTTGGTGGTTATTTCCCTTTCTAATTCGAGAATATGTGGTTGGAGGATCTTTTAATTAAGAGTAAAATCTTGGTGGGGTGAGGGAAGACCAAGAAACAGAAAAAGGGTGTCGGGTTTATGAGGACTTTGAAAGCTTTAAATTATGGGGAAAACTAACGTATGGAATGCTGATCACTTTAGAAGAATTAAAGAAGTTCAAGAAAGAATATCTTCTAAGATTGAGGATTTGGATAGAAAGGAAGCACAAAGAAACTTTAGTGAGGAGGACAGGGAAGAGCGGTGGAAGCTAAAGGTGGTATTGGAAGATCTTTTAAGAAAGGAAGAAGTTTCTTGTAGATAAAAATCTAGGTGTAAGTGGCTTCAAGAAGGGGACGGAAACACAGGGTCTTTCTTTTCATTCCTTAACAAGTGGGAGAAGAAGGAAAAAAATCATAACAAGTGTGGAAGTGGATGAGAATGAAGTCAGGAGGGAGGGGGAGATAGTTAAGGTTTTTCTAGATCATTTTTGCGGGCATTTTCTCTTGAATGGAGGTGAATAGGCAAGAATTACCTGAATTGGATTGGGATAGGGTGATTGATGTTCAATCTAGTGCCATGGAGGAGCTTTTTAGTATTGAGGAAATTAAAGAAGACATCTTCTCCATGGAAAGATCAAAAGCCCTTAGGCTGGATGGTTTCATCATGTCATTTTTTCAAGAGTGTTGAAAGATTCTAGAAATGACCTAAAGGAAGTGTTTGATGAGTTTCACCAAAAGGGAAAGTTTCACTAGGAACAAATGCTACCTTCATTGTGTTAATGCCTAAGAAAAAGGAAGTCGGAACCCAAATGGGACTTTAGACCAATTAGTTTGGTGTGGTGCCTCTACAAAATAATCGCAAAAGTTCTTTCAAGCAGGCTAAAAAAGGGTGTTACCCACAATAATCTCACATGCTCAAGGTGCTTTTGTGGCGGGTAGACAAATTCTAGACCAAAAGTCAGTGGCATATGAATGTGTAACTGAAAAGAAGAAAAAAGAAAAGAAGGAAAAGTGTTGTGTGTAAATTTGACTTAGAAAAGGCATTGGACTTGGTGGATTAGTCTTTCTTTCTTGAAGTTATGGAGAAGTCTGGGTTGGGAGTAAGGTGGAAAAAGTGGATTAAGGGATGTGTCATCTCAGTGCATTATTCATTTTTGATTAATGGATCTGCTAGAGATTTTTGCCCAACTAAAAGTGGATTGAGACAGGGCTTTGGATAATTCAACAACAGGTTGGAGGGTGGGAAGGGTTGACATTGGGGTTACCCACATGCAGTTCACAAATGACCTAATCCTTTTTTGTGATGACTATAGCCCCAAGGCCCTTAGGAACTTGAAATTTCTTGTTAGTTCATTTGAGAATTTATCCAAGTTAAGGGTTAATTTGGGGGAAAACTGTCTTCTAGGCCTGAATTTACAAGAAGAGGAATTCCTCAAAATAGTAGATTTCTTTCTAGCATCTTACACTCTACCTCCAGAGCTTAGACCATCTCTGCAGTGCCTCACCTACACTTGTAGCTTCATTTGTTTTTTGGATTGCCCTTAAGGTATTTGTATCTCCTCCCCCCTCCTTGACAATTTTAATGAATTACTTTTCATATTGATTGGAAAAAGAGGTCAAATAACTGATTGGGGATGAGATATCATCCGCAAGTGTAAACTCTACTATTCTAGATGAACATTTCAAAACTGATAGCATTGCATGATTTATGTGTCTTTAACTTGTTTGAATCATCAATGTGAAGAAGTGCTAACAAGAGTTTCAAATAAGCAGCTAGGTATTCTGTCTTTTGGAAGAAATGGAGTAATGCTTTTGAGATTGTGTTATTGTGCTTCAAGTTGAATGGTATTTGTTACTTTTTCATGTTATCTATATTATTTTTTTTATTTGGAAAATCTTTTTATTTGTGTTGGAAAGTATGGGCATCTTATACTTTTCTCTGCTAATATCTTTCAACATGCTATTATTCACCATTATTGATGTTTACATTTTTATTCATTTCCCATTACTAAAACCTAATCCATTTGTTTGCAGTCGAACATTTTTGTCAATCATTGGTGGGGTAATTGCTGGCATTTTGGAGTTTACTGGCTTGACTGGATTTGTCTTCTATTTCCTCGCCATAGCAATTATTTCTCTGGGAGTTGTAGCAAAGGCAAAATTCTCCATTCATTCATACTTTGATTGCTGGAATAGACTCCTACTTGATGGGTTTCTTGGTGGCCATATGGTATGTATGACTTTTTTAATATTGTGTAGCTTTTGCTACTAGATTTATATATTGTGGTACTTAAGTATGACCGACATCCCCCTTGTTTCCCAATGATTTAGTTAACTGCAAATAATAACACATGTATCTTGTAAAGTCTATCACGTTTTGTCTCAAATTTCAATTCTTGCAAGAACCTTTATGTAGGGGTGTCAATCGACCGGTTTTGATTTGGATCCAATCCGATCCAAACTTTATCAAATTGGATTTGGATGGTCCATTATAATTATTGGATTGGGCCAATCCAAAATAAATTGGTCCATATTCTTATTGATTTAAATTAGACCCAAACCAAATTTCCAATAATCCGATCATTAGCCCAACCCTTGTCTAATTTGAAATCAATCAAAACTGAAAACAACATAAAATCACTTTTATGAAAGTACTTTTACGAAAACATTTTTATAAAAGTACTTTGCACTTTTATAAAAGTACTTTGATGAAAAGTATTTACGAAAGCACTTTTATAAAAATAATTTTACAAAAGTACTTTTATGAAAGCACTTTTACAAAAGTATTTTTATAAAAGAACTTTTACAAAATCACTTTAATAAAATCACTTTTACAAAAGTACTTTTACATGAAAACACTTTTATGTAACCACTTTTACAAAAGTACTTTTATGAAAGTACATTTAAAAAAACATATTTACGAAAGTACTTTTATGAAAGCACTTTTATGAAAGCACTTTTATGAAAGTACTTTTACAAAATGACTTCTACAGAAGTACTTTATATAAGTCTATGGAAGTACTTTTCGAAAAGTGCTTTTACAAAAGTACTTTTCTTAGTACTTTTCAAAAGTACTTTTATAAAAACATTTCTACGAAAATACTTTTATAAAAACACTTCTACGAAATCACTTTAAAAGTACTTTTGCAAAAACACTTTTATAAAAGTCTATGGAAGTACTTTTCAAAAAGTACTTTTACAAAAATGCTTTTATAAAATTACTTTTACAAAAGCACTTTTCTGAAGTACTTTCAATAAAGTGCTTTTGTAAAAGCACTTTTATGAAAATATTTTTATCAAAGTACTTTTTACAAAAGTGCTTTTTCAATGCTAAAAGTGCTTTTATATAATTTTTTTATATTTCATTCGGTTTGGATTAGATCCAATCCAATCCATTTACATTTTAATGGATTGGATTGGATTTGGTTTGTATTAGATTTGGACTGGATTGTGTCCAGTCCATTTATAAGTGGACTCACATTGGACTGGATTGGGTTGGACCAAATCCACCCAATTGACACCACTTAATAGAATTTCTTTATGTATTTTTCTGCATTTTTCTGCAAATGGTGTTTCTGCTTTTTTCTGCAAAATTTCTACTTTTTTTTTGCAATTTTTGCAATTTTTTAGTATTTTCATGCATTTTTTTTTATTTTTTTACAAAATTATTGTAATTTCTGCATTTTTTGCTTTTTATTTTTATTAAGGGCAAAATTGGAAATCATGTATGATTCCGATTCCAGCCTCTTAATGAACCAAACAGTATAAATCAGAATCTGATTCTGATTCTGGTCTGAACCAAACAACCAAAAGAAATAGGCCATTTCAATTCCAACTCCAAGGGATTCCGATTCCGATCGTGAACCAAATGGGCCCTAAATTATGTCCTGCTATATCAACAAAAAGAAGTTAATGTTCTTGGTCTTTTTGAGAGGACAAACTGCCTTACATATCACCCTATCATTTATTGGTTATAAATCACTAACCTAGTTACTTAAATGAAAAGTCATTGTAGCAACAAAACTATTAACAGAAACAATGACTGTCTTGATGAAACTAAATTTTAGTTTGTATTCTTCCCCACCCAAAGCTTGGTTTTACTCTCGAGGCATAGAGGGCTTGGAATCCTGTTTAATTGTGAAGAGTTACTTTGTATTTATTTCCAAGTGCAATGACACCACAAAGACTTTATGCTTTTCCTCTTGTGCATGTATATCTAGCTATTTTATGAATTGCTGGAAGTTTTCTAGGTTCTCGAGGTTTTCCTTATACATTATCTTTTGCGTGTTTGCAATCATTCGTATTGTTCTGGATGTATCATTTCCATAATTTAAGGGTAGTGTTCTTAAAAAGAGCATAGTTCATTATGTTAAATAACATATCAGAATAAAGAGTAATACTAAGTAATATCGGGATTATGCCTCTACTAAAAAGGTATGCTAAATCAACTTGTTATTGAAATGTTGAAATAAGATGTCGATACTTTACCATTCATGCCCCATTTGTTTTTCGGTAATAAGTCATTTACCTGGATAAATGCATTTATCCAATAAGTATTTTCCAAGAAAGACTTATTCTCGGGTAAGTATATCAATCCATGTTATTTTATTTTTCATGTAAGTAAGGCAATGGCCATTTAAACATATATGTATGCATGTATATATTCATAACATTTCATACATTATTATTCTTTGTTTCAATTTTTAACTTGTAATTTGAGAAAGTATTAATGTCATTTATATAATAGCAATAGATGGCACTTGTTAGCATTTCAAGTTGATATTGAATTATATTTGTTATTTTTGAAGGAATGCATGTTATTAAGGATTTCTAATTAGGTAAAGCCCATTAGAATGGCCCAAACCATATTAGAAACTGGACCAAACTGTAATAATATGGTTTGACCTGCTTTGGTTTCTATACTAAAATGATTTGGTTTTGTCTAAAAATTTTTCAAACCATAATTTATTGGTTTGGTCTAAAAACTTCTCCAAATCGAACCATAAACATCCCAAGATGAGGAAAGCCAATGACCTGCAACTAACATATTCCACGCACATAGTAGTAACAATGCTATTGTACGTTACAAAAAGAAAACTGATGGGTTTGAAAAACTATTTCATTGTGAAATTTCCACATTACTCACCTTATATAACAAAAATACGTCTTTTTTGCTTATTAGTTTGAGCGAGGTTTTCATGTATCCATACTATAAGATTCATATTAGGGTAATGATTAAACTCAAAATATTGCCAAAATTGACTGTTTGAAGGACAATGTTGAAAAATATGAGCAATAGTTTCATCACTTTGGTGATAGAAAACTATATTCCACAAAGGTTTGTAAGCTTCTCGTGGCAAAATTATACATTGTAGGAAGTTTTTTTTCCCAAGTAACCAAATAAAGAACCAAATCCTAATTGACTAGGGTCGTCCATATAAGCTTAACAACTAGGTTTTGAGCAGTACTTCTATTAGACAGGAAGAGATATGTTGACTTAACGCTTTCCAAATTCATTATCCTCAAAACTGTTACAAGGAGGAAAAGAGCAATTGCTCTCATTCACTAAAGAGTCTAAAATGTTTGAATTAGAATGATAAATCTCATAGCTCACTTCAGCCATGGTATTTTGTTGTATTTATATTACAAGAGTTTTGAGCACAGATAGAGAACAACTATTAAGAAGTTGTAAAGAGAAAGAGTTTGCGGGTGAGTGTAAGATCATCATCATTCAGGCATTGGTTATGTGAGTTTATATTGGCATTTAAGATGACGTGGCAATGGTTAGGCTTATCAGCCCCCCTCAAGCAAAGTGTGGGAGAGTCCACGTGAAGTTTGGTGTTGGCATGGAACACAAGTGTAATTTGGATTAGCAGAATGTGATGGTTGTTCAATAAGTTGTGAAACCGAAGATAACACTCCATGTCAGTAATAAATTCATGGGTCTTGAGAGGTGTGGGCCCCATGTATTTTTGTTACTGATGTAGATAGTTATCATTGGTTCCACAGCTTACTGAAAAACTATTGTGTTCAGCTAATCCCTTCTCACACGAGTTGAGATGTATCGAACTAGGGTGATCCACACAGCTTGGTGAAGATGTTAGTTGATTGGCCACTAGTGGAGATATATCGAACTTCTAACTCCTTGGAGGTAATACTTTCCCACATAAAGTGGTAATCAATTTCAATATGTTTGGTGTGGGCATGAAACATGGGTTGACAAAAAGGTATACAGAGTTAATATTGTCACACCATGGTACAGGTGGACGGGAGAGTGAAATACCAAACCTACTAAAAAGAGAGCGAATCCATAGCATTTTAGACCATGTTTGGTTCACTATTCTGAGCCTCATTCTCTTAATTCTTGTTCATTCTAGGCAAGAATGAATAACATTAGAGTGTTTGGTTACAAAATTCTTGCCAAGGGCCACATTCTTTTTAGAATGAAAAATCAGCCCCATAGCACAAAAGTTGACTAGCCTGCAACATGAAAAATAATCATCCCTAGAAATGGAAATGGGGCGGGTTTGGGGCAGGGCACCCCCTCATCGTCTCCGCCCCATCCCTGGTGGCAGGGCGGGTTCGAGGTGGGGCATCCATTCCCCATCGGGGACGGGGAATCCCCGAATTTTCCCCGCCCCAAGGCAATTACTTAAAAATTATCTATTTTATGGACAATTTATACATAGGATATAGGAATTTGGGGGTATTTTAGAATTCAACTATATAATACTTTAGGGGTAATTCAAAAATAAAATTATAGGATCCTAGGATTTTAAAAATTTAGGGAAAACTTAAAGATATTTTAAATATCAATATTAAACCTAGAGATATTTTACTAATTTACCTTTGGGTTTAGGGAATTATATACAAAACCCGTCCCCACCCCTTACCCGGTTCAGGGAAAAATTATTTTCCCTATCCCCGTCCCGTCCTTGTTTAGGGTCGGGGAAAACCCGCCCCGTTCGGGGTGGGGCGGGGCGGGGCCCTGGTTTTACGGGGGAAATTGCAATCCCTAATCATGCCCCATCTTGCTTATTTCATTCTTTGAGGAAACTCTACCTATAAAACTTTTGCCATAGATGTTTACTTTTGCGAAAGCACTTTTATAAAAGTACTTTTACATGAAAACAATTTTACGAAAGCACTTTTTTGAAAATACTTTTACGAAATCACTTTTATAAAAATACTTTATAAAAGCACTTTTACGGAAGTACTTTTATGAAAGCACTTTTATGGAAGTACTTTTACGAAAGCACTTTTATAAAAGCACTTTTACAAAAGTACTTTTATGAAAGCACTTTTATAAAAGCACTTCTATAGAAGCACTTTAATAAAAGTACATTACTAAAGTACTTTTATGGAAGTACATTTACGAAAACACTTTTATAAAATCACTTTTACGAAAGTACTTTTATAAAAGCACTTATGGAAGTACTTTTATGAAAGCACTTTTATGAAAGTACTTTTACAAAACATCTATGCCAATTGGTAAACATTGACTATTGGAGACCTATGCTGGCAATTTGTGAATATTGGCACAACTTTTTTTTTTTTGAAGAATGAAAACGAGCAACATGGAACACTTGTCAATCTGAAAATAATTCATTTTTAGGAAAAAAGTGTTTGGTTCATAGCAATATTTTCTCATCCTACCTATTTTTACCCATTTTTTTCCATTTTAGAATTTCATCTTGGGTAAGAATGAGAAAGAATGAGAATTGAACCAAACATGGCCTTAGATGTGACAATGGCAACATTCTTGTACTCAAACTCAATGCTGGAGCAATATGCCATTGAATGCTTTTTATAGGCCTATGAGATCAGATTATTACCTAAGTAGATATAAAAGCTGCCCTAGAACCATGTATTATCTAAGCGGTCCAATGCATGCCAAAAAATGTATGAAGAAACGAAGAAGATGGTGGTGAAGCATAGTCCATAGCCCAAGGTGGACTTAAAGATATAGAAAAATCCTCTTAGTTGACAGACCTTGATTGAGAAATAGATATTCGATCATGACTATATTAAGTATTGTAGAGCACCAACAATAGTTCGGTACATAGAAAAATTAGGTAGGGGTGCAAATTGATATCCGATTCGATCTGAGATCTAATCCTATTTGGTCAAATTCAGATCACCCCTGTTCACTGGATCGAATTGGGATCATCCCTTATCTCATCTAATATATGCTATATATTTATAAATATAAACATATATAATACATATATGTGTTATTTATTTATTTATTAATATATTATTTATATATTTTTCTAAATTCGTTATATTATTTATTTTTTATAAAAACATGTATAAATATGATGAAAATAATTAAAAAGTACTTGTATTTTGTGTTTTTTCTTTATTTAAATTGGTATATTTTATTTTTATCTTAATAATCTATTTATTTTAAAGAAAACAAGTCGAATTGGATAAGATCCAAAGATTCGGCTTACTGATAGGATTTGAATTCAATGGAGGCCTATCAGATCGGATCGGATCAAATCCAACATGAACAATGTTGGATCGGATTCAGATATACCCTGTTCGAATCCAATCCGATCCATTTGCATCCCTAGCATTACGTAGAGGAACATCATGAGAGAGCAGTTCAACACTAGAAGACATGGGTGTAGAGATGGGCTTTGCACCTTTCATGTGGGCCTTGGATAGAAGATCATGTATATTTCTTTTGTAATAAGAATAAACCGGATTTGCTTATGATAGCTTTAACCTCCAAAAAGTAGTCAAGTGGGCCTAGATCTTCGATAGAAAACTCATGGGCCAAGAAACCTGAAGAGAGGAGATGCAAATGGATTGGTCCTATATTAAGTAACAATCACGAGAAAAGGAAACAACAATACGATTTTCAACTAATTAACTAACAAAAATCAAATTAGTGGTGAGTTTAAGTAAAAAAAGGGTTTTGAGACGACGAAATTGAGAAGTAGTTGAGGTAGCCAAGTGCAAATCAAAATATCCTGCTAAATAAGTTTTTCACCATTAGTAGTAATGATGTGTTTATTTATAAATAGGGGTTTAGGAGTTTGATCAAAACTTGAGTATGCCTATGTCATGTGATTGGAGGCACTAGAGTTTATGATCTAGATATGACTAGATGAGGAACACTAATAGAAGACTTATCGGATAAACCAATGGTTGAAAATGCAGAGGAAATAGTTGAGGATGCAAGTTGTCATACCTTTTCCTCAATGAAAAAACCCGATATTTCACCATTTGATCTAGAGAAAGAGAAAATCACAAAAGCATCATCTTGTCCCTTCACTGTAGCCTGATAGGCACATAGGTTAATGAGAAGCAACATGCCCATACTCTTTAAATTCATAGCATTGCACTTTTGATATGTATTTTTTATAGCTTTCTAGCAATAGTTGACTAACCAAATAGTTTTTCTCTCTTAGCAACTCACTAAGGATGGCATCAAGAGATGGAGTACTACCCCTACTAAGGATATTTGCCTTAACAACTTTATACTCTAGCTTTAGGTGCATTAAGAAATGCATCACTTTCTGTTAACTCATATTTAGTCTAAATATTTGTGAGACATGCATAGTACTCTTGAATCTTCTTTTCACCTTGACTATAGGAAAAAAAATTCATTCTCAATCTGGTATTGATAGGAAAAGTTGGATTGTTGATATACCTTCTCCATGTATGTGCATTTCCTTGGTAGTACAAAATCTCCGCATAGGTATTACAACATCTGTTGTGATTGAACTGAGAATCTAGGAAACCATTTTTGCATTATTGTCCTCTAGGTTTGTAATTTTTTAGCTTCACTACTATTTGGCTTCTCAAGTGTACCATCAATTAGACATAGTGCCCCTTCCTTTCCGTTGAACTTGACTAATAGGGAATTTGTTTTTGTTCATCACAAAATAGCAAAAGAAGACAATGAAAGAGCAAGGAAAAGATGATAATCATGTACATTAATGATTGCATGCCCAAAAATAGGTAGAAAACTCAATATACCGAACTAAGGAAGGGATCAAAACCCTTTAAAACAAATTCAGATCACCACAAGGCTTAAGGGGGATGGAAATTAACCTAGGGTGACACAAAATCTCTAATCTTAGCCTTAAAAGTTAATTCAAAAGGGGAAAAACAAAAGATCACTAGTCCACGACATCCTTTTCTAGCAGAAAATGACTTCTCCTATTCAGACCAAACCTCCTTTAGGAAAAAATCCAAACTCCATGAGATTTTGAGGTCAGGGTGACCCAAGATGCAAAATCTTAGCCCCAATAGATAAGCCAATCAAGAGAGAGAGAGAGAGAGAGAGAGAGAGCAGCAAGAACATTGATTTGAAAGGAATTTTCTCCCAAAAAATACAGTTTATCTTGTATTGATCAAAACAATCACAAAGGAAACCCTATAACAAGTTCAACATATTGATTTGATGACCGTAATTACAGTCTTAACAGCTAAAAATGAAAGTTGTGTTCACGAACTTGCTCTGATACTATGTGTAGGTAGGGTAAGGCTTGGATGGGGGATGGTCTCTTTGAAAGGCAGAGAAAGATAAGGAATTGGGGAGATTGGCTTTCGAGTTCAGGGTGCTAGGGTAAGGAGTTCAAAGCAAAGGGTGCTCGAGTGCTGGTGCTGGATACTAAATGAGTTTTAATACAAGGAGGATCTCTATTTATGGGGGAGATCTCGAGATCCTAAAAGGTAGGAGATAAATGTACTTGTGACCCGGGAAAGGGAATATTAGATTTGTTGTCAATCATTAAGTGCACCATTGGGTTTTCACCACGTGTCTTGTGAGGATCTTCTTGAAGATCAGGTTTCTTTCCACTTAGGATTCCTCATTACTCACGTGTGCTACTACATCTCGTGTGCTTTATTTTATTGGCGTGGCGCTTAGTGACATCACTGCCTGGCGGCAGTGTCTTGTTAACCCTACGTGGTGTTCTGCCATGTCTTTTGATGGGCTGTGTGTTTATCGCGGATTTGGGTACGCGCGGGGCTCACCATGGGCTCAACCCGGGTTTCTTTTTGGCTTGGGTCATGAATGGGATCGTAGGGGCATGCGATGAACCGTGGGTTTATCGCGGTTCTGCGACGCATGATGTGGATTCATTGTAGGTCTGGGGTGTACTATGGGTTCATCGCAACAAGGAGGTTGGCTGTTTGCATGCAACCACTTAGTGTCAATTTTATACTTGATGTTTTTTGAGGGTCTTAGTGAACACTATATATCTACACTATGTTAGACTAGTTCAAAGTTCAAACAATATAGATTTGAATTGGGTATACATTCACCTACCCAAGAAAGAACAAATTATATTAGCTATAAATAGTGTGAAAGGACACTTATGTTCCTCATAGACAAGAAAACTACAAATACAAGTAAGAAAATTAAAAGAAAAAGGTGAAACATAACAAGATAAAATATAAGCAATGTACAATATAAACATGGTCCCATCACCCCATATCTCTAGAGACCTATACCTAATTTTAGAAACATGTTATTGCTTTCCCTAGTTTTTCTTTGCTTGAGTATTAAGTTTGTGTTCCCATAAAAAAAACTATTGAATTTTTGCTTGTATTATCAAAAAGGGTGAATTGTAGACACCCACCCTATACTTAGGAGGTCTTTGAACTTCTGTTTTTTTTTTTTTTTGAAATTTCTACAATATTCTTTAATTGCATGTAATTTTTGCAACTTCTTTGTTTTATTTCAAAAATGTTTTCAATTTTTCGTATTTTATGTAATTTTTACTAACTTATATTATTTTTTCGGAGTTTTTATGAACTTTGGTGTTTTTTTCTGATGTTCTATAACTTTTTAAAATATATGGGTTTTAAATTTGTTTGTTTTTTATGCATTTTATGATATATTTTGTTATAAATATATGCAATTTTTATAATTATTCCCTATGAAAACTATTATAAATTTTTAAACGTGCAATCGTGCATTATATTTGAAAATGAGACGAGAATCTTTTCTGAAATTAGCTGATGGAATGATAAGGGCGGGGCAAAGAAGGAGGTCTTTGTTGCAAATAAAAGTTCAAGGAGTTAAAGACTATTATGCAAAGTACAGGGTGGTAGGCTGTAATTTACCCAATTTATTTTCGTATGCCATTGCAATCCGAATTCGATTCGACTGCAAACAAAAACGAATCAAATTTGGATATATTCGGTATCTGATTCGACCCGATCCGTTTATAGCCCTAGGTAGATACAACCCGCCGTCGAAGTTTCTAAATACTCATCTGCGAAACCGAAACAGGCCTTCACGGCACTCCACCACCAACTGCCTTTACATGCTTTCAGTTTGAACTAATTTCTCTCTCATTTCTCTACGTCTTCATTGACTTATTCTCTAGACTAAATGGCTCTTAGATTACGGCGCCTCAGAGAAATTTCAAGAGCTATGCCTCGATATTTATCTTCAGGTAAAAGCTTCCTTGCTTTTCCCCCAGTAGCTCAATCCGAGGCTTTTCTGTTGAGTATCATTGCAAAGGAAGCAAAATGGTAGCTCCAATGCGGAATTTGTATTGAATGGTCTGTATTTAATATAGTTTAATATTTAATGTAAAGAATCAGAAAACACCCAGAAATTTTCTGAGCTAATTACAGTATACTTTAGTGCCTGAATTTTTTAGTCACTTCTTTATGTATAGACGTTATTGGAAAATGGGTTTTCTAAACAGCGATTAGTACCCACAAAGAAAAAGAAAATGCGGCTTTTGAATTTAAGTCTGTATTGCAACATGATGTTGGAAACAGTTCATCAACGATGAAAACCAGGGATGTTTGATGTATTTCTTTTTATAAGGTTACTTATGAGTGCTGTTATATATACCGTTATAGGAATGTTATGTACATGTATGTGTTCTAAGTACTGTTTGAATTTTGTTGGGAGAAGGAGAGAGTACTCTCAACCACATTGAATTGTCTTATGTGGTTAGCTATCTGACTTGCATATTGGGTCTCATTGGTTCCAAACTTCCAATGCATTGGGTCATTCTATCTGCATTTTCTGAACTGCGTGGCTGAATCAATTAAAAGGTTTGTTGTTCGAATTACATGAATCACACATCATGGACTGCATGATTAGCATCATTGAAATATGGCGTGGGGGCCATTTAATAAGCAACTCCTGAATTATAAAGTAGGTATAGATTATTGTGTAAGCATCTGTCAGAATCTGTTCCCTTCTGCATTATATTCTTCCAAAAGTAAAGATTTTTGATTTGAGATGTATAATTTTCTTTGTCTGAGCAGGTATTACTTGTCTACATTCTAGACAAGATACTATTCTTCCTTCTCCATCTTTTATTCACTTGCGTAATATGTGCATGAAAATCAACAAAAGCCTTATAGATAAAGGATGCCATTCTCACAGGTAGAACTACCTTCAGCTTCACAGAAATTGAACTTCTTCTCTTTCAAGTTCATGGCATTGGAAAACTTGATGTTCAGTTAATGTAGTCTCTTAGTCATTTTCCTATGAAGATTTAACAAGAATAATTTTTTTTTCAGGTTGTCAACTTTATCAGATTCACTACATGAATCTTCTTCTGAATCAGTTCTTTTGACTTTTATGGAGTCCACTCTTGACGAGCTTGAAGGTAAACTATTTCTTTCTCTCTTGAGTGAGCTTACACTCAAGAATTTTCCTTCTTTTACCAGGTATAGAGTAGTAATTTGCCTCTTTGAAAGAAAAGTTGACTTAGTGGTGTTGTGACCTTTGGGAGAAATCAACTTTTTATTCATCAAGCATGAATTTGTGTGCTTCTAAGTATGGAATGTTGTTCTTGGGATAAAATTTTATCCTAGGACATGAATTGGGATTTTTAGTAAGGTTAAGTTTGATCAGTACTCTACAAAGGTTGGTCTCAGCCATCTGGGGTCCTAACGTTTGGCATTTTTTTGCATGAAGTGGCTGCTCTCAGACTTTGACCTGTATTCTCATGCTTTCTAGCCCAAGATTTTACCATTAAACTAAGTAATGGCCCATCTGAGCACTCTCCTTGCCTTAAATAATTAGAGTTTGTCTTTCTGAGCAGTGGAAACATAACTACTTTTTTCATAGTGTGAGTGGGATCTCAATCGTGAATTTCTAGCTTTTCCAGACTGGTGATCCTCTTTTCACACTGGGGCCTTTATTGCTTTTTGTTGCAACCTTATGCTAATTAGACATTATAGAAAATATATTTTCACTGAGTTGTCTTTCTTGTTGACAAAGAGAATGAGAGGATAAGCCCTTTCAACCTGATTTCTATCCCAAAAAACCCAAGAGGATCTTTAAACACTCCATAAGAAATGATATTTTGGGTTTTATTAGAGGAGTCTCTCTTAGGTTTCCCCCTTGGAATGAGTACATTTTTTGTTGAAGGTGACTCACCAGTTATAGTGGGTTTGATGCTCTGAAATTCAGATGGTTCTTGGAAACTCTGACATCATATCTCAGGAGCCAATTCCTCGGCAGTTGGCACATAGCTTTAATAGCTAATTTAGGTGCATCCTTTGGTCAACTAATTTTGTTGCTGAACATTTTGCAAGATAGCAGATGAGAAATACCAACTTTATTAGTGTTAGACAGTTTTGTATGCCCTTAGCTTCAATCAGAATGATGTACTTTATGAGTTTATTGTAAATGAATAAAAGTGCATATTTGATTCATGTTCCCTTGGTATGTTTCTGTGTAATACCCTTAAACTGGACACTTATTGAGACTCGTGTTAGTTTAGAATGTTCACAGCCAGTGGGTCAGTTTGGGGAGACCTATCTTGACAAGGCTGTCACTGTGGTGCCACCAAGTTGGTTGGGGTGGCTTGTCTCAGTTGCCAGGGTGAGACCCTAGGCACATACAGTGTAGGATTAATTGAATCTATGAACTGGACCAGATTTCCAGTATTGCCCTGGACCTTGGAGATTGATGGGCAAAACTGGAAAGTTACACCCGACCCCTAGACTCGATTATGATACTGCACTAGGTGTCGGATCGACTGTCTTTGATGTACCAATCAGTGAGATCCTTAGCGGGGGTCAAAACCTGGGTATGTTGGGACAGTCCGAGAATTCATCTGAGTGGGTGATCATAGTGACAGGATCAGCCCCTTTGTTGGACAAAGTTAATGATCGGGGATGCACACTCACTGATGGAAACCAAGACTGCCGGCAGCCGATTTCAACCGTTGAGATTTGTTTTGCAAAGTATATTTTATATGAGATATAAAAGTATATATATATTATGGTTTCTCAAATGTTTGCAAAAATGTTTTAATTCCCGGGATCCATATCAGTGGAGAGTGCAACACTGTTCCTTGCAGCCGAGGGAGGTCCTCTCTTGTCGGGCAGTGTATGATCATTATAGGCTGAGAGGTTAAGTGTAAGACCATTGAGGATAATACCTAATGGGCTAATCTTGCATCTGCCCACAGTCCCTGGGTGTTACAAGGTGGCTTGGCCCAAGGACCACTTAGGGTAAGTGTTGGGCCCATAGAGCCCATTCGATGGGTTTCAGGGGGTGCACTGTCTTTAACAGTGTATTCGGCCAGGCCTTGTAACAAAGGCTGGGCCGAACCCATGTGGCTGATGTGTAGATCAATGCTTGGGTCCCACGCCATACAAGGAAGCCCAACTGGGCAGCAGTTAGGAAGGTTAAGTGAGCACATAAGCTTAATAGGCCTAAAGCCCATTTCGAACTGGGCTATTTATTTAGTTAATTAAAGGGGCGAATTCTAAGATGGAGTAGCAGATAGGATAGGGTCTTATTCCTATCCACTTAGAGAGTTCAGATCTGAATATGATTTAGATCTAGAAACCTCTTAATGAGATTATGAGAAAGCTAATCTAATCTGCAGATAAGATAAGGGTTTATCCCTATCACCTAAAGATAAGTCTTATCCAAATATGATTTGGATAAGCTGCTCTTAATTGGATTAGGAGCTGATCTTTTAGGTTAACAAAAGGAGGGGGCGGCAGCTTTTATGGGACACACAACATCAGATTTTCTTCAGTGCTGAAATCAAGAAGAGAGAATTCTGCACCTTGCGAATACTCTCTTGCCGCCTCCGTGCTCTTGCCGCCCTGTTTGCTAGTTCGATCTCCAGTTGTGGGAGAAGTCAAGATTGGATCTTGACATCAGTTCTTTGAGAAAGGATTGAAAAGAAGCTGTGCTCACGTACCATCTTGCTGATTCTTGCGAACGACAGAGTTCTTGGAGAAGAACACTGCTGATTATGCTCCATCCTGCACTTCGCCATCTTCAGTGGAGCAGTCTTTGGATCTTTCCTTGGGCGTGAACACCTCCATTGGGAGATATTACTTCTCCGTATCAGGTATAATTCTCTCCTACTCCTTTTGGTTCAGATCTGATTCAGTTTAAGGTTCAAGAATGATCATTGAAAATATGATTTTCTAAATAGGGAATGCGATTCCCAGTTGAAGGGAGAGAAAAAATTTTGAAATTCGCCCTCTTATTCCGCAATCTTTGGGCGTCCATAGGATGGATCTCTCATCCCTTCAATTAGGGCACATGGGCTGACTGTATCTTATTATCTACATAATTTAGCCTTTTGTTGTTTTTGATCTGGTTCCTTTGTTGACTTCCCCAATCATATTAGTAAGTAAAATCTCTTTGATTCAGGAGCCAGTAGCACTAACATCTAAACTCTCAACAATGTTGGGGTGCAGACTCACTACCCAGCCTCTATATAGGCAATTCATTCATCCTGTATTTTGGCCTCTAAACCAGTCCACAATTCAGCCCAAACCCTTGATTAGGCACATACTCATGCAGTGAAGCCCATAACCAGAATACCAGATATATACCAAAATCCAAATCCATGGCAAATCCCAAGCCCATACCCAGTCCTAGGACTATCCATATCCATACACATATCCAAACACAAATCCATGACCTGCATACAAAACCATATCCATCAACGCATAGTTTTCAAGGCGCCAAGGCGAGGCTAGGTGACAGAGGGGCGCCTAGTTGCCTAGTCAGCTAGGTGGGCACCTAGGTGTCGCCTAGGTGATGGATCTTTAAAGTAAAAACCACATATCCTAGGGTAGTTCTCTAGGTTCTATAACCAGCTTTCCTTAATAACTATCCATAATTTTCATATAAACTTCATGTTTAAGTCTAGAAAATCAACATATTTATGAGAAGAAAAAGAAGAAAGAAAAGAAAATTAAAAAAATATAGGGGATGAACCTTTATTTTTGTTATAGGAAAAGAAGAAAAGAAAAGGTGAAAGAAGAAGAAGAAGAAATGTGTTGATTAGACAAAATTTTAAGTTCTTCCCTTATTGGTTTGGATTTTGAAGTCTTCGAGGGTTCAATACAGTAGTTAGCAATGTTTATGTTGATTAAACACTAACAAATAAGAAAATAATAAAAAGAATTTAGTTTATAAACACAAAAAATGAATATTTTTGTTTAATAATATCTATTTTATAATTATAATCTAAAAAAATAACAATATAAAAGTATTTTAATATAAAAATAATATTTATTTATATTATAAATAAAAAATATATAAAAAATTAATATTTTATTATATACTCCATTAGGCTCACGTGCCACTTGAGCTGGGTATTTTGAAGCTTGAACTTGACTCGAACTTGATTATTTGCGAGTTGAGTTTATGCAGCTTGTGAGTAGGCATGGCTTGCTTACACCTGACCTGTATTTGCTTGGTGTACTAGTGTTGGACACATTATGTACCTAATA